>NC_044552.1:78145864-78745864 GCF_007565055.1 Rhinopithecus roxellana
TTGTATATTTTTTACTTGTATAATGAATAATTTATAGTATTATTTTAATAAAGGGTTACATATTTAGATTTAAACATTTACTTCTCAACAGAGCTAACTTATAGAGCTCAAAGGATTGCCATAAACAGACTCTAGCTAGGAAGCTATGCTTCTGAGTCCTGATAGGGCAGCTCAACGTTGTCTTATATAAGAAACCATAAGAAGTATCTGAAGGCGGCCAGGCACGGTGGCTCACGCCTGTAATCCCAGCACTTTGGGAGGCCAAGGCAGGCAGATCATGAAGTCAGAAGATCGAGACCATCCTGGCCAACATGGTGAAACCCCATCTCTACTAAAAATACAAAAATTAGCCAGGCGTGGTGGTGCGTGCCTATAGTCCCAGCTACTCGGGAGGCTGAGGCAGCAGAATCACTTAAACTGGGGAGGCAGAGGTTGCAGTGAGCCGAAGATGGTGCCATT
The DNA here is from genome assembly GCF_007565055.1 of Rhinopithecus roxellana. Taxonomy (NCBI): domain Eukaryota; kingdom Metazoa; phylum Chordata; class Mammalia; order Primates; family Cercopithecidae; genus Rhinopithecus; species Rhinopithecus roxellana. The sequence goes on from NC_044552.1 coordinate 78,146,324, forward strand.
GCACTCCAGCCTGGGTGACAGAGCAAGACTCCATCTCAAAAAAAAAAAAAGAAAAAAGAAATATCTGATGGATGGAAGATGGAAGGATGGAGAGCATGGCATTGGTTATTAATATACCCAATTCAAAGCTCAAAAGCAGGTTACAAAACTTCCTTTTTGCTTAGAGTCCCAGGATCCCTTGGAGAAAGCTTTGGGACTGACAGTGATATTGAAACTGGGACAAAGAGGGGAGACAAAATCCACCCAACTTCTATGCAGGATGAGGCTGGGGGTTAATACATCAGGAAAGGAAACAATTTACCATATAGTAAAAGATTCTTATTGGTTAACAGAGAAAGCATTTTTTTCAGTTGTTCAGATGGGATGAATAATACTTATCTGTCCTCGAGTTCACTGCTTTTATCTTGTCATCTCCACTCTATGACTGGAGATTCTATGAGCCGATCTAGTTTTGTGTTGTGTTGTGTTGTGTTGTTTGAGACAAGGTCTCGCTCTGTCACCCAGGCTGGAGTGCAGCGACACAGTACAGTCACATCTCACTGCAGACTCGATCTGCTGGGCTCAACCGATTCTCCTGCCTTAACCACCACCACCCCTACCTGCCACCACTGACCCCCAGTAGTTGGTGGCATGTGCCACTACACCCAGCTAATTTTTGTAGAAACAGAGTTTCACCATGTTTCCCAGACTGGTCTTGAACTCCTGAGCTCAAGCGATCCAACCACCTCAGCCTCCCAAAGTGCTGGGATTACAGGCGTGAGCCACTGCACCCCACCTTCAGTGGGTTTTTAATTTTGGTTATTGTATTTTTCAGTTTTCTATTTTCCACTTGATTTTTTTAACTTGTATTCTTTGCTGAGATTTTCTATATTTTTATTCATTTCAAGTGAAATCATAATTGCTTGTTGATGCATTTTTATAATGGCTGCTATAAAATCCGTGTCAGATAATTCCAACATCTGATTCATTTCACTGTTGGTGTAATGTAATTGTCTTGTCTCATCTAAGTTATGATTGTCCTGGCTACTAGTATGATAGGTGACTTTCTATTGTATCCTGGACATTTGGGCTGTTGTGTTAGGAAATTCTGGGTCCTATGTAAATCTTCTATTTTAGCAAGCAGTCACTTTGCACATGTTCAGCTTGCAGGTCCTGGTCTAATTGTAGACTGCAGTTCCAATGACAATTTAATTTAGTTTTCAGGGCCTTTGCTGTGCTATTTTGATCTGCTTCATTCCTCTGATGACACCAGGGTTCCCACTGATCCCTGCAGTTACCTCATGTGGGGACAAAAGGCACTTCCCCAGTCCAGGCCACCTGTGCCTCTACATGGGAGAGGGAAGTCTCCAGCACCCTGGAAGGAAAAGTAGTTTCCCAGGGTGACTTGTCAAAAGAGCTTCTACTGTATTCCTCTTGTCAATGGAAGTCCTTTTAAATCCAGGGGAGGAATAACCCTACCTAGGCCATCTTCTGCTACTAGATTAGAGTACAGAGACTGGGCTGTCTTCTGCTGCTGAGTGGGGAGAATCATAAGATACCTGGCCACTGTGCTGCTCCTCCCCTCTGATATTCCTAGCCATCCTGCCTTCCACTTTTTAACTTCAGAGTGCTCCTGTGGTTGCCTCATGCAACCAGGGTTATTTCCAGGGTTTATAGTTGTACTTGGCAGCAACAAAGAGGTACAAGTCTATGCCATCTTATCTGGAAAGGAAGACTACTAGAAGGATTTTTATTTTATTTTATTTATTTATTTTTGCCACATAAGGGATTTTGCTCTGTTGCCCAGGCTGGAGTGCATTGGCATAATAATAGCTCACTGCAACCTTGAACTCCTGGGCTTAAGCAATTCCGCCTGCCTCAACCTCCTGAGTAGCTGGGGTTATAGATGCAAGCCACTGGCACAGCTCAGAAAGAATATTTTTAAAGGTAATACAGTGTTGTCATTTAAATACACTCTAACCAATCTTGGAGGGACTTGAAATGATTGAACAAATATTATTGAACACTTACTGGGTGGCAGATAGTGTGCCAGAGATATGGAAATAAACAAGATGGATATGGTTTCTGCCCTCATTTTGAGGGGAACAGGTGGAGAGATCAGTAGAATGTGGAATTAATATTAGTAGGAAGAATTATATTTGGAGGCCAAAAGGGTATCACAGAAAAGAACACCTTATCATTTCTCAGCCTTCCATGGTGGTGGCAATACAGCAGAGACCAGAAGCACACTATGACTGGAGATATAAAGAAATATGCCAACACCGTGATGATAGTGAAAGCAGTAGAACAGAAAGCACTATTAAAAAATAGAATGCTGTGATGTTTAGCCACATTGACCAGTCAAGGGAACTGATAGTGGGTAGAGACTCAGGCTAATTGTCATTGCCTCCCAGAACCACATTGAACAGAGATGTAGGAAATGGTATGACTATCAGAAGGATTATTTGGACAATAATAGGAAACATGAACACAAGATAACTAGGGCTGCATTTCACACAACTAATGAAAACCAAGGTTAAAAAGAACAAAGCTGGTGGCATCACATTACCCAATCTCAAACTATACTATAAGGCTACAGTAACCAAAACAGCATGGTGCAAGTACAAAAAACAGACACATAGACCAATGAAACAGAATGGAGAACCCAGAAGTAAAGCTGCACACCTACAGCCATCACTACAAAACTTTGATGTAGTCAACAAAAATAAACAGCAGGGAAAGGACTCCCTATTCAATAAATGGTGCTGGAATTGCTGGTTAGCCATATGTGAAAGGATGAAATTGGATGCCTACCTTTCACCATATACAAAAATTAACTCAAGATGGATTAAAGATTTCACTTTCTTTTTGAGACAGGTCTTGCTCTGTCACCCAGGCTGGAGTGCAGTGGCGCAATCTCAGCTCACTGCAACATTCGCCTCCCAGGTTCAAGCCTACCCCTCACCTTAGCCTTTTGAGGAGCTGGGACTACAGGTGCATGCCACCACACCTCTCGAATTTTTGTAATTTTTTGTAGAGATGGGGTTTACTTTGTTGCCCAGGCTGGTCTTGAACTCAGGGTTCAAGTGATCCTCCTGTTTTGGCCTCCCAAAGCCCTGAGATTACAGGCATGAGCCACTGCACGGATTAAAGATTTAAATGTAAGACCTCAAACTATAAAAGTCCGCTAAGAAAACCTAGGAAATAACATTCCAGACATCAGCTTTGGGAAAGAATTTATGAATAAGTCCTCTAAAGCAATAGCAACAACAATCTTTAAAAAAATGACAAGTGGGACCTAATTAAACTAAAGAGCTTCTGCACAGAAAAAAAAGAAAAACCCACCCTCTGTCAACATAGTAAACAAACAACTTATAGAATGGAAGAAAATATTCCCCAAGCTATGCATCCAACAAAGTTCTAATATCCAGAATCTATAAGGAACTGAAACAATTCAACAAGCAAAAAATAAATAACCCCATTAAGAAACAGGCAAAAGATATGAACAGACACTTCTTGAAAGAAGATATACAAGCTGCCAACCATAGGAAAAATGCTCAACATCACTAGTCATCAGAAAAATACAAATCAAAACCACAATGAGATAACATCTCACACCAGTCAGATTAGCTACTATTAAAAGTTTTTTAAAATAACAGATGTGGCAAGGCTGAAGGAAAGGTAATGCTTATATACTGGTGGTGGGAATGTAAATTAGTTCAGCCATTGTGTCTCAAAGAACTTAAAACAATGACCATTCACCCCAGTAATCCCATTACTGGTTGTATACACAAAGGAAAATAAGCCATTCTACCAAAAAGACACATGCACGCATATGTTAATTGCAGTGCTATTCACAATAGGAAAGACGTGGCCTCAACCTAGGTGCTCATACAGAAAATGTGATACATATAAACCATGGAATACTATGCAGCCGTAAAAAGAACAAAATCATGTCCATTGAAACAATATGGATGCAACTAGAGGTCGTTATCTTAAGTGAATTAACAGGAACAGAAAACCAAATACCACATGTTCTCACATATAAGTGGGAGCTAACCATTGAGTACTCATGGACATACAGATTGGAATAGACACTGGAGACTACTAAAGCAGGGAAAGAGGGAGGTGCAAGGGTTGAAAAACTACCTATTTGGGTACTTTGCCCACTACCTGGGTGATGGGATCATTCATACCCCAAACCTCAGAATCATGCAAAATACCCATGTAACAAATCTGCACATGCACCCCCTGCATCAAAAATAAAAGTTAAAATTAAAAAAACAATTAAAAAGAAACAGACATTCAACAGACAATGAGAGGTAAGAGGTAGATATTCTCTTAGCATGAAATTCAGTGCTGGATTGTTTCATATTTATGGTTTTATGATAATCAGTGTGCAAAAGACCTGATGATGTATTTTCATTGATAACTCATTCGTCTATTTATAAATGAACAAGCATGCATGGTCATTTCTATTATTTTTTAATTTTTAATTTTTATGGGTACATAGTAAATATATGTATTTATGGGGTACAGGAAACAGTTTGATATAAACACAATGCGTAGTAATCATATCAGGGTAAACGATTTATCCGTAACTTCGATCACATCCTTTCTTTGTGTTAGAGACAATCCAATTATACTCTTAGTTATATTTAAATGTACAATAAATTACTGTTGACTGCAGTCACCCCATTGTGTTTTCAAATACTAGATCGCATTCATTCTATGTATGTTTTTGTACCCGTTAACTGTCCCCACTTCTCCCAGCCCACTACCCTTCCCAGCCTCTGGTAACCATCATTCTGCTCTCTCTTTCCATGAGTTCAGTTCTTTTAATTTTTAGCTCCCACAAATGAGTAAGAATATGTGATGCTTGTCTTTCTTTGCCTGGCTTATTTCACGTTACATAATGACCTGCAGTTCTTTTCATATTGGTGCAAATGACAAGATCTCATTCTTTTTTATGGCTGAATAGTACTCCATTGTGTACATGTACCACATATTCTTTATCCACTCATCTGTTGATGGATACTTGGGGTGCTTCCAAATCTTGACTATTGTGAATAGTGCTGCAATAAACATGGGAGTTCAGATGTCTCTTCTATATACTGATTTATTTTCTTTTGAATGTATACCTAGCAGTGAAATTGCTGGATGATGTGGTAGTTCTATTTTTAGTTTTTTGAGGAACCTCCAAACTGTTGTCCATGGTGGTTATACTAATTTACATTCCCACCAACAGTGTGCAAGGGTTTCCTTTCTCCTCATCCTCATCAGCATTTATTGCTGCCTGTTTTTTGGATATAAGTCATTTTAACAAGGGTGAGATGATATCTCATTGTAGTTTTGATTTGCATTTCTCTGATCAGTGATACTGAGCACCTTTTCATATACCTGTTTTCCATGTGTATGTCTTGTTTTTGAGAAGTGTCTACTCAGATCGTTTGCCCATTTTTAAATCAGATTATTAGATTTTTTTCCTATAGAGTTGTTGGAGCTCCTTATACATTCTGGTTATAAATCCCTTGTCAGATAGATAGTTTGCAAATATTTTCTCCCATTCTGTGGGTTGTCTCTTCACTTTGTTGATTGTTTTCTTTGCTGTGCAGAAGCTTTTAACTTGATATGATCCCGTCTGTCCTTTTTTGCTTGGATAGCTTGTGCTTGTGGGATATTACTCAAGAAACGTTCCCCATCTAGTGTCCTGGAGGTTTCCCCAATGTTTTATTTTAATAGTTTCATAGTTTGAAGTCTTATAATTAAACATTTAATCCATTTTGGTTTGATTTTGTATGTGGCAAGAGAGAGGGGTCTAACTTCATTCTTCTGCATATGGATATTCAGTTTTACCAGCACCATTTATTTAAGAGATCATCCTTGCCCCAATGTATGTTTTTGGCACTTTTGTAGAAAATGAATTCACTGTAGATGTATGGATTTATTTCTGGGTTCTCTCTGCTGTTCCGTGGGTCTATGTATCTGTTTTCATGCCAGTACCAGGCTGTTTTGGTTACTATGGCTCTGTAGTATACTTTGAAATTAGGGGCCAGGCGTGGTGTCTCATGCCTGTAATCCCAGCACTTTGGGAGGCCTAGGGGAATGGATCATGAGGTCAGGAGATAGAGACCATCCTGGCCCACATGGTGAAACCCCATCTCTACTAAAAATACAAAAATTAGCTGGCTGTGGTAGCACACACCTGTAGTCCCAGCTACTCGGGAGGCTGAGGCAGGAGAATTGCTTGAACCCGGGAGGCAGAGGTTGCAGTGAGCCAAGATCGCGCCACTGCACTCCAGACTGGCAACAGAGCAAGATTCCGTCTCAAACGAAAAAAAAAAAAAAAGAAAAGAAAAGAAAAGAAAAGAAAAGAAAAAAGAAAATTAGCTAATGTTATTCCAGTTTTGTTCTTTTTCCTTAAGATTAGCTTTGGCTATTCTGGGTCTTTTGTGATTCTATATAAATTTTGGGGTGTACGTGTGTGTGTGTGTGTGTGTGTATAGAATGTCATTGGTATTTTGATAGGGATTACATTGAATCTGTAAACTGCTTTGGGTAGTATGGACATTTTAACAATATTGATTCTTCCAATCCATGAACATGGAATATTTTTTCCATTTTTTCATGTCCACTGTAATTTTTTTAAATCAACGTTTTATAGTTATCATTGTAGAGATCTTTCACATCTTTGGTTAATTTGTAGATATTTAATTTCATTTGTAGCTACTGTAAATGGGATTACTTTCTTAATTTTTTTTTACCATTTGTTTGCTGTTAGCACATAGAAATGCTACTGATTTTTGTATGTTGATTTTTGTATCCTGCAATTTTACTAAATTTGTATATTGGTTCTATTTTTTTTTTTTTTTTGGTGGAGTCTTCAGGTTTTTCCAAATATAAGATTATATCATTTGCAATCAAGGATAAGTTGACTTCTTCCTTTCCAGTTTTGATGCCTTTTATTTCTGTCTCTTGTCTGATTTCTCTAGCTAGGACTTCCAGTGCTATGTTAAATAACAGTGGTGAAAGTGGGCATCCGTGTCATGCTCCAGATCTTAGAGGAAAGTCTCTCAGTTTTTCCCCATTCAGTATGATATTATCTGCAGGCCTGTCATATATGGCTTTTATTATGTTGAGGTATGTTTCTTCTAGCCCCAGTTTTTTGAGGGTTTTTATATTAAAGGTGTTTAATTTTATCAAATGCTTTTTCAGCATCAATTGAAATGGTCATATGGTTTTTGTCCTTCAGTCTGTTGATATAATGTATCACATTGATTGATTTGCATATGTCAAACCATCCTTGCATCCCTGGAATAAATCCCACTTCATTATGATGAATGATCTTATTGAATTTGGTTTGCTAGTATTTTGTTGAGGATTTTTGAATCAATGTTCATCAGGGATATTGGCCTGTAGTTTTCTTTTATCGATGCATCTTTTTCTGGTTTGCTATCAGGGTGATATTGGTCTCTTAGAATGAGTTTGAAAGTATTCTTTCCTCTATTTTTTCAGAATAGTTTGAGAAGGATTGGTCTTAGTTCTTCTTTAAATGTTTGGTAAAATTCAGCAGGGAAGCCATCAGGTCCCAGGTTTTTCTTTGCTCGGAGACTTATTACAGCTTTGATCTCACTATTTGTCACAGGTTTGTTCAGGTTTAGGATTTCTTCATAGTTCAATCTTAGTAGGTGGTATATATCTAGGAATGTATCCATTTCCTCTAGGTTTTCTAATTTATTAGCATATAGTTGCTCATCGTAGCCTCTAATGATCATTTGAATTTCTGCAGTATTGGTTGTAACGTCTTGTTCATCTCTGGTTTTATTTATTTGGGTTTTTACTCTTTTTTTCTTACATAATCTCGCTAATTTTGTTTATCTTTTCAAAAAATGAACTTTTTATTTCATTACTCTTTTCTGTTCTTTTTGATTTATTTCTGCTCTGATCTTTATTATTTGTTTCCTTCTACTAACTTTGGGTTTGGTCTGCTCTTGCTTTTCTAGGCCTTTAAGATACATCATTAGGTTATTTGAAATTTTTCTTCCTTTTTTTCTTTGATTTTTTTTTTTTTTTTTTGAGACAGAGTTTCACTCTTATCGCCCAGGCTGGAGTGCAATTGTGCAATATTGGCTCACTGCAACCTCTGCCTCCTGGGTTCAAGCAATTCTCCTGCCTCAGCCTCCTGAGTAGCAGGGATTACAGGCACCTGCCACCATGCCCAGCTATTTTTTGTATTTTTAATTGAGATGGGGTTTCATATTTTTAATTGAGATGTTTTGTATTTTTAATTGAGATGTAGGCCAGGCTGGTCTCAAACTCCTGACCTCAAGCGATCCACCCACCTCGGTCTCCCAAAGTGCTGGGACTACAGGCGTGAGCCACCATGCCTGGCCTCTTCTTTTTTAATGTAGGCACTTGTAGACATAAACTTCTCTCTTAATACTGCTTTTGCTGTATCCCATAGGTTTTTGTATGTTATGTTTCCATTATCATTTGTTTTGAGAAAGTTTTCAATTTTCTTTTTAATCTCTTCATTGGCCCACTGCTCATTCAGGAGCGTATTATTTAAATTCCGTGTGTTTGTATCATTTCCAAAATTCCTCTTGTTTTTAATTTCTAGTTTTATTCCATTGTGGTCAGAGAAGATGCTTGATATTATTTCAATTTTTTTTTTCAATGATTTAAGACCAGTTTTTGGATCTAACATGTGGTCTAAGCTTGAGAATGATCTGTGTGTTCAGGAGAAGAATGTGTATTCTACAGCCATTGGATGAGATGTTCTGTAAATATCTACTAGGTCCATTTGGTCTATAGTGAAGATTAAATCCAATAATTCTGTGTTGACTTTCTGTCTGGATGATCTATCCAATGCTGAAAGTGGGGTGTCGAAATCTCCAGCTATTATTGTATTGGGGTCTAGCTCGCTCTTTCTCTCTAATATTTACTTTATATATCTGAGTGCTCCAGTTTTGGGTGCATATATATTTAAAATTATTGCTTAATTGACCCCTTTATCATCATGTAATGACCCTCTTTGTCTGTTTCTATAGTTTTTGTCTTGAAATCTATTTTGTCTGATGTAAGTGTAGCTACTCCTGCTCTTTTTAGGTTTCCATTTGCATGGAATATCTTTTTCTATCCCTAATTTTTAGTCTATATGTGTCTTTATAGGTGGAACTGTGTTTCTTGTAGGCAGTAGATAATTGAGTCTTGTTTTTTCATCCATTTGGCCACTCTGTGTCTTTTGATTGGAGAGTTTAGCTCATTTACATTCAATGTTATTATTGATAAGTAAGGACTTAACTCCTGCCATTTTGTGATTTGTTTTCTGGCTGTTTTGTGGTCTCCTCTTCCTTCTTTCCTTCCTTCCTGTTTTCCTTTTAGTGAAGGTGATTTTCTCTGGTTATATGTTTTTTTCTTGTTGTTTTGTTTGTTTTTGTTGTTGCTGAGACAGAGTCTCGCTCTGTCACCCAGGCTGGAGTGCAGTGGTACAATCTCAGCTCAAAGCAACCTCCGCCTCCTAAGTTCAAGCAATTCTCCTGCCTCAGTCTCACACGTAGCTGGGACCACAGGCATGCGCCACATTGCCTGGCTACTTTTTTTGTGTATTTTTAGTAGAGACTGAGTTTTACCATGTTGGCCAGGCTGGTCTCCAACCCCTGACCTCAAGGTGCTGGGATTACAGGCGTGAGCCACTGCGCCCGGCCTGGTTGTATGTTTTAATGTCTTATTTTTTCTTACAGTTTTATTGAGGTATATTTGACAAATGAAAATTGTATATATTTGGCCGAGCATGGTGGCTCACACCTGTAATCCCAGCACTTTGGGAGGCTGAGGTGGGCAGATCACTTGAGGTCCGGAGTTGAGACTAGCCTTGCCAACTTGGTGAAACCCCGTCTCTACTAAAAATACAAAAATTAGCTGGGTGTGGTGGTGCATGCCTCTAATCCCAGCTACTCAGGAGGCTGAGGTAGGGGAATCACTTGAACCTGGGAGGCGGAAGTTACAGTGAGCTGAGATCACGCCATCGCACTCCAGCGTGGGTGACAAGACCGAAACTCCATCTCAAAAAAAAAAAAAATTGTATATATTCAAGATGTACAACATGATTATTTGATATACATATACATTGTGAAATGATTGCCACAGTCAAGTGAACACATCTATCATCACACTTACCATGTTTTCGGGGCGGGGAGGCAGCAATGAGGACACTTAAGATCTACTCTCTTAGCAAATTCAAGTATACAATACATTATTAGTAACTGTAGTCACCATGCCATACGTTAGACCCCCAGAACTTATTCATTTTATAACTGAAAGTTTGTACCCTTTGACCAACATCACTTTATTTCCCTGCACCCCAGCCCCTGGCAATTAGTATTCTGCTCTGTGCTTCTATGAATTCATCTTTTTTAAGATTCGACATGGAAGTGAGATCATATAGTATATGTCTTGCTGTGTCTAGTTTATTTCACTTAGCATAATGTCCTCCAGTTTTATCTATGTTGTTGCAAAAGGCAGGATTTTCTTCCTTTTTATGGTTGAATAATATTCCATTGTATGTACATATATGTGTGTGTATATAGCATATATATGTATATACACTAATTTCTTGCTTTATATTTTTTATGCATTCATTATATGATTTTAGATTTGAGGTTACCATGAGACTTGCAAATAATATAAACCATTATTTTAAACTGATGACAATTCTAATTGCATAAACTAACAAGCAAAAAGAAAACTAATAAAGACTCTGCACTTTAACTTTGTTTCCCCACTTTTAAACTTTTTGTTGTTTCTATTTATATCTTGTTGTACTATCTATGTCTTGAAAAGTTGTCATATTTATTATTTTTGGTCAGTACATCTTTTAGTCTTTTCTACTTAAGATATGAGTTGTTTACACACGACAATTACAGTGTTATAATATTCTGTACCTTCAGACGATTTCTTATTACTCATTAAATATCCTTTCCTTTCAGATTGAAGAACTCCCTATAGCATTTCTTGTAGAGATTTGTAGAAGAATAGGTCTGGTGTTGAAACCCCTCAGCTTTTGTTTGTCTGGGAAAGTCTTTATTTCTCCTTTATGTTTGAAGGATATTTTCACCAGATATGCTATTCTAGGATAAAAGTTTTTCCTTTAGCACTTTAAATACGGCATGACACTGTCTCCTGGCCTATAAAGTTTCCATTGAAAAGTTTGCTGCCAGATGTATTGGAGCTCCATTGTATGTTCTTTGTTTCTTTTCTCTTGCTGCTTTTAAGATCCTTTCTTTATCCTTGACTTTGGGGAATTTGTTGATTAAATGCCTCGAGGTAGTCTTCTTTGGGTTAAATCTGCTTGATGTTCTATAATCTTCTAGTATTTGTATGCTGATCTCATTCTCTAGGTTCGGGAAGTTCCCTGTTATTTCTTTGAGTAAACTTTCTACCCCTATCTCTCCACCTCCTTTTAAGGCCAATAACTCTCAGATTTGCCCTTTTGAGGCCATTTGCTAGGTCTTGTAGGTGTGCTTCATTCTTTTTTATTCTTTTTTCTTTTGTCTGTTTTTAAGAGACTCTGTTGCATTCTTCAGTATGTCAATTACATTTTCAACTCCAGAAATTCAGCTTCTTTTTAGTTGTTTCAATTTCTTTGTTAAATTTATCTGATAGAATTCTGAATTGCTTCTCTGTGTTATCTTCGGAATTTCTATCGGCACTTCACTGAGTTTCCTCAAAACAGCTATTTTGCATTATCTGTCTGAAAGGTCACATATTTCTGTCACTCTGTGATTGGTCACTGTTGCTTTATTTAGTTCACGTTAGGTAGTCATTTTAGTCTTCACAGTCTGGGCTTGTTTGTACCTGTCCTTGGGAAGGCTTTCCAGGTATTTGAAGTTACTTGGGTTTTGTGATCTAAGTTTTTGGTCACTGCAGTCATATCTGCATTATGGGGCACCCCAATCTCAGTAACACTGTGGCTTTTGCACACTTGTAGAGGTACTGCCTCGCTGGTTTTTGATACGATCCAGTAGAATTCCCTGGATTACCAGGTATAGACTTTTGTGCTCTTCCCTTACTTTCTCCCAGAGTCTCTTTCTCTGTCCTGAGCTGCCTAGAGCTCAAGGAGAGGTGACAAACACCCCTGTGGCTGCCAGCACTGGGACTATGCCGGGTCAGACCTGAAGCCAGCACAGAGTCTTGCCCAAGGCCCACAGTAACTACTCTCATCTGCCACCCGAGTTCACTCAAGACCCTAGGGCCATACAATTAGTGGGTGGCAAAACCAGCTAGGCTTGTTTCCTTCCCTTCAGGGTAGTGAGGTCCCCCTGCCCTGGGAGGATCTAGAGATGCCATTGAGGAGCCAGGGCTTGGAGTTAGAAACTTTAGGAATCTACCATATGCTCCACTACTCTGACCTAGCTGGCATCTAACGCATAATACAAAGTCCTTCCCACTCTTCCCTCCCCTTTCCACAAGCAGAGAAGTCCCTCCCTAAGACCACCACTCCCAAGGGCCATTTGCCTGATTATTGTCAATGTTCACTCAAAGGCTCTTCAGTCAGTTTGTGGTGAATGCTATCAGACCAGGGACTATGAACTCCCCTCTGGCCCAAGACAGGTGCAGAAATGCTGTTCAAGAACCAAGGCCTAGAAGCAGGCAGTCCAAGAGCCTACTTGGTGGTCTACCCCACTGTGGCTGAGCTGGTATCTAGGTTGCAAGACAAAGTCTCCTTTACTCTTCCCTCTTCTTTTCTTAAGCAGACAGAGCTTCTTCCTTTAACCACCCCAGCTAGGAATTTGCTGGGTCACACTTGAAGCTAGCATGTCTCTGAGTCTCACCCAATGCCCACAGCAAGTACTGCCTGGCTATATTATTCAGGGCCTAAGGGCCCTGTAGTCAGCAGATAATGAATCCTGCCAGTACTAAATTAAAGCCAGCAGGTTCCTTCCTGCCTCAAGATATGTTTAGAAATGTTACCTGGGCTCTAAGGCCTGGATGGGGGCCTCAGGATTCTACCCAGTGTCCCTATCCTACCAGTGTCCCTATCCTACCAGTGTCCCTATCCTACTGTGGCTGAGCTGGTATTCAAGTTGCAAAACAAAGTCCTCTTTACTCTTCCCTCTTTTTCCTCAAGTAGAAGAAGGAGTCTCTCCCAGTGCTGTGAGCTGTGCTGCCTGAGGTTTGGGGAGGTATGGCTTAAGCACTTGCTTGGCTGCCCTGACTAGTATCTCACTGAGCCGTGTACCCCACAAGTTCAATGGCTCCCAGCCCACAACAGCACCAGGACATGCTTAGAAATTGCAGTCCTTGTAGCCTAGACAGCCTTTCAAGTTTATTTAGGATCTTAGAGCACTTTAGCCCACATTGGTGAGGCTTATCAGAACTCAGGTTCTGACTGCTGGGATGGGCAGTTCCCCTCTAGTTAAAATTGGTCTAAATGCTCCCTCCATGGGCACTGCTTGAGTTCTGCCCAGTGTTGCTTTCTGCTATGCCAGGGCAGCTCTAAGTTCCAATGCAAAATCCCACAATCACTGTGCTTTCCGTCTCCCAAATGCACAGATTCTCTCTTCATGCCATGCAACTGCTACGGGAGAATGGGGGAGAGGTGGCGACAGCAGTTTAACACTGTCTTTCCTACCCTCTTCAATGCCTCCTTCAGTGATATAAAGTTAAACCAGGTACTGTGAATGCTCATCTAATTTTTGGTTCTTATGAATATGATTTTTTTGTGTGTGTGGATAGTTGTTTAATTTGGTGTTCCTGCAGGGAGGATAATCAGTGGAGACTTCTATTCAGTCATCTTGCTCTGCCTCTCCATGTTTCTGTTACTAAAAGCTTCATGTTCTTTTTTTTCTCCCCCAGCTCAATTATAAATATATTGTCTACCTGTTAAAATAATAATAATTTTAAAATAAGGCTGATAGTAAAGTATCTATGGTGATATGCAGTGAAAGCAGTGCTTACAGAAAAATTTATAGCATATATATTAAAAAGAAGATTAAAATTAACCATCGAACTTTCCATCTTAGGACACTAGAAAAATAAGAGCAAATGATATCCAAAGTAAGCAGGGAAAAAATTTAGAGCAGAAACCACAGAAGTTGAAAATAGGAAGTAGAGAAAATCAGCAAAACCAAAATATGTTTCTTTTATTTATTTATTTTTTATTTTTATTTTATTATTTTTGAGACAGAGTCTCATTCTGTCGCCAGGCTGGAGTGCAGTGCCAAGATCTCTGCTGTCTACAACCTCTGACTCCCCAGTTCAAGTAATCCACCTGCCTCGGCCTCCCAAAGTGCTGGGATTATAGGTGTGAGCCACAGTGCCTGGCCAGGATTTTTCTTTTAAAAGATCAATAAAGTCAACAAATCTTTAAAAAAAAAAAAAAGTGAGAGAGAAGAAAAAAGAAAGAGGACACAAATTAGTAATGTCAGAAATGAAAAAAGGGCATCACCACAGATCCCATGGATGTTAAAAGATAATAAAGGATTATTATAAACAACTCTATGCCCACTAATTTAGATGAAACAGACCGATTCCTTGAAAGATACAATCTGCCAAACTCACACAAGAAAAAAATGGACAATTTGAATAAGTTTATATCTGTTAAACAAATTGAATCAATGGCCAGGCACGGTAGCTCACGCCTGTAATCCCAGCACTTCGGGAGGCCGAGGCAGGCGGATCATGAGGTCAGGAGATCGAGACCATCCTGGCTAACACGGTGAAACCCCGTCTCTACTGAAAATACAAAAAATTAGCCGGGCGTGGTGGCGGGCGCCTGTAGTCCCAGCTACTCAGGAGGCTGAGTCAGGAGAATGGCATGAACACAGGAGGCGGAGCTTGCAGCGAGCTGAGATCGTGCCACTGCACTCCAGCCTGGGTGACAGAGCGAGACTCTGTCTCAAGAAAAAGAAATTGAATCAATAATAGCCTTTCAAAACAGAAAGCACTAGGCCCGCATGGGTTCACCTATGAATTTTACCAAACATTTAAGGAAGATATTATGCCAATTATCTTCAGTCTCTTTCAGAGGATAGAAACAGAGGGAATACTGTCTGACTCATTCTGTGAATCCAGGATTACACTAGGATTTTCTTGTAATACCAGACAAAGGTATTACAAGAAAACTACAGACCAATATCCTCTCATAAGTATAAATGCAAAAACCCTTAACAAAATATTAGCAAATGGAATCCAGCAATGTATAAGAGTTATACACATGACCAACTGTGATTTATTCCAGGTGTTAAGGCTGATTCAACATTTTCAGAATGCATTAATGTAATACATCACACCAAAAGACTTTTAAAAAGAAAAATTATGCCGGGTACGGAGGTTCACACCTGTAATCCCAGCACTTTGGGAGGCCAAGGTGGGTGGATCACCTGAGGTCAGGAGTTCCAGACCAGCCTGGCTAACCTGGTGAAACCCCATCTCTACTAAGAATACAAAAGTCAGCTGGGCATGGTGGCAGGCGCCTGTAATCCCAGCTACTCGGGAGGCTGAGGCAGGAGAATCACTTGAACCCGGGAGGGGTAGGTTGCAGTGAGCTGAGATTGCACCATTGCACTCCAGCCTGGGCGACAGAGCGAGTCTCCGTCTCAAAAAAAAAAGGAAAAAAAAGAGAAACATTATATGATTATATAAATAGATGTAGAAAGCATTTGACAAATTCAGCAACCACCGATAATAAAAACTCTTGGCCGGGCACAGTGGCTCACGCCTGTAATCCCAGCACTTTGGGAGACAAAGGCGGGTGGATCAACTGAGGTCAGGAGTTCAAGACCAGCCTGGCCAACATAATGAAACACTGTCTCTACTAAAAATACAAAAATTAGCAGGGCGTGGTGGTGGGCGCCTGTAATCCCAGCTACTTGGGAGGCTGAGGCAGGAGAATGACTTGAACCCGGGAGGCGGAGGTTGCAGTGAGCCGAGATGGTGTCATTGCACATTCCAGCCTGGGCAACAAGAACGAAACTCTGTCTCAAAAAAAAAAAAACAAAAAAACACCTCTCAGTAAATAGGAATACAAGTGAGTGTCCTTGACTTGATAAAGAATATCTATAAAATCCACAGCTAACATCATACCTAATAGTGAGAAACTCAAAGCTTTCCCATTAAGATCATAAACAAGATGAGGATGTCCCCTCTCACCACTCCTTTTCAATATTTTGCAATATTTTACTGGAAGTACTAGTTAATTCAATACAACAAGAAAATTAAATAAAAGGTATGCAGATTGGGAAGAAATAAGTAAAACAGTCTTTGTTTGCGGTTGATATGATCATCTATGTAGAAAATTCAAAAGAATAGACAAAAGAAAACTCCTTGAACTAACAAGCAATTACAGCAAGGTTGCAGGATTCAAAGTTAATATCAAAAGTCAACCACTTTTCTATATGCCAACAATGAACAAGTGGAATTCAAAATTAAACACAAATACCATTTATATTAGCATTAATGTACATTATTAGCATGGTGAAATGAAATACTTAGGTATAAATCTAACAAAATATGTAAAAGATCTTTATGAGGAAAACTACAAAACTCTGAAGAATGAAATCAAAGAAGAACTAAATAAATGGAGAAATATCCGATGTCCATGGTTAGGAAGACACAATATTTTCAATATCCCAGTTTCCCCCAACTAAATTTATAGATTCAATACAATCCCAATCAAAATCATAGCAAGTTATTTTGTGTATATTGACAAAGTTATTTTAAATTTTATTTATTTATTTGTTTGTTTGCTTATTTGAGACAGGGACTCACTAGGCTGGAGTGAAGTGGTGCAATCATGGCTCACTGCAGCCTTGACCTCCCAGGTTCAAGCGATCCCCCCACCTCACCCTCCCACATAGCTGGGTCTACAGGCACATGCAACCATGCCTGGCTAAGTTTTTTATTTTTTGTAGAGATAGGGTTTAGCTGTGTTGCACAGACTGGGTTCGAACTCCTAGACTCAAGCAATCTGCCTACCTTGGCCTCCCAAAGTGCTGGGATTACAGGCATTAGCCACCACACCCAGTTGATTTTAAATTTTATACAGAAAGGCAAAAGAACCAGAATAACCAACACCATATTAAAGAAGAACAAAGTTGGAGGATTGCAACTACCTGACTTCAAGACTTTCCATAAAGCTACTGTTATCAAGACAGTGTGGTGCTGGTGAAAAAAATAGAGAAATAGATGATCCACGAGCAAAAACATGAATCCAGACACAGATCTTTCACCCTTTACAAAATTTAACTAAAAATGGATCATAGAGGCTGGACACAGTGGCTCATGCCTGTAATCCCAGCACTTTGGGAGGCTGAGGTGAGCGGATCACCTGAGGTCAGGAGTTTGAGACCAGCCTGACCAATATGGTGAAATCCTGTCTCTACTAAAAGTATAAAAACTAGCCGGGCATGGTGGCAGGCACCTGTAATTCCAGCTACTTGGGGGGCTGAGGCAGGAGAACTGATTGAACCTGGGAGGTGGAGGTTGCAGTGAGCTGTGATCACGCCATTGCACTCCAGCCAAGGTGACAAGAGAGAAACTCCATCTAAAAAGAAAAAGGATCATAATGGATCATAGACCTAAATATAAAAGGCAAATTTTTTAAACTCGTAGAAGATAGCATAAGAGAAAATCTAGATGAACTAGGATATGGCGATGACTTTTTAGGGACAACACTGAAGACATGATCCATGGAAGAACTAATTGATTAGCTGGACTTAGTTAACAATCAAAACTTCTGCCCCAAAAATACAATGTCAAGAGATTGAGAAGATAAGCCATAGATGGGGAGAAAATATTTGCATAGACACATCTGACAAAGGGCTGCTATCCAAAATATACAAACACTTCTTAAAACTCAACAGTAAGAGAAAAAATAACCCAGTTTAAAAAATTGGGTGGCCAGGGGTGGTGGCTCGTGCCTATAATCCCAGCACGTTGGGAGGCTGAGGCAGACGGATCACTTGAGGTCAGGAGTTCAAGATCAGCTTGGCCAAGATAGTGAAACCCCGTCTCTACTGAAAACAGAAAAATTATCCAGGCATGGTGGCGCATGCCTGTAATCCCAGCTACTTGGGAGGCTGAGGCAGGAGAATCACTTGAACCCAGGAGGCAGAGGTTGCAGTGAGCCGAGGTTACGCCACTGCACTCTAGCCTGGGTAACAGAGTAAGACTCTGTCTTTAAAAAATAAAAAATGGGCTGGGCGCGGTGGCTCATGCCTGTAATCCCATCACTTTGGGAGGCCGAGGCAGGAGGCCCAGCTACAGGCACCCACCACCTGAGGTAGGAGAATGGCATAAACCCAGGAGGCAGAGCTTGCCGTGAGCCAAGATCGCGCCACTGCACTCCAGCCTGGGTGACAGAAGGAGACTCCATCTTAAAAAAAAAAAGAAAAAAGCCAAAGACCTGAAGAGAGACTTCACCAAAACATACATATAGATGGCAAATAAGCATATGAAAAGATGCTCCACATCACATGTCATCTGAGAAATTAAAAATAAAACAACAATAAGAGATACTACCATACTCCTATTATAATGACCAAAATTTGGAACACTGACACCACCAAATGCTAGTGAGGATGTGGAGCAACAGGAATCCTCATTCATTGCTGGTGGGAATGCAAAATGGTACAGTCACTTTAGAAGACTATTTGGCTGTATTTTACAAAACTAAACATAATCTTACTATATTGTCCAGAAATCATGCTCCTTGGCATTTACCTAAAGGAGTTGAAAACTTATATGCACCCACATTTACTGCATTTTTTATTCATAATTGTCAAAACTTGGAAGCAACCAACATATTCTTTAGTAGGTGAATGGATAAACTGTAGTTTTGTAGACAATGGAATATTACTAAACACTAAAATTAAATGAGTTACCAAGC
Source organism: Rhinopithecus roxellana (assembly GCF_007565055.1). Lineage (NCBI taxonomy): Eukaryota > Metazoa > Chordata > Mammalia > Primates > Cercopithecidae > Rhinopithecus > Rhinopithecus roxellana. The sequence continues at coordinate 78,165,192 of NC_044552.1, forward strand.
CATGAAAAGACATGGAGGGTCTTTAAATGCATATTACTAAGTGAAAGAAGCCAATCTGAAAATGTTGATATATAATTCCAACCATACCTCATAGAATGTATGATGTATGTATGTCTATATGGATGAATGAATGGATGGATGATTCCAACTATAGGGCATTCTAGAAAAGGCAAAACTCGAGACACTAAAAAGATCAGTGGTTGGCAGGCGTTAATGAGGGAGGAAAGGTTGAATAGGTGGAGCACAGAAAATTTTGGGACTGTGAAAATACTGTGTTTGATACAAATGATGGATACATGACATTAAGCATTTTTCCAAGGCGTAGAATGTAAAATACAAGAGCTAAGCCTGATGTAAACTATGGATTTTGGGTGATTATCATGTGTCAACAGTTTCATCAGTTGTGACAAATATGTCACTCTGTGGTGGATATTGATAATGGAGGAGTCTATGCATTTGTAGGGTGAGGGGATATATGGGAAATCTCTATACCTTCATCTTTTTTATTTTTCTCTCTTTTTTTTTTTTTTTTGAGGTGGAGTTTCCCTCAGTTACCCGGGCTAGAGTGCAATGACGCAGTCTCGGCTTACTGCAACCTCTGCCTCTCGGATTCAAGTGATTCTTCTGCCTCAGCCTCCCAGGTAGCTGGGATTACAGGCACCTGCCATCATGCCCATATCAAAACATTGTATTTTTGATAGAGACAAGGTTTTACCATGTTGGTCAGGCTGGTCTTGAACTCCTGACCTCAGGTGATCCACCCACCTCAGCCTCCCAAAGTGCTGGAATTACAGGTGTGAGCCACTGCACTGGGCCTATACCTTCATCTTAATTTTGTTGTGAAACCAAAAGTGCTCTAAAAATAGTCTTTTTTTAAAAGGTGGCAAGAAATTTAAAAATATATTATCTATAATATTGGTTCATAGAACAGTGGGTTTTTTTTTCTTTTTTCTTTTTTCTTTTTTTTAGAGACAGGATCTCTGTTGCCCAGGCTGGAGTGCAGTGGTGCAATCATGGCTCAGTGACGCTTCTACCTCCTTGACTCAAGTGATTTGCCTGCCTCAGCCTCCCAAGTAGCTGGGACCACAGGCATGAGCCACTGTGCCCAGCAGAACAGTATGTTTTTTTTTTTTTTTTTTAACAATTCACTCTGCTATAGTGATAGTCTGTCTTCAAAGTAAACCTGTGGGGCACTTAGCCATACGATAAATAGTTTATTCAGAGTGGTGTGGAGATACTCAAGTTTCCTACTCTCAGATTTCTGCAGGTTTCCCTAAGGGCTTGAAACACAGCCACACTTAGTTGAATTGGTGACATGGAAGGGGTTTAGATAATAATTAGTGCATTATGAGGAAACTGCCTGGTTCAAATTACAGTATCCATGTGTGTGTGTGAGAGAGTGTCAATAATGTAACCATCATTTCATTGAAATACCTGTCATTTTGTTTCAAGTGCTTATGATGGATGCCTGTGATCTACTGGGCTGAAATAGTTTTCATTGATAACTGGGAAAATCAGAGCATGCTCATAAAGCAAAAAAAACTCCAGCATCCTCAAATGTTTGAAAATTTCTAAAGTAAATCAATTAACTCAATAATAACCTCTAGCCTCCCTTTCCTTCAGTATTTTTCAATTTTATATTGATATTGAATCCAATTTTCAGTACATTTCAATACAATTAGTGCCTGTCCTTTGTCTATGTACTTGCTCTAGTATATTTATCTTCATTTGGGATAATGTTCATTACTGCTACTTCTTCAATCGTAATTCTATCCAATTTTTTTTGCAAAGTATTGGGATAGCTATTCTACATTTAAATTTCCAGTGTACTAAATTTTTATCTGCAGTAATATTAAAGTTGATTATTTTTTAAACTTGAATCTTAAGCCAGGTACAGTGATGTGTGCATGTAGCCCCAACTACTGAAGAGGCTGAGGTGGGTGGATCCCTTGAATCCAGGATTTCAAAGCCATCCTGGGCAATATAGCAAGAGCTCATTTCTTAAAAAAAAATTTTTTTTTTAACCTTTGATCTTAAAACTATTGAAATGAGGCCGGGCGCGGTGGCTCAAGCCTGTAATCCCAGCACTTTGGGAGGCCGAGACAGGCAGATCACGAGGTCAGGAGATCGAGACCATCCTGGCTAACACTGTGAAACCCCGTCTCTACTAAAAAATACAAAAAACTAGCCGGGTGAGGTGGCGGGCGCCTGTAGTCCCAGCTACTCGGGAGGCTGAGGCAGGAGAACGGTGTAAACCCGGGAGGCGGAGCTTGCAGTGAGCTGAGATCCAGCCACTGCACTCCAGCCTGGGCGACAGAGCGAGACTCCGTCTCAAAAAAAAAAAAAAAAAAAAAAACTATTGAAATGAAATAAGTTTACTGAAAATCATTAGAACATGATGGAGTATATAAAGTAATAAGTAGAATTCACAGGGTTAAGGGTTTGTTTTGGTATGTGCTTTTTCCAAAGCATTATGCTACCTGACGTCATTTTGTAGTGTTGTAGGACTACAAGGTAATAAAGCACCCGCTGTGATCCCCTATTTTGAAGATGAAAGGCTGAAAGCCTGGAGAGGCAACAAGAAAGGCAAAGACAAGCCACTTGGAGCCCATTCCCCCCAGTGCAGCTGGTCAGTTGTAATAGACTTTGTGATGACTAGCTACCTTATTAAACACTTTCTAATCTGACTCCTTAATCACAATGAGAGCTCTAGAGGGGAAAAGACAAGGGATTCTATATTAGGATCCACATTTGCTGCAAAGGAGCAAAAATGATTAGATGGAGAAAAGATAAGTTGGCCCACTCAATGAAAAAGAAAGAAAAAAAAAGGGAAAGCTAAAGGGGAAAAAAAAAGAAAAAGAAAGTGGCTAATAAATCATGGGATGTCACACTAACCTGATTTTTCACAAAACTGTATAACTCATTCTGAAGCTAAAGAATAAACCAACACCTAAGGACATCCCACTGAATAGGAAAGATACAAATGATACTTTTCATAATTTGGCATAACTGGGCAGTGGTAGATGTTTTTAACGTAAAGTCCTAATACCGTGATTACCTATAACCCCAGATATTTTACCTAATCCTCTTAGGTAATGAGGGGACTAAAGAATAAAAAGGATTAAAATGAAACCTCTAGCTTATATTATAAGGTAAGAATTAAAATGGTCCCCCCACCCCCCCAAAAAAAAAACCGTCAAGATGATTCTATGGAAAAATAGCAAGATATGGCCGACTGTGGTGGTTCACGCCTGTAATCCCAGCACTTTGGGAGGCCAAGGTGGGTGGATCACGAGGTCAGGAGTTCAAGACCAGCCTGGCCAAGATAGTGAAACCCCATCTCTACTAAAACTACAAAAATTAGCCAGGCATGATGGCGGGAGCCTGTAATCCCAGGTACTTAGGAGGCTGAGGCAGGAGAATTGCTTGAACCCGGGAGGTGGAGGTTGCAGTGAGCTGAGATCATGCCACTGCACTCTAGCCTGGGCGACAGAGTGAGACTCCATCTCAAAAAAATTAAAAAAAAAAAAAGTAAATAAAAAATAAAAATAGAAAGATAATTATATCTTGATATTTTTTGACAAAAACCAAGAAACACCCACATAGGACTTATACAGAAATGCTGAAACAAAACCAGAATGGAATAAAGGATGCAATTTGCAGGTGAAGTGCACTCTTGGGAAGAAGAAAATTTTACATAATTGCTTTGATCCTGAGGTAGATTAAAGAAAACATGGGCTCTACAAAAACAGGAAAAAATGGCCAATAACCCTAACTCTATCTCTAATTATCCACATAACTTTTACTAAAACAAATGAACAAAAAATGCACTTTAATAATTTTTTTCATCATCTTTCAGGGATAAATAAAAATAAATGTTCATGCTATGTAGGAAAGGACTAGTGATATATATTGAATCTTTTTAAACACAGAATTAAACTTACATAACTGGTAACTGGTGAGAGAGAAGAATGTAAATCTTGTAACTATTAAAGAAGAATCTTAGTGTATAATGACAATCATTTAACTGTAATAATCTAGGACAAAATTCTCAGAGCATGCAAACAAAAATTGCAAGTTGGAAAGCTGGGAGCCGTATTCCCTGTCATAAAACACACAATAGAATAGAATAGAAATACTAATTCAGTGATGTGATTTTACTATAATTTTATTTTTAAATATGAGCAAAATATGAACAAAACCACTTTCATTTTCTAAAACTAAGTTCAGGCGGTACTAGAAAGTGGGGCTTCTTAGCTTCAGGGTGTTATAGAACCTCAGCTATGGAAGAAATCTCTGAGGCTATCTATGAAAATATTTAGTGGATTAACACATTCTATTGTTTCATTTCAGACTGATCCAAATAATGCCAGTCAGCTGAGCCAAGTGTATACATTCCTCACTCAGCCCCAGACAGCTTCATAATGGTTCATTAAGCAGCTAATTAGACTTGTATTACTCTCAGTCACAGACTCACAGATCCCACCCAATGGACACACCTTTGGCATGATCCTTACTCTTGGTGCATCTCACTTCATTTTGCTATTCAGAGGCAGCTCAAGAGAGATTTTTGTGTCCTAGAAAAAAAAAAAAAAAAGTATTTTAAGCAGCCTTGTCCATGCACTAATTTTGATTTGTTTTGTTGAATATGTTCAAAAGAGTAGTGCTAGGGAATTTAGTGATTCCACAGCTTAAACTTAAAAGGAGAAACTCAAGTCAATTGTTGGGTAGGTGGCAAGGAGTTACCTAGAGAGCATACTTCGGAACTATAACATGTGGCTCTTTTGTGAAGAGGAGTATCTTGCTCTTGTGACCTGAAGAAAATCCTGAATACATAGATTCAAGTCCACTTATTCAGCTCTTGAGATGACAGGGTATTACCTATGGAAAATCCTTGTATGTAGAATTTTGCTTTGGTCCTGTGTTGTCAAAGTACCAGTTTGTGGAGCTCCAGGGCTTGCAAAATGGTCATTTTAAATGAGATTTTAACTGAGTTTATTATTTTTTAAATATATTATATATTTCAAGCAAACATTTTGTATTATTTATTTATTTATTTATTTATTATTATTATTTTGAGGCAGAGCCTCACTCTGTCGCCAGGCTGGACTGCAGTGGCGCGATCTTGGCTCACCGCAACCTCCGCTTCCTGCGTTCACACCATTCTCCTGCCTCAGCCTCCCAAGTAGCTGGGTCTACAGGTGCCCACCACCATGCCTGGCTAATTTTTTGTATTTTTAGTAGAGACGGGGTTTCACCATGTTGGTCAGGATGGTCTCAATCTCTTGACCTAGTGATCTGCCCGCCTTGGCCTCCCAAAGTGCTGGGATTACAGACATGAGCCACTGCGCCTGGCCTTGTATTTATTTTCTAATGATCTTTTATTATAAATCATAATCTTAAAAATAAGGAAAAAATTAAACCATTGGAGTATTTGGCTGGATTACAATTCATAAGTGCTGACATCTACTGGTTGTTACTATTCTTTGATAAAGTACTATTCAGGTAGTACATATTATGATGCTGGCTACATCATAATACTTGATTTAAAAGTGTTTACTTCAAAATTTAGATCATACTATTTCTCTTTATAAAACTGATGCATTTGAAATACTTTGGTTAAGAAGAATCATTCTGAAACTCCGGAATTAAACACAGTTTTCAAACTTTTTTCCCCTGCAAGTATGCAATTCACAAGTACAGTACTTTTCCATGATAACATCCTGCTGCATGCAATGGTTTTCAACAAGGGCCTGGAAGAGAGATGAGAATTCCTAAGAGATGAGTAAGAAGTTTTCCAAACCCCTTGAAACTTGCTATTTTTAAGTTTTTCTTTTGTGTCTGCTTAGGAAGGCAGGTAGAATCACTGGATAGTCATCATGCTTAAATTCATTGGGATTTCCTGGAAGCTTAGCTTTGGTACAATTTGATAATCACAAAGAGCATTTAGAATGAAAAGATACAGGCCAGGCATAGTGGCTCACACCTGTAACCCCAATACCTTGGGATGCTGAGGGAGGATTGCTTGAGCCCTGAAGTTTGAGACCAGCCTGGGCAACAAAGTGAAGTGAAGCCCTGTCTCTGAGAAAAAAGAAAAAAAAAAAAGAAAAGAGAAAAGAATTAGCCAAGTGTGGTGGTGTGTGTGCCTGTGATCCCAGCTACATGGGAGGCTGTCAGGAGGATCACTTGATCTGAAGAGGTTGAGGCTGCAGTGAACCATGAGCCAAGGTTGTGTCATTGCATTCCAGCCTGAGTGACAGAGCAAGAACCTAAAAAAGAATGAAAACATACTTATAGGCATGTGCCATTCCTAGCCTTGCCCTAGGGACACAAGATGAATTCGTGTGAACCTTGTTGTTGACCAATTTTAAGGTAAGAAAAACAAATGTCATGAAATAATTGCAATTTATTACGACAGGCAGAATAGGTGAACTATGGTAAGGAAATGTAAAACATATAGGAAGAAATTGGAGGGATGAAGAAAAAACTTCACATAGGAGCGATCTCTAAACCAGGTCTTGAAGATCATGAATTACCAAGGTGACAAAAGATAGGCCTTCTAGACAGTCACTTATTCATTAGCCACTCAATAAGTATTTATTGAGCACCTACCATATGCCTAAGGGGGTACAGAATGTGCAAAGGCTAGAGATATAAATGATATTTTAGAGCATATTATCGCTAAAGCGGCAAATAGAAGAAATTGGGGGAGCAGTAGGAAGTGAAGCTATGCAGTGGAGAAAGACAAATCTGATATCAAATCTAGTATCTACCACACTTACTTGCTATATAACTTAAGAAAGTAACATAGGCTTACAAAATATTGTTTACCCCATCTGTACAACGCAAGACTGTTTCACAAGTTATTGTGAAAGTTAAATGAGCTAATATATGTTAAAGTTCCTTGTGTGGATTGAAGACTAAAATGTTAGTTGTATCCATCAGCTTTTGCTACTTGATAAACAACCACAAAAGTATTTGTGGTATGATTTTCTTGCTCATCGATTTGCAGGCCAACTGCAGAGCTAGGCTAGGGTTGGCTAGGCTAGAGGATTCTGCTTTAGGTTGTGGGTCTAGCCCACTTATCTCATTCTGGGCTCAGACTGTAGGGATAGAGACTACCAGGGTATGTTTTTCTCATGGTAATGGCAGAAGCAAAAGGTCTAATCATGCAAGTTCCTTTCAAGTCTTCGCTCATGTCACATCCCTAACATCCCATTGGTCAAAGCAACCGTATGATCGATTGAGTTCAAAGTCAAAGGGCCAGGAAGCGCTCTGTGCCTCCCTAGAGCCATCACATGGTGTAGACTTATACAGTGCTACCAAGGGGAATAAGATTTTGGAATGATTTATTTTGTAATGTGTCTTTTATCACAACAGCTTTATGTATCATCCTAAGGAGCTTGGACTTCATTCCACAGGCAATGGGGAAAGACCTGACCAAATCTGTGATTTCAGAAAGCTGGTTCTCCTGATACCATGAAAGGCAGAATTGACAGGGAAAGAGACTAGAAGCAAAAAGATCAGTTGCAGTAATTTATTAGTCTATAGGTGACAAAAGTCTGAACTGGAAATGTCCCCTGCCCACCATATATGCATAGATGCAGGAGACTCTATTAAAAAAAGAGGAGATAGCCTGGGTGTGGTGGCTTATGCCTGTACTCCTAGCATTTTGGGAGGCTGAGGTGGGTGGATCACCTGAGGTCAGGAATTCGAGACCAACCTGGTCAAGATGGTGAAACCCCATCTCTACTAAAAATACAAAAATTAGCTGAGCATGGTGGTGAGTGTCCATAATCCCAGCTACTCAGGAGGCTGAGGCAGGAGAATCACTTGAACCCACAAGGCAGGGGTTGCAGTGAGCCGAGATCATGCCACTTCACTCCAGCCTGTGTGAAAGAGCGAAACTCCATCTCAAAAAATAAAAAGTAAAAATAAATAAATGAAAATAAAAATAAAAAAGAAGAGATAGCGATACAATAAAGTTTTGGGTCTGAATCCTTAAGGATTTATTAGTTTTATTTTATTTGCTTTGTGTTTTAAAATTATTGAATGTATCTGATCAGAACAGTTTTTCCTAAGGCCGCAAATTTAGACTTGATAAACTAAACATAAACCTAAATCACATAAACCAACTTCTTTGTCTTACAAATGTAAAAAGTGAAGCTCTAGCAGAGGCCTGCTAGAGGTGGCTCATATTGGCTTGTGAGTGCCAATTGTTAAATTTCAGGAGTCTTATGAGCCAGTTGATTTGCACAGCCATCGTTAAAAATTCAATTACATAAATTTATGATGAAATAAGTTCTACTAAAACTAAAAGTAATTGCTTCTGCTTCCAATAACAGAAACTGGATTTACTTGCCCACCTGAAAGAAATCAGAAACTCAGATAAAACATAAGAAAGAACAGTTTTCTAGACCCTGGGTATCTGATAACAAAAGACAGTGATCCCTAAGAGATGAGAAATAAATGAGACAAGCCTGGTAACTGCCCAAGCTTAATGCCTTGAGAAGGGTTTCAGGCCATGAAGCAAAGAGGGAGAACCCAGACAGAGTCCAGAACTCTGAGAATTGAGGAGATAAAGCTGAGAGCCCATGAAGACCAACACAAGAGTTCTCAGGACAAAGCACCACAGAGGAGAGATTTGCACTGAGAGAGAACCTCCGAGCTCTGCAAAAAGCTTCTCTGGAGTATTTAGCAGGGCACTGATCAGCACATGCATATAAAGAAATTACTTGAGGCTGGCAAAACAACTATCTGAAAGGATTAGAGGGAATAGTATTCTATACCCACAGGGACTGAAATAGTGCCAGTCATCACCAGCCAGACAGGAAAAAATTCATAATTTGGGTAGAATATTCAGAAGGGTCTTGCCTCAGTAGTGGAGAATAATTAACCCTAAACTAAATGCTGCTTTGGCCCCACCTTTAAAAAATCTTAAAATGGAGACCCAAAAGAACAAACTGTTTTCAAGTAAACTGTGTCTCAGAAAAAGCTCAAGAAAGTTTATAGAAATGAAAACAAACGCAACATTCAACAAGGTAAAATATATAGTATTCAGTCTAACTATGAGGAATATAAAGCAGACAAATAAGAAAAATCAGTCAATTAAAACTAACTCAGAACACATGTAGAGTTTACAACTAGCAGAAAAAGATAGGAAAACAGTTATTTTAGGCCAGGCATGGTGGCTCACGCCTGTAATCCCAGCACTTTGGGAGGCTGAGGCGGGCGGATCACCTGAGGTCGGGAGTTCAAGACCAGCCTGACCAACGTGGAGAAACCCCATCTCTACTAAAAATACAAAATTAGTCGGGCGCGGTGGCGCATGCCTGTAATCCCAGCTACTCAGGAGGGTGAGGCAGGCTGATATCGCGCCTGCCTTATGCTTGAACCCATGAGACGGAGGTTGCGGTGGGCTGATATCGCGCCACTGCACTCCAGCCTGGGCAACAAGAGCAAAGCTGTCTCAAAAACAAACAAACAAAAACAGTTATTTTAACGATATCCCATGTTAAGCACCAACATAGAAGGTATAAAAATACCCAAATAGAATTTCTAAATATGAGAACTGCAGTGTCTAAGATGAAAAAATACACTAGATTGGATTAATAATTAATTAGACATTGAAGAAGAAAAGATTGATGAACTTGACAACGTAGCAATAGAAAGTATTGACAATGAAACCCAAAAAGAATTTTTTTTTTCTTTTTTGAGACAGGTTCTCACTTTGTTACACAGGCTGGAGTACAGCAGTGTGAGCACAGCTCACTACATCTTTGAACTCCTAGACTCAAGTGATCCTCCTGCCTCAGCCTCCCAGATGGCTGGGATTGCAGGTGCACACCACCACATCAGGATAATTTTTAAAATTTTTGTAGAGACAGGGGTCTGGCTCTGTTGCCCAGGCTAGTTTCAAATTCCTGGCCTTAAGCGATCCTCCCACCTCGGCCTCCCAAAGAGCTGCGATTATAGGGTGTGAGCCACTGTGCCTGGCCTAGATTTTTTTTTTTTTATGGAAAGAACATCAGTGAATTTTGGGATTGTAACAGCCCAAATATCTATCAATAGATGGATGGGTAAACAAATTATCAAATTATTTCCATGGGTGTAGATGGGTGTATATCTTATTTGCTTGACCAATGATAAAATATATAATTAATTATATATAAATTCTAAATTCCATTAAACTATTAAATAGTATACCAATGTGTTTAGTTCATATTCTTTCTGATAATGGAACTGAATCTAGTATTTCTATTTTTGTGGGTCTGAGGTAAAGATTGAGATGGATAGGCCCGGTGCGGTGGCTCAGGCCTGTAATCCCAGCACTTTGGGAGGCCGAGGCGGGAGGATCACGAGGTTGGAGAATCACGAGGTCAGGAGATCGAGACTATCCTGGCTAACATGGTGAAACTCCATCTCTACTAAAAAAAAAATACAAAAAATTAGCTGGGCATGGTGGCGGGCGCCTGTAGTCCCAGCTACTCAGGAGGCTGAGGCAGGAGAGTGGCGTGAACCCGGGAGGCAGAGCTTGCAGTGAGCCAAGATGGCGCCACTACAGTTCAGCCTGGGTGACAGAGTGAGACTCCATCTCAAAAAAAAATAAAAAAAGATTGAGATGGTACATTTGAAAGGCAGGGAGAAGGCCAGGCATGGTGGCGCACGCCTGTAATCCCAGCACTTTGGGAGGCAGAGGCGGGCGGAGCATATGGAGTCAGGAGTTCAAGATCAGCTTGATCAACATGGTGAAACCCCGTCTCTACTAAAAAGACGAAAAAATTAGCTGGGCCTGGTGGCGCATGCCTGTTAATCCCTCTACTCCAGAGGCTGAGACAGGAGAATTGCTTGAACCCAGGAGGTGGAGGTTGCAGTGGGCTGAGATGGCGCCATTGCATTCCAGCCTGGGGAACAAGAGTAGAAAGAGAAGAAGGGAGGAAGGGAGAGAGGAAGGAAGGAAGGAAAGGAGGAAGGAAGAGAGGGAGGGAGGTAGGGTAAGAGAGAAAGGAAGGGAGAATGCAACATAAAGAACCCTCTTTTCCTTGTTTTAGATAACTTTAGTGTTAACTAAGATACAGATACTAGCATCTGAAATCAGTTTTATAAAAGGAGAAAAATGAGGTGCTGAGGGGTTAAATGTCTTCATACAGCCCCTTAAGACAAAAACGAACTGAGTCTGTGTCCTTTGATTCCTGGATCAACAAACCCTCTATCTTGACTCCTTAACTTATGACCTTGCATTATCCATTCAAATCACAAAATCCAATCTCTTGATAAATGTTATGGCTGAACTTTTTTTTTCTTTTTTCTTTCTTTGTTTTTTTGAGACAGGGTCTCATTCTGTTGCCTAGGCTGGAGTGCAGTGACACAATCTCAGCTCACTGCAGTCTAGACCTTCAGGGCTCAAACGATCCTCCGACCTTAGCCTCCCAAAGTGCTAGGATTACAGGCGTCAGCACTGAGCCCAGCTGGAAGAACATATTTATATTACTTTTGGTATTTATTCATGACTGCAGTCCGTGCAGTTGATGGAGATTTTCATGTTCAGAGCCTTTTTACAAAAGGTATTATTAGGGAAATTATGAAAGCCTTACAAGATGATAGAGAATCTTTTGACAAATCATAAACTTCTAGAAATGTAGTTTTGTGAAAGAGTATGTTTTTGCATCTCTTATAGTTCTCTAGAGACAGAAGACTGGCAAAAATATGAAAATTTAAAACGCTGAAGATTTAAAACATACTTGAATTTCTAAAGCTGCAGAAGCAACTGAATAATTTAGTCCAGTCAGGGGTTTTATAGGGCTCACTTCTAATATTAGACAAATCAGTTCACTCATCTCTAGCTGACCTATTTGTTCATCCATCCAAGTCATTACCCTAATCTCTCTATAGCTTCTGTGTTCTGTAAGGTAATTAGCACATATGAGATCCATTCATAGCAGGCAGTGTTACTTCCTTGACAATAAGTTTAATCCAAATATATACATTCATAAAAAAAAACTTCCTTCCCCAAAAGGAATAGCTGATTGATTACAGGCAACGGGTAAGGTATACCTTGGTGATGATGGTCAGACAAATGCAGAGCCCCTTTCACTCCAGACATGAGTACTGCTCTATAAGTAACCTTTTGGTTACATCACCGGGTATGTCCAGTACCTTATGGAGGTGTACCCAGATGGCTGTTCCCACTTATCCATTATACTATATTAGCACCCTTATATATCTTTTGAAATTATGTATGAGACCAGGCATGGTGGCTCATGCGCCTGTAATCCCAGCACTTGGAGGGGCCGAGGTGTGTGGATAACTTGAGCCCAGGAGTTTGAGACCAGCTTGGACGACATGGTGAAACCCTGTCTCTACAAAAAAAAATTTAAAAAAAAATTAAAAAGCCAGGCATAGTGACACAGGCCTGTAGCTGTAGGAACTATAATCTACAGGAAATATATGTGTTTATATATGATTATATATACATATTTTCTATATCATTAACATACACAAACACATATTTTACATATTTCACATATATAAAAACACATACATGTGTATTTTACAACATAATATAGAAGGAAAGTTTTCTTCTCTTGGATTGTTGCTTACATAGCTCTCATGTCAGGAAATAAGATCAAGAAGGATGGTGAATACTCCACTTGACTTTGTCAGCAGTCTGTTAGTTTACTCCTTCAAACATCATTGCCTATATGGAAAGGACAAATCATATACTCTTCTAAGGGACAAAATAATTTTAGTTGTCAAATAAACCAATATACAGATGGTATGGCCATACCATTCCTTCGAGAAAAGGAGTATCATATCTTCTTTAGAAAGTTATTTCTATTTCCCTGAATTCAGTGATGTATCCTCACCCCAGTAGTTCCTTTGGGCCAACCTACTTTAATCTTCCCCTAATCTTTTTCCTTGCAAGGTTTGGCAGACTATGCCCTGTGGACCAAATCTGGTTTGTGGTCTGTTTTTTGACAGACCATAAACTGAGAATGCTTTTTTACATTTTAAAATAGTTGTTTAAAAGAATTTTTAAAAGAATAATATGTGACAGAGAAGAATATGTAGCCCACAAAGCCTATTTAGTATCTGGCCCTTTACAGGAAAAGTTTGCTGATCTCTATTCTAGGAGTTGACTCAAAGCCCCTAATCATAGCATCTACAGAAGAAAAATGGTCTAGGCTTGCCTCCTATTATTCCTAGAAATTAGGCAAGACCTGAATATGATTTCAGAAGAAGTATATTTTTCAGTATATCACTAACCAGCAAATGATACTCTTATCTAGGAAGATATTTTATAACCAACAAAACACAAATTTGAGGAACACATGGAGCATCAAAGAAGTTTGAGGACATCCACATACTTAGGTCATACCAATTCCATCGTAGAGGTAGATAAAGAGACTTATGCTAGTACCAGAAGATATTTGCATGTGTGATAATTGTGCCAGTTATGCAGCAAAATGAAGTGGGTATATGGTCCTTGGCTACTTCTGCTTGCTAATTTGCCAGACTCTTGTACTTCTGTTTACCATCTCTTCCCACTAGATTGGCAGCATTGTTAATCTCTGAGAAAGGATTCTCTGATGTTAAGAATCTTATCTACAGTACTCTTGGTTTGCTTCTACTAAGGAGACTGTCTTTTCTGTAAAATATTTAGAAAGAAAGTGCAAAGATTCTCTTCTTACCCTAAGTAATTTTATTCCTGAATAGAAAAACTTTTCTCTATACACCATGCTTACTTGTTCTTTCTTCCAACTGTGTTGGCACCCCTTTATCCATTTTGGATAAAATCAAAACAAAAGTTTCTCTCAACATATATGCACATGTACACACACACACACACACACACACATATTTGTAGTTTTCTCCCTAAACCAGTTTCACATAAAGCCATTTTTAGGTCTTGAGAGAGTTTTGAAATGTTAAAGGGAAAGAACTAAGATGAGGGTGAGAATAATCATGTCAGTACTCATCAGTTTTCCCTTTCCCAACCACCTCACTCTTATTCTCATTCAGCTTTCTTTATCGTCTCTGGGTTAGTGCAAAAGAATTGGTAGTGAATTAAGATATCTGCTTCCAAATGTCAATATCATGAGGGCTCCAAAGGACACAGGCCACAAGTATAATCAATAGCATCTATGCAATCCTGTTATGCCTGTGAGCACTGCAAATCTGTTAGCTCTTATCTGTCCACACCGGGATTACTGCTTAACATCATGATCTCCCTATTATTGACATGCATTGAGTGCTTGTGGATTTGAATCACTTTAAATGGAATTAAATTCAGATCAAAGGGCAGGAAGACCTTACTCTGGTTGCACTGTTGTGTGGACCTGCTTGCCTGCTGCTGCACTTGAAAGTGCTGTTTCTAGTCCTTAAGTCTGAATGCCTTCCTTTTTGTTTTATTCAGCATTAGCTTCTATCCCAGTCCTTCCTTTTGTTCTCAGATTTGATTTTTCTTTTCCTCGAGTGTGACCCTGGATATCAATTTTTGGATTTTATGAGCTTTATCATGCCTCTGCCTGAGTTTTGTGGATTCAACACTGGCCTCTACAGTTGGCCTCTGAACCTTGCCTGTGTCTTGCTCAAGCTGTTACCAGAACGCTAGGGGTTTGGCCTGGGTCCTGCTGCTTATCACACAGAGAACCAATGACTGAGACAATAAGTATTGCCAGGGAAGAAGGCTTTAATCGGGTGCTGCAGCCAGTGATATGGGATATCAGTCTCAAATCCATCTCCCTGACCAACTAAAATTAGGGGTTTATGTAGCAGGGAGGAAATGTAACAATGTGTTGGAAAACAGGAACTAGGGAGGGATAAGGAAACAAAATGAGCAGTCTGGCATCTCATTGTCTAGTTGCTGTGATCTGGTCAGTTTCAGTTCTCCAGTACTTTTTGAGAGGTCTGGGGGTCCTTTCTGAGGAAGCAACTCAGATAAACAAATGTAAGTTTCAAGCTTTAATATCAGAAGGGTCAATTTCTATGTTTCTTTAAAATAATTTTCAGGCCAGGCCAGTGAGGTGGTGCATGCCTGTAATTCCAGTACTTTGTTTGGGAGGCCAAGTCCGGCGGATTACCAGGTCCAGAGTTCATCTTGCCAACATGCTGAAACCCCATCTCTACTAAAAATACAAAAATTAGCTGAGTGTGGTGGCACGTGCCTGTAGCCCCAGCTACTCGGGAGGCTGAGGCAGGAGAATCACTTGAACCCGGGAGAGACAGGTTGCAGTGAGCCGAGATCGTGCAGAGTGAGACTCTGTCTCAAAAAAAAAAAAAAAGAAAAATAATTTTCAATGTGTCAATTGAATGAGTTTCACAGACACTCCAGATACACAGTAACAGACTGTATGAGCAAATTATGCACAGGGAAGTGATAAGAGAGGTGAGGGCCGTGCATTACTGTCCATGGTCCTGAATTTGCTATAACACTGCAGCGGTGTTGGCTTTTCTGATCTGCCTACACTCCAATCATCTTGTTTTCCAGGCTGGTTCATGTTCCTGGCCTCTGAGTTCTACTGTGCCACACATTGAGCAAGAACACTATTTCAAGTTGTAAAGCACTTCAGGAAGATACTATGTGAAGACATTGTAATAGTGACCTGGGCCTACATCTGCCACTTGAGTTATTTTCATTTGACCAAAAGATGCTTAGAATGCAAAGAAAAATTTTAAGTGTGGACACAACTTTTAAGTCTTTTTTCCAAATTTTATTTTCTGATCCTATCTGTTTTATGCAATTCTTTAACTATCTGTCGCACCCTGACAGCTTTATATATATGACTATCATTGTAATTCTTTGCCCAGGAATTTTATATTTTTGAATTGTTACAGGGACAGAGAAAATCTTAGGAGACTTGGATTTTAAGTAAGTTTGCCACAATGATTGAAAAAGCCTGGTAAATAACCCTGTTATTAATGGAAGGAGAATTTTCTTCTTTTCGCTCTCTCTTTTTCTTTCTTTCTTTCTTTTTTTCGAGACAGAGTTTCATTCTTGTGGCCCAGACTGGAATGCAATGGCACGATCTCAGCTTACTGCAACCTCCACCTCCCAGGTTCAAGCGATTCCCCTGCCTCAGCCTCCCGAGTAGCTGGGATTACAGGCACCTGCCACCTCATCCAGCTAAATTTTTTGCATTTTAAGTAAAGACGGGGTATCCTCATGTTGGCCAGGGTGGTCTCAAACTCCTGACTTCAGGTGATCCACCCGCCTCAGCCTCCCAAAGTGCTGGGACTACAGGCGTGAGCCACTGCTCCCAGCCTGTGTGTATCAATTTTATAAAACCTGGACAATTTTTCCTGAGGAGCTGAGTCGACTTCTACCAGTAAGAGCCTCAGTGGAGAGAAGACCTGAGGGGGGAAGCTCCTACCTGCAGGAAGGTTGTCCCAACGAGTGCACAGCTCTCAGAGGATAGGAGACCTACAGTGGGGTAGCTTTTCTCCTCAGGCGGGGCATTCCATCGTCTGCCTGAGTCTGGCTGAGTTCGCGGGTTTTTATGGTCTTCAGACGGGAGGAAGTGCATGCTGATTGGTCCCTGGGCAGACATGGGCAGGCCTGGTAAAAGCATCGTAAGTTCCCACTCTGGTCTGCAGAACTAGCAGCCTGGCCCCCTGGCCTCAGGCCATCCCTGGCTTGAAGGTGGGGTTTCACCGGGACTCGCACCTACCTCCTGCTGCCATTCATGGTGTCCAGGCTGTTTGTGCTGACGGGCACCTGCAGACCTGTGTTGAGCTGCCCTCAGCCCCACCTTGGCCTCCCTCTTCTGCGTGTCGGTGCCCAAAATCTGAAGGGCTCTGAGGCAGCAGGTGGCTGGTGTGTCACTGCCACTCCGAAGGCAGCTCACCCAGCCGGGTCATGACAGCACCGGGGCTCAGCCACAACCTTGCTCCAAAATCGGAGCAGGCACCGGGAGTGGGGTGAGGCCAGGCAGCGGGAGCAGGCACTGCGGAACCTGCGGGGGCAGCAGGGATACTTGGGTCCACAGCTGCAGATGGTTGGTTACAACTGTGCCCAGGAGCATGGGGCTCCTGCCCCACCAACTCGGAATGGGTAGGGTCTCCCATCTGTTCCCGGCCCCTGCTGGCTCCATAAAGCATACAGCTCCATAAAGCGTGCAGCTCCATAAAGTGTGCAGCCCGGGGCACGCCTTCCCCGCTGTAGCCGGCATCTTTGCAGCAGCCACTCCAAATGGGCGGCTGCTGCCATCAGAATAGGCTACACCCCCCAAATCCTCCGGGAGTAGCATGAGTTGAGTCTTGAAAAAAGAGTAGGAGTTGTGCACATATGTGAGGATGCAGGGACATTCCAGGGAGAGGCAATAACAGCACATGCATAGATGTGATGTGTGAGAGAGGATTATAAATTTAGAGAACAAGTATTTGTTTCACTATGAGAATGATGGGCTCATATAGTAGAATATTGAAGGAAGATGAAGCTGAAAGAAGAGTGGATCAAAATCATGTTGTGTGCCATTCCAATCATCTGAATTCTGTTCTTAATGTGATGAAGACAATTACTCACAAGTAGGAGAACAATATGATCTGAAGACAATCACTAACAAAGTAGGAAAACAATAAGATCAAATATTAGACATCTGTGTGAGAGCAGTGTGGAAGATTGATTGCAGGGGATGAGGGCTGGCTCAGGGGAACAAAGTAGGATACGATAGCAATTATCCAAGGAGAAAATGATAAAGGCCAATTGTGGTCATAGTAATGGGGACAGAGATAAAAAATAGATAAAATAAATGCTTAGGGGGGCCAATGGAAGCAAGAGAACTGTGAGACCTATTGTATGTAGGGGTGAAGAATGCAATGATGATGCCATGATTTCTGGCTTATACATTTGGATGGATGTAGATGAAGACTGAGATAAGGAATACAGATAGGGTAGCAAGAATAACAAAAGGAACATTTGTTATTTTTATGGCTACTCGTCATCTTAAATCGCTCCTTTTTTTTTTTTTCTTCTTTTTTTTGGCCTGCTCTCCATAGTATATATAAGTCTTAGCTATAGTCAGAGTTCATTTCCCACTGTAGAAACTAAAAAGACAGTCTCACTCTCCTGGCCTCCTATGCAGGTAGGGCACAAGCATGTGTCCTAGGCCCAACCAATCAAATTCTCTAGTCTCAGAGTTTACACTGAAAACCAATGATATAAAGGATGGATTATCTAATCCCTTCTTGTGATGGCAGTAGCAGTAGTAGAAGTTCTGCTATAGCACCCAGGGTTGCTGCCAGCAGGTAATAGCTAATAGCTGCCTTGTGGCTCTGGTAGCTGGCATTCATTGTCAGTCCCATCAGACACTTGCTGTGGAGTAATCCTCATTGTAACCCTAGCTGCTGTCCAAGTTTCCTGGGACATGCCTGGTTCTCCTGCCTGGCTGTCTAGACTTCCCTGTAACTCTTCTTCAGCTTAAGTCAGAGTAAGTTTCCATTGCATGCAATGAAGTCGTTAACAGATACTAGAAAACTTGGAGAGTAAATGATAAGGGGCTGCAGAGAAAATATTTTTGTTTTTGCACAATGAGGGCACAGCAAATATCACTGAAGCTTGGTTCTAACAAACTTGAAAAGTAATTTATGGCTAATTAAATAGAGAATTCCGTGGGATGACACAGTAAGAATGACACCAGATGCTAGTATCTTGATGTTGGACTTTCCAGCCTTCAGAACTGTGAGAAATACATTTCTTTTCTCTTTTTTTTTTTTTTTAGCAAAAGTCCAGAATTTTATTAATTCTCCCTGGGCCCGCCCCCACCCCATGGGATGCTTGCAAGGTCACCAGGCCTCGGGGCCAGGGTCTGAAGTGCCACAGGAGCTGCTCCTGGTCCTCCAGGTCCTTCCGCACCTTCTTGCGCATGTAGAAGATGGGGCAGTCCCGGCTGGTGCGGATGACATCCTCGTGCAGTCCATACATTTCTTTTCTTTGTAAGTCACCCAGTCTTTAGTATTCTGTTATAGCAACACAAAATGGACTAAAACTGATATTAAGAATTTGGGGTGGTAATAAACTAGAAGAAATAAGATCAAAGTTGTGCTAAGAAAAAAGTTGTACTGGTTGAGGACTGATAGCTGGGGAGAAACGGGAGCAAAGAACTGAGAGTTCAACAGCTGGGGAATACATATCCTTAAGGACAGGTTCTAATCCAGTAACCAGGAAATTAGACGATGAACACTTTTCCTCTTGAACCTCATTCACACCAACAAATACTTGTGTTCCTGCAGTTGCCAGGTACTATGTTACGTTTTGAAGACATAGCAGTGAACAAAAATAAACAAATGTCCTGCTCTCAAAGATCATACATTTCAGTGGGAGGTGAGAGATATACAACTATATGTGTCAAGTAGAGATAAATATAATTGGAAAAAATAAAACAGGATGAAAGGTCCAGAAAATGACAGGAGGAGTCAGATGGAAGAAAGAGCACTATTTTTTTTTTTTTTTTTTTTTTTTTTTGAGACGGAGTCTCGCTCTGTCGCCCAGGCTGGAGTGCAGTGGCCGGATCTCAGCTCACTGCAAGCTCCGCCTCCAGGGTTTACGCCATTCTCCTGCCTCAGCCTCCCGAGCAGCTGGGACTATAGGCGCCCGCCACCTCGCCCGGCTAGTTTTTTGTATTTTTTTTTTTTTTTTTTTTTAGTAGAGACGGGGTTTCACCGTGTTAGCCAGGATGGTCTACGATCTCCTGACCTCGTGATCCGCCTGTCTCGGCCTCCCAAAGTGCTGGGATTACAGGCTTGAGACACCGTGCCCGGCCAGAAAGAGTACTATTAATTTATATAGGATAGTGGTCCAGAAACATCTATCATTGAGACAAAAAGTAGGCCAGGTGCGGTAGCTCACGCTTGTAATCCCAGCACTTTGGAAGGCTGAGGCAGGAGGATCACTTGAGGTCAGGAGTTCAAGGTCAGCCTGGCCAACGTGGTGAAACCCTGTCTCTACTAAAAATATGAAAAAAACGTAGCCAGGCATCATGGCGGGCGCCTGTAATCCCAGTTTGGGAGACCAAGGGAGGAGAATCGCTTGAACCCAGGAGAGGGAGGTTGCCGTGAACCAAGATTATGCCACGGCACTCCAGCCTGGGCAACAGAGGGAGTTTCCATCTCAAAAAAATAAATAAATAAAAGGCTGGGTGTGGTGGCTCACACCTGTAATCCCAGCACTTTGGGAGGCCAAGGCGGGTGGATCACGAGGTCAGGAGATAGAGACCATCCTGGCTAACATGGTGAAACTCTGTCTCTACTAAAAACACAAAAAATTAGCTGGGCGTGGTGGTGGACGCCTGTCGTCCCAGCTACTCGGGAGGCTGAGGCAGGAGAATGGCATGAACCTGGGAGGCGGAGCTTGCAGTGAGCCGAGATTGCACCTCTGCACTCCAGCCTGGGCAACAGAGTGAGACTCCATCTCAAAAAACAAAACAAAAAAAAAAGGTAGAAGGGAAGTTGCCAGGGACTAGAGGTAGGGGGAAATGAAGGAGTTAGTATGTAATAGGTAAATTTCAGTTTTGCAGGATGAAAGAAACTCTGGAAATGAATGGTGGTGATGGTTGTACAACAAGTGTGTATGTGCTTAATACCACTTATCTGCACACTTAAAATGGTTAAGGTGGTCAGTGTTATGTAAATTTTGACACAATTTTTTAAAAAGAGAGAAAGAAAGATCTCTCTGATAAGGAGATATCTGAGCAGAAACCTGAGGGAAGTGAGAAAGTAAGCTGTGTGAACATCTGGGGCAAAGCAAGAAGAGATTGACAGGATAATAGTAGCTCTCAGCACCATTTGGGAGCATAGCGTGAACCCCAACTGAAAGCTTCAGAAAAATGAAAAAAAAAAACAAAAAACAAAAAACACTTGTTCACAACTTTTTTGATACCTCTGCTCCAATTAAACATCAGGGGTGTGATTTGAGTTCCTCCAATGTATGTCATCATTCTTTTGTCTGTGCTGGGAGACATCCTCTCTGCACGCAGGACAGAAAAGAAACTTATCTGCCATTTAAAGTCTGAGAAGAGAAGAGAATGAGTCTGTTTTCTGGGATCTGTGCTCATCACCCAGGCTGGCTGCTGATGGGATTCTCTCTCTTACTCAGCACACATATGTGCTCTTGTAGCCTGGGCTGCTAAGGCAAACAGTAAACTCCGGTATATGAGAGCTGAGAGGACACCTTGAAGAATGCAAAGTTAATGTATCTTTGACCTTAATCTTATTTTGTTTCCTAGTCAGGAGTCTCAGGGCTGTTTGTGCTGGGGACAATGAACACATTTAACATATGTTGGCTGCTTTTTTGTAGTACACGAGCCACAATACTTACATTCAATGTTGTATGTGTAAATATGGGGGAGATGGTGGAGAAAAAAGGAAGAGGATTACACCGTTAACAGAAAGGAATACCCAAGTTAACCAGCAGACATGTGTATTTTGTTTTGTTTTGTTTTCTTGAGACAAAGTCTTGCTCTGTCACCCAAGCTGGAGTGCAGTGGGACAATCTCAACTCACTGCAACCTCTGCTTCCTGGGTTCAAGTGATTCTCCTGCCTCAGCCTCCCGAGTAGCTGGGACTACAGGTGTGTGTCACCACACCTGGCTAATTTTTGTATTTTTAGTAGAGGCAGGGTTTCACTATGTTGGCCAGGCTGGTTTCAAACTCCTGACCTCATGATCCGCCAGCCTCCGCCTCCCAAAGTGCTGGGATTACAGGTGTGAGCCATTGTGCCTGGCTGACACGTGAATTTTGTGATTCCGTTTGGGTCAATATGACTACTAAAAATTGCACCAAGTCCTGTTTCTCACCGAGTATGCTTTCCACTGAAGACAGTCCAAACATACAGCAACCAAACAATTTCAGAAGGAGCCTCATGCTTCCAAAGAATGTGGAGCAACACAAGTAACTAGTTCAGTTCAGTTCCTTTAACCTTAGTCTTGCTTGGGTTCTGACCCTTGTATGTGGTTCATGGACCAACCAGAGATATGAGCAGAATTTAAACACAAATTGGGGCTCTCCTGCGCTGGCTCATCCTTTCCAGAGTATCCCTACTAACTTTCTAGCAGCTGAGCTTGTCTGTAATCTGTTTTCTGGTTCTTCAAGCTGGTAAGGCAGTGATTTTCTACTTTAGTTTTAGCTCTCGTTGCCAGTTGGAACCTGCTTCAGTTCCTTCAAGAGCAGGAAATTCACTTTTTGATATCTTCTTCCAAATGTTGACTCCCTTTCAATTTCTTCCTGGTTTATTCCCTTTCTAGTGCCTTTAGGTAGCTCTTTTTATATATATTTTCCAGCATTTTCTGTAGGAATGTTGGTTTGGTGGGAGCTAGACAGCCAAGCTCCTTATTTGGTTTTGATTCTTTGATTCATCACTGTAGATACTCCCTTGCACCTATTTTGAACTTCTTTGCCCCTCTCCTCCCTCATCATTCTCACCAGCAATACCTGAGGCTTGATTAAATACAACTTTCCACCCGCTCTGAAATTATACCCAAGCAGCTGAATTTGATAAAAATACAACCCTATGCTGACTAGTCTCACATTAAATGTATGTCCTAACAGAACTAGTACACTTCCTTAGTTTATTCCTGCTCTTATTCTCCTAAGCAACTATCTCCATACTGTCTTCTCTTTCTGCTAACCCCAACATCTGTTTACTGCACTCCAATTTCAGCTTGCTATTTATTTAATGATATAATAGAAGTAATAAGAGAATATCTGCATGTTCCCACTATCACATCTACTAGCTGCTGTTTACTGTGCTCTACTTTCAGCTTGCTGTTTATTCAATGATATAATAGAAGCAATAAGAAGAAAATAGCTGCCTGTTCCCAACATCACATCTACTAACTGTCTGCTCCTATACTGATGAATTTTGCACCCTCTCCCTCCTGTTACATATGGTATATGTTCATGTTCCTAACTGAGGCCTCTCTTAAGCACTGGGTTCCATCCTCACTTCCCTATTCACAAAGGGTAACTGTCTTTTCTCTGGTATTATCCACTTTTTTTCCTCTAAATTTATTATTTCTATCAGTATACAAACATGTTATAATATTGTCCAACTTGAAAAAAACTACCTGCCACTGCCTCCTCCCCACATTGAGCCTACCTGCTATCCCCATTTCTCTAGTCCCTTTTAAAATAAAACTAATTGGATTGGGCACGGTTGCTCATGCCTATAATCCAGCACTTTGGGAGGCCACAGCGGGCAGATTATTTGGGCCCAGGAGTTCGAGACCAGCCTGCAACATGGTGAAACGCTGTGTCTACAAAAAATACAAAAATTACCCAGGCATGGTGGTGCGTCCCTGTAGTCAGGTACTTGGGAGGGACAGGTAGGACCACCTAAACACGGGGAGGTCGAGGTTGCTGTGAGCCAAGATCGTGACACTGCACTCCAGTCTGGGCGACAGAGGAGACCCTGTCTCAAGTAAAATAAAATAAAACTAATTGTGAAAGAATTATTTATTCTGGGCCCGGCACAGTGGCTCATGCCTATAATCCCAGAACTTTGGGAGGCCAAGGCAGGCAGAACACCAGGTCAAGGGATCGAGACCATCTTGGCCAACATGGTGAAACCTTGTCTGTACTAAAATACAAAAAGTTAGCCAAGCGTGGTGGTGTGCACATGTAGTCCCAGCTACTTGGGAGGCTGAGGCAGGAGAGTCACTTGAACCCAGGAGGCAGAGGTTGCAGTGAGCCGAGATTGCTCCACTGCACTCCAGCCTGGTGACAGAGCAAGACTCCGTCTCAAAAAAAAAAAGAATTATTTATTCTCTCTGTCACTACTTCACCTCTCACCCTGTCTTTCTATTTGAAAAGTCATTAGGCAATATTTTTTAAAAATTAATTAATTATTATTATTTATTTTTCAGACGAAGTTTTGCTCTTTTGCCCAGGCTGGAGGGCAATGGTGCAATCTCGGCTCATTGCAACCTCCGCCTCTTGGGTTCAAGCGATTCTCCTGCCTCAGCCTCCCAAGTAACTGAAATTATAGGCCACCACACCTGGCTAATTTTTATATTTTTAGTAGAGACGGGGTTTCACCATGTTGACCAGGCTGGTCTTGAACTCCTGACCTCAGGTGATCCACCTGCCTCGGCCTCCCAAAGTGCTGGGATTACAGGCGTGAGCCACTGCACCCAACCCCGGCAATACATTTATATAAGTTCACAAATCAGAAGCTAAAAGAGTGCACACAGTGTTTCTGTCTCTCAAGCAATTCATCTGTCAATCTAGAGACAACTAATGTCAGTCAGCAGTTGTGCAGGCATATACAAGCAAATATGTAGTCTTATCCTTATTTTCTTTTCTCTTTTTTTTTTTTTTGAGGCAGAGTCTTGCTCTGTTGCCCAGGCTGGAGTGCAGTGGCCCAATCTCAGCTCACTGCAACCTCCACCTCCCAGGTTCAAGTGATTCTCCTGCCTCAGCCTCCCGAGTAGCTGGGTTTACAGGCGCATGCCACCATGCCTGACTAATTTTTCGTATTTTAGTAGAGACGGGGTTTCACCGTGTTGCCCAGGCTGGTCTTGAACTCCTGACCTCATGATTCACCCACCTCGGCCTCCCAAAGTGTTAGGATTATAGGCGTGAGCCACTGTGCCTGGCCCTTATTTTCTTTTAATGTGAACATATTCTAAATTATCTTCTGCACCTTGATTTTTTTCTTACTTAATCCATCTTGGAAATTATTTTGGATCAGTGAAGAGTTCTATGTCATATAAAGAAATAGCTTCCTCATTGTTTTTATGACACATGGAAGCATATTATATAGCACTATTTAACTAGTTACAGTACATTTGAGTAGCTAAAATTATTTATTTTTATTTGTCTGTTTTCTGTACTACAATGTAAACCCAGGAGGAAAGGGATATTGTCTTTTTTTTTTTTTTTTAAACAAGGTCTCACTCTGTCACCCAGGCTGGAGTGCAGTGGTACTATCATGGCTCACTGTAGCTTTGACCTCTTAGGCTCAAGTGACTCTTTTGCTTCAGCCTCCCGAGTAGCTGGAACAAGAGGTGCCACCTTGCCTGGCTAGTTTTTTAATATTTTTTTTGTATACATGGGTTTTTGCCATGTTGCCCGGGCTGGTCTCGAACTCCTGGGCTCAAGCGATTTGCATGCCTCAGTCTCTCAAAGTGCTGAGATTACAAGCATGAGCCACCATGCCCAGCCATCTGTCTTATTTAATACTATATTCTCAATAACTAGAACAGTGTCTGGAATGAAATACACAATAAATATGTGTTCAGTGAATAAAAATGTACATGTCTTAACTGTTTTTGTGGTATCTTTTCGCCTCTTTCCCATCTGTACCACCAGCTCTGATTTGTTATTTGCTTGTGGACAAGGACAGTACCTTATATGTATCAGAATCTCCTTCGGCCTGAAACACAGGCTTTGCACCTGTTTCATTCATTGACTACATGGTAATAAAGCGGCATCAACAGGGTGAAACCCCATTTCTTTTAGTCTCACAGTCCGATTATATCTTCCAAAAATATTTAAAGTTATAATCAATATGAGTATAAAAAGCTGTTCAGAAATAGAATAACTATGCAGTAGCCCTAAGCCCATGCGCTAGCCTAATAGCACTTCTCTGAGAATCAGG
This sequence comes from Rhinopithecus roxellana, assembly GCF_007565055.1. Taxonomy (NCBI): domain Eukaryota; kingdom Metazoa; phylum Chordata; class Mammalia; order Primates; family Cercopithecidae; genus Rhinopithecus; species Rhinopithecus roxellana. Next base: position 78,190,786 of record NC_044552.1, read on the forward strand.
GTATATGCAGTACATGGCCTTGTGGTCCCTGAGTGAGAATCAGACCTCTTTCCACCCTCAATGCTCCTGGGTACATTTCCTTCCAGAAACAGGGCAGTCAGGATCATAGAATCCTCTAACAGAAAGCTCTTCCAAGCAGCAGTAGATCTGAACACAGGAGTGCAGCTGATTATTACTCCTGCTGTTGCATAGGCATTTGATCTAGAGCATCCACTTCTCTATTCATCTGTCCTCCTATCCCCATCCTCACCTAAACTCTCCTCACAGTGACTCAGGAAGTATAATTGGATCTATTGTGTTGAAATTCAGGGAGAGAGAATCTAAAGATTCTGTATAGATTATTGAGGAAGATGAGAGAAAAATCACTTATCTTTAGTGCTCAACCAGGAAAGTACCATGAAGCATCAAAGCTTTGCTAAATTCTACTTATAAATCTGTGTAATTGCAGTACCAGGCATACATGTTACAAGTAGTTATAGAGAAAAGAGATCCAGCTATCTCTGTTGTCTTTCTACATGGATTTGCATAGGAAGTTGAGCCCCTGCCTTTGTAAATGCTGTAGGCATAGTAAGTCATAGGTGAAATTTTAAAGAGCAAGTGTCCTAAATGTTGAAATGTCAGGGTTAAACTTGAAGTGTAGGATTAGGCAGGGAGCAGGTTAAGGAACAGAAGTCAATGATTAATTATGGTAGAGCTGAGATTAAATAAGGATTTTGGAATAGTGAGATATGTGTAGCTGAAACAAAGCTGTTAAGGAAGTTTCTCCATTTTTGATCACCTGAAATTTACCACCTCCAAGGCTCAGAGTGGGGAGGCTGATCAAGTAGTCTTGACTTTGTCTGAAATGGCCAATTTGGATCAAGACAGTTGTGGGGAAGCATAGCCTTCTATAGTGGCTGTTGCAGAGGAAGAGAGACAGCAACTTCTGTTATATCAGCTTATTTTTTCCTAAAAGCAACAAGTGCTAAGATATTCAATTAACTGAGACTTTCTGGGAGCTAAAAATGAAGGATTCAGGGAATAAATGCAAGGCTAGAAGGATACATAAAAGAAGCAAAAAATATTAGCAGATGATTTCAAAATGATGGATGTCATGGATGTGCCAAATATGTCAAGGCTGGGTGAGATGGCTCATGCCTGTGATCCCAGAACTTTGGGAGGCCAAGGTAGGAGGATCACTTGAGGCCAGGAGTTTGAGACCAGCCTTTACAGCACAGTGAGAGTCTCATCTCTACAAAAATAAATAAATAAATAAATAAATAAATAAATAAATAAATAAATAAATAAATAATTAAAAATTAGCTGGGTTTGAGAGCCCATGTCAGTAATCCTAGTTGTTTGAGAGAATGAGGCAGGAGGATCGCTTGAGCCCAGCAGTTCAAGGTTACAGTGAGCTATGACTGTGCCACTGCACTCCAGCCTGGGTGACAGTGAGACCCTGTCTTAAGAAAAGGAAAAAGAAGAAGAATGTGCCAAATACGGATGTTATTTTCTAGACACAGACTTTTAGAATTGAATAAATAAGTGCATATCCTCTGCATTAGCCAAATTATTTTACAAGTCTAGGCTCCCACCCTTTGAGGAATTGCATCTCTCATGCATATGTTTCCTAAGAGAGGAGCTTATTTAAATAGTTTGATCTTGCACTCTGGTTCAAGAATGGGTAATGACGAAAAGATATGCACACACCTGTAATCCCAGCACTTTGGGAGGCCAAAGCAGGCAGATCATGAGGTCAAGAGATCGAGACCATCCTGGCTAACATGGTGAAACCCTGTCTCTGCTAAAAATACAAAAACTAGTTGGACGTGGTGGTGCGTGCCTGTAATCCCAGCCACTTGGGAGGCTGAAGCAGGAGAATCACTTGAACCCAAGAGTCAGAGGTTGCAGTGAGCTGAGATGGCACCACTGCACTCCACTGTGGGCAACAGAGCAAGACTCTGTCAAGAAAGAAAGAAAGAGAGAGAGAGAGAGAAAGAAGGAAGGAAGGAAGGAAGGAAGGAAGGAAGGAAGGAAGGAAGGAAGGTAGGAAGGAAGGAAGGAAGGAAGGAAGGAAGGAAGGAAGGAAGGAAGGAAGGAAGGAAAGAAAGAGAAAGAAAGAAAAAAGGAAGGAAGGAAGGAAAGGAAGGAAGGAAGGAAGGAAGGAAGGGAAAGAGAGCAGGGAGGGAGGGAAGGAGGGAGGGAAGGAAGGAAGGAAAAGAAAAGATCTACAATGCGAGACTGTGTGTGTCACCATGAAATAAAAAATGAAATAAGGGAATTAAGACAGATTATGTTATTATTCCCATTTAGCAAATGACAAAAATGGAAGCTTCCAGGGATTAAGGAAGTTTTTCCACAGTACAAGGTTAGTAGGGGCAGAACCAGGAATTCTAACCCAGGTTGTTTTCCTCTGAAACCAAAAGGGCTCAATTAATTGGCAATTATAAGACTGAAAAGGTTTGTTGAAAATAGACAATGTCAGACTTTGAATAGCATTCTCCGGAGTTTAGATTTTTAAATGTTGGAGAAAAGGGGACAGCTGCAGAGATTCTGAGGTGGGAAATGAAATGTTTCAAGTTGTTCTATAGGAAGATAACTCTGACAGAGACCAGAGAGTTGTGAAGGTTTCCCCTGCCCTTGGCATTCGTGAGCCATCTTACTATATTAATAAATTCCTTATTTAACATAAGCTAGCTGACATTGCATTCCTGTCAGTTAAAGCTGAAAAAACTCCTGTTTAATAAATCTCAGTTTGCAGAGGAGGAAACTTAAAACCAGAGAGTATAAATGAAACACATTTTTTTGGTGTCAAGGTCAGCACTAGACTGTCCATGTCCCCACTCCCCTAAACCGCTGTACCCTGGGCAGTTAGACCTTTCACTTTTTCACTGCACTATTGTCTTGAAGAAAAAGTGAACAAATCAATTCTTCATGGGCAATTGAAAGTGATGATTTTATGTAAATTAATTCCATACTAATAGATGTGGAAAACCAGTATTCAGATGACAGATGCATTTATTAAATGAATCTAGTATAGAACCATCCCATGCTTCAGATCAGACTTGACAAGACTCCTCAGAAATCTGCTACCTAATGATTTGGAGTTAGAAACGTAGCATGTTGGCCAGGTGCGGTGGCTCACGCCTGTAATCCCAACACTTTGGGAGGCTGAGACGGGCGGATCACGAGGTCAGGAGATCGAGACCATCCCGGCTAACAAGGTGAAACCCCGTCTCTACTGAAAATACAAAAAATTAGCCGGGAGTGGTGGTGGGCGCCTATAGTCCCAGCTACTCAGGAGGCTGAGGCAGGAGAATGGCGTGAACCCGGGAGGCGGAGCTTGCAGTGAGCCGAGATCCCACCACTGCACTCCAGCCTGGGTGACAGAGCAAGACTCCATCTCAAAAAAAAGAAACATAACATGTTCACATAAATAGTGAAATACACAGTAACACACATTCATGAATAAGTCTACTGCACCAAAGTAGAGGAAAGACAGAATCAAACATATATAATACTAATTTCAAGCCTATAACCTAGCTTTATGAAAAATGGATGACTTCAAGTTAAAATAATTGTCTTTCTCCATAAAAATCTGTTAAAAAGTGTCTTAACAACTTCTGAACTAACCTTTCTCCCTCAAAAGAACCACTCTACTCCTGTTACTGACTTCGGAGTCATCCCAAATCACTCTAACCCATTTATCCCATTGATCAACTGGACTCCAGATTCTGCATCCTGCCAATCTACAGTATCTTCATATACGTCTTTCTTTTTCACCCTCACCTTAATACAATGTCTTGTATCCACTCACTTGTATAATTGCAATAGCCTCTTAAATCATCCAGCTGTTGCCACTCTCTCCCACTGCCACCTAATTATGTTGCTCCTCACTGCTTATAGAACTGGCTTCAAGCTGCTAAGCATGTCATTCAAGGCTAACTGAAATCTGACTGTTAGCCTTAATTCCCCAATTACCCATAAACCTCAGCTAAATCAGCTATTAATGCTCAACAAGTATCAGCTGTTATTATTTGTCATTAATCAGATTGTCCTGCTTGTTTCTATTCCCCATATATAAATGTGACCTCTTTCAGGCATGAAATCTCCCTGATTCTACTCCCTCACTACACCGAAGTGGTGATTCTCTTTCTCACCTCCTCAGGGATTTTGGTACAACTTGAAGGACTCTGCATAGTTTGCTGTGTATTATTGTCATATTTGTCCATGTCTTAACTCTCTTTTTAGAAGTTGAACTTCTTGAGCATAAGAAAAAAAAGTCTTTATTCTGGGGGTGCATGTGCAGGTTTTTATTCTTTAGTGTACTTCTACCTTGCATTTTGCACATAAATGTATGTATTGAATTTGAAACTAAGTTACTGATGATGGAATGAACTCACTAACACCTTTTATCTAATTTAAACGGAATGTTTAAAGAAGGCAGCATTTCACTGAAATGAAAAAAAAAACTCGATACAAATTAAAATATTTTTAAATACACAAGCTAAATGATCCTTCCTTCCTTCCTTCTTTCCCTCCCTCCTTCCCTCCCTCCCTCCTTCTTTCCTTCCCTCCCTCCCTCCCTCCCTCCCTCCCTCCCTCCCTCCCTCCCTCCTCCTCCTTCCTTCCTTCCTTCCTTCCTTCCTTCCTTCCTTCCTTCCTTTTTCTCTTTCTTTCAACTGAGTCTGTCTTTTTCCCCCACGCCGGAGTGCAGTGGCGCAATCTCAGCTCACTGCAATCTCTGCTTCCTGGGTTCAAGTGATTCTCCTGCCTCAGTCCTTGAGGAGCTGGGATCACAGGCGCATTCTATACGCCTGGCTAATTTTTGTATTTTTAGTAGAGACGGGGTTTCACCATGTTGGCCAGGCTGGTCTCAAACTCCTGACCTCAAGTGATCCACCCGCTGTAGCCTCCCAAAGTGCTAGGATTACAGGCATGAGCCACTGCGCCCTGCCCATACTGTTTTTCTTGACACTATTACTTTTTTTGTAGGAAACATGATCTTTCACGCTGCTCTCTGAAGTGATTACTAAGGTCATTGAACTTACTACAAAATTCAGAAAACACTTTCATAGGACTAATTACTGATTTCGTTTCATTTATTATGAAGTCACAGACTTCTACAAATGTTTTAATGGTTTAAAATGTGTAACTTCTCAGTATGAGTTGCATTTTGGATGTTGTCTGTCTATTGATACCCTAATGCCTCACTTTGGGAAACATAGGGCTACTTTTAATATTAGCATAAAACATAAAACTTTTGCAATAGATATATGAAAATTTGAAAGATCAAACTTATTTAGGCATAGCCAAAAGCTTCTACTTTATGCAATCACAATTTATGACTTTTGATTCATGGAAATCCCAAAATTTACATTTCTCCTGAGAACTAATACACTTTAAATCCTAACATAAGATGCATGTAGGCTTGCAATAATCTACTCCTGAGAAAGTTCTGGTGGCTTGCAATTTATAGCCATGAGGACCAGCTGCCGTTAGTTATCATGTACTTCTTCCCATTGTTTTTGTTTATTTGTTTGTTTGTTTGTTTTTTGAGACGGAGTCTCGCTCCATTGCCCAGGCTGGAGTGCAGTGGCATGGTCTCAGCTCACTGCAAGCTCTGCCTCCCCAGTTCATGCCACTCTTCTGCCTCAGCCTCTCGAGTAGCTGGGACTACAGGCGCCCGCCACCACACCTGGCTTTTTATTTTTTAGCAGAGATGGAGTTTCACTGTGTTATCCACGATGGTCTCGATTTCCTGATGTTGTGATTCTCCCGCCTCCGCCTCCCGAAGTGCTGGGATTACAGGCGTGAGCCACCACGCCCAGCTCCCATTGTTGATATACGGGGAAGAAGATTGACATCTATCATGCTCTAAATACATAGAGTTAGATATGGATTTTTAATTTATTTGTCCTCAGTATTTGTAGCATGTTTTCTCAGGACTCGAGAAAACAGAACATTTTAGTGCAGTGAGATTTCTCCAGTATGAAATCTCTCCTACATATTAAGCAATATGTGAATTCTGCAAGGGTGAACATCTTCCATTCTATCCCTGTATATTATTTCATCATGGTCTCAGAGAAGAAACTTTGCATTGATAAAATATGCACTTATTAACTTTGCGTGTCATGAGAGGTGTTCAGATGTCTTTCTGTTCAGAGACTATATTTACTGAGTACTGTAGCATGAACATCTTCAATTTACTAGGTTGTTTTTGAGTGACAGGAATCCTTTTTATGCAAATTCTTTATGAGATACGTGTTTTCTGAATATTTTCTCTCCTAGAGAATTTACCTATTAATTTTCATAATGGTATATTTTGCTAAGAAGTTTTTAAGATGAATATAAAGTTTTTGCTTTTTTTTTTTTTTCTGAGACGGAGTCTTGCTCTGCCGCCCAGGCTGGAGTGCAGTGGCCGGCTCTCAGCTCACTGCAAGCTCCGCCTCCCGGGTTCACGCCATTCTCCTGTCTCAGCCTCCCGAGTAGCTGGGACTACAGGCGCCCGCCTCGTCGCCCGGCTAGTTTTTTGTATTTTTTAGTAGAGACGGGGTTTCACCGTATTAGCCAGCATGGTCTCGATCTCCTGACCTCGTGATCCGCCCGTCTCGGCCTCCCAAAGTGCTGGGATTACAGGCTTGAGCCACCGCGCCCGGCCAAGTTTTTGCTTTTATGCTTTTTTACTTTCTGTGTCCTGTAAGAAGTCTTTGACTTCTCCCAGATCATGAAAATAGCATCCTATGCTTTATTCTAGAAGCTTTATAGTTAGGTCTTATGTTCCGATTTGTGATCCTTTTTGAATTAATTTGTGTGTGATGTGATGTAGGAATTGAGGTGTTTTCTTCTCCCAAATGAATATACGACTACTCCAGAATCATTTTCTCTCGGTAGGTCTTCCAGTACAATGTTGTATAGAAGTAACGAAAACAGATATTGTTGCCTTATTCCTGGTTTTAGAAGGAAAGCAATCGATATTTTACCATAAATACAATGCACAGAGAGACAGGGGATTGAGAGAGAGAGAGAAAGAGAGAGGGAGATTGAGGTTCTGGTCCTCAGAAGAGTAAGAAAGCTTTTTTCCAGAAGGTTCTCAGCAACTTCTCCCCATTTCTCATTGATCTGAATTCTGAACTATAGTGGCCTGGGATGAGATTACACCTTAGCCACGTGCCCCTATACCTAGGGTTAGAGTCAGCATATGGGCAGTGCAGAAGTGTAGACACCTGAATGAAACTAGGACTTATAAACATATGTAAAGAGGGTTAGGGAAGGAGAGAGTTATTTTATAGAATAAAAGAGGCTTTGCAATCATAACAGCAAAATGTGATATGTGAGTGTTATTTGGATTCTGATTCAAATAAACCAGTTGTTAAAAATGTCTAAGACAATTGGGAAAATTTGAACATTCTCTGGATATCTGACAATATCATTAAGTCTTTTTAAGTATTTTGTGTGTAATGATAGTATTGTAGTTATTTTTTGGACTCATCTTACAGAGATACATAAGAAATGGTAACAAATGACATGCTATGATGTTTGGGAATTACATTAAAGTAACCCAGTGTGAGAGTATTGGGATATGGGCAAAATAAGATTGGTTGGGTGATGAATATATCAGATTTCATTTTTGCTATTTTGTTTACTTTTTGTTTTTGAGACGGAGTCTTGCTGTGTCACCCACGCTGGAGTGCAGTGGCACGTTCTCGGCTAACTGCAAGCTCTGCCTCCTGGGTTCACACCATTCTCCTGCCTCAGCCTCCGGAGTAGCTGGGACTACAGGTGCCCACCACCACGTCCAGCTAATTTTTTGTATTTTTAGTGGAGACAGGGTTTCACCATGTTAGCCGGGATGGTCTCGATCTCCTGACCTCGTGATTCGCCCACCTCGGCCTCCCAAAGTGCTGGGATTACAGGTGTGAGCCACCGCGCCAGGCCTTGTTTACTTTTACTTAGAAAATTCCTTAATAAAATTTAAAAGCCCCTACTTAAAAAAATGAAAAATAGGGATTGTCACCAAAAATAGGGAGACGATGTTTTGGAGGCAACCACAATTCCCACTCTATTAATCCTTTTCATTTATATTACTGTTTCTGATTATTTAAAATTATTTTATTTATTTTTACATATTCGAATAAGCAATGAATTTACAGAGGTAAAAATTAGAAAGATCTCAAAAGATACACAGCAAGAAGTCTCCCTCTCATGCTGGGCCCTTGTTACTTCGTTTTCCGTCCCCATAGCTGCCCTCTCCATTTCCCTTGTAATCAGTGCTATCCTTTTATCATATATACCATTTTTAGTGGCTGCAAAATATTGCATATATAAACATACCACAACTTATTGAGCAATTTTCTTATTGTTAAACTTATGTTGTTCTTATTTAGAGAGCTTTCTGTACTTTAGATCTTACACTATCAATAATTTCTCCTCGGAAATATTCAATTGATTAAAATATCCTTGGCTGGGCGAGGTGACTCACGCCTGTAATCCCAGCACTTTGGGAGTCCAAGGTGGGCAGATCACCTGAGGTCAGGAGTTGGAGATGACCCTGGCCAACATGATGAAACCTTGTCTCTACTAAACATACCAAAATTAGCTGGGCGTAGTGGCACACACTTGTACTCCCAGCTGCTCAGGAGGCTGCGGCAGGAGAATGGCATGAACCTGGGAGGCAGAGCTTGCAGTGAGCCGAGATTGCGCCACTGCACTCCAGCCTAGGCGACAGGGCGAGACTCCGTCTCAAAAAAAAAAAAAAAAAACTCCTCAATTACTTGGTAACTTGAAAAAAAAAAATAAAACCCCAAAACTTTCAACCCCAGTCCCACTCCAGCTACCTTTCTATTGCTCTTTTTACTCCACAGCCTGGTCCAACATATCAATATTTTAGCAGGACAGACTGCCTGAACCATTGAGTCGTTCAGGAAGCGAACTCCCTTTGGGAGGTCAACCTGCAGGGATTAGTCTTGAACAAGTTGATGCTTCTTTTCTACTTTATGTTTTCTCTTTAGTTTCCAAACACTATCTGTAGAGTTATATCTCCAAATGTATATTGTAAGCCCAGAATAGCCATGTATGTCAAGTCATCTACTTGATATCTCCACTTCAGTACCTCAAAGGCACCTCAAACTTTCCATGACACAATCTCCTTTTCCAAACCTGGTTCTATTCAGTGTTCTCTTTTCCCAGGAATGGTGCTGTCCTACACAGAATTGCATAAGCCATTTTCTGTTTCCCATTTCCTATATGCAATCCATCATTAGGTGTTACTGATTTTATTACAAAAACATTTCTCAATGTTATTACGAAAACATTTCTCTCTACTGACATAACCACTATGCTGTCCAAAAGACAATCATCTTTTGGACTATATAGTAAGTAGCCCACAAACTATTTTTTCCTTATCTATTCAACTGTCAATCTAATTCATTCTTCATCCTTCAGGTGGAGTAAACGTTTTCCTTCCCAACACAAATCTGATCATATTATTCCCACTTGCTTAAGATCCTTTAATACCTTTCCACTGTTCTTATGCTAAAGGCCCTATCACGGCCAGCAAAGCCCCGCATGGACTGCTTCCTCTCTCACCATTTCATAGTGTACTCCCTTTTACTACTTGACTGTCAATGACATAACCAAAATACAACTTTCTTTACATTTCTTGAACATTTCATGCACCACAGGATCTTTGCAAATTCCCTTCTCTCCATTGACCTTTTTTTTTTTTTTTTTTTGAGACGGAGTCTCGCTCTGTCACCCAGGCTGTAGTGCAGTGGCGCAATCTTGGTTCACTCCAACCTCCGCCTCCCAGGTTCAAGCGATTCTCCTGCCCCAGCCTCCTGAGTAGCTGGAGTTATAGGCACGTGCAACCATGTCTGGCGAATTTTTGTCTTTTTAGTAGAGACAGGATTTCACCATGTTAGCTAGGCTGGTCTTGAACTATTGATCTCAAGTGATCCACCTGCCTCAGGCTCCCAACGTGCTGGGATTATAGGCATGAGCCACCGCACCTGGCCTCCTTTTTTTTTTTTAAGACAGGGTTTCACTCTGTCACCCATGCTGGAGTGCAGTGGCACAAACATGGCTCACTGCATTCTCATTCTCTTAGGCTTGAGTGATCCTCCTGCCTCAGCCTCTGGAGTAGCTGGGACTACAGGGGCATGCTACCATGCCTGGCTAATTTTTAAATTTGTTTGTGGAGAAAGGGTCTTGCCATGTTGCTCAGGCTGGTATTAAACTCCCGGACTCAAGCGATCCTCTTGCCTCAGCCTGCCAAAGTGCTGGGGTTACAGACATGAGCTACTGCGCCCCACCAAGAATATTCTTTATCACCCTATCTCCTTTGCCTGGATACCCTCTATTCATCTTTTGGTTCTTAGGTGAAGTGTCTGTTTTTTTGAAATCCTTTCTAGATGTTCTTAGTCTTTCACAGCATGGTTTTTCCAGCCTTTCAGAACACTTATCTCTATTTATAATTATATATCCATGAGCATAATTATATGAAAAACATTATCTAAGAAATATCTCTATTCCCCTCCTACAGACAGTATTTTTTTTGTGTACTAGGAATTTAATAATAGTTCTGTATAAATAAATACTATATTTATCTATACATCTTTGTTTTTATTTCAGGTTGTTTCTTTGGACTATATGCCCAGAGGTGAAATGAATGAATCAAAAGGTACACAACAATTATTATTATTTTTTTTTTTTGAGACAGAGTGTCTGGGTCTGTCGCCCAGACTGGAGTGCAGTGGCGCGATCTCAGCTCACTGCAACCTCTGCCTCCCAGGTTCAAGCAATTCTCCTGCCTCAGGCTCCTGAGTAGCTGGGATTACAGGCATGTGCCACCACACTCGGCTAATTTTTAGTAGAGACGGGGTTTCACCATGTTGGTCGGGCTGGTCTCCAACTCCTGACCTTGTGATCCACCCGCCTTGGCCTCCCAAAGTGTTGGGATTACAGGCATGAACCACCGTAATCAGCCTGCAGACATTTCTAATGGCTTTTAGTACATAGACAGTTAGATGTGTTGATAGTCGATGACGTGTTCTCCCCTAAAGAACCCATTAATGAATCAAAGATAATCTGGGAAAGTTTTAGGTTGTAATTTCAGTGAGTTTTTTTTTTTCACCTTCTTTTGTTTCAGCATTTTGATCTGTGACTTGAATCTCTATATAGAGAGGGAGCTTGTCAAGTCTACATGATATACAGCACAGACATGATATACCAGACAAGTGATTAATAGATGCAGGACCCAACAATGTCTTTTCAGGTTATACTAGTGACCTCAGGCCGGGTGTGGTGGCTCACGCCTGTAATCCCAGCACTTTGGGAGGCTGAGGTGGGTGGATCACCAGAGGCAAGGAGTTTGAGACCAGCCTGGCCAACACGGTGAAACCCCGTCTCTACTAAAAATACAAAAAATAGCCAGGCATGGTGGTGCTCACCTGTAGTCCCAGCTACTTGGAGGCTGAGACACAAGAATTGCTTGAACCCGGGAGGCGGAGGTTGCAGTGGGGGTTGCAGTGAGTGGAGATCACACCACTGCGCTCCAGCCTGGGCAACAGAGCAAGACCCAATCTCAAAACAACAACAACAACAACAACAACAACAACAACAACAACAACAACAAAACCTAATTAAGATGAAATCCAGCAGGACAAATGTAGGATCCTTCACTTTGATTAAGAAATTCTGTAGCATGAGTACTGGACAAGAGTGTAGTTTAGTGAGACCCGTGGCTGCCTCTCACTGCTAACTCCAAAGTCCCTTCTATTGGCTTATGTGTCCCCTGCATTTCCTGCCTCTACTTCCAGACCTACAGTCTGCTTTGTTTTTCTTTGATAGCTTCCTTTGTCCACTCCATTTCTTGGGATTTTCATCCTACCCTACCCTGGCTTTGGCCATAGTCTTCCTAGTTGCCACCTCATTGACACTACTCTGAAGAGGGGCACTCGGATGCATTGTATTTTTGTAACTGTAAAATATGTGCTTTAAAAGGATGTGTATTCTCTCTTCATTAGTAGAGAAATGAATGTTCACCCTTGCCCTTTAATGAGACTTGTAGTCGAAGTTTTTGAATCTTCTGTATCTTTGTCTTCTCCAGCTAACTTTATTCATTTCAGAGCGAAGGGTGTGAAAAATCTAGCACCATGGTGTGGAACTTATACTTGTAATTCTGTCAAGTGTAGCTTTTTTTAGTCTGTGTTTTTAGGTGTAGGTTCAGGACTAGTATAAACTTTCTGGTGAATCTCTTTGACTCTAATAATGTTTTTACCTTTAAAATTTATTTTGCTGATATTAATATTGTTCATGATAGTTAACTTTCTGCATCAACTTGGAGGGTGTTTTTGGAAGAGATATACATTTAAATTGGTAAACTTTGGTTAAAGCAGATTGCTCTCCATAATATGGGTGGGCTTCATCCAATCAGCTGAAGGCCTGAATAGAAGAAACAGCAAGAAGGAATTTTTTAGCAGACTGCCTCCAGACTTCATCTGCCTTACTAGCTGCCCTGGCCTTTAACTGGAACTGCATCATCAGTTCTCTTGGGTATTGAGCCCGCTGGTCCAAACTGTAGATTTTGGATTTGCTAGCTTCCATAATCATGTGAGTCAATTCCTGATAATAGATCTCTTTCTCTCTCTCTCTCTCTATATATACACACACATTCTACTGGTTCTGTTTCTCTAGAGAACCCTGATATATTGTTGTATCACATTTATTTGGCTAATATTTTCTATGGTATCCTTTTTTCCATTTCCTTTTGGAAATGGTGGTCCCTTAGAAACAGCAAATAGCTGTTTTGTTTGATCTTTTCAGATGTAAGAAATAAATCAGATCAAGTACAAATTGTGATCCAAGAGATTTTGAATCAGTGGCGAGAAGCTTGCCTTACTGCAGTTCCAGTACAGCTTATAAAGCATAAAGATGAAGTACTTTGACGTTTTTTCATGATTGGCTGTTATACATTAATTTTTTTAGGGCAACTATTTAAGCTGATTTGTCTATAGCTGATTGACTTAGTTTCACTGACTCATGCTCACAAGGATGTAAACTTTGTGTTTTGTGTTTATTATTACAGATGGTATTTTGGGGAAATGAGGATGATGAGTTTTGGTTTGTGGTTATAAGCAATTGGACTTGGGTATATCTAAACTGTGGCCTCCATTTTTATTTTTCTTTAATACACTATCTAAGACCTCTGTGTTTTAGAGTAAACATTGAGTTTACTCTGTTTATATTTTCTGTGACCATGGGTATATTTAGATTTATTTCTACCGTTACTTCATGTTTTGTTTTTATGACTATTTTTCTTTGCTTCCCACCCATTTCCTGCCTTTTGTTGAACAGATTGTTTTTCTCTTCTCCTTCCCTTAAAGCTTGGGAATCTTCAATAAAACCAATTTCCAGGAAGAAAAAAATACCAGATATACAAAAAAGAAAGTTAAAACTGTCTGGACCACAGAATAACCTGTATTATCATTAGTGAAAAACTCTACGCTTTTGTTAATGGAACTTATGATACCAAGTGTCCTTTTGAAATCTCTGCTTGATGTTTTTGGTGTTGGTGACAGGTGACAAAATCTTCTACTCTTTAGCTAATAATAATCTATAAGAAGTTGTTTAGCTGTTTTGGTGTTCTCCTGGGCAGCTTTCTTCTTGATTTGATAAGTTGCCCCGTCTAATACGGTAACCACAAGGCACATACAGCTATTTAACTTAATTAATTTCATTAATTGTACTTTAATACAAATTTAAAATTCAGTTGCACCAGCCACATTTCAAGCACCCTGTAACCCCATTTGGTTAGTGGATGCTATTTTGGACATTGTAGATTACAGAATATTTCTATCATTGTAGAAAGTTCTATTGGACGGGAGGTGATAAGCTGATAGTAGTGCTGCAGCTTTATACGTTTTGAAGCAGACCTATTTGGGAGACTGCATCATATTACAGAATTTGGAAATGACAGTTTACATCAGCATTCTGTGATGTTCTTCCATTATCTTCTGCTCCTGTGGTGAAGAGTGACCAGCATGAGGTGCAATGCCCACCATCGAGGCTGCTGGAGGCTCCTGCCCCTGCCCACAAACTCCAGGCTTGGTCCTCACAGGACAGTGGAGGTTTATATAAAGCAACAGCCTAGACAGCAATGGTGATAACAGCAGCTGAGAGCAGCTGAGGGGCCAACTTCTGTACAGCAGTGGGAATCCTGACTTTCTGAATAGTATAAGAGGCCAAGCAAGACTGGAACATTTTTAGTTGAAGCCAGGTTGCAAACGGTTAAGCCTGGGCTAGACTGGTATTTCTTTCTTCCTTTCCTTTTTTTTGAAACAGGGTCTTGCTCTGTCAGCCAGGCTGGTGTACAATGGCAGGATCTCAGCTCACTGCAGCCTCCACCTCTCGGGTTCAAGTGATTCTCTTGCCTAAGCCTCCCGAGTAGCTGGGACTACAGATCCACCATGCCCGGCTAATTTTTGTATATATATATTTTTTAGTAGAGACGGGGTTTCACCATGAAGACCAGGCTGGTCTCAAACTCCTGACCTCAAGTCATCCGCCTGCCTTGGCCTCACAAAGTGCTGGGATTATAGGCATGAGCCACCGTGCCCAGCCTTTGGTATTCTTTTGAAACTTTGACCTCTACCACCTTGTGGCCAGACTGATTTAGGTGTCATCTGATTAGGTGAAGATTACAGAGGTCTTTCCCGAGCCTGTGGCACCACTGGCACAAATGGTCACTAGCTGGAACTGATTTAGGACGGCACTGGCAGGGAAAACACATGCCAATCACCACCTGCCCCTTCATATCCTGAATGGGCAGGTGAGACTCTGTTTCTCTTGGCCAGCCAACATACATCATCAACGTACATGTGCCCATTCATTACAGGAACAGCTTTGCCTCTTTGAGGAAAGAGGAGCTGAAAAAGACAAGCCTTCTGCTTCTCCCTCACTCCAGCATCATCTTGGCACTGGTAATATATCCAAGATATTTATTCATAGTCAGTGGCGTTAGCCAGGCTCATATTTACCGCTTTGATTGGGTTAATTTTTTTTCAAGTTCCAACTTCTGTTGTTTCAATTTTCAAGTGTGCAACTTCTGTGCACAGCTTACGAATATGATTTTTTGCCACTGAGTTCATTTCTTCCACAATGTAGGTATCCAAGATTTTGTAACTTACAAAGTCATATCCTTTGGATTTCCCACTAGGCTCTGTCATCACATTGACATTTTAGCATTGTACCAAATAAATGAAAAAATTTTTTCAGGTTGTCATCATCCATATCTTCCCCAGAGCTTTAACTTTGTGCCAGGTGCCTTGTTAAGTACAGGGATCAACACAGTTCAAAATTAAATGTCCCTGCCCTCGTAAAGTCGCCAGGCAGGAAAAACAACTAATTAAGCTATTGTCAAGTTATTTACAATGACGACAAAAGCATATTGTGCTTTTGGATTTGTTTAATTTTATTACTCTTTAAATTTGACATATGAAAATACCATACTTAAACAGTTCATGTACCTGGAACAAAGGCACTAATACAGTACTAGAAAGGTGGTGACGGATTTAAGAACAATTATGCCAATTTCCAATCTGTTTTACAGTAATGTTACAGAATTGGAGGAAGCTACTCCTGTACAACTTTGGAGGGTAGGAGGAGCAGGGTGTGAGAATGCCTTTCCAGGGGCTTACGAGTACGCCCAGTCGCTGCGTGGCTTCCCGCACACTCAGCCGCGCGCCCGCGTGGGCGTGGCCGGGGCGCCCCCAGCGTGACTCCGCCCAGGGCGCTCGGTTCAGCTAGCTGGAAACTACAGTTCCCAGAAGGCCGCGCGAGCCCGGGAAGGACGCGGCGGCGGTGGCAGCAGGAAAGGCGCGAGCGGAGGTGGCGGCGGGTATCCCCTGGGTGGTCGGCCCGGTAGCAGCCGGGCCCCGGACGCAGGACGTGGCCCCAGGTAGCCCTTGCAGCTCAGTGCTGTAGCCAGGGCAAGTCCGCGCCTCCGCCTGCTGGACTGGCCGGGGCGAGATGTAGGGCGCTGGGCGCGGAGGCCGCCGGTGCGGCGGGGGATCGCGGAGGGCGCGCCGAGGATGGAGAGAGCGATGGAGCAACTCAACCGCCTTACGCGCTCTCTGCGCCGCGCGCGCACCGTGGAGTTGCCGGAGGGTGAGCGGGGTAGTGGGGCCGGGCTGGCCGCGGAGCGGGGGGCAGCCGGGGCGGGGGGGCAGGAACTCCGGAAGCGTCAAGGTCGGGTGGAAAAACTAACCGAAAGCTGAGAAAACGCCCACTTTTACTTTCCAGAGCTGAGAGGCGGCCCCGGGCCCTGGACTCCCCTGGCCCGCCGCTCCCACCCCGGCAGGTGGGAGTTTGCGGGAGGCAACTGGGTTGGTGGGGGTTCCGCTGCTGGGAGGAGCGAGACAAAGGTCTCTCAACGTCTGTCGATTAGGGGTCTTGGCAAAGAGGCAGGAATACCATCCGGAGGCCCGAGACCCGGAGTCAGAAAACATCATAATTGCGAGTCATTTCACTGTCTCCGGGGATAGAGATGATCCAAAGATAGTGTTTAAGCTGCATCAGGGGGGCCAGGCGGGCTTTTATTTTTGTTATTTTTTAAAATGTGGGGCACAGCCTTGTTTTGATAACAGGAAGACAAAGGGTTGTCAACCATCAAACAGATACTTTTAAAAGTACTGTGTGTGTAAACACGATACATTTTTCTTTAGTATGCATGCCTGACTTCGTTCTTCATGTATTCATCTGACCAGTATTGAGTGGGCTAGCTGGGAACTAGGACGCATCTGCAAATAGGGATAAGACATGGCCCCTGAAGTTCAGGACTTTAGTTCAGCGTTCCAGGGTTCCTTCAGAACAGGTAAAACTCTACTAATGACGAGAGAAAATAAGCAGTTTTGTTTGCAGCGTCAGGAATTCAGACGTTTTAGTGGTGATGGGAGATAGCAGTGCTGCTTCTAAGAAGCTTTTGGCTCTTTATGCCCAAGTGAGAGAAGGGTTGGGAGGAGGTTATAGCTGGTGAATAGCTTTTTTCTTAATTGTAGTAGTTTATCTTATTTTTTCAAAACTCTCTTTGAATTGCTGCTGGGTGGTTTGTAGGATAGGGAAGGGGACCTTGGCAGACGGTCATGAAAGAAATGTGGGATTGGGTACTTTGGCGATTATTTTCTTTCTTTTATAGAGATGAGGTCTCACTATGTTCCCCTGGCTGGTCTTGAACTCCTAGGCTCAAGCGATCCGCACCCTGCTCCCCCCGCAAAGTGTTGGGATTACAGATGTGAGCCACCGCGCCTGGCCTGGGGATAATCTTCCTGAGAAAATGGTCTCTAGTTTCTATTTAGAATTCAGATTTTGATAACTAGATTCAAGCTTCAACTTTTTCTTTATTTCCTTTCCAAATTCCACATTTGAATCCATTTCTTCAGTGCTACTCTTACTTATTTTTCGTAGTCAAATTATTGGTATAGGTTGATGAAGACTACATGTATAATTTGTGTTGTTTGAATCTCGATATTTTTTACATAAATGTGATTTAGAAGACTTTGATAATGTTACTTGGTTTTAAAAGTAATGTAGTTTCGGCCGGGCGCGGTGGCTCAAGCCTGTAATCCCAGCACTTTGGGAGGCCGAGACGGGCGGATCACGAGGTCAGGAGATCAAGACCATCCTGGCTAACACGGTGAAACCCCGTCTCTACTAAAAAATACAAAAAAAAAAACTAGCCGGGCGAGGTGGCGGGCGCCTGTAGTCCCAGCTACTCGGGAGGCTGAGGCAGGAAAATGGCGTGAACCCGGGAGGCAGAGCTTGCAGTGAGCTGAGATCCGGCCACTGCACTCCAGCCTGGGCGACAGAGCAAGACTCCGTCTCAAAAAAAAAAAAAAAAAAGTAATGTAGTTTCATTGTACAAAATTTGGAAAATAAAAATAGAAAAAGAAATGTCATTCCACCACCCAATTATGAGCAGTGTTACTATTGTTACTTCTTTCTCTTTCTCTCCCTAACAAGTTAACATCATATTGCATATAGCCTTTTATTTTGTATTTAGAAAACATCCCAAATGTTTTCTTTCTTTCTTTTTTTTTTTTTTTTTTTTTTTGAGACAGAGTCTCGCTGTGTTGCCCAGGCTGGAGTGCAGTGGCCCAGTCTCTACTCACTGCAAGCTCCGCCTCCGGGGTTCACGCTATTCTCCGGCCTCAGCCTTCCGAGTAGCTGGGACTACAGGCGCCCATCACCACGCCCGGCTAATTTTTTGTATTTTTAGTAGAGGCAGGGTTTCACCGTGTTGGCTAGGACGGTCTCGATCTGCTGACCTCGTGATCAGCCCGCCTCAGCCTCCCAAAGTGCTGGGATTACAAGCATGAGCCTTCGTGACTGGCCCCAAATGTTTTTTTTTTTTATATTCTTCAATATGCTTAATGACTTCGGAATTTCATAAGATGCACATAACAAATGTTGAATCTAAATACTGTTTTTACTGATTTTATGAGAAACAGCTTTATATTGAAGACATAGTCTGCCTCTAAATACTTCCTTAGGATTGATTCTCTCAAGAAGAATGTCTACAATACATTTCTAAAGCTCAACGTATCAATTTCTCAACTTACTTCTTGGAAAGTTCCACCAGCAGTCTGAGAGTGCCCAGAAACTAGAGTTTGATAAGTAAAAGTAAAACTTTCCCACATATAGGCAAAAATGGCATCTTGTTTGCATTTGCTTTTCTTTGATTATAATGAATTTGTTCATTTTGTTACTTGAATTTAATTTATCTTTGTCTCTAAGTTCTGATGAGTATTTGAATTCTCTGAGCTTGGCTCTTTCAAGTATATCATACATGTAGGAATATATATATATATATATATATGATATATATATATCATTCCTACTGATACAAATCCACATTTGTGCTTACATTTTTTTTTTTTTTTTTTTTTTTTTTTTTTTTTTTTTTTTTTTTTTTTTTTTTTTTTGAGGCGGAGTCTCGCTCTGTCGCCCGGACTGGAGTGCAGTGGCCAGATCTCAGCTCACTGCAAGCTCCGCCTCCCGGGTTTCCGCCATTCTCCTGCCTCAGCCTCCCGAGTAGCTGGGACTACAGGCGCCCGCCACCTCGCCCGGCTAGTTTTTGTATTTTTAGTAGAGACGGGGTTTCACCGTGTTAGCCAGGATGGTCTCGATCTCCTGACCTCGTAATCCGCCCGTCTCGGCCTCCCAAAGTGCTGGGATTACAGGCTTGAGCCACCGCGCCCGGCCTGTGCTTACATTTTTGTGCTTACATTTTAAGGACTGAATGGAAAAGAAACTGAGATGTCTCTAAATTTAAAAAATAATTAGTTTTGTTTTGTTTTGTTAGAATTCAATAATCAGTAAGCATCTAATTACAACAAACTATTAAGCTTGTAAACTTTTTAGTCAGCTGGTACTCTAAAATTAACTTTGTTGCAAAGGTTGAAACTATAGATGTTTGATAAACTGAGTTGGATGCTATGTTTCCTTGATAAAAACCTGAGTATTACCCTAAGTAATGGAGTGCAGGTAGTTGAGTCACTCTAGGCAGGCCTAACACAGGAATATTCTTGAGAGAAAAAGAGGTGAAGAGTAAGAGATTACTTTAGGGATATGGATTCTTAGTAGTGTTTAAAAGGTGAAGGCCGGGTGCAGTGGCTCACGCCTGTAATCCCAGCACTTTGGGAGGCCAACATGGGTGGATCACCTGAGGTCAGGAGTGTGAGACCAGCTGGCTAGCATGGTGAAACCTTGGCTCTACTAAAAATATAAAAAATTAGCTGGACGTGGTGGCGGGTGACTATAATCCCAGCTCCTCGGGAGGCTGAGGCAGGAGAATTGCTTGAACCTGGGAGGTGGAGGTTGCAGTGAGCCGAGATTGCGCCACTGCACTCCAGCCTGGACATCAAGAGTGAAACTGAGCCTCAAAAATAAATAAATAAATAAATAAATAAATAAATAAATAAATAAATAAATAAAAGAAAGGTGTATGTTGTTAGTGTATGTAAAGTTTAAACTACTATATAGTGAATGCAGTTTGTTTAATAAAATAATACAATTTGAGCCCATTTTAGCATATGTGGTTAGGATAATTGTGTTTAAAAAAATTACTCCCATGTGATGGTTTGAAGAGAAATTGTATATAATTAATTGCTCTGAGCACCTTTTTTTTTGGTAACGGTTGGGTTTTGAAACTGTAGTGATAAAAATGGCAAACACGTCTAATAAAGTGAGAGATTAAAGTTTTCTTGTCACCCTGGAGACTTTAATTATATACCTAATCCTGAAGGTGCCTTCAAGAATAGAGAAGGAAATATCTGGCAACAAATTTTATTCTGTCCTTTCTTAGTATAGTATTTCTTGGATGGTCTCCTTCTAGCACCATAGTTGTGGTTAGATTTATTTCTTCATACTTACCTGTTAATTTTTTTTTCTTTGGGTTAGATGTGACTTAAATAAGATGTAAATCTAATTTTTATCTAAAAAATAAAAACCTTACAAATACAACCATTGTGAACCTTATTATGCTCACTAATGCTCACTTAAAATTATGCACTATCTTGATTTAAAATTTATCTTGATTTAAGTTTAAACCCACAAATAACAGTGTTTTTTATGACTTTATTATGGAGTGACTTAATGGAAATTCTCATGGTTTAGAAATTCAGATTTTTATTGGGACATGTATTATTATATGAACGATAAAGAATGTTGTCATGCCAAGGGAGGCTTAGTGTAGTATTTTCAACTCCTGGTGGTGACTCATTGGTAGTTTCTAAGAGCAATTAGTGAGTTGCAGTCAGCATTTAAAAAAATAAATATAGGATGTGGAGAAATAGGAACACTTTTACACTGTTGGTGGGATTGTAAACTAGTTCAACCATTATGGAAAACAGTATGGCAATTCCTCAAGGATCTAGAACTAGATGTACCATATGACCCAGCCATCCCACTACTGGGTATATACCCAAAGGATTATAAATTATTCTACTACAAAGACACATGCACACGTATGTTTATTGCGGCACTATTCACAATAGCAAAGACTTGGAATCAACCCAAATGTCCATCTGTGACAGACTGGATTAAGAAAATGTGGCACATATACACCATGGAATACTATGCAGCCATAAAAAAGGATGAGTTTGCGTCCTTTGTAGGGACATGGATGCAGCTGGAAACCATCGTTCTTAGCAAACTAGCACAAGAAGAGAAAACCAAACACCGCATGTTCTCACTCATAGGTGGGAACTGAACAATGAGATCACTTGGACTCGGGAAGGGGAATATCACACACTGGGGCCTATCATGGGGAGGGGAGGGGGGGAGGGATTGCATTGGGGAGTTATACATGATATAAATGATGAATTGATGGGTGCTGACGAGTTGATGGGTGCAGCACACCAACATGGCACAAGTATACATATGTAACAAACCTGCACCGTTATGCACATGTACCCTAGAACTTAAAGTATAATAAAAATAAATAAATAAATAAATAAATAAATAAATAAAATAAATGTAAGACGATAAAACAGAGTCTATTTTACATATTAAGAATAGTATTCTGGCCGGGCGCAGTGGCTCACGCCTGTAATCCCAGCACTTTGGGAGGCCTAGATGGGTAGATCATGAGGTCAAGAGATCAAGACAGTCCTGGCCAACATGGTGAAACGCTGTCTCTACTAAAAATACAAAAATAAAAAAAATAAAAATTAGCTGGGTGTAGTGGCATGAGCCTGTAATTCCAGCTACTTAGGAGGCTGAGGCAGGAGAATCCCTTGAACCCGGGAGGTGGAGGTTGCAGTGAGCTGAGATTGCATCACTGCACTCCAGCCTGGAGACAGAGCAAGACTCCATCTCAAAAAAAAAAAAAAGAATAGTATTCTATTGTGGACCTTCTGGTTATGTGGTGTATACTGAGTGCATTGTAGGATATATTATCTTTTTATTTATTTATTTATTTTTCCGAGACGGAGTCTCGCTCTATTGCTCAGGCTGGAGTGCAGTGGCACGATCTTGGCTCATTGCAAGCTCTGCCTCCTGGGTTCACGCCATTTTCCTGGCTCAGCCTCCCGAGTAGCTGGGACTACAGGTGCCTGCCACCATGCCTGGGTAATTTTTGTAGTTTTAGTAGAGATGGGGTTTCACTGTGTTAGCCAGGATGGTCTCGATCTCCTGACCTCATGATCCGCCCACCTCGGCCTCCCAAAGTGCTGGGATTAGAGGCGTGAGCCACTGTGCCCGGCCAGGACATATTATTTGTAGAGGCTCTGGGGTCAGCCATTTAATGCCACTGTTACACAGCTTGTTACTTAACTAGTACTTCAGTTTTCTCATTTGTAAAATGAAGATAATAGTACCTACTTCATAGGGTGGTTGTGAGGAGAAAAGCAACGATACATGCAAAGTGTTTAGAAAAGTGCCTTTAAGATAATGGTTCTTAAATGTTAGTTATTAATAAGATTTAGTATTTGACTTTTATAGTGAAAAAGTTGTTGCATCTGCATACTGAACTTGTGAATGTTGAGAAGGACTAAATTGCTTATCATGTATACACTCACAGTAAAATAATGAACAAATATGTGAAGGAGTATTGATAACTTTTTTCCATTGCCCCTATAAACAGCTCAGTTTATATTTCTAAACATATGAATTATGTTTTTCAAACACAATTATAATACCATTACTAGAGCCAATACAATTAACAGTAATTTTGTATTATCTTGAAATAAAATGCCAAGTCCATATACAGTTTGTCCTCGTCTCAAAAATTGTCTCAAAAAATGTCCTTTTACAGTTGTTTTTTTTTGAATCACTATCCAGATAAGGGCCACATATTACATATGGTTGATGTGTCTCTTAAGGCTCTTAATCTATGACAGTTCCTCCTTTTAAAAAAAGTGTTTTTTAAAGTAATTTTAAACTTACAGAAAACTTGTATGAATAGCACAGAGTTCCTCCCATGTAACTTTCACTCACCTTTCCCTAAGGTTAACATCTTGTACAACCATAGTACAGTTGTCAAAAATAAGAAATTAACATTTGTATATACTATTAACTATACTGTAGAGTTTATTAAAATTTCACCAGCTTTCCCACTAATGTCATTTAAGGATCCAATTCAGGATACCACATTGCCTTTAGTTATGTTTCTTTAGTGTCCTCTAAACTGTGATAGTACTTTAGTTTTTCTTTGTATTTAATGGTCTTGAGACTTTTAAAGAGGACCGATCAGGTGTTTGTGGAATTCCCTTTAGTTTGGGCTTATCTGACATTTTCTCATGATTAGATTGAAGTTACGCATTTTTGGCAAGAACAGTAGTCCACCCTTACCTGCAGCGTTGCTTTCCGAGGTTTCAGTTGCAGGAGGCACAGCACAATATTTTGAGAGAGAGGGAGAGAGACCACATTCACGTAACTTTTATTACAGTCTATAGTGTTATAATTGTCCTATTTTATTATTTATTGTTGTTAATCTCTTACTGTGCCCACTTTATAAATTAAACTTTATCATGTAAGGAAAAAAATCATATTCATAGGGTTTGTTACTATCCACGGTTTTAGGCATTGACTCCGGGTCTTGTAATATAGCCGCTGTGGATAAGGGAGGACTGCTGTACTACAAAAGTGATGTGTCCTCAGTGGCTCATATCAGTAACTATATGATATTGAATACATATTATTTTTGGTGATGTTACCCTTTGTCAGTTGATTAAGATAGTACCTGCTGGGTTCTTCACTATAAATTTTCTTTTTCCTTTGTAATTAGTCAATATTTTTAAGAGGTACTCGATACTATGTAAATATCCTGTTTCTCCTTAAACTTTAACCTATTAACTGAGCATCAGCATTAACTTTTAAATGACTGAGTGGGGGTTGTCAGGGTTTCGTCTTTGTAAATAATTTATTAAAAAACATAAACCTCCAAAATACATTGAATTGAGAAATGACCCTTAGTAATATATAAAAATCAATTCAAAACACTAGCTAAAATGTACGTAAGTATAATATGGCATCATAGATGTTGATTTTTAACCTTTTCTTTTGGGTCATGTTTTTGCGAATTTGTTGTGTAAAGGGTCTCTCTTAGTCTGTTTTCTGCTGATATAACAATACCACAGACTGGATAATTTGTAAAGAAAACAAATGTATTTCTCACAGTTCTGGAAGCTGGGAAGTCCAACAGCGTGGCACCAGCATCAAGTAAGAGTCATCCCATGGTGGAAGGCAGAAGGGTGAGAGAGGAAGGGCTAGAGGGAAGGGGACTGAACTTCACTATAACCCATTCCTGGATTAAACAGAATTAATCCATTCATGAAAGAAGAGCCCTCATGGCTCAATTGCCTCACCAAAGCCTCACCTCTTCACACTGCCGTAATAGCAACCACATTTCCAACAGATGAACTTTTGGCAGATGCATTCAAACCATAGCACATATGAATAAAAATGTTGTGAGTAAAGTGATAAGTACAATAAAGACTTCCGTGCTCTTTCATAAAAGCTTCTAAACTAATTTCTTTTGTAATAATATTGACAAAAAGCCAGTATCGGGTATATTTAAGGTTTTATAATTATTTTAGCATATATATTTAATATTCATATATATTTAAATTTTCCCCAAAGTACATGTAAGTATGATAAAACATGATGCCTGTAAATACCTCTTTGGAAGTAAAATAAATTTCAATTGTTAAAGCTACAGAAAGGTTTTTGGATGATGATGCACAGGCTACCATACTACACTTAGAGAATTGTTTTTTGGTGGATAATGGGACCAAACCTTCTGAAGAATCAGTCTTTAATTTTCCTCAGAAGCTAAGCTCTTCTGTGATGATGTAAAAGGGATAAACAGTGGGGGGGATGAAAGATTCTGCACTATCATAAATTCTGAAATACCTTTAATATTCTGCATTATTCTTCCTCCTTCTTCCTCTCCTTTTTGCTTTTTGTATAGAGTTAGGAAAATTCTAAACTAATCTTAAGTATCACCCCTTGAACAAAGTAGGGGATAAATGAACTCTTTCTGGTTTTTTTACTCAGATAATGAAACTGCTGTTTATACATTAATGCCAATGGTTATGGCTGATCAACACAGGTGAGTGCTTGTTTCAAAAATTTTTGCTTTTTAAGAAGCATACATTGTTCTAAATGTGTACTGCATGCCCACGCGTGCGTGCTCGTGCACGCGCGTGCACACACACACACACACAGAGTTTGGGCATAGATGTTATCCTGGGGCAAGTTATTTAACTTTTCTGTTATAATTTTGTGTGTGTGAAATAAGGAATAAGATTTCCAAGATCTATATGAGCTGTAAAATTTTATGGTGAGAGATTTTCTTAATGAATATTGAGATATTAAGTATTTGGTTGGTCACTGACATAGAAAAATACATTGTGATGATTTCTTTTGGAGGTCACTGTAAAATTTTATGGTGAGAGATTTTCTTAATGAATATTGAGATATTAAGTATTTGGTTGGTCACTGACATGGAAAAATACGTTGTGATGATTTCTTTTGGAGGTCACTACTGATCTTTATAGCAAAAGATTATGGGCCGGGCGCGGTGGCTCAAGCCTGTAATCCCAGCACTTTGGGAGGCCGAGACGGGCGGATCACGAGGTCAGGAGATCGAGACCATCCTGGCTAACACTGTGAAACCCCGTCTCTACTAAAAAATACAAAAAAAAAAACTAGCCGGGCGTGGTGGCAGGAGCCTGTAGTCCCAGCTACTCGGGAGGCTGAGGCAGGAGAATGGCGTAAACCCGGGAGGCGGAGCTTGCAGTGAGCTGAGATCCGGCCACTGCACTCCAGCCCAGGCGACAGAGTGAGACTCCGTCTCAAAAAAAAAAAAAAAAAAAGATTATGGCTGAGGGACAACTTAGTTCTCTTATGTGCTACTTACTTTTATGTTCCTTTTATTGATGTAGTGTTGACACTCTTTTACAGGGCTATATATGAAATACAATTGTTTGGCTTTGTGAGGGGGTCTTTAGACTTACACCAGCCAGCTCTGACATGGCTAGCCACTGGATTTTTTGATATAATAACAATGTAAAGATAAACTATTTTGAAACAAGTTAAAAATTTTTTTTTTTAATTTCCTACCTGGTATAATTAAAAAATGTTTTTTGTCTGATTTTCTTTATTTGGTCAGAATTAATATAGCTAGGCTCAACTTTTTGCAAGGTTAGCAGCCAGGCCTACAGCCTTTGTTTCTCAAGAATCTAAGGAAAGCTAAAGCCAACTTACTCTGTTGTGTATCCTAAGAGCAGGTAACATAGGACTATCCAAGTGGCAGATGAGGAAACCTTCAGCACCAGCTTATTGGCCAAGGCGTTTGGTTTTTGGATGATACTGTGCTGGCTAACATACTAAGAGAATAGTGCAGTATTTTGTGGTGGGTGTGGGACAGAACCTGAAGAATCTAGTAAGAGTAGCTAGGCCGGGCGGGGTGGCTCATGCCTGTAATCCCAGCACTTTGGGAGGCCGAGGCGGGCGGATCACGAGTTCAAGAGATAGAGACCATCCTGGCCAACTTGGTGAAACCCCTTCTCTACTAAAAATACAAAAATTAGCCAGGCGTAGTGGCATGCGCCGGTAGTCCCGGCTACTCAGGAAGCTGAGGCAGGAGAATTGATTGAACCAGGGAGGTGGAGGTTGCAGTGAGCCAAGATCTCGCCACTGTACTCCAGCCTGGTGACAGAGCAAGACTCTGTCTCAAAAAACAAACAAGCAAACAGAGTAGCTAAAGAGCTGTTAACTTGATCTATTATGTTTTTAAAAACTTTTTTTACACATTGATTCCTGTTTTTTATTTTTGCATAGGTCTGTTTCTGAACTACTATCAAATTCAAAATTTGATGTCAATTATGCATTCGGACGTGTGAAAAGAAGCTTGCTTCACATTGCAGCAAAGTAAGACTAAAGATATTTTGAGTTAAACTCTGATCTAGAGCAAGGATCAGTAAGCTTTGAACAGCATTGTCGCATAATATTTGTGGGGAGAGATGAGAATAGACAACTGAGTGTTGTTTATCCTATTTGTGGGCGTGGTATGCTGTCTGTTCTCTCTCTAAACTGTTAACTTTGGGATTGTATGTAAATCTCATGTCCTTCTTGCCTTAGCTTGTTTTATACCAGATCAGAGTAGGTTAGACATGGAGATTGTCTTTCCTGGATATACTTAATGGTGCAGTTCACCAAAATTTTCTTTTTATCCCAGCAATATGATATTTTATATGTGTCTGCAGATGAAGTAATTGGCTTTATATTTTTTACATAGGTGGGAGAATGATTTTTATCTACAGTCTTCTAGTATGTAATCAATCAGTTAACTAATTGGTACCTATCCTCTTTTCAGGATTTAGGTAGGTGTGTTGAAATTAATTGTTCATGAATAATTTGGCTTATGAAAGGCCAGAAAGTTGAAAGTACCATATGGTTTCTTTGAAGTATTTGAATTTCTCAAATACTTTATAATTTTCATAGAATGGACCCATCTTGAAAGTAGAGAATGTTTACTATTTGTGTCAGAAGTTAAATCAAATTACAGGTAAAAATAATGTGTTTAAAAGGCCATGCACAGGGCCTCACACCTGTAATCCCACACTTTTGGGAGGCCGAGGTGGGTAGATCACTTTAGGTCAGGAGTTCGAGACCAGCCTGGCCAACGTGGTGAAACCCCATCTCTACTAAAAATACAAAAAATAGCCAGGTGTGCTGACATGCACCTGTCATCCCAGCTACTTGGGAGGCTGAGGCAAGAGAATTGCTTGAACCCTGGAGGCTGAGGTTGCAGTGAGCCAAGATCGTGCCACCGCTCTCCAGCCTGGGTGACACAGCAAGACTCTGTCGCAAAAAAAAAAAAAAGAAAAAAAAAAAATGGCCGGGCGCAGTGGCTCACGCCTGTAATCCCAGCACTTTGAGAGGCCGAGGCGGGTGGATCTTGAGGTCAGGGGATCGAGACCATCCTGGCTAACACAGTGAAACCCCGTCTCTACTAAAAATATAAAAAAATTTAGCTAGGCATGGTGGCAGGAGCCTGTAGTCCCAGCTACTCGGGAGGCTGAGGCAGGAAAATGGTGTGAACCTGGGAGGTGGAGCTTGCAGTAAGCCGAGATCGAGCCACTGCACTCCAGCCTGGGCAACAGAGGGAGACTCTGTCTCAAGAAACCAAAAAAAATGTGTTTAAGGCCGGGCATGGTGGCTCACACTGGTGAACCCAGCACTTTGGGAGGCCGAGGTGGGAGGATTGATTGCTTGAGTTCAGGAGTTTGAAATTAGCTTGGGCAACATAATGAGGCCTCTTCTCTAAGGAAAAAAAAAAATTACCAAATTGTGGTGGCTCATGCTTGTAAGTCCCAGTTACTTGGGAGGTTGAGGTGGGAGGATTGCTTAAGCCCAGGAGGTCAAGGCTGCAGTGAACTGTGATGGCGCCACTGCACTTCAGCATGGGCGACAGAGTGAGACTCTGTCTGAAAAACCAAAAGAAAATTGTGTTTAATAGAATATTTTGTTTTTTAATTAAAGTACATTAAGTCTGGTTGTATGTTGAATGTATCTGAACTGTCTTTTAATATTGTTTTAGTTGTGGATCGGTGGAATGTTTGGTTTTGCTGTTAAAGAAGGGAGCAAATCCTAACTATCAAGATATTTCAGGCTGTACACCCCTTCATCTGGCAGCAAGAAATGGGTAACTATTTAGTTTTCTTAAGTGCTTTAAGTTGTATTATCAGTTATTCAAGGCACTTTGCCTTGGTTTAATGATTCATTCTGCACCCCCAATATTTACCTTGGGAAAAACTGCAATAATGATGTGTATTTTTTATTTTCTATAATTTTTTTTGTCTCTCAAAGATATTATTGATGATACTGTTCTTCTTGATAGTGGATCTTGGGTCATTATATTCAGTTTTAAAATAGCTATCATATTTAGTAATTCATTAGATTGCTCACTGATTTTCTTCTTGGAAATATATATGGAAGTTCATTATTACTTGTATTATAGTGACATTGTATTTTCTGAAAAGCGTAATTTTCACCTCTATTTTAGTGTGCTTTTTTTCTGCTAATCTTTTGCCACTCCTAACTCTGTGGCTCATTTTGCAAATTGCTTGTTTAGTTAATTTTATTAATGGAATTGTACACAGACTTAATATATTGTACACAGTTTATTTGTAATTATTTGTGGATAAGCTGTACCAGAGTAATCTTCCTAGATACTAGGGTAGTTTACTCCTTTTAGTGCTAACATTAGTTTATATTTGGTCTGAGAAATCAGACAAAAATGATTGGAATTATGTTTAAAACGAAAATAAGTAGTTTTTGATTCAGGACTTGAAGAACTTATATTTTATAAACTTACTTTTTCTTTTTTTTTTTTTTTTTTTTTTTAGATGGAGTCTCACTCTGTCGCCAGGCTGGAGTGCAGTGGTGCAGTCTCGGCTCACTGCAACCTCTGTCTCCTAGGTTCAAGCGATTCTCCTGCCTCAGTCTCCTGAGTAGCTGGGATTACAGGCACGCGCCACCACACCCAGCTAATTTTTGTATTTTTAGTAGAGATGGGGTTTCACCATGTTGGCCAGGATGGTCTTGATCTCCTGACCTCAGGTGATCCGCCCACTTCGGCCTCCCAAAGTGCTGGGATTACAGGCGTGAGCCACTGCATCCAGCTTAAACCCTTTCAAACACTGTAAAACTTCTTTATGGAGTCCAGGCCTGTAATCCCAGCCTTTTGGGAGGCCAGGGCGGGCAGATCATCTGAGGTCAGGAGTTTGAGACCAGTCTGACCAACTTTTGAGTTGAGACAGTGGTGAAACCCTGTCTCTACTAAAAAATACAAAATTAGCCAGGCTTGGTGGCGCATGCCTGTAATCTTAGCTACTTAGGAGGCCGAGGCATGAAAATTGCTTGAGCCTGGAGGCTGAGGCATGAGAATCGCTTAAGTGCCCGGGAGAGCTAGGTTGCAGTGAGTGGAGATTGTGCCATTGCATTCCAGCCTGGACAACAGAGGGAAACTCTGTCTCAAAACAACAACAACAAAAAACTCAAAAAAACTTCTCTATGGACACGGTGTACAAATATATGGTGTCTGTGTTTTCTTTTTTTAATTACTCTTGAAGATATTTTTGTTTCCTATTCTTAACTGTGCTTCTAGATATTTGAGTTGACTGCCTAATACGATGGATATGGGAGCTAAAATTGTCCATTACATCAATCTGAGGCCAAATTTTTGCATATAAAGATTAAAATAGAACAAAAAAGACAGCTATAGTGATGCCTAGGTTGGACAGGCGAAAGGCATAGTCTGTTGACCCTTTCTGATCTGCCGTATTTCCTGATTTAGCATGTGAGCCAGTTTAATTGTCCACTGTTCTCATAGGTAACAATGTGCTGATTAAACAATTGTTTTTATAATTAGCCATGTTAGGTATCTTGTAGTGTGTCACACCCAAGGTCATAGAGTAAATCATTCATTCCCTTGCTGAATTGATCTCAGGTCTAGGTACGTTATCCCAAGTGTTGATAGGGTATTGATAAAGGTCTTGAAAAGGTTACATGTAGAAAAATATCTTAGCACTGTGTTTCAACAACTGTGTTAATGAAAGGAGAGATTAGTGCAGAGCAGGGATAAAAACTCTGCTGTCATTTCAGTAGGTGACTGAGTCTTAAGACTTCAGTGTGAGGGGCAAGAAATAGGTCTTAGACTTGAAAGACAGGATGTTCTTGGTCTACTGAAAAGAATTTTCATGTACTGTTTTTCAGAAACAAAGTGGCACAGAGAAAAATATAGTTTTCATCACTCTGTCAACAGTGATTGAAGCCATTACATTTTAAAGGTGAAGGAATATGGCAGATATTAAATGATTCACATAGCCATTCAGCAAGAAGAAAAGGAATAAAAAGAATTGATGACCCTCTCTTTAATTTGGATGCCTTTCTGTTTCTATAAAGATGACTCTTGACTTTCAACACTTACGTATTTTGGTTTTTATTATTTATTGAGTGGAAGCCTTGTACAACTTAGAGGTGCTCAATGTTTGCTAAGTGACTTGAGTACTTCCTGTAGTAGCTGATGTTTTCAGAAATAGCTTTTTACTATAATTTCTTTATGAGTTCACATTTATCCATACTGAAGTAGAAGTCGTAGTAGAGTTCTTCCCATTTTGTTGGTCCATCTACGTTTTGGGGCCAGCTTTTTGTTTTGTTCCCTCAGCTATCATCAGATGGCTGCTGTATTTCTCCTGACCTGCTTTAGCATTTTTCTCTTTGCCATTAGTGCTGTATTGGATTGTCCTCTTTTCCAAAAGAAGCCCCATTAAGCTTCCACAGAGCACTTGGGTGACTGGTCCCTGTGTAATTTTGGTTGCCATAAGCTCCCTATAATTGGTGCAGTATCTGAGCAGGAATATAGTTGCTTCTTTGTACAGGGGGATTCAGCGTTGCTCATGCTTATGTGAGAATGTTAAAAGGAGAGGCTTTGAAATAGTGTGTATTCTTAGGTTGTGTTTTAGTCAGATTTGAGAGAAGACTTTTTCTTTATTTTTTAGGTGATTATGAGCTCATAAAGGGTAGGGCCCATTTGTTACATAATATTTTAGTTCTGTTAGCAAAATAGCCACTTATTTATTGGATTGATTTGACTTATTCAGATCCTGGAAAATAGTAATAATGATTATTCAATAAGAAAGATAGGATATATTTCTCTCCTATATTCCCTGTACCTTTTGTAATTCATTTTTGGGAGGAAAAGCATTATAGATTACTGCTTTTCTTCAACAACCCCTACAATAAACACTTTTTTGGGCCTATTTCCCTGGCCCATTCCTACCTAATGATTTATTTTGGCATTATTGGCTTAGGCCAATGGTCCATAATAGGCTTCTGAAAGGTTTTAGAAATCTACGCATGTGGGTATAGACACACGAACACACGTTTAAACAATGCATTTATTTTAATGGGACTATCTGGTCTGTGGTCTCATGATTATTGAATATTTATTTCTTAAGGTTTTCCTAATAGTGTGTTAGATAAAGGAATTTCGTAAATGTTTGATCTTAAAAGTTTACCCAGAGCTTTATTTTTTTCAGTTTCTTTGATTATAATGCTAATTTTAAGTGACATTTAACTTCATTACAAGTACAAAAATCAAGAAAGGTAACTTGTCAGTTCTGTTTTCTTAAAAGTTTTATTCAGTCAATGAGAATTTTAGCTATTGATTTACAAGATTGAATATTAATAATCAAAGTTTTATTGAGAGCTACTATGAGCCTAGTTATCCTTAGTACTGAGTTGATTAAAGAAATATGATACAATCCATGGTATGAAGATGTTTATGATCTAGTTGGATAAATAGTAATATATTCATATATACTGTATACTCTGCCATTAAAGTAATGGCAAAAACCACCATTACTTTTGCACCAACCTCATATTATGTTACTACTATACTTATTATATAATATGTATACAATACATATGTATTATATATACACACTGTAGTGTATATATTACTGTTTATTCACTGGACTATTTACCAGTGAACTATACACTTAAAAATGGTTTTGATAGGGGCCAGACGTGGTGGCTCACGCCTGTAATCCCAGCACTTTGGGAGACCGAGGCAGGCGGATCGTCTGAGGTCAGGAGTTCAAGACCAGCCTGGCCAGCATGGTGAAACCCAGTCTCTACTAAAAATATGAAAAATTAGCTGGGCGTGGTGGTGGGTACCTATAATCCCAGCTACTCAGGAGGCTAAGGCAGGAGAATTGCTTGAATTCAGGAGGCGGAGGTTGCAGTGAGCTGAAATTGTGCCATTGCACTCTAGCCTGGGCAACAAAAGCGAAACTCTGTCTCAAAAAAGAAAAAAAAAAAGGTTGTGATGAAGACTGGGTGCAGTGGCTCATGCCTGTAATCCGCACTTTGGGAGGCTGAGGGGGTGGATCACCTGATGTCAGGAGTTCAAGACCAGCTTGGCCAACATAGTGAAACCCCGGGTTTACTAAAAGATACAAAAATTAGTCAGGCTTGGTGGCAGGCACCTGTAATCCCAGCTACTCAGGAAACTGAGACAGGAGAATTGCTTGAACTCGGGAGGCGGAGGTTGCAGTGAGCCGAGATGGTGTCACTGCACTCCAGCCTGGGCAACAGAAAGCGAAACTCTGTCTCAAAAAAAAAAAAAAATGTTTATGATGGGCTGGTCACAGTGGCTCATGTCTGTAATCCCCGCACTTTGGGAGGCCGAGGCGAGCGGATCACGAGGTCAAGAGATCAAGACCATCCTGGCCAACATGGTGAAACCCCGTTTCTACTAAAAATACAAAATTAGCTGGGCATGGTGGCGCATGGCTGAAATCCCAGCTGCTCGGAAGGCTGAGGCAGGAGAATCACTTGAACCCGGGAGGAGGAGGTTGCGGTGAGCCAAGATCCGCCACTGCACTTCAACCTGGTGACAGAGCAAGACTCTGTCTCAAAAAAATAAGTTATGATGGCAAATTTTATATGTATTTTACCACAGTACAAATAACTGAAAAAAAATGAAGAGTCTCTGCATCCCCCTCCTCATCCCCCAGTGAGTAGAGGGATGCATAGACGTGCATTTCATCGATATTCTGAGTATGATTTTATAACATCTTAGTGTTACCTTTTAAATATTTTGCTGACAAGAATGTAGGATACAATGTTGAGACATCATTTTTCTCTATTCATTCCCCTTCCATTAGACTTGTATTTTGTTATGTTTCTGATGAATATTACTGTTTCATGAACTTAGTCATACTAGAAATTTCTCTACAGTTTGAATGATGATTTGTTCCAATGATATGAAAACCTGACTGTGTCATTGTTTTCTCCTGTAATCTTTGAATCATAGAAGCAGTTTTGTATTTTGCCTCAAGTAGTATTTGTTTAAATATTGCAGATATCACTTGATATTACAGATAAAGATGTTATGATGTTCTCAGCTGTTATTGATTATAGTTAATATTTCAGTAAATTATCATTTGCATGTTTTTTTTAGTACCAGTTATCTATGACTCTTTTTTCTTTTCAGGCAGAAGAAATGTATGAGTAAATTATTAGAATATAGTGCTGATGTCAACATTTGTAATAATGAAGGCCTTACAGCAGTAAGTGCTATCAATTTCATCTGATGTTTTAAAAGTAGGTTTTAGAAAATGATATTGAATGTGAGAGTTTGGCAAAGTGTAGTACAAGTGTTTCTGCAAGTTACCTTTTTTTGAGACAGAGTCTTGCTCTGTCACTCAGACTGGAGTGCGGCGGTGTAATGTCTGCTCACTGCAGTCTCCACCTCCTGGTTCAAGCGATTCTTGTGCCTCAGCCACCCAAGTATCTGTGATTACAGGTGTGCGCCACCATGCCCAGATAATTTTTGTATTTTTAGTAGAGATGCGGTTTCACCATGTTGGCCAGGCTAGTTTCTTACTTCTGGCCTCAAGTGATTCACCTGTCTTGGCCTCCCAAAGTGCTGGGATTATAGGTGTGAGCCACCACACCTGGCCTGTGTTACTTCTTTATAGGGATTAAGAAGGTATAGAATGATTTGAGATAAAGTTTTTAGCAATATTAAGTTATGGCTCACTGTATTTCTCTCTTCTCCTTTTTAAGTTTATAACTTTCATTTATTTTGAAGTTTATTCCCCTAGCCTTTGTTACTGACTTTTAAGGGACTTCTTAGGAGCATCTCTGCTGAGGTGTGTTATGTGTTCATTATTGGAGAGCTGTTTTTCATTATGTTCTTTTAAGTACTTTTAATACGTTCATTGTAGAATTGGATAGCTAGTCAGAAAGGAAGAAAAAAGATAACAGAGGGAATGAGCACTTCCTATATTCCTTGCGTTCTGAGATGATCACAGTTAAAAAAAAAAAAAAAAAAAACTTTTGTATTTGTAGTAGAGACGGGGTTTCACCGTGTTGGCCAGGCTGGTCTTGAACTCCTGACCTCAGGTGATCCACCCGCCGGCCTCCCAAAGTGCTGGGATTACAGGCGTAAGCCACTGTGCCCGGCCAGTAAAACCTTTTCTTAGAAACAGGGTCTCACTGTCACCCAGGCTGCGGTGTAGCGGCATGATCATAGCTCACTGCAACCTCAAACTCTTGGACTCAAGAAATCATCCAGCATCATCCTTCCAAGTAGCTGGGACTGTAAGTGTGTGTCACTGCCCTTGGCTAGTATATTTTGTATTTTTTTGTAGAGGTGGGGTCCTGCTTTGATGCCCAGGCTGGTCTTGAACTCTTGGCCTCAAGCAATCCTTTCACTTCTGCATCCCAAAGATAAAGTCACTGTTAACATTTTGTACTATTATTAGACTTATATTTTATATAAAGTAGTATTGGCCATTTTGCCATACCACTTTCTTTGGAAAAATAAGTTTATATATTTTTGAATCACATGGAGGTGGTGTGGAATATTGCTGAAGAGATTGTTGAAGTCCCAAAGTTTTAACCAAATTGTCATTATTTAGTGGAGCGTTATTTATTTTAGAAGTAGAGATAACAGGCTGGGCGCGGTGGCTCATACCTGTAATCCCAGCACTTTGGGAGGCCGAGTCAGGTGGATCACGAGGTCAGAAGATAGACCATCCTGGCTAACATGGCGAAACTCCGTCTCTACTAAAAATACAAAAAATTAGCCGGGCGTGATGGCACATGCCTGTAGTCCTAGCTACTCAGGAGGCTGAGGCAGGAGAATGATGAGAACCCGGGAGGCGGAGCTTGCAGTGAGCCGAGATCGTGCCACTGCACTCCAGCCTAAGCGACAGAGCGTGACTCTGTCTCAAATAAATAAATAAATAAATAGGAAGTAGAGATAACATAGAATTATGTTACTGTTGAGGAGTTGATTTGAAATCATGGCAGAAAATGTTAAGTTTTATTTATTATACATTCCTTTGATAGTATTTATATTTGAATCTTTTAATTTGTGAATAGAGAATAATACTGAATGTTTACTTACCTTGCTGATTTTCAAGGCCTTTATGATTAAAAATTGGGGGATGAGGTATAGAAAAACAACTTTCCTAAGATTTTGAATGGCTTATTATAGAATAAACTCAATCACGATTATTATATGGGGTCTACAATTCCTATAAAAATTCAGATTTTGTTATTTTTAATAATATAATAACAGCTATTCTGTAAGGAAAGACTGTATTCTGAATATACATCCTATATACATAGTATGCTTAGTGATATGGTAGGTGCAACACAGCGTTATGAAACCCTAGAAATGACATATATCTTTCCTTAGGACACTAACCAGTTTAGGCATGATGGTTCAGTGTTAATATAATCTGTTTTAATTGCATAAGATTTTATCTGTTAATTTCTTCCCTTCCTGTACTTTAAGGGAGGTGGAATAGAAAATTTGTAAAAATAAAATTTTTATTTAACAAAATTATTCATGTATGTATTTAAAGAATCAAATATTCTACATGGCTTGTAGAAAACAGTCTTTTGGCCTTCCTCCCCAACCTCCAAACTTCCCACTCCCTGAACAACTTCTCTCAACCAATTTTTTTTTTTGAAACGGAGTCTCGCTGTCTCCCAGGCTGGAGTGCAATGGCACAATCCCAGCTCACTGCAGCTTCCACCTCACGGGTTCAAATGATTCTCCTGCCTCAGCCTCCCAAGTAGCTGGGATTATGGGCACCGCTACCATGCCCAGCTAATTTTTTTTTTTTTTGAGACAGAGTTTCACTCTTGTTGCCCCGGCTAGAGTGCAATGGTGCTATCTTGGCTCTCTATAACCTCCACCTACCAGGTTCAAGAGATTCTCCTGCCTCAGCCTCCCGAGTAGCTGGGATTACAGGCATGTGCCACCATGCCTGGCTAATTTTGTATTTTTAGTAGAGATGGGATTTCTCCATGTTGGTCAGGCT
This sequence comes from Rhinopithecus roxellana, assembly GCF_007565055.1. Lineage (NCBI taxonomy): Eukaryota > Metazoa > Chordata > Mammalia > Primates > Cercopithecidae > Rhinopithecus > Rhinopithecus roxellana. Next base: position 78,227,682 of record NC_044552.1, read on the forward strand.
GGTCTCGAACTCCTGACCTCGGGTGATCGCCTGCTTCGGCCTCCCAAAGTGCTGGGATTACAGGTGTGAGCCACCACACCCGGCTAATTTTGTATTTTTAGTAGAGACAGGTTTTCTCCATATTGGTCAGGCTAGTGTTGAACTCCCGACCTCAGGTGATCCACCCCCCTTTGGCCACCTGAAGTGCTGGGGTTACAGGTGTGAGCCACTGCGCCTGGCCTCTCTCAGCTATTTTAATGGATTTTAAAATGTTGTCTCTGTATATTTAAATAGCATGCTAAATGCTACTTCTTGGTTTTTTGGTTTCAGGCATCGCCTGTTGACTTTCTGGAAGATGAGGCTATTCTCTTTTTCAGCCCTTCCTCCCACCCTGTCATCACTTTACCCTTGTATCCCTCCAATAAAATTATTGTAATTTTAGTTAGATCATTTTTGTGTGTTTTTATATTTTTGACTACACGAAAACTATTCATAGTTAAGGCAAATAGTTGGTTATAGTTGCTTTCCTTTTTTGCATGACATTTTATTTTCCTGTAGTTAATGATTGCCTTTTTTAAAAATTAAGATAATTGTAGATTCACATGCAGTGCTAAGAAATAATAGAGAGAGAGAGAGATGCCCTGCACTTTTTGCCTAGTTTCCTCCAGTGGTAACATTTTGCAAAATTATAGTATAATATTACAATAAGGACATGGACACTGATACAATCCATCTTACTGAGATTTCCTCAGTTTTATTTTATTTTATTTTTTTGAGACAGAATCTCGCTCTGTTGCCCAGGCTGGAGTACAGTGGTGCAATCTCAGCTCACTGCAACCTCCGCCTCCTGCGTTCAAACAATTCTCCTGCCTCGGTCTCCCAAGTAGCTGGGACCACAGGCGTGTGTCACCATGCCCGGCTGATTTTTGCACTTTTACTAGAGATGGGGTTTCACCATGTTGGTCAGGCTGGTCTTGAGCTCCTGACCTCAGGTGATCTACCTGCCTTGGTCTTCCAAAATACTGGGATTACAGGTGTGAGCCTCTGTGCTTGGCCTTCTTCAGTTTTAATTGTATGTGTGTGTATGTTTATGTATTTTAAGTTCTATTCATTTTTATTACCTGTGTAGGCTACCTGTGTAGTTTTATTACCTGTACATGGTAGATTTTCACCACCATAGTCAATATTGTGAACATTTCTAACACCACAGAGATATGTCATGTTGCCCTTTTGTAACCATACCTTTCCCTTTGTCCTTCATATCCCATGGCTAACCTATAGCAACCATTAATTTGTTTTCCATTAGTCATTTTAGGAATGTTACAGAGATGGAATTATATTGTGTGGAACCTTTGGGGATTGGGTTTTTTTTTTTTTTTGTCATATTCCCTGGAGACTTACCTAGGTTATACTTATCAATAGTTTGTTCCTTTATAATGCTAAATAGTATTCCATCCAGTAGTGGATATACCACCATTTGTTTGACTATTTACCTGTTAAAAGACATTTGGGTCACTTCTGGTTTGGGGCTATTATGAGTAAAGCTGTTAAAAACATTAGGGTACACATTTTTGTGTGGACATAAGTTTTTGTTTTTCTGGGATAAATGTCCAGGAATGCAGTTGTTTTCCATAGTGGCTATACTAATTCACATTCCCACCAACAGTGTATGACAGTTCCTGTTTCTTGACATCCTCGCCAACATTTCTTATTGCCTGTCTTTTGAATATAAACCATTTTAACAGGGGTGAGATGGTACCTCATTGTAGTTTCTTTGATGATCAGTGATGTTGAGCACCTTTTTATATACCTGTTTTCCATTTGTATGTCTTCTTTTGAGAAGTGTCTACTCAGATCTTTCATTTTTTTTAATCAATTTTTTTTTATTACTATAGAGTTGTTTGAGTTTGTTATATATTCTGGTTATTAATCCCTTGTCAGATGGATAGTTTGCAGTTATTTTCTCCTATTTTGTGGATTGTTTCTTTACTTTGTTGATTGTTTCCTTTCCTGTGCAGAAGCATTTTAACTTGAAGCAATCCTGTTTGTCCATTTTTGCTTTGGTTACTTTTGCTTTTACTCAGAAGCAAATTTACTCAAGAAATTTACTTAAGGGGTATTACTCAAGAAAGCTTTGCCCAAACCAATGTCCTGGAGAGTTTCCCCAGTGTTTTATTTTAGTAGTTTCAAGTCTTAGATTTAAGTTTTTAGTTCATTTTTATTTGATTTTTGTATATGGCAAGAGATACAGGGGCTAGTTTCATTTTTTGTTTATGGATATCCAGTTTTCCCAGCACCATTTATTGAAGGGATGGTCCCTACTCCCAGTGTGTGTTCTTGGCACCTTTGTAGAAAATGAGTTCACTGTAGATGCATGGATTTGTTTCTGGGTTATCTGTTCTGCTCCGTTGGTCTGTGTGTCTCTTTTTATACCAGTACCATGCTGTTTTGGTTACTATAGCTCTGTCGTATAATTTGAAGTCAGGTAATGATATTCCTCCAGTCTTTATCTTTTTACTCAGGATGGCTTTTGTTATTCTAGACCTTTTGTGATTCCATGTAAATTTTAGTATTATCTTTTCTGTTTCTGTGAAGAATGTCATTGGTATTTTGATAGAGAATACATTGAATCCATAGATTGCTTTGAGTAGTATGGACATTTTGACAGTATTGATTCTTCCAACCCTTAGGAATATTTTTTCATTTTTTGTGTGTGCCTTCTTCAGTTTCTTGCATCTTTTTTTTATAGTTTTCTTTTAGATATCTTTCACTTCTTTGGTTAAGCTGATTCCTAGGTATTTTATTTTATTTGTAGCTGTCATAAATGGGATTACTTTCTTCTTTTTCAGGTTGTTTGCTGCTGACATCGGAATGCTACTGATTTTTGTATGTTGGTTTCATATTTTGCAGCTTACCTGTTTACCAGTGCTAACAGTTTTTTGGTGGAGTCTAAGTTTTTCCAATACAAGATCGTATCACCTGCAGACAAAAATAATTTGACATCTTTCTTTCTAATTTGAATGTCTTTTGTTTCTTTCTTTTCCCGATTGCTCTAGCTAGGTTTTCCAGTACTGTTTTTAATAATGGTGTTAAGAGCAAAAGTTAAATCTTTTGAAGAGCAAAAGTTTTTATTTTGAAGTCAAATTGATCAGTTTTTCGCATTATGGGTCATGTTTTTGGTATCAAGAACTCTTTGCGTAGCCCTTGATCCTAAAGATTTTCTCCTATCTTTTCTTCTAAAAGTTTTATGTTTCTGTGTTTTACGGTTAAGTCTATGATCTCTTTCGAGTTACTGTTTGCATAAGATATGAGGCTTAGGTCAAGGCTTCCTTTTTTTTTTTTTTTCGCCTGTGAATGTCCAGTACTAGCACTGTTTGTTGAAAGGGCTGTCCTTTCTGCGTGAATGTGGTTTTGCATCTATCGCAAAAATCAGTTGGGCATATTTGTGTGGACTCACTTGTGGACTTTCTATTCATTCCACTGATCTGTGTGTCTCTACTAATCTCTCTGCTAATACCACACTGTCTTGATTACTGTAGCTGTAAGTCTTTCTTTCTTTCTTTTTTTTTTTTTTTGAGATGGAGTCTCACTTTTTTGCCCAGGCTGGAGTGCAGTGGCGCGATATCGGCTCACTGCAAGCTCTGCCTCCAGGGTTCACGCCATTCTCCTGCCTCAGCCTCCTGAGTAGCTGAGACTACAGGCGCCTGCCACCTCGCCCAGCTAATATTTTGTATTTTTAGTAGAGGCGGGGTTTCATCGTGTTAGCCAGGATGGTCTCGATCTCCTGACCTCATGATCCACCTGCCTCAGCCTCCCAAAGTGCTGGGATTACAGGCTTGAGCCACCGCTCCCAGCCTGTAGCTGTAAGTCTTAATAACAGATAGAATAATTCCTCTCACTTTATTTTTCTTTGTCAGGATTGTGTTAGCCATTCTGATTCCTTTGCCTTTCCATATAAATTTTGCAATAAACTCGTCTATGTCTACAAAAAAACCTTGCTGGAATTTTGATTGGAGTTGCTTTAAACTGATAGGGGAGAATTGTTATCTTTACTATGTTGATTGAGTCTTTTAATCCTTAAACGCAGTATGTCTCCACACTTACTTAGGTCTTTGATTTTTTTCGTTAGAATTTTGTACAGCACAGTCTAGGGATTTTGTGCATGTTTTGGTGAGCATATAACTATTTCATTTTCTTTGGCATAATTGTAAATGGCATTGTGTTTTTAATTTGAGTTTATGCATGTTCAGATGGAAATGCAGTTGGTTTTTGTGTGTTAATTATGTGTCTTGCAATCTTGCTGAACTCACTTATTAGTTTTAGGGGATTTGGGGCAAATTGCTTGGGATTTTCTACATAGACAGTCATGTTGTCGGCATGTAGAGACAGTTTTTTGTTTGTTTATTTGTTTAGACAGTCTCATTCTGTCACCCAGGCTACAGTGCAGTGGCACGAACTTGGCTCACTGCAACCTCCGCCTCCTGGATTCAAGCAATTCTCCTGCCTTAGCCACCTGAGTAGCTAGGATTACAGGTGTGCGCCACCACGCCCAGCTGATTTTTGTATTTTTAATAGAGATGGGGTTACACCCTGTTGGCCAGGCTGGTATTGAATCTCCAGACCTCAGGTGATTCACCTGCCTCGGCCTCCCAAAGTGCTGGGATTACAAGCATGAGCCACCGCGCCAGGCCTTTATTTCTTTCTTTTCCAGTTTGTATGTCTTTGATATCTGTTTTGTGCCCTACTGCTTTACTAAAGTTTTCTTATAACTTATTACTAATTCATTACCAAAGTCTCTCTCAGCTTGATAAATATCCTCTTAATATGTATGCAGTACCTTTCATGTCCTTGGTTATGTCTTGAAGGAGTCTCTTAAGGAGACTTCTGTGCTCTCTTGGCTGGGTTGGTTGATACCTAGGTCTGCTGCACAGTTGTTTGGAATGTCTCATCATCATCCTGGGGATTCCTTTTGCTTTTTTCTTGCTTTGGGTTCTCTGTTATATGGGTCTCATATCCATCTTTTCTGGTAACTGTTCTCTCACTCTGATGGAGCACAACCCTGACAGTTTCCTGAGAAAAAGTGTGCATGGGAGATGTGTTGCCACCTTGCATGTTTGATATGACTCTAGTCTTTGAGTCTGATTATGTGATTGACAGTTTAGCTGACAGTCTAGATGAGACATCATTTTTCCTTAGAATTTTGAGAGCATTGCTTTGTTGTCTTCTTACTTTGTTTTGAAGTTTAGTACTATTTTGATTCTTGATTGTTTATATGAAACCTGTTTTGATTTTTCTCTCTAGAAACTTACAGAATCTACTTTGTCCATGGTGTTCTAAAATCCTGTGATTATTATATCTTAATTTGGCTTTATTTTATCCATTTAGCTGGATAATACTGAGACCCTGTCAACCTGGAAACTCATGTAATGGGAACTTATGAGAAATATCCATAAATTGTTACTTTCATGATTTCTTTTTCTGTCTTTTCTCTGTTTTATTTTTTCCCCAACTCCTGTTATTTAAACTTTAGACCTATTCACACTAGCCCTTTAATTTTCCTACTTGTTCTCATTTCTTCATTTCTTTTATCTTTTTACGTTTAGGGAGACTTCCTCAATATTTCTTCTAAATCTTCTTTTGAGTTTGCACGTCTCTATCATAGTATTAATTTCCAAGAGTTTTTTTTTTTTCTTGTTTCTCTCAAAAAATAGTATCCTTTTCTCATTTCAAGGACGCAATCAGTATGTTCTGTCTCTGACAGTATTAAATATAGTTTTTCCTTGAATATTCATGGTTCTTTTTCCCCCTACTTTTTGCTTTAAAAAATTTTTGTATTTTGTCTTTCAAATTAGATGCGTTTATCAAATGTTTGGTGGAAATGGAAAAAGCTATTTGAAGACTGTCAGCATGAGTGAGGTTTGTTCACTAGGGGCTTCAGTGTAGGATGATCTCCTTGGACATTTGCCTCTTGGACCTTTCTAGTGTCGATCTCTTTAGGCATTTACTCTTGAGCTGGTCATACTCCTCAGAGAAGACTCTTTCAACTGCCCTGAAGATGTTAACGGTCTGTGTGCCGGATAGAGAAGAATGCTTTGTAAAATCAATAGTCAGTATTTAAACTTGTACTTAATCTCCCCTTTTTAATGTGGTATTCCTGGTTTAATGTGCCTGGTGTCTCTTACCTAGAGACTGTTTTCAAGTCTCTTGCATTCTATCTGATTGAGGAGGGGCCATTACTGGCCTTGCACAGTTGGGGAGGGATAGAGATATGAGGCTCTAAATCTTGTTAGATAAACTTTCAGCCTCTTTTTCAAAAGGTGCATGGTGCTTACTATTGATTCTTGAGCCTTTTGGGAGTCCTGTAATCTGAATCACAGTTTTTGGGGGGATTTCTCTAGTACTGGTGTAACATTCTGACAAGTCAACAAGTATAATCTGACAAGATAAAAAGCATCATCTATTTTCTTTGCTTCCAAAACTTGCTGTTCTCTCCTCTGTATCTTTATGGATCTAGTCTTTAAGGAAATACTCTTTATTGTCATTTCTGGGGGTTTAGGGAAGAAGGAGAGGCTGATGCATGGATTAAACCTGCCATTTTAAAACAGGGATTTCATGATTTTCTTTTTAATGAAAAAAAAACGTGAAAAATTAATGGATAGCGTAGTCCAAAGTTTTAACATTGATTATCTTTGAGTGGTAGACTCATAGGTGTTTTATGTATATTTTTATCCTCCTTTTTTTATTTATGCAAGATATATGTGTTACTTGTAAAATACAGGAAGTAAGGGAGATAGCATTGAGATGTTAATTACTTTTTAATTTAACGTTTGCTTCTGGGAAAGGAAAAATATCTAACACCTTTTCTCCAGAGACAAGCTATGCATAGAGTCCAGGATTATCTGAGAAGCAGAGTATTTGATGATCGGAAGCTTAGTATACTTACTATTTTGAACCATTGTGAGTTATTTTAAAACAATTTTTTTTTTTTTTTTTGAGACAGGTTCTCACTCTGTCACCTAGGTAGGAGTGCAGTGGCACAATCATAGCTCATTATAGCCTCAAACTCCTGGGCTCAAGGGATCCTCCCACCTTAGCATCCTGAGAAGCTAGGACCATAGGTGTATGCCATCATGCCCAGCTAATTTTTTTTTTTTCTTTTTGAGACGGAGTCTTGCTCTGTTGCCACGCTGGAGTGCAGTGGCACGATCTCAGCTCACCGCAACCGCCGCCTCCTGGGTTCAGGCAATTCCCCTGCCTCAGCCTCCCAAATAGCTGGGATTACAGGCATACGCCAACACGCCCAGCTAATTTTTTATATTTTAGTAGAAACAAGGTTTCATCATGTTGGCCAAGATGGTCTTGATTTCCTGACCTCGGTGATCTGCCTGCCTTGGCCTCCCAAAGTGCCGGGATTACAGGCGTGAGCTACTGCGCCTGGCTGCCCAGCTAATTTTTAAATTTTTTATAGAAGCAGGTTCTCGCTACATTGCCCAGGCTGATCTTGAACTCATTTTATTCAAGCACCTCCTGCCTCAACTTCCCAAAGTGTAAGATTACAAACATGAGTCACCACTTCCAGCCGCATTGAGTTCTTGATTTTGAAATCTGTGGTAATGTAATCTGCATCTTGATACAGAAATTTTCCTCATATAAAACTTAGTTTCAGCTATTTGGGAGGCTGAGGCAGGAGGATCACTTGAGCTCAGGAGTTTGAGTCCAACCTGAACAACATAGCAAGACCCCAACTCTAAAAAGAACCCCAAACCCATAAATAAAACTTAAACAAATTAAAAAAAGGAAAAAAATTACATGGACTTAAAATACCTTTAGTTTTAAACCATTACACGGACTTAAAATGCCTTTAGATTTGCATGAGCAAGTCACGTTCAGCTAAGAAATAACATTATTTTTCTGCTGTTTTTATATAAAACACTACTACACAAACGTTAAGTAACTAAATGGCTTCACAGATACACTGGCTGGCTGTGAATGGGCGGACAGAACTACTCCATGACCTTGTGCAGCATGTCAGTGATGTTGATGTTGAGGATGCCATGGGGCAGACAGCACTGCATGTTGCCTGCCAGAACGGTCACAAGACGGTAAGTTCAGCCATGAGGACTTTAAGCTGCATGTGTTTGTTTTTTAAAATTGAACTCATGAAAAGTTTTTCACTGTGCATGTTTGGGAACATGAAGCATAATAGCAAAATCTTGTTTTCTGCATCATATGGACTTTTTCTTTTTTGAGACAGGGTCTCACTTTGTTGCCCAGGCTGGAGTGCAATGGTGGTATCCTAGGTCACCGCAGCCTTAAACTCCTGTGCTCAAGTGATCCTCCCACCTCAGCCTCCCGAGTAGCTGGAATTACATGCGTGAACCACTGCACCTGGCCCATATGGACTTCTGATAAATATATTCTGTATGGTTAGAAGAAATAGAAAATAGTGCTTTTGGGCTGGGAGCCGTGGCTCACAGCTGTAATCCCAGCACTTTGGAAGGCTGAGATAGGTGGATCGCTTGAGCTCAGGAGTTCAGCCTGGGCAACATGGCGAAACCCCATCTCTACTAAAAATACAAAAAAATTTAGCTGGGTATGGTGGCATGCACCGGTAGTCTCAGCTATTCCAGAGGCTGAAGTGGGAGAATTGCTTGAGCTCAGGAGTCAGCGGTTACAATGAGCCAAGACTGTGCCACTATACTCCAGCCTGGGTGACAGAGTGAGAGCCTGTCTCAAACAACAACAACAACAAAAACAGGAAAATAGTGCTTTTATATGTGCTCAAAATATTTGTAATTTGTATTTTGATTTTATTTCCAATTCATAGGTTTTAATAACCGAATATACTAAATTTTTTAATGTTGTTATTCACACTTAATTTTAACATTTATAATGTTCATTCTGTTCTCAGTTTTAGCAAATAAAACTTCATATTTTATTTTATCTTTTGCCATTAAGCCTCAATTTTGGGGATTAGATAGTGAGGAAAGTGAGCAATGACACTGGTTAAATAGTATGAGTCAGGTTATCCTATTTTTCTGCTTGCATTGTGTGTGGTCCAAGTAACAGTTATTTTCTTTCTTTTTTTAATTTTTTAAACTATTCATTTATTTATTTATTTATTTATTTATTTATTTATTTATTTATTTGAGACGGTGTCTCGCTCTGTCACCCAGGCTGGAGTGCAGTGGTGCGATCTCGGCTCACTGCAAGCTCCGCCTCCCGGGTTCACGGCATTCTCTTGCTTCAGACTCTTGAGTGGCTGGGACTACAGGCATGTGCCACCACGCCCGGCTAATTTTTTGTATTTTTAGTAGAGATGGGGTTTCACCGTGTTAGCCAGGATGGTCTCGATCTCCTCACCTCGTGATCCACCTGCCTCAGCTTCCCAAAGTGCTGGGATTACAGGCGTGAGCCACCGTGCCTGGCCTCTTTCTTTCTTTTTTTTTTTTTTGAGACAGAGTCTCACTCTGTCACCCAGGCTGGAGTGCAGTGGCACAATCTCAGCTTACTGCAACCTCTGCCTCCCAGGTTTAAATGATTCTTGTGCCTCCCAAGTAGCTGGGATTACAGGTGTGCGCCACCACACCCAGCAACTTTTTGTATTTTTATAGAGATGGGGTTTTGCCGTGGTGGCCAGGCTGATCTTGAATTCCTGGTCTCAAGTGATCTGCCTGCCTCAGCCTCCCAAAATGCTGGTATTACAGGTGTGAGCCACCATGCCTGGCTATTTTCTTTCTTACTCTAGGTTTCTAAAATCATGCATTTGTTTTAGGACAATGCTTTCATGTTATTCCTGTGTCTTGACATTTGGCTTTTGAAATTGCTATTTCTCTCTCATTAAGAGACTTTACTGCCTTATATAAAGATTGAAAGTTAAGATTTTAGATTGAGTTTCTGCTTTGCTCTAATTTTCTACCCTGTTTATGTTTTTAAGTTTTTTTTTTTTTTTTTTTTTAACATTTAACATTATTGGTAATAGAATATACAGGTGTGTGCCAGTAGTCTCAGCTACTTGGGAGGCTGAGGTGGAGAGGTCAAGATTAGGTAGAGAGATCCCTTTAGCCCAGGAGTTGTGGGTCATAGTGCACTATGCTGGTTGGATGTCCACACTAAGTTTGACATGAATATGGTGACCTCTCAGGATGCCAGATTGCCAGAGAGGTGAACCAGACCAGGTCAGAAACAGCAAGTCAAAACCCCCATGCTGGTCAGTTTGTGGGATCATGTCAGTGAATTGCCACTGCACCTCATCTCTTCAAAAAAAAAAAAGCATGTAATTTATTTTCTTGCTGACCATAATAATAACAACGAAACCAACTCAAAGCAAAGTCTGTACCATTAGCTACAAGGATACAAAGTTTGTTTATTTATTTTTGTTGCAAACTTTCTGAGTCTTATCTCTTGTTGGGAGAAGGGAGAATTCCTAGTGGAATCTAGTCTTTTATCTCTTCAAACACTTTTTTCTTAACCTGGTTTCAGATTGTATGATCACAATTCACAGAATATTGGACTTCTTCAAGATAGTAGACAAAGGTTGACTTGTCTTATGTTTAATATGGTGTTGAAAAAGTGGGGGGATATAGGATCCTTTTTCTGTTTCCTAGAATTTTTTCTGAACGCCATTGTTCATTTGTATTTTTTGTCTTTTCATCTGAAAACCAATGCAGTGTTTTCAGGTATATTCTTCTCATTAGTTTTTACTACTTAGAGTCAACATTATTAAATTTAAAAAGTATTCTATGTGGAAAAAAAAGATGTGAAATGTCCTAATCTTGAATGACCCAGGGTTTTAAGGCACTATTGCATATATTCTCATAGAGAATGAGTCTAGCCAATAGCTCTCAGAGGACAGAAGAGCACCTACTTTAATATAAACACCCTTTGCTATAACGGATGAGCAGAGTGTCATTTACTAAGACTTGCATACCCTACCTGTTGCCCAGGAACTTGGATAGGAAAATACTGGGATTCAGATTAGAAAAAGATCTGTAAAAGCTATTTTTAGCTGCTTTGAACCAGTACAGAAGCAAGAACTAAGAAAACCTTGTTCAAAACATGTGCATTACAGGCTGCATTAAAAATTTAGAATTGCCTTCTGAAGTTACTGAAAATTAGGTGGTATAAGTATAATATGCTCCATATGGTTTACAACCTAAAGCAAATGTGGTAAAGTAATGGAGAATTCCTCGTAGTCAGATGCCTTTGAACAATTATATTCTGAGAAGATTTATAGGGAGCCTGACTTCATTGTGGTGATGAGTTTCACAGAATGAGATTTTGCAGACAGAGTAGAGGAGGAAGGGTAGAAAAAGTCATGTTGACTTGTGGTTGGTTGTAATGGCCGACGGGATTCATAATAGTTGGTCAATTATAGTTACCTGCAATGATCATATACAGGTAAAGGGAATGCTTAGGACTGATTATTTTCTGAATCGTTATCTACGATGATCATGTAAATGTAAAGGGAATGCTTAGCACTGATTATTTTCTCAATCATTGTATGTATCTTTATTCCTTTTTCAATTAGGACAAAAGGGAATCTTGAAAAATTAGTCTATTTCTTTGCCTCCTGAACTATAGTTCTACAAATGAACTATAGTTCTACAAATCTGTGTTCATAGTTGTGCTAATACTGCCTATTTCAGAATTACTCATATATTTCTGGGACACATTCACATCTCAGTGTATAAGCATTAATTGTTTTATCTTGAGTTTGATGTGATTTACTGGGCTATGAAATATGATGTTATTATAGGATAAGGGTTACTGATTTATTAAAAACCATTTGTATATCTTTCCGTAAGTTGAACACCGAGTGTATAATTCTTTTGTCAGGTATCCTAGTGACTCAGTGGCAAGTCAGTATGGCCTTTTTGTTGTCTCACTAGCCACTTCTTGCATAAATTCTTTAAAAAGTCTTCAGAACTGATGTCCATGTAGACCTATACCAGTGCATGTAAGTTTCAATATTTTATTTTTAAGCTTAGAAGCTTACATAATTCTGATTATATATATTTTATAGAATAAAATAGAAAACTTTAAATGGGGAAGAAACTCCATTAAGAAGTAAAGCACATCATCTCTTTTCACAGAGGCACGGGTGATAAATCCTCTGAAATTCGCCTTCTCATCTCGTTTTAGAGTAAATCTGAGGAGTGCATGAAAACATTTTGAGCAACTAGCTAAGCACCCTAAAACTTTGTAGATTATATAGCTAAATGCTATATTCTTGCTTCGGTGACAAGAAGTGCTTTTTCAAATTTATATTACATTTTTTAAGAATAAAAGATTCGGAAGAAAGATTCATTTTTGTCATAACTAAGAAATTGAGTAATCTTAATTATGATTTCATATAGATGCGGCTTTGCATTAGCGGTAAACATGATAAAGGTCTCATTTTCCTCTTGTTGGAAGGAAGTGGTTTGGGCGGTTGAAGAGTGCACTCTGGTTTTTGTCATTGTAGCATAATAGCACCGTGATTTTAAACTACTTCTATCCCTATTTAATAATGATCAGATGAAAGGAATCATAATAACTTCTTAATAATTTTATTTTTATATAACTTTTCTTAGATCAACTGTTAAACTCCATTCTTAGCTGTAATATCAGAATTCTGGTATGTCTTTGGATACTAATTTCAAAACATCATTTCAAAGTTTGGTTATTCAACTGGAGATGATATAATTTTACTGGTGATATAATTAAGGAAAATGTTGTGAACACTTTGGAAGGCATTTAACAGCAGTAATAACTACTGCTATTATGATTGTTATTAATATGCGTGATGTGATTCTGTAAAAGTACACAGATCAGTATCTAGACCCTTTATTCATCTATGCTTATACAAGAAGCTGGGCCTTGTTGATTTTTAATTTCAGTTTTAGAAAGTTGAGTAAAACCTAACACTATTCTCTGTAGGTATAATTTATTAACACTTTTTGGACCATAAATTAAACCTAGTTTTTGGTAACTTTTTCTTTAAGATTTATAAATGTGTTGAATTGCCAAAAATGATTAACTACAGTCTTCTCAGAATAACGTGGATTTAGAAACCATAGAGAACTGTCAAATAGTTCAGTCTAAAATTCTGTAAGTTAGATTACATGGCAGGATTAGTTAGGGACTAATTTGTAATTTATTTAAAAATAAATTTCATTTTTATCAGAATAAACCTTATTAAGTTTTTGTAACTAAATACAAAGCTTCACAAACAATATAAAATGATAGTTGAACCCTTAGTATAATAGACTATATTAGATAGAACTGACTGCATTTTTTAACTAAAATCATAGATTTGTTAAGGAACAGTGCTCAACCCTACATTCAGTCAGCTCTCTTGGTGTCTTTAGCCAGCTTCCAAGTTTTTCATCCATTACTGGATAGCTGTGCAAACTTAATTGAAAACATTTTCCAGACATTAATTGGATTCAGCCTTGAGGCATAAAGGTAGGTAGCCTAACATTTCAGAGTATATATCTAGGGTCAGAGTAATTGTATTTATTCTAATGCTAGAATTCTCCTTTAATCATTTCTAAGAAGTTGAAGCAAATAGTAGAAAGTTCTCTTACCACTGTTACTTTTATAACACAACTGGATGATAATGATTTTTACTGGATACTTTGTAAGAGTTCAAAGTTCTTAATAGGTGAAGGTGGACAGATTTCTAGAAAAGATGTGTGTAAACCAGTCACTGATTAGTGAGTTGGGAGTTTTACTTAGTGTATAAGTTATTTGTGCATTGCCATAACTCATGTCATCAGAATTATTTTTAATTAAAAAATTAAGTAAGGACACTTTGTTGTTTGGTCTCCTTTTAGCTAGTGATAATACCACAACTTTGATTTTTACTTAGAGTTTTATTATTGAATATCTATTCCTTTTTACTTTGATCAGTGTTTTGAGAGTTGACATTGATAAAGTAGGGCTGCCCTGGATTTCTTGCTTTGTAATTTATCAGTGTATTGGGCACAGGTGGTCTTGGTTAGTCACTGCCTTCAATTAAATGACTTGAGATTGACCTACACATTAGGTTTGTACGTTCGTTTTACTCAGGAGATTGTTTTATCACTTGAAAGGTTATGAAGTCTGTTGAAATACGTCATTTTTTCTTAAGGCTCTCTTGAAGGCCGTATGAAAATCCCCTATGCTTTTCTTTTTCGGTTCCTCCACAATAGTTTCTTATTCTGTAAGGAGGAGGGAATCCCATTCTGGATAATCAATGACTAGAATAGTTTTTTTGGTGGGTAGAGAAGGGGCAGAATTGGGCCGGGAATTTGCAATTCTAAATTTTTTTAAAAGTGTTTTGTCGATCCAATTTTAGGCATATAGTTCTTAAAATTATGTATATTAATGTAGTGTAGCTCTTAAAATTATGTATATTAACTTGAAAAATACATTGGTAATCAGCTATCAGTCACATATTTATGTTGGCATGCTTTTACATGTTTACATTTAGTAAATTGTAAGCTACTGCACTTAATTTTAGCAAGTAAATGAGAAGCCATATAATTTTAAAAATAGAAGCTGTGACCATCATTGTAAATCACAATTGTTAGGTTTTTTGGACTTCATGGCTTATAGATCAGTGCAGTTTTCACAAAAGTATTTGTGGGATTTTAGGGGCAAGAAATTTGCTAAAATGAATTGAATCCAAATCATAGAAAATCCTGATTTATTTTTCTGGATAGCACTGATCACCATCTAGTACATTACAAATTTTGTTTATTTACATCTTGTCACTTTATCTTCCCTTTCCACTATATACTTCATGAAGGCAGGTTTTTTTGTCTGTTTTGTTCATTGTTTGAACTCGAGTATCTAGAGTAGGGCATAGCACCTAATTTAGAGCAGTGGTCCCTAACTTTTTTGGCACTAGGGACCAGTTTTGTGGAAGACAAGTCTTCCACAGTTAGAAGTCGGGGGGATGGTTTCCGGATGAAACTGTTCTACTTCAGATGGAACTTACGCCTGAATCTTTCATGGGCAGCTCACAAAAGAGTTCATGCTCCTATGAGAATCAAATGTTGCTGCTGATCAGACAGGAGGCAGAGCTCAGACAGTGATGTTCACGTGCCTGCCACTCACCTCCTGCTGTGTGGCCTGGTTCCTAACAGCCCGGGGATTGGGGACCCCTGATTTAGAGTAGTGTGTAACACACTATCTAGAGGAGGGCGTAGTACATAATGGGTATAGATTTTTGTTGAAAGATGGAAGAAACTGGTGGACAGTGTCCAGGTTCTTGGCATTTTGAACAAAGAATTGGACAAAGTGCACAAACAAAGAATGAAGCATCAAAAGCAGGTATTTATTGAAAACAAGTACACTCCACAGGGTGGGAATTGGCCCGAGCAGCTGCTCAAGGGTCTGGATACAGAATCTTCTGTATCCAGGGTATATAGGGTCTAAATACCCTATATACGTTTCCCATTGGCCACTTGGCGGATTGGAGGAACATTTTATCTACAAGTGTAGCTATTGAAAACTTTACTAAAAATATGTTCCTTTTAATAGTTGCATGTTTTGAGGATCTTAATTGGACTTTTTTTAAAAAATAGAAAAGTAGATTTATGAATGGAAAATAATGGTGACCTCATGTAAATGAAATGGTGGCCTGCAATCAATCAGAGGCTGAAGTTACAAAGGTCACACCCCTATGCAAACATCTGATTGGTTGTGGTAAGCAACCTATCAGAGGTTAAAGTGAAGTTAGGAAGTTGCACTTCTGTGCAATTGAAGACTTGGCCCTCAGTCGGATTGGTTGCACATAGCTACCTTCAGTTAGTCTGACTGGTTGCTATGTGCAGCCAATCAGAGGTTGGTTGCTATGTGCAACCAATCAGAGGCTGAAGTGAAGTTACAGAGTTACACTCCTATGCAAACATCTGACTGGTTGCTTTTTGCAACCTATCAGTGGTACTTTCAATTTCCCATCTGCCTGGCAAAAGAGGTGGGGGTTTGAAAAAGGGAGTAGTCTCTGGTCCTTTTGTTACTTAGGTGTGGAAAGTTAGGGTTTTCCTTTCAATATATTTCTGGGAAGTTAGGGTGAAATGGCCTTAGGTTCCCTGCCTCCAGACCCTATTCTCCTGCCTCAAAACCACTCAAATGCAGTATCATTTTGATCAATATATTCTGCCATTTTCTTTGCATTTCTAAATGTTTGTCACTTTTTTCCTTTTATATCTTTAAGTGGAGTATATATTGATAGTGCTGATTCTCACAAGAGGTTGTATCCGTTTGTATCTATTGCTGAAAATATCTCCTTTTGAGAATCCTTAGGGATTTTAAAAGTTTATTCTAGAATTTATTCTCTTGAATTATGTTGTGCCTTATGCTTTGATACAATTTAAAACTCTCAGGTAGTGTTGTTTCTTCAAGAACATTTATGTATTTGTTTTAACTTAATAAATGCTCAGAGGACATTTTCTTCTACCTAAGTTTTAACCTTTGGGCACACGTGAACAGTTTTCACATAGTTGAAAACATTGATTATCTTGTAGCACTTTGGAAGAGTGTATGTGGAGTCTTGAAACTCCCTTGTTAAATTCTAGTTGTTAAGACCAGGCAATAAATACCTCATTACAGTTCTATATACCTATTTGTCATTCATGATATCTCAATATCATATGTGTGTGTTGTCAACAAGAAAATAATTTGTTATTGTGGCTAGACCTTTTGCTTTACCACTGAAATATTGTTACTCTGGATTATTTGAGAATGAGAATCCATTTTGCACACTAGTGTACGTCCAATTAAGGAGTAGTAAGAGACTCAGGAGGGCTCACCCTCCGAACAAGGCTTAGTAGAAACAGCCAGAATAGTAATAGGATGGGTTAGATAAGTGTTAACAGCCTCTGTCCCCTCGCCTAACACTAATTAGACCTTCCTTATTCTCCTTACCACTCATCACTGTGCAGTCTGCTAATTGTTGAGGTGAGTACATTTTAAGTTCCTTCTGTACTTGAATTATCTTTACTTCCTGTCCTCAGAGAAATGACTGGAGAGTTTTTTAAAACTGTGATTCAGGTTGTCTGTGACTTTCTAGCAGCTTTTCTTATTATGTCATTTAATCAATAATTGACTGAATTTTGCATTTTCCTTTCCCTTCCTGTTTAGAGCTTTTTCAAAAAGAAAACAGCAAGCAAACATCTTTTTTTTGTTAAGTCACAAAGATAGATGACTTTGCATTCATTTCAGTGCTGCAAGGCTATTTTTTATTCTTTCAAATTCCTTTATACATTTTTATTCTTATTCTAAGGGAAGTAGGTTTTTCTGTTTTTTGATTTTTACTTTTTATTGGGGGATTGGAGGAACATTTTATCTACAAGTGTAGCTATTGAAAACTTTACTAAAAATATGTTTCTTTTAATAGTTGCATGTTTTGAGGATCTTAATTGGACTTTTTTTAAAAAATAGAAAAGTAGATTTATGAATGGAAAATAAAATGCTGGAACAAGTAACTTCCAATTTGTTTTATTTTTTTTTTTGAGACAGAGTCTCTCTCTGTTGCCTAGGCTGGAGCAATGGCATGATCTTGGCTCACTGCAACCTCTGCCTCCCGGGTTCAAGCGATTCTCCTGCGTCAGCCTCTGAAGTAGCTGGGATCACAGGCACCCGCCACCATGCCCAGCTAATTTTTGTATTTTTGATAGAGACGGTGTTTCACCATGTTGGCCAGGCTGGTCTTGAACTCCTGACCTCAGGTGATCCACCCGGCCTCCCAAAGTGCTAGGATTGTAGGTGTGAACCATCGCGCCCGGCCTCCAATTTTTTAATCAAGTGTTTTTCTCTCTTAAAAAAAATTGATGTCTTTGTAGGATATATTAAAAGTAATGGCAAGAACCACAATTACTTTTTCACCAACCACGTGCAAGGCTATGACGGTTTATATTGTAAATCACGCTTTTTTTCTAAGATTTGCTTCAAATTTATCTCACCAGTTAGTTGAGAACAGTAGAGGAATATGTTAGTCTAATGGCTAAATTGTTTTTATATTGTAAGCTCTACAGTATAAATAGAAATACAGAAGCACTATAAAAAATATATGGTTAAAAATACCATTACTTTTTTTTTTTTTTTGGAGACAGAGTACAGGCTGGAGTGCAGTGGTGCGATCTCTGCTCATTGCAACCTCCGCCTCCTGGGTTCAAGCAATTCTTCTGCCTCAGCCTCCTGAGTAGCTGGGATTACAGATAGGCACCACCACGCCAGGCTAATTTTTGTGTTTTTAGTAGAGACAAGGTTTCACCGTGTTGGCCAGGCTGGTCTTGAACTTCCGACCTCAAGTGATCCGACTGCCTCAGCTTCCCAAAGTGCTAGGATTACAGGTGTGAGCCACCACGCTTGGCCTACTTTTTTTATTTTTTATTTATTTAGAGATAGGGTTTCACTCTGTTGAACCGGATGGAGTGTAGTGGTGTGATCATAGCTCACTGTAATCTTGAACTCCTGGGCTCAAGTGTTTCTTCTGCCTCAGCCTCCCAAGTAGCTAGGGCTGCAAGCACACACCACCATGCCTGGCTAATTTTTTTTTTTTTTTTTTTTTTTTTTTTGAGACAGGCTGGAGTGCAGTGGTGCGATCTCGGCTCACTTCAAGCTCTGCCTCCTGTGTTCACGCCATTCTCCTGCCTCAGCCTCATGAGTAGCTGGGACTAGAGGCACCTGCCACCACACCTGGATAAATTTTGTATTTTTTTTTAGTAGAGACGGGGTTTCACCATGTTAGCCAGGATGGTATTGATCTCCTGACCTTGTGATCTGCCCGCGTCGGCCTCCCAAAGTGCTGGGATTACAGGCTTGAGCCACCACGCCCAGCCCACGCCTGGATAATTTTTTAAAAAATTTATAACTTTCTTTTTTAGAGATGGTGGTCTCACTATGTTGCCCAGATTGGTCTTGAAGTCCTGGCCTCGAGCAGTCCTCCCACTTTGGCCTCCCAAAGCCTTGTGATTACAGGCATAAAAATAGCATTACTTTAAAACCATACACAAGTAGCTGTCTAGGTACTTAAGCTTTATTCTGTAATAGTTATTTAGTAGGGAGTTACTAGATTATCTGTGATTAATGTAGTTTATGAAGATATGTCAGATTAGGCATAATACTATTTAGTAATCTGAATTCAGAAGAATTATAATGCCTATGTTTTGGTCAGTAGAATAGTGATTATAAACATGGACTTGGGTTTGAATCCCTGCTTCATTGTTTGTGTGTTGGGGTACAGATTACATGATCTCTTTGACACTCAGTTTTGTGCTTATAAAAGTGAAGAGAATATCACCTTTCTCACAAGATGCATTAAATGAAATGATAAATGCTTATTAGCACACTGTCTGGGTACATATTAGTGTTATTTACATTATATCATTACATAGTTTTTAACATTATAGTTTATATAAATATATAGTATATTTTGTTAAAATTCCTTTATTACAGTTTCTTTCTGGATTGCTAGGTTTTAATTGCGTATTAATATATATTTTCAGTGTATTGGATTTCATCTCTTCTGAGCCAGATGAGAGTTGAAGACTTATTTTCTATAATTTCTTTTTTTTTTTTTTTAAGTTCAGGGGTACAAATACAGATTTGATACATAGGCAAACTTGTGTCATGGGGCTTTGTTGTAGAGATTATTTCATCACGTAGGTATTAAGCCTTGTATACATTAGTTATTTTGCCTCATCCTTTCCCTCCTCCCACCCTCCATCCCTTTGAAAGGCCTCAATGTATATTGTTCCCCTCTGTATCCATGTGTTCTCATCATTGAGCTCCCACTTTATTAGACAGAACATAAGTATTTGGTTTTCTGTTCCTGTGTTAGTTTGCTAAAGAGAATGACCTGCAGCTCCATTCATGTTCCTGAAAAGGACATTGTCACATTCTTTTTTTATGGCTGCATAGTATTCTGTGGTATATGTGTACCTCATTTTCTTGATCCAGTCTACCATCAGTGGGCGTTTAGGTTGATTCCATGTCTTTGCTATTGTGAATAGTGCAGCAGTGAACAAATGTGTGCATGTGTCTTTATAAAAGAATGATTTATATTTCTTTTGGGTTTATACCCAGTAATGGGATTGCTGGGTCAAATGGTATTTCTGTCCTTAGGTCTTTGAGGAATCACCACACTGTCCTCTACAATGGCTGAAGTAATTTACTCCCACCAACAGTGTATAAGCCTTCCTTTTTCTCTACAACCTTGCCAGCATCTGTTGTTTTTTGACTTTTTTTTTTTTTTTTTTTTTTTTTTTGAGACTGAGTCTTGCTCTGTCGCCCAGGCTGGAGTGCAGTGGTGTGATCTCAGCTCACTGCAAGCTCCGCCTCCCGGGTTCACGCCATTCTCCTGCCTCAGCCTCCCAATTAGCTGGGACTACAGGTGCCCGCCACCACGCCCAGCTAATTTTTTTGTATTTTTTAGTAGAGATGGGGTTTCACCGTGTTAGCTGGGATGGTCTTGATCTCCTGACCTCGTGATCTACCCGCCTCGGCCTCCCAAAGTGCTGGGATTACAGGCGTGAGCCACCACGCCCAGCCGTTTTTTGACTTTTTAATAATACCCATTCTTACTGGTGTGAGATGGTATCTCATTGTGGTTTTGATTTGCATTTCTCTAATCCATGATGTTGAGCTTTTCTTTCATGTGATTTTTGGCCACATATATGTCTTCTTTCGAGAAGTGTTTGTTCATGTCCTTTGCCCACTTTTTAATGGGGTTGTTGTTTTTTGTAAATTTAAGTTCCTTGTAGATGCTGGATATTAGACTTTTGTCATATGCATAGTTTACAGAAAAATTCTCTTGTTCTGTAGGTTTTCTGTTTATTCTGATGATAGTTTTTTTCGCTATGCAGAAACTCTTTAGTTTAATTAGATCCCAACTTTTCAGTTTTTGCTTTTGTTCCAATTGCTTTTGGCATCTTTGTCAGGAAATCGTTGCCCGTGCATGGTATTGCCTACATTGTTTTCCAGGGTTTTATGGTTTTGAGTGTTGCTTTTTTTTTTTTTTTTTTTTTTTTGAGACAGTCTCGCTCTGTTGCCCAGACTGGAGTGCAGTGGCACGATCTCGGCTCACTGCAACCTCCACCTCCCGGGTTCAAGTGATTCTTCTGCCCCAGCCTCCTGAGTAGCTGGGATTACAGGTGCGTTCCACCATGCCCGGCTAATTTTTGTGCTTTTAGTAGAGATGGGGTTTCACCATGTTGATCAGGCTGGTCTCGAACTCTTGACCTCATGATCTACCTGCCTCTGCTTTCCGAAGTGCTGGGATTATAGGCGTGAGCCGCTGTACCTGGCCTTGGTTTTACGTTTAAGTCTTTAATCCATCTTGAGTTAATTTTTGTTTATGATGTAAGGAAGGGGTTCAGTTTCAGTTGTTTAACTATAGCTAACCAGTTATTCCAACACCATTTATTGAATAGGGAATCCTTTCCCCATTGCTTGTTTTTGTCAGGTTTAGTGGAAGATCAGATAGTTGTCAGGGTGCGGTCTTATTTGTGGGTTTTCTGTTCTGTTTCATTGGTTTATGTGTCTGTTTTTGTACCAGTACCATGCTGTTTTGCTCACTATATCCCTGTAGTATAGTTTAAAGTTGGGTAGTGTGATGCCTCCAACTTTTCTTTTTGCTTAGGATTGCCTTGTCTATTTGGGCTCTTTTTTGGTTTCATATGAATTTTAAAATAATTTTCTCTAGTTCTGTGAAGTACATCAATTGTGGTTTAATAGGAATAGCATTGAATCTATATAAATTGCTTTGGGCAGTATAGCAATTTTACTGATAATGATTCTTCCTGTCCGTGAGCCTGGGATGTTTTTCCATTTGTTTGTGTCATCTCTGATCAGTGGTTTGTAGTTCTCCTTGTAGAGATCTTTCACCTCCCTAGTTAGTTGTATTCTAGTTATTTTATTCTTTTTGTGGCAGTTGTGAATGGGAGTTCATTCCTGACTTGCCCTCAGCTTGATTCTTGGTGTATAGGAATGCTAGTGATTTTTCCACATTGATTTTGTATTCTGAGGCTTTGTTGAGGTTGTTAATTGGCTTAACAAGCTTTTGGGCTGAGACTGTGGGATTTTCTAAATCTACTGTTATGTCATCTGCAAACAGGGATAGTTTGACTTCTTTTCTTCCTATTTGTTTGGCCTTTTGTTTTTTTTCTCTTGCTGATTGCCCTGGCCAGAACTTCCAATACTACACTGAATAGGAGTGATGAGAGACGGCATCCTTGTCTTATGTTGGTTTTCAAGGTAATGCTTCCAGCTTTTGCCCATTAATTATGACACTGGCTGTGAGTTTGTCATAGATGGTTCATGTTATTTTGAGCTATGTTCCTTAAATACCTAGTTTACTGAAAGTTTTTTTTAAAAAAACACACACAAATGGATGTTGAATTTTATCAAAAGCCTTTTCTGCATCTGTTGAGATATCGTGGTTTTTGTCTTTATTTCTGCTTATGTGCTGAATCACATTTACTGATTTGTGTATGTTGAACCAACCTTGCATCCTTGGGTTGAAGCTTACTTGATTATGGTGTTTAAGCTTTTTGATGTGCTGCTGGATTTCTTGCCAGTGTTTTTGTTAGGGATTTTTGCATCAATTTCATCAAGGATATTGGTCTGACATTTTCTTTTTTTTGTTGTATCTCTGCCAGGTTTTTGGTATCAGGATAATGCTGACTTCATAGAATGAGTTAGGGAGTAGTCCCTTCTCAATTTTTTGGAATAGTTTGAATGGGAATGGTAGCAGCTTTTCTTTGTATATCTGGTGGAATTCAGCTGTGAATTCTTCTGGTCCTGGGGTTTTTTTTTGGTTGGCAGGCTTATTTTCTATAATTTCTATAACAGCAGGGAACACTGTTGCTACTCTCCATCTTACTCCTATTTTGGGACCTTACAGACACCGCTTCTAGGTCAGTGATCAGAGGAAAGCCATGATTAGAAGACCCACATAGTCCTCTTACAAAATAGCGACCGAAATACTTGTTTTTCTTATATTTGTAAGCTATACTTGACTACTTGTTTTCAGTTTAGGGGAATTACGTAGATAATAATGTAGTTTTATATGACAGTGTTTTTATTACATAGATTATAGAATTAATGTTGAGATAGAAGTAAATTTAAATAGACATGTGAATACTATGTCTTAAAAATATTTTATTAGTATTAAAATCTTCTAATAAGGATGCTAGTCCTTTGAACCACCCTTCCTCTTTGTCAAGCCATGATCACCAGAGGCAACAATTTCCAACTTTTTAAACTTTTCCTTTAGTACGTATTTCCAAATAATAAGCTTCCGTGGCTCTTTCTTAGTTTATGACTTTTAGATATTATTTAATCATTTCTTGTTATGGTAAATGATTTATAAGTTTTGATTGGACAATATTGGTTATATATATAGTTAAAGTATTATTTACTGCTCAGTCAATAATACTGTAATAACGTTCTTTTTTGAGGATGATTATTTTTCTTGAATAATTGGCTTTGCTCAGTTTTCTATCAGCATTTCTTCATCTATATGCTCCTGTAAAATATCTCTTCATACTCTCTTCTACAAAGACAGATTCATTAGATAGTTTGTCAGTAACATATTTTTTTCTCCTCCATATTAATTCATTTTCACCTGATATAAAGAAGACCTGAGGCTGGGTAATTGATGAAGAAAAGAGTTTTAATTGACTCACAGTTCTGCAGGCTTAACAGGAAGCATGACTGGAAGGCCTCAGGAAACTTACAATCATGGTGGAAGATGAAGGGGAATCAGGCAGCTTCTTCACATGGCAGCAGGAGAGAGAGAGAGTATGAGGGGGGAGTGCCACACACTTTTAAACCTACAGATCTTGTGAGAACTCATTCACTATCACAAGAACAGCAAGGGAGAAATCCGCCCCCATGATCCAGTCACCTCCCACCAGTCCCCTCTTCCAATTTGACATGAGATTTAGCGGGGATACAAATCCAAACCATATCATTCCACCCCAACCCCTCCCAAATCTCATGTTCTTCTCACATTGGAAAATACAATTTCCCTTCTCAACAGTCCTCCAGACTTAACTCATTTCAGCATTAAGTCAGAAGTCCACAGTTCAAAGTCTCATCTGAGACAGGTAAGTCCCTTCTGCCTATGAGCCTGTAAAATCAAAAACAAATCAGTTACTTCCAAGATACAGTGAGGGTATAGGCATTGAGTGAATGCTCCAAGTGGGAGAAATTGGCCAAAACACAGAGCCTGTAGGCCCCATGCAAGTCTGAAACCTAGCAGGGCTGTTGTTAAATCTTAAAGCTCCAAAATAATTTCCTTTGATTCCATGTCTCATATCCGGGGCATACTGATGCATGGGTTGGGATCCTGAGGCCTTGGGTAGCTCCGCCCCTGTGACTCAGCAGGGTACAGCCCCCTAGATTTCTTTCACAGGCTGACATTAAGTACCTGTGGCTTTTTCAGGTGCACAGTGCAAGCTGTCAGTGGGTCTCCTATTCTTGGGTCTGGAGGGTGGTGGGCCTCTTCTCACAGCTCTACTAGGCAGTGCTCCTCCGGTGGGGCCTCAGTGTGAGGGGTTCTAACTCCACATTTCCTGTCTGCACTGCCCCAGTAGAGGTTCTCCATGAGGGCTCTACTCCTGTAGCAGACTTCTGCCTGGACAGCCCGGCATTTCCATACATCCTCTGAAATCTAGGCAGAGGTTCCAAAACATCGTCTCTTGCCTTCTGTGCACACCTGCAGGCCCAACACCACATGGAAGCTTTAAGGCTTGGGCTTGCACCCTCTAAAGCAGTGGCCTGAGCTGTACCTTGGCCCCTTTTTGCCATGGCTGGAGCTGGCACTGGAGCATTTAGGATGCAGAGCACTAAGTCCCAAAGCTGCACAGAGCAGTGGGACCCTGGGTCTGGCCTGTGAAGCCATTTTTCTTTCCTAGGCCTCCAGGCCTCTGATGTGTGGGGCTGCAGTGAAGGTGTCTGACATGCCCTGGAGATATTTTTCCTGTTGTCTTGGTTATTAACTTTCAACTCCTTGTTACTTATGTACACTTCTACACCTGGCTTGAATTTCTTCCCAGAAAATGGGTTTTTCTTTTCTACTGCGTGGTCAGGCTGCACATTTTCCAAACCTTTATGCTCTATGTCCTTTTTTTTTTTTTTTTTTTTTTGAGTTGTGTTTTGCTCTTGTTGCCCAGGCTGGAGTGCAATGCGGTGATCTTGGCTCACTGCAATCTCTGCCTCCTGGGTTCAAGCAATTCTCCTGCCTCAGCCTCCTGAGTAGCTGGGATTACAGGAACCTGCCACCACGCCTGGCTAATTTTTGTATTTAGAGTAGAGATGGGGTTTCACCATGTTGGCCAAGCTGGTCTCAAACTCCTGACTTCAGGTGATCCGCCCGCCTCAGTCTCCTAAAGTGCTGGGATTACAGGCGTGAGCCACAGTGCCTGGCCCTCTGTTTCCCTTTTAAACATATTCCAATTTCAAACCATCTCTTTGTGAATGCGTATAAGTGAATGCTTTCAGAATAAGCTAGGTCACATCTTGAATGCTTTGCTGGTTAGAAATTTCTTCCACCAGAGTCTGGGCATGCTGGGTCACACCTGTAATCCCAGCACTTTAGGAGGCCAAGGTGGGTGGATGACTTGAGGTCAGGTCTTCAAGACCAGCCTGTCCAACAGGGTGAGACCCCATCTCTACTAAAAACAGAAAAAATTAGTGGGGCGTGGTGGCACACATCCATAATCCCAGCTACTTGGGAGGCGGGAGAATTGCTGGAACCTGGGAGGTTGCAGTGAGCCGAGATCATGCCATTACACTCCAGCCTGGGAGACAGAGCGAGACTTCATCTCAAAAAAAAAAGGGGGAAATTTCTTCCACCAGATACCCTAATTCATCTGTCTCAAGTTTAAAGTTTCACAGATCTCTAGGGCGGGGGCAAAATGCTTCCACTCTCTTTTTGCTAAAGCATAGCAAGAGTGACCTTTACTCCAGTTGCCAGTAAGTTCCTTATCTCTGTCTGAGATCACCTCAGCCTGGACGTCATTGTCCCTATCACTATCAGCAGTTTGATCAAAACCATTCAACAAGTCTCTAGGAAGTTCCAAACTTTCCCACATCTTACTGTTTTCTTCAGAGCCCTCCAAACTGTTCCAGCCTCTGCCCCTTACTCAGTTCCAAAGTCGATTCCACATTTTCAAGTGTCTTTATAGGAATGTCCCACTCCTGGTACCAATTTTCTATATTAGTCAGTTTTTCACACTGCTATAAAGAACTACTAGAGACTGAGTAATTTGTGAAGAAAAGACATTTAATTGATTCAGAGTTCTGCTGGCTTAACAGAAAGCGTGACTGTGAGACCTCAGGAAACTTACAATCATGGTGGAAGGCAAAGGGGGAGGCAAGCACCTTCTTCACATGGTGGCAGGAGAGAGAGAGAAAGAGTGTGAGGGGGGATGTGCCACACACTTTTAAACCATGAGATCTCATGAAATCTGTCCCCATGCTCCAGTCACCTCTCACCAGGTCCCTTCCTCCAATTCAATGGGAGATTTTGGCAGGGACACAAATCCAAACCATATCACCCTCTAAACCTAGAAATAATCTTAGTGTCTCTCCCATGTTTGATCTCCATATTCTAGATTCCATGTCTTCTATTTTGGTTTATTCTCTTTCTTTGGAGGAGGATATACTTCAATAGCTTCTTGAGAAAAGGTACATTGAAGGTAATTTTAAAAATCTTATAAAATAGTTAAACTTTTTTATTTGTAAGCATCTATTTGAATAATAGTGTAGTTGGCTGTAGAATTCTGCATATAGAGTAATGTATCTTACAATTTTGAAGGCTTTTTACATTTTAGATTTCTGTGTTGCTGTTGAGAAGTTTAATGCCCACATGATTTCTGTTTATCTCTGGAATCTTTTATCCCTGATGTTATCATGAAATTTCACTTTGACATGCCTTGTTGAAGGTCTTTTAATTTGATAGACCAGACATTTGTTGAGCCTTTTAAACCTGGTACCTGATGTCTTTCAGTTCTGGGAACCTTTTTTGTATTTCTTGGTTATTCCCCTTTGATCCCTCACCCCCTTTCTTTTCTTTATTCTCATTTTCTGCAGTATGTCTCCCTTGATTGATTCACAAATTTTCTCATCTTTCCTATTTTCTATTTTGTCTTTTTATTCTTTGTAGAATTCTTGAACATTTTCTTTTTAAACTTCTGTTGAATTTTTACTTATTGCATTGTATTTTTGATTTCTCATTCCCTGAATATTTTCTACCCAACTTCCTTTTCTCATTCCATGGTATAATTTCTTTTCTGTTTGAGGTTGTCAGTTACTTTTCTAATTTTTATTGTTTTCTTTGGTTCCATTTACTGTCTTTGTTATTCTGAGTTCCATTTTTTGGTTTGTTGTAAGTTGTAATTTTTGTTTTTCAGGTTAGAGGCCTGCTTCAGTTGTATTTTAAATATTGTCTGTTCATTCGTGTGTAACGGTGAGGCACTCAAATGTTGACTGGAAGCGTTGTGTACATGAGTTGAGTTTGTTGACTACTTGGTTTGACTGTATACCAACGTTTCTCAGTCTCAACACTATTGATATTTTGGATCTGATAATTCTGTGTTGTGGGGGCTATCATCTGCATTTTAGGATGTTTAGCTGCATCCCTGACCTCTACCCACTAGCTGCCAATAGCAGTTTCTCTTCCGTGGTCATAAAAATAAAAAAGTTGCCTCATGTTCCCAGAGGGAAATTTTAACCTTGGTTGGGGACGACTGCTATAGATGCATTGTTCCGAATTGGGCTGTTTCTTTATTTTTAATTTTTATTTCTTTTTAGACATAGGGTCTTGCTTTACAGATAGTGTCTTGCATGCAGTACCATGCTTGGCTAATTTAAAAATTTTGTTGTGGAAATGGGATCTCTCTAAATTGCCCAGGCTGGTCTTGAACTCCTAGCCTCAAATGATCTTTCCACCTTGGTTTTCCAGTCTTAGAATTACAGGCATGAGCCACCGTGTCTGGCTGAACTGAGCTGTTTCACTGGGGACTTTCTAATGCCAGTATCTGTAAGATTCTTTTCTGATGCCAGTATTGAGAGGAAGCTTTTAATTCCTTCTATCTGAGGTTTTTAAGCCTGCCTGCTGGAGTTCTGGGAGCCTAGTTGGAACATGGAGGCTGGAGGTTTTCACTTAATTTGTTGTTTTCACGATGGCTCCTCATCTTTGCTCCACCTGTGTTTCTTGTCTCCCATTCCAGAGGCTCTCTGTTCACTTTGTGCAGAGAATAAACTTCCCATCTTCTGAGACAGTTTAAAGAGGGATAGTAACTAACTGGGTGGGATGGGAAGAAAGGTCCTAAGGGAGAGTCTGTTTCTTTTATTGACTTTCAACTATTCCTCCTATTTTTAGCTCTACATAAGCATTACTATATTCCAAGGTACCTGGTACTTCCAATTTCCTCTATTCCTTTTTTTTTTTCTTCTTAATGTGTGTGTTCTGTAGTAAGAATTTAGTTGCTTATTGTTGGAATCTCCATTTGTGGGCAGTTAGACTTCAGCTTTCTTTGATCTGCTAAGTGAGTTACTGTTTCTCCATTTGCTTGCTATATTTTTCAAAACTTACTGACTTATCCAGTATGCTGTTGTTTTCTTTCTTGTTCTTCTTCCTTTGGGTGTTTAGTTTTATTATTTTACTGACATTGTGCTTTGTTTAAAAGCAGCAAAAAAGATGAACAGATATGTTCAATCCAGAAGTAATAAACGTCTAATTTCAAACTATTTTATTAAGGGGTCTTGCTCTGTTGTCCAGGCTGGAGTACAGTGGTGTAATATAGTTCATAGTAGCCTTGAGCTCCTGGGCTCAAACGATCCTCCCGCCTCAGCCTCCTGAGTAGCTAGGCCTACTACTATGATGTGCTACCATGACTAGCTCATTTTTTAATGTTTTTGTGAAAATGGGGTCTCACTATATAAGAGTAAACTGGTCTCAAACTACTGGCCTCAAGCCACCTATTGCCTCATGTTTTATGTTTTTACATTTTCTTCCTTTTTGCAGGAAAAACTCAAATTAGAATTTTAGGAATAAAACCATATAAGTTTTTTGTAAAAGGTTTTCAACTGGGCCCTATCCTGTCCTTAATCAACAGATATGTATTTTTAAGATTTTATATTAGCGTACTCTTTTAGTATGCGTCAAATGATTGGAGGAGTAGAACTTAGGGGACTAAGTATATATTAATGGCAGTCAGTGAAATTGAGCCTGTATATGCTACTGTTAATAGGAAAAGGGCTTCTTAGCTTTTAAAAATTTTGTATTTTAATAATTATTCTCTTGACTTTGGGAAAGTTTTACTCTGGTGCTTATTTTTTTAGAGGTGAAAAATTCTGGTGTTTAAAGCAATTTAAATTCAAATGTCTAAAGTAGTAGGGTCCAATTCACCAGCCACATGTGGCTATTTAGGTTCAAATGAGCTATAATTAAATATAATGAAAA
Source organism: Rhinopithecus roxellana (assembly GCF_007565055.1). NCBI lineage: Eukaryota > Metazoa > Chordata > Mammalia > Primates > Cercopithecidae > Rhinopithecus > Rhinopithecus roxellana. The sequence continues at coordinate 78,257,110 of NC_044552.1, forward strand.
TTTTAGTTCCTTAGCTGTACTAGCCACATTTCAAGTACTTGGTAGCCATATGTGACTACTGACTGCTTTTGATACTTTTTTGATGCTGCTCTAAAGACTTCCAGATTAGCACAGTTTCTGTTACATTGAGAATTCCACATGTATTGTGTTGTGCCTGAGAAACTTAGAGCTTACAAAATGTTGAATTTGCTCAGCCTCAGCCGTAGGAATTGTCACATGGCCAGTCAGTTCCTATGTAAAGCTTCAAGCTGTGGGAAGAACTTTCCTTATATGGACTAAAATTGTGGTAATTGTATCTTTTGTTTCATTTCTCTGGCTTTACTTTTAATTATTTTTTTCCCCCTCAGACAGTGCAATGCTTGCTAGACAGTGGTGCTGATATTAACAGGCCAAATGTATCAGGAGCAACTCCATTGTACTTTGCTTGCAGGTATGATATTTTATATTTCCAGATGCTATATATACTCGTGTATGTGTATATATATATGTATATATGTATATAAAGAAATATATTTCCAGATGTGTGTATACTCTATTTCTAGATACACGTATTTCTGTGTATTTTCTAAAGCTTTCTTGTTTTCCCACAAATATTGTGCTCTTTTTAAGATTAAGTATAATCTCTCTTTTAAGATGAAGTGTTATGGTTCTATTACTTAACTGCATGAGGAAAAGTATTTTCTGTTATATTTAATTGCCATTGCTTTTATGTTATATGTGGGAGCTTTTGATTTGCTTGATTACTTCAATTTTAAACTAAGTACTTATTAACAAAAGACAAGTTGGTAACCTGGCAATTCACATAGTTTACTGTATTCTGTAACCAGGTCATTTCCAGTGGGATAAGCTGTTGGAATATATCTTGATCCAGAGCTATGTCTTTTCTTTCTCTGTATCTATAACCGAAAAAATATCTTGAGTCAGTCTTGTTAGATATTGTTATACATTAAGTTATTTTCATATTACTGTATTGGTTCATTTTCTTGATGTGTGCATTTCATTCACTTACTCATTCATGTATTCATCAAATGTTTAGTTAGCACTCACTGTGTCATGCATTGTTGTAGGTGTGTAAAACAGTAATAAATAAACTCTAGTCCCTAAGGAGCTAATAGTACAATTACACACATGCTGTCACACCCACACACATATATAAAAATATATACACACCTATCTATTATGTATTACGTAAATGTAGTTTGCAGTTAGCATCAGTTCACAGAACACTATAGTGATTCTTCTTTTTGATTTAAATTATATGAATTGTAATATTTATTTCGGCCTTTATATCCTGATATAGAGCTCTCCAGAAAGCTCCTCTCTTCTTCTTTTTTTCTGTTTTATATCATTTTATTGGAAGTTGGTTTTAGGTTGAAAGACCTGCATTTTTTCTTGTTTAGCTTCTTTTTTGGGGTCTCTCATGTTCCTTTGATGAGACCGATTCAGATCATCTGTTTAACAACCCTGTATTAGAATTCAGGGGCTTTTGGGTTTCTAGACTTGCAGATCTTTCTGATTCCAGCCACTTTCTTAACATTATATTTATGGTTTGGTTGCTTGGCTAGAAAACTAGTTCCTTCCATAGTGTCCTGAATTTATGAATAATACCATCATCTGATTCCCTGTAATCATATCCTATCTTGAAGGGTTATCTTTAGATCAGACCTTTTTTTGAAGCTCCAGATTTGAATGTCCATCTCCCTGATTAACATCATCACTTAGAAGTACCGCAGAATCTCAGATATTAACATGTCAAAATATAGCTTCAGATTTTCCTCCTCAAACCTTTCCTCCAGTTTTTCCTCATCTTAATCAATAGAAACCTTATCCTCTCAGTTGTTTAAATTAGAAATAATTAGGTTATTTTTTATTTCTCTCTCTTTGTGAACTTGGAATTTATTAGTAAGTTCTGTAAATTCTACCTTCAGAATATGTTTGGAATCTCAACTTCTAACTCAACCAAAACCACCTTAATGTTGTTACCTTTTGCTTAGAGTACTTCAGTAATCTCTACACTGGTCTCCCTGATTCCTATGTTGTTTCCCTCCAGTCTCTTCTTTCCTCAGCAAAGTGATTTTAAAAAAAAAAAAGAATCGACTCTTGTCACTTTGTGTTTAAGCCCTGTATGTAAAACTTTTCAGTGCCTCGTTGTTGCATTTCAAATATAATTCAAGTTCTACCTTGGCCTGTGAGACCTCCATGATTTCACTCCTGTTTAGCTCACTGTACTTGAACCACAGTGATTCTCTTTGCGTTCCTTAAATGCAATCAACTCTTTCAGCAGGCTTTTCTACATGGTGTTTGTTTCGCCTGAAATGTTCGTCCCTAGGCTTTTTACAGGGCTGACTGTTTCTTATTCATGTTACTGCTTAAGTTACTTTTTAGGAAGGCAGTTCCTGACCAGTCTAAGCAGGTCATTTACCATATTTTCGATCGCAGTATCACAGTCATTTCCTTCATAGCACTTCCTGTTTTGTAGTTGTTTATTTACTTGTTTGTAGTCTGTTTCCCCTACATGCCTAAAAACTCAATGAAAGCATGAATAGTGTTTATTTTGTTTACCACTTTATGTCCAAAGTATAGTACAGTGTTTTGCACTTAAATGTGTAGTAGATGTTTTTGAATGAATGCATCACTATGAAAAATCTCTTATAAAAAACAATCCCATTTATAATAGTTAAAATAGAGATATGTTAGTGTTGTGCAGAACTGGGATATCCCTATTGTTGGTCTGAGCTTAGGGATATGGCAGAAGGATTTTTAAGAAATACTTTCTCCTAGTGCTGTATTCCCATCCTTTAGTATTAATCTAGCAAATATTAGATCTTTTTGAACAAAGATGATTAAGCAAGTCTGTGATGAAATGTGAAACCAAAATATAAATTCATCATTGTAGAGGAATAGTAAATATGGAACTTGGTTCTTCTGCAGGCACACTTTTAATTTTACTTGTGATATCTTGATACAGGTATAAATTAAAAATATAAGTTATTCCCAATGTGTTATTTCTGATAAATGAAAGGGAAAGGATTATAGGAAATAGAACAAGTTAACCCCCAGGACAAATTATAGGGCTCTAAGATAAAGGTTAAACGGAATATATAGTTTTTATTCGTTGAGAAGTATTACTAGATATAATATATTCAAGGGTCAACTACTAAAAACTCTTTTCTTTGTATTTGAATTTTGCAATTAAATTTAGTATGGTATTAAGATACAGGGGAAAGAACCTAGTTTGTATAGGCAGGTTCAAATTCCAGCACCAGAGCTATACAACATTAATCAAAATTCTTGACTCCTGAAGCTTTGTTTGTTTGTGAAATGGAGGTGCTGATATCTGCCTGGTGAGATTATTGTGAAGATTAAATGTGATGGCTTCTGTAAAGCATGCTGCAGAGTATTCAATACTTAGTAGTTGATAGGTGCGCACTAAGCTCTGACATGCTTGTTTCACTCTTCAGTGAGCATAAAGTTGTCTTGTCCTCATTTAATTTAATTGCTCTACAGGGTTTTCTTTTGTTTCTTGTCTAATTCTGAGCACTGTTTTTTTTTTTTTTTGAGGCATAGCCTCACTGTTTCCCAGGCTGGAGTGCAGTGGCGTGATCTTGGCTCACTGCAATCTCCACCTCCTGGCTTCAAGCGATTCTCCCGCCTCTGCCTCTCAAGTAGCTGGGATTACAGGCATGCGCCACCACACCCAGCTAATTTTTGTGTTTTAGTAGAGATGGGGTTTTGCCATGTCGCCCGGACTGGTCTTGAACTCCCAACCTCAGGTGATCTGTCTGCCTCAGCCTCCCAAAGTGCTGGGATTACAGACGTGAGCCACCATGCCTGGTATTGAGCACTGTTTTATAATGTAGTGTTTCTGTGAGTCTTTCTCAGATGAATTTTGACCTAAAATTACGATAGAAAGGGTTTTCCAGCCACTTTTCTTCTATGGATACTCTGGACAGGATGTTGTGACTCGTAAACTATATAACTAATGAACTCATTCTTTCTGTCCTGTAAAATATAGGCACATATTGATTTTTTTCCCCCACCGTCTTTACACACCTTTGTTTTTAAGTCTTTTATATGACTGCTGCCAGTATTTCAAATCCTGAAATTATTAGATTGGTTTTATATTCAATCCTTATGTTCCCAATTCCCTCAACTGAGTTCTTCAAATAAAGGTTGGGATGTATAATGGTTTTCAGGTATTTTCTGTGTCCGTAGACAACTTTTATTCTATTAGGAAAAGCCAGGTTTAGTTGGAGATGTATAGATACAGTAAATTAGTAAGACGTTAATGGAGTTTTAGAGGTCTCTAATAGAGTCAGAAAGGGCTAAGATTTAGAACGTGGATTTGTAGCTACTGTATAGCAACTCCTTTCAGTTAGAGTATTCAAAATCAAAGTAGCCATATAAAAGAGTTCTTAGACTTGGCCAGGCACAGTGGCTCACACCTGTAATCCCAGCACTTTGGGAGGTTAAGGTGGGTGGATCACAAGGTCAAGAGATCGAGACCATCCTGGCCAACATGTTGAAACCCCATCTCTACAAAAAATACAAAAATTAGCTGGTCGTGGTGGCGCGTGCCCGTAGTCCTAGCTACTCGGGAGGCTGAAGCAGGAGAATCACTTGAACCCAGGAGGTGGAGGTTGCAGTGAGCCGAGATCGTACCACTGCACTCCAGCATGGGCAACAGAGTGAGACTCCGTCTCAAGAAAAAAAAAAAGAGTTCTTACACTTAAAATTGTAAACTTTCAGCATAGGACAGACCTTTAGAAAATATGATCTAAGCCATATCATATAAACAGAAAATACGATTTCATAAGCCATTCCCAATAATATTACAACTGTTTGGATTATTTACACTTTGGCCAAATTCTCAAATTTATAAGGATGAAAGGTCCAAAGTTAGGGGGCTGAAAGTGTTTGAGAAGTCAGTTCTAAGTGCTTTAGAAGCCACAAGTTTCTTATTAGTTAAATTTTTGTTGACTTCTTAGTTTTCATAAAATACCTTGGCAATTTCTTGAAGAGAGTATTATCTCAATCAATATTAAAAAATTGAGACTGTCTCAAAAACAACTTCATTTATAAAGAATGATTATTTGTTCAGTATTTTTTTTTTTTTAGTTATTTAAACTGAAAAATCTTTTATGCAACACTCTAAGCAGTCTGAAAGAGAATTGTTCTAATCGAATTACGGGTGAGGTACTTGAGTCCCTAACTGCATTGTGCAGATTTTGTATGTTATTAGCTATTGTTCGTTGTTTTTAAATCTATTTTAAAATTTATTCTTATTTTAAAGTATTATTTTTTAGAGACAGGGTCTTGTTCTGCCACCCAGGCTGGAGTACAGTGGCATGTTCATAACTCACTGCAACCTCCAATTCCTGGGGTCAAGCAATTCTCTCATCTCACCCTCCCAAGTAGCTGGGACTATAGATGTGCACCACCACACCCAACTAATTTTTAATTTTAATTTTTAATAAAGTCAAGGTATGTTGTCCAAGCGGGTCTTGAACTCCTGGCCTTAAGTGATTCTCGCCTCTAAGCCTCCCAAAGCGCTGGGATTACAGATGTGAGCCACAACACCTGGCCCTTAATCTGTTTTTGAAATGAAATGCCAACTGATCATAAATAAGATTTCTGTGTAGCTTCAGAAATTACTCCAGCTGTCTAAAAAATGTTATAGTAGTATTTCCTTTTCTTTATGCTGATTATCCTTTTTTGTTGTATATGGTACAGAGTTATTTTGAGGCTTTATTATTTACCTTGTGTATTGAACATTGTCCTGCTTATACATGGTGATCTTGTCTGTTCATCCTGTCTGATCCCCATTCCATTGTTCTCATAGCACATATCCTCCTGTGTCTGATACTGTAATTTTTTGAGTACTAAATTGTGTTTTATTTTATTTTATTATTATTATACTTTTAAGTTCCAGGGTACATGTGTGCAACGTGCAGGTTTGTTACATAGGTATACGTGTGCCATGTTGGTTTGTTGCACCCATCAACTCGTCATTTACATTAGGTATTTCTCCTAATGCTATCCCTCCCCCAGCCCTCCGACCTCCCGACAGGCCCCAGTGTGTGATGTTCCCCGCCCTGTGTCCAAGTGTTCTCATTGTTCAGTTCCCACCTATGAGTGAAAACATGCAGTGTTTGGTTTTCTGTCCTTGTGATAGTTTGCTGAGAATGACGGTTTCCAGCTTCATCCATGTCTCTGCAAAGGACATGAACTCCTCCTTTTTTTATGGCTCCTTAGTATTCTATGATGTATATGTGCCACATTTTCTTAATCCAGTCTGTCATTGATGGACATTTGGGTTGGTTGCAAGTCATTGCTATTGTGAATAGTGCTGCAATAAACATAAGTGTCCATGTGTCCTTATAGTAGCATGATTTATAATCCTTTGGGTATATACCCAGTAATGGGATCACTGGGTCAAATGGTATTTCTAGTTCTAGATCCTTGAGGAATCGCATGCAGCCTGGCAGGTTGATCTCAGACTGCTGTGTTAGCAGTGAGCAAGGCTCCATGGGCATGGGACCAGCCAAGCCAGGCACAGGACGGAATCCCCTGGTGTGTTGTTTGCTAAGACCTTGGGAAAAGTGCAATATTTTGGCAGGAGTGTCTCGTTTTTCCAGGTAGTCTGTCACGATTTCCCTAGGAAAGGGAAAGGGAAATCCCCCAACCCCTTGGGCTTCCCAGGTGAGGTGACGCCCTGTCCTGCTTTGGCTCACCCTCTGTGGGCTGCACCTGCTGTCCAACCAGTCCCAGTGAGATCAACCAGGTACCTCATTTGGAAATGCAGAAATCACCTATCTTCTGCGTCAATCACTCTGGGAGCTGTAGACCGGAGCTGTTCGTATTCGGCCATCTTGGAATGGGAGTCTTGAGACTAAATTGTTTACTTTTAAAGGTCACAAAACATAAAGGGCAATCTCTGTTTGTCTTGCTAGAGCAGCATGATATCGATGAAGGATTTTGGAGTCAGACTGATGCAGATTTAAATTCTGGTCTGCCATGTAACTGTTCATCTTGAGCAACTCCATTATATTCTTGAGCCATGGTTTTCTCATCTGAAAAATTGGGTGAATACTGTTAAAATAAAAATCTTAGAAAAAATAAGTTTTAAGTTTATTTAAATGAAAAACGATTCATGAATCAGGCAGCACTCAGAATCAGAAGCAGGTGAGAGAGCTCTTCCCAGCAGTTTGTAAGTAATGAGCTTTTATAGGCTGAATATGGAAGCAAAGTAGAGAAATCACGTGACTGGCTACCCTTATGTATGTATTTGCCTAATTTGGTCATGATGTGAAGAATTGGCTGTCTGATTTCTTGAAACCGCTCTTTGTTGCAAAATACTCCCAAGTTAAGCTGAAGTTTGTTACAGAGGAACTCAGAAGTATAGTGACAGTCTCAGGCTAATGGCCTCCTGTTTGCTTAATTTAATGAGGCTTATAACAGTGTCAGCACTAAGTCAGACTTTGGACAGAGGACTGAGCATAATGCTTGTTACCTAGTGTATCCTAAATAAATTGTGTTTCAGGTCTCTTGTTATTTTCTATAGTGCGGTGTTGTCTTTAATACTTATTTGTCAAATGAACGGTGTCTGAAGTTAAAGCCTATAGTACAATTCATTGAATGTATTTAGTACATGTTATAAGACAACTGCCATGCTTGGTGCTATGGAACAGGTCTACTGTCAAAAAGTTTACAGTTTAATTGGAAAAAATTGGACACATGGATGTTAAAGAACTGTAAAAGAGATATCATTAAAATTGAACTCAGCAGTTTTATAAGATGGATTCCTCAGAACCTTGGCTACTAGCAAAAGTATCACTATATCCCTAAATAAATTAAGCTCAAGTTAGTTGCTTTTCACTTGGCCTCTATTTTTAAGCATGTGAAAGAAAGGAACAGTGTAAATTAAACAATCACCATTAGCTATTGTTTATAACATCTTGACCAACACTTTGAGCTGAATGACAAGTGATGCTTGATGAAGACTTCTTGCTTGATGCTGGTAAAGCTGATTATTGTTCCTTTCAAAGGGATTGCTGATTTACTTTTTTGATTTTTCTAGAATAAATTAGATATCATTCTTAAGTTCTGGCTTATTGGTATTAAGGAAGATAATCAGTGTAATAACAAAGTATCAAGACAGTGATAGACCTATAATAACTGTTGCAGGGTTTTCTGGCACTAGATTCATAGTAGGATACTATTAAGTTTTTTTTAAAAAAACACTCTAATTCCATTTGGCTGTAGATTATTCTTCATACAGTGCCATTTTGTGAAAGAGAATTTTAAGTTTCTGAGAAATCTGTGTAGTGTTTTTCTTTGTGAAATCACATGCCTCTTTAGGTAATGTTATTGTGGAAAGAGTATTGGTCTAGAAGCCCAGGTGCCTGAGTTCTAGTTTCACCTGTGCTTTGATTACTTGCTTTTCTCATATACAGAGCACTTTTTGGATTCATGCTCTTCCGAACTGTACAACTTATTTGGACCTTTCTTTCTTTCTCTTTTCCTTTTCCTTTTCCCTTCCCTTCCCCTCCCTTCCCCTCCCTTCCCTTCCCCTCCCTTCCCCTCCCCTCCCCTCCCCTCCCCTCCCTTTTTTTTTCTTTCTTTTCTCTTTCTTTCTTTTTTTGACAGGGTTTCGCTCTTGTTACCCAGGCTGGAGTACAATTGGGCATTCTTGGCTCACTGCAACCTCCACCTCCTGGGTTCAAGTGATTCTCCTGCCTTAGCCTCCCAAGTAGCTGGGATTACAGGCGCCTGCCACCACGCCCAGCTGATTTTGAATTTTTAATAGAGACGGGGTTTCACCATGTTGGTCAGCCTGGTCTGGAACTCCTGACCCCAGGTGATCCACCTACCCTGGCCTCCCAAAGTGCTGGGATTACAGGCATGAGTCACCATGCCTGGCCCTGGGCATTTCTGAAGAATCAGCCGTTAACATTAATTTCCCTGGAGTGATAGTTACCAGTTCTATTTCTACAAGAGAGAGCAATCAGGGAATGAGGCATGTGGATAGAAGAGTTCATTCGAGGACAGATTGAATACCTATCTGCAGAAGCCAAACTGAGTGGGTTGGTAAAATGAAGGTCAAAAACTAGATAGTATTTTTGGCTAATAACCCCACTTCATGTTCCCTTTTTCCCCAGATTCTCTTCCATTGGTTTTACTTTACTCTTTCCTTTGTTTTAAATTTTTTTTTTCAACGTATTACAAGTGTGCCATAAAATGTACTCTTGTTTTGACTCTTGAGGTTCTTTTGGATTAAGAAGCGTAGAGACTTGGATGTGTGTGGTAGGAAGAAGGTGAGGCTAAAGTTGCAAATGGTCAAGTTAAGGTGGAGAGAGGGATTAGGAAGTGAATGTAAGAAAAAAATTAAGCAGAAGGCTGAGTAGTAGTTACTTATCCCCAAAATATTATGCCTATTTTAGGAAATGTGACACAAATTCAATTCTAAAATTTAATAGGTCACTTTCTGGTCTACATAGTGAAAGCATGGCTTAACTTTGAGAGAAGTTTTTCTGATTGTGAGCATGTGTTTCACATCCTCTTGTCTTAATTTTTAAAATTGTTAGTCTTCATTGACTCCTATTAACTATCCATAATTCATAGAGAAAGACTTTTAAAAAGATGTATTTTTAACTTGTTTCTGTTTCTACACAGTCATGGTCAGAGAGATACAGCACAGATTCTACTACTACGAGGAGCCAAATATCTGCCAGATAAAAATGGAGTAACTCCTCTGGATTTATGTGTACAGGTATGTTTTTAATTTATATTCTCAGCCCCTTATCTTTATAAGAGAAACTGGAGTGGTAAAAATTATTATTTTTTTCAATGAAAGGGTAGGTGCAAAGATTTTTATTGTGTGAAGAATATGAACTTTAAAAGGGACTGTTTTTAAACCTGAATAATTTTAAGTCTTGTTTTTAGGGTGGATATGGAGAGACTTGTGAAGTATTAATTCAATATCACCCAAGGCTTTTTCAGACTATTATTCAAATGACACAGAATGAAGACCTCCGAGAAAACATGGTAATGTATTTGTGCTAGTAGCTTGTAAATGAAGACACTTTATTTCTGCTTAGCATATATGACATTTTTACAAATGTGCTTAGCTTAGTAATTTTGCTTATTGTCACAAATATCTTAATAATTAGCTTATCTGCATTATAGGATAAGTATGAGTTAGATAATAATTAATATAGTTTTTGCTAATATTTGGCCATATAAATCTTCTGCCCTATGGGTCTTTGGTCTCTCCTTAAGATAACTAGAATAGGCTGGGTGTGGTATCACGCCTGTAATTCCAGCATTTTGGGAGGCTGAGGTGGGTGGATTGCTTGAGCCCAGGAGTTTGAGACTAGCTTGTGCAACAAAGACACAGTCTCTTAAAAAAAAAATTACAAAAATTAGCTAAATGTAGTGGCATGCGTCTGTAGTCCGAGCTGCTTGGGAGGCTGAGCTGGGAGGAGGGATTAAGCCCAGGAGGTTGAGCCTGCAGTGAGCCGAGATCGTGTCTCTGCCCACTACACTCTAGCCTGGGCGATACAGTGATGCTCTGTCTTTAAAAAAAAAAAAAAAAAAAATGTTCCCATGGCAAGAGGAAAAGACTCTGTGGAGGAATATCATTATGATTGGTAACCACTAGTTTACTCAGCTATGTGTTTGTGATAGTTTAAGTCTTAGAAAAATTGCTCTAAATTTCTCTTTTATTTTAGAGGTTTAGAATTAAATTTCCGAAACTATACTTGGTGTTTTTAAAATTCTATCTATATTTACTATTGTTTTGTAACTGGGTGATTTTCAACAAATATTTTATTGTGTATCATCCTATCTCTATATTAGCTTTTAAACTTAGGCAAGGCAGAATAACTAAAGGACTTGATTTAGACTAATTGGCTTTAAGATAATTAATAAGTACTTAATTGTTTAATAAGATTTAATGGATTACCATGTAATCACATTGTTTTTATTCATAAAAAAATTTAGTTACGGCAAGTTCTGGAGCATTTGTCTCAGCAAAGTGAAAGTCAGTACCTAAAGATTCTAACAAGCCTTGCTGAAGTTGCTACAACAAATGGTCATAAACTGCTTAGGTAAGTGTTTCACAATAAGAGGAAATCAATAGGTAGCAGTGTCTGTTGGCTTCACCTCCTAAGTAGTTTATTCTGTGGGACGCCTTTTGTCAGTGATAACGATGTTATAAAAATTTGCTGACTTCTGGTTTGTTTTGTTTGAAAGGACCAGGGTAATCAACTATTGCTAAAGAGATTTTAGTCTCTCTGAAGAGACTAAAAATAGAGCATACTTCAGTGAATTTGGGCATATGTGTCTAGAATTTTGTGAAATGGTTACTACCTAGACATGTAAGTAAATGTACATGAAGAAGAATCGAGAAAGTTCAGGAATCTTGACCACTAATTAATAAAATAAAAGTAGGTACAAGCTACTGTTTAACCTTTCAGTGTACTCTCATGACCCCCTCATAAAGCTTTTTTCTCTGAACTGTCCCCCTCAGTTAAGTTCTTTATTATTTCTAAAAGATCCTGTGGTTTTAATGGCTCATCACTAAGTTCATGGAGTTAATGCCTTATATTACTTAAATTTATATAGGAAGTGTTTTTCTGTAGCTACACTTCTTTCTATGTGGCTGGCTACCCCAATTAGGAATAAGCAGCCACTGAGAAATGATTATTCTCTTATTATTTCTTAGCCTGCAGATTTGACCCCTTTCTAATTTGGATGCTTTCCCCTTCATATTATTCATTTTACTAATTACTTCCACTCTTAGTAGATTGACAGATCATGATCTTCTCCCATCTCTGTAGTTGTAACTGAAATTTTTTCCACCCAACACCATGCTACTTCTTTAAATCAGCTGTATTATTAAATTTATTATTCTAGCCATTTGTTTCAGTCTTCTTTGGGACTTTTCATGTATTTCAGATCAGAATCACGTTCTGTACTGTTTACTTAAAAGACCCTTTGCTAGGTTCCTTATACTTCGTGATTCCAAGATCACCTTCTTATGTTCTTTTAACCATTTAGTCTTTTTTCAGCAATTCTACTCAATATACCATTTGTTCGTTTTAAAAATTATTCTATTTCTACCATTGATACTGCTTAGAGACTGTGTCTATAACAGTCATTGAATTCTAGCTTTCCGTAATGCTCTTACTTAGTTATTCCCAGTAATCCATGTATTTCATGGAACCCTTGTAAGATTCAGATATACTAACTAAAAGCATGGGCTTGGAGTTAGCCAGACTCAGACTTACATCCAGACATCATCATTTACTATGTTACCTTAGCAACTAACTTTTCCCTTCAACATCCACCCATCCATCGAATATATATATACATACATATATGTGTGTATATATGTATATATACACACATACACATACATATATAATTATTATTTTTTTATACAGAGTCTCACTCTGTTGCCCAGGCTGAAGCACAGTGGCACAATCTTGGCTCACTGCAACCTCCACCTCCCAGATTCAAGCAATTCTCCTGCCCCAGCCTCCCAAGTAGCTGGGATTACAGGCACGCACCACCACGCCCGGCTAATTTTTTGTATTTTTAATAGAGATGGGGTTTCACCATGTTGCCCAGGCTGGTCTTGAACTCCTGAGCTCAGGCAATCTGCTCGCCTCAGCCTCCCAAAGTGCTGGGATTACTGGCGTGAGCCAATGTGCCCAGGCAAATACGTATTTTTGAGAGCCTACCATCCATTAGGCCATCTGTGAGGTGATCATGAATAAAACAGACAAGATCTCTATGTTGAAATTACAGTCTAGTCAGGATTTTATTGGATTTTATTCCATTTTGTTGGAAACTGGTAATAAATATCTTAATGAGTTGTGAGAGTGAAATAAGATAATTCTGTAAAATGCAAAGCAGGGGGTCCTGTATATAGTAGAGGTGATGATAGTTATTATTTTAAGTACCCCTATAATACCATTCGACCTGTTTTCCTACCTTAGAAAACTTGTTTTTTCTACTTAAATATTTGTCATATTGTATATACTTCCACAGTAATTAGTAAGCATTTATGTTTTTATGTGTCTATGTTTTTAAGTTTACCTTCATCACTTATTAAGCAGGTACTAAGCTAAGGAACATTCAAATATATTATTTCACTTAAACTTTACAGTAACTTTGTAATTTAGATGTTATCTCCACTTTACATGTAAAAAAATTGAAGTTAAATGATTTGCCAAGCTAATAAATAAACCTGGATATATATCCTCAGTAATAAGTAGCAGATTCTAGGTTCTAATCTAGCTTCTAAAAATGACAGGGGTGGTTAGTGGGACAGGAGAAACAGGGTAGGAAAAAGGAATCCATAGCCAAAACAATAGTTTTTAAAAAATTGCTCTGCTACACTGTGCTGTCTCACCACTTACAGTGCTACCTTCCAAATGCTTTATAGAATCTTATTTTTATGGCCATTTTTGGCCTGTAAATATCTCATTGTTGGGATTCGTAGTGAGTATTGGTTATTAGTTAGAATTTATTGTACTGTTAAAAGGTAATTCTTAAGATGATTTCAAATACAAATTGCTTCCCCTGCTGATTTATGTTTAATGGTATTTTTGTAGAGTATCTCATTTGTGTTCATTTATTTGTGAATCATTTTATGTTTCGTAACCCATTATGTGAAGTAATGTTGACCCTTGTTTTAATAGAAATTTTCTTTAAGAAAATAACTGATTCAAATATATGTTAATTATTGACAACTCAGGTGTTATCCAGCGCACTTTTGGAAAAATTGGTAGCCTGTTATCTAACTGATTTCAGGAATATTTGCTACAGATAATAAACATTTACTGAGGCGTTTGCACATAATATTATGTTTATATTGAAATGAAATTTTATTTTTCTGTATATTTATGATTGAAAGTAAAGGTAGTTAACGATGTGGAAATGAACAGAGAAATCACAACTATATGCTAAGTAAGACACTGAATAAGAATATACCCATATAAACCAAAGGCAAGAATTTTACAATGATAGGGGTTTGAATTAGGAAATTAATTTCTTCTTTTTTTTTTTTTTTTTTTTTTGAGATGAAGTCTCGCTGTGTTGTCCAGGCTGGAGTGCAGTGACGTGATCCTGGCTCACTGCGAGCCCCGCCTCCCGGTTTCATGTCATCCTCCTGCCTCAGCCTCCCAAGTAGCTGGGACTACATGCGCCTGCCACCACGCCTGGCTAATTTTTTGTGTTTTTATTAGAGACGGAGTTTCACCGTGTTAGCCAGGATGGTCTCTATCTCATGATCTTGTGATCCGTCTGCCGTGGCCTCCCAAAGTGCTGGGATTATAGGGATGAGCCACCGCCTCTGGCCAGAAATTAATTTTTAAACTTTAAAATTGAGGCATGGCAGCTTTGAAACAAATGACCATTTTATGATCAACTGGAGAAGGGTATATGAAGTTTAGGGATACTTCACTGGTGGGAAAGTAAGAAAATGATATTTTTTGTACCAGTGATTCATCTTAGAAGAAGTTTCAATTGAGTAAAGTAATACAAAATTGTTAGACTGTATTTAGAATTAATAATAACCAGATTCCATGGTTTAAGAAAATATATTTTACCTTAAAGTAAGATAACTCATGATGTATTCCCTAAGATATTTAAAACAAGTATTTGTGTATGTGGTACTTTTGCAGAAGAAAATTAAATTTGGCTGGGTGCGGTGGCTCACACCTGTAATCCTAGCTCTTCGGGAGGCTGAGGCGGGTGGATCACGAGGTTAGGAGCTCGAGACCATCCTGGGTAACACGGTGAAACCCCGTCTCTACTAAAAATACAAAAAATTAGCCGGGCGTGGTGGTGGGCGCCTGTAGTGCCAGCTACTCGGGAGGCTGAGGCAGGAGAATGGTGTGAACCCAGGAGGCGGAGCTTGCAGTGAGCCAAGATTGAGCCACTGCACTCCAGCCTGGGTGGCAGAGTGAGACTCCGTCTCAAAAAAAAAAAAAAAAAAAAAAAAAAGAAAATCGAATTCACACCTCTCTTACAGAATTTGAGAGTCATTGTAGTTAACTTTTCTTAGAGCTGGAACACAGTAAAAGAAGATGGTTACAACCAAACTACATTTCTATTTTGTTAGTGTTAACAGTCTTATGATATACAGTTAGAATCACTATTTCATAAAGACAAATATGTAAAAATCAGTGCAAGCTAAATTAATCACTCTATACACATTTGATTCAAAATTATTGAAGCAAAAAAGGCTGTGCTAATGTACTGTGCAATAGCTATTGATGTTTTATGAACACTGGTAACTGAAAGTTAATTTTTATTGACTTTTAAAACAATTTAATGAGTCTTACAATGAGAAAAAAACATGACTAATGAAGTGAAAATGTCAAGAAATTTTGGTTCATGTAACCATGGTTGAAAATGCCCTCTAATTTGGTACTTATCAAACAAATACTTGAAAGTAGACATTTGTCATTACCATCTTACTAATACTATTTAAAAAAAAATATTGAAGAATACCTACAGATATCATAAACGAAGATTTCAATGAACTGGGTAAAATATATATATGGGAAGACAGAGTAAGTTTTTGATAATTATACAAATGTGGCTTACTGCCATGGTTACTACTTGAGACCATCACTATGACAGTTACTACTGTTACTACTTGAGACCGTCATTATGAGACTGAACAAAGTAGGATGAACACAGAAATCAAAACTTAAGACAAAAGAAACTGTATATATATAATATATATATAATATATATATAATATAATATATATATATATTATATATTATATATATAATATATATATATATAATATATATTTTTTAATTTTTTTATTTTTTGAGAGGGGTCTCACTCTGTTGCCCAGGCTGGAGTGTAGTAGTGCGATCTTGGCTCACTGCAAGCTCCGCCTCCTGGGTTCTCGCTATTCTCCTGCCTCAGCCTCCCGAGTAGCTGGGGCTACAGGCACCCACCACCAAGCCCAGCTAATTTTTTGTATTTTTAGTAGAGATGGGGTTTCACCATGCTAGCCAGGATGGTCTCAATCTCCTGGCCTCATGATCCGCCCGCCTTGGTCTCCCAAAGTGCTGGGATTACAGGCGTGAGCCACCGCGCCCAGCCAAAAGAAACTATTTTAAAGGAAGGGGCCAGGGAAAGAAGAAGAGAGCTCCCTGCTTCTAGTGAGCAAAGGCAGCAACAACCTTGAGCTTCTACAGCCCTTGGTATTTACTGGGTAGAAAGAGCAGGGAGGAGGAGCTAATAATTGTCAGCTGCTTGATTCACAGGTTCATATTATTGCTTAACAGGCTTCAGATGTACCTAATCACAAGAAGGTCGTGACTGCCCTCAGCATTCCTTCTGGGTGGCAGACGCAGTTTGTCTGTTTGCCAACATCCTGCATTTATGAGAAGAGTTTGCTGTTTACTCATATAGCCTCCAGTGGTATACTGAGTTGATCACAACCCTCACTCTTTCGGCCTCCAACATACAAAGATAAATCCTGCCGTTCTGCCCAGAAGTTCATGCAACTCTTTACTTTGCTCCAACATTTGTGATACAAAATAACTGATGTTAGAGATTTCAAAATAAAACCACCATCAACCAACAAAAATATTTTGTTTAAAGATATATTATTAGATTCAGTACCAATTTAGCCTACCTCCTACAGTTTTTCTGTGGAAAGGTAATGATTGGTATTCATAATGTTGAGCAATCACAATACTGTGGGATTCTGAAGGGCTTTCTGGTTAGTAGAAGTGAGTTTATGTTAATTTAATATGATTTAGTGTTAACTGAATTTTAGTCATTTTTCATGGTAGGCGAATATTTCCTATATTTATGTAGGGTCATAAGGCAGCCTATTATATAGAGAACAAACCTAATGCAAATAGCAACTTTAAAATTATTCAATTTATGAATGTTCTATATGTGAATAATTGGTTACTATTCTGGGGTGGGAAGGGGATATGGGATTACGGATATAGTGGCAGAGAGTTCAGTTTAGCTTCTTCATTAAAACAGTTGTGGGTTGGCCTAAGAATATGATGATTTATACCTTTGCTTCTCTGTGAAAATACAGTCAGACTTCTAAAGTATAAATTTAATTTACAAATATACTTTTGAAAGTAAAAAGTTTAGGGGTTGCCTTGACGTTGTTGCCACAAGAAACCAACTATTGTAAAGGAGTGATTTTCTTCATATTTTATGCTTTGATCGTTGCTTATATTCTGGGTGCTTAAGAAATAGTAATTTATTTATATGCAATTTAAATAATGTAACTTCCTGTTAAATCATTCTGCCTCCTATCATGATAGGAAAGGAATTTTATTCCAGTTATTATAATATGAAACAGATGGTCAGTGGGATGAAAGTGTTTTAAAATAAGTATTTTAAGATGTAATTTGTCTTACTCCATCTAATCTCATATTTTAATTTTTATTTTCAGCCTATCTAGCAATTATGATGCTCAAATGAAGAGCCTTTTAAGGATTGTGAGAATGTTTTGTCACGTCTTTCGAATTGGTCCATCCTCCCCCAGTAATGGAATTGATATGGGCTACAATGGGAATAAAACTCCAAGAAGCCAGGTGTTCAAGGTCAGAAAAGTATATGGCATTGTTAGGAAGATAGACGTAGAAGAGATGAATTTGACAAAGCATGCATTCGTTAATCAGAAACCTCACGAACAGGTTGTAAGTTTGGTTTATACCCATATCACTTCTAAAATTAGGCACACCTTTCTCCTCTCAGCTTAGTCTAATCAACAGCAAGTTGGTGAGCTTTCTGTATTTTTCTTACAAATACAATGTTTTATTCCATTGATGTTTTATTCTAAGGGTAGAAATAGTGTTTAAAATTAATTTTATTAAATTATAGGTTTTTAATGTAATATGCAGCCAGCATGCTTTTGAAAGAAATTTATTTCTTATTAGTAAGGAAATAAAATGCACAGTTTTTATTTAGATTTTAATATGATATGTGTGTTAGGTGTATCTGTATATGTTTTTATAGTAAGGTTCTTTCATTTACTGGATTTGCTAACAGTTAATTCCTGAGATAACTGCAAGGAAGAGTTGTTGAGATAATTTTCTTAAAATATTTTGTATTGCTTCAGCTGCCTTTCTAAGCACATATGGGTGAAGTCCTTGGAAGATTCGTGTAAAACCCAAGGGAGTGTTGCTACTCATGTTAAATTATAATTTTATGAAGTAAACAAAATAAATATGACTATAATTGCTCTTGTTAATTGTTTTTGGGTGACATTTTAAAATAACAGATTTTAGAAAAATGTGTAATTTAATAACTTCGTGTTTTTTATTTATTCATGTATTTATTTTTTGAAATGGAGCCTCACTCTGTTGCCTAGGCTGGAGTGCAGTGGCACAATCATGGTTGACTGCAGCCTCGACCTCCCTGGGCTCAGGTGATGCTCCCACCTCAACCTGCCCAGTAACTGGGACTAGAGGTGCATGCCACCATACCTGGCTAATTTTTGTATTTTTTAGTAGAGATGGGGTTTTGCCATGTTGCCCAGGCTGGTGTCGAACTCCTGGGCTCAAGCTTTCTGTCTGCCTCTGCCTCCCAAAGTGTTGGGATTACAGGCATGGGCCACTGCACCCAGCCAACTTATGTTTCTTTAAACAATCATTTGAGTATAAAATATAGGTTATTTATCAAAATAGTGATATAAATGTTTTTATGTGCCACTTCCTTGAAAACTAGTTAGGATTGACAGCTTTGCTCTTTGTAAAATTCAAATCTAAATTAGTGTGCTATACTAAATGATTCTTTTCTTACATGGAAAATTTTAGCAGAAAGGTAAAAATAAAGTTTGCAAGAACTTTGACACTAGTAGATTAATACTTAGAATAGATATGGTAGTCTTTTAGAAAGGTTATGTGTAAATGTCCATCTGTTTTACTCTCTTTAAAAAAAGTCAGTCTAGGAAGGAAAGTTTTCAGCTATGTATGTATGTATGTACGTTGAGTGTGTATTTTTGTTTTCTTTTTTTTTTTCCTTATTGTGCCACCTCCTGGAAGAATGAAGTTATGCATTCTTGTAATTCATGTGGCTTTTCATGTACCACTTCCTTGAACTCTAGTTAGGAGTGACGACTTACTGTCTTTGTAAAATTTTGATTTACATTATTGACCTACTCTTTTTGTCAGGGCTGTTTTGAGCAAGCTTTACTGCTTCAAACATTCATATCACACAAAGTTGTTTTTAATGTGTTCTGACTTGGCTCACTTTGTTAGTGACGGAATCTACCCTTGATTTGACTTTGACTCATACTTTCTACTCACCTGTAATGATGAATATAAAATCAAATCAGGTATGGCTGTGGTCAGTATTATTCAAATTGAGTTAGATTTATTTAATTTTGTCTGATTTCTTTGGTTAAAGTTTCAATCTGCTACCTATTAGCTAGTATCAGAAAATATGTGTTAAGTAGCCTCTCTATAGGTGATTTAAAAGATTTAAATATTGATTTAAATGTTAGTTTTCTACCTAATCAGTCAATACAGACATAGTAGAGTAGCAAAGGATATCTGTTTTTCCTTTTCAGCTTATGTTTAAAAAATAGAACCCAGACTTTATGTTTTGTCATATATCTGTGCTGTATATAATATATAAATACTTTCTTATTTCAAGAATTTTGTTAGTATCTTTGTTTCTTTTTTTAAGGTATACTTTCTACAGCATTGACAACTACTGTTTCTTCTCATCACTTATTTTCTCTTAAATTTTCATCTTTCGTTTTGGTAAAACAATTGCAAAACTCAGCTAGTTTTTAAACACATTAATAAGTACTAACTGTTAAATAATTTATTAGTCTCTTTTCATCCAGTTTTATGAATGAAACATGGAATCTTTGGGGATTGACAAAATGATCTGCCTTCCATTTACAAGGATAAAAATAGAAACTGTACATTGTCATCCATGTGAATCAGGTCTCCTGTTCATTGTGGGGTGATTTCAAATTGTAAAAATCTTTGCTAGTTACTGAGTTGCTGTGATGTTAGACTGGAAATACCATTTTAATTCTTACCACATTTTGTCTGAGGTAGCAATTGATCCCTAATTTCCATTTTATTAACAAGGTACTCTAATGCTACTTTATTGTTCAAATTAACTAATGGGTTTTCCATTAAGAATGAGTGGGTTTATAGGCCATGTGTTTTTAGTCGGTGAAATTGTTTAACATCCTGTTATTAGTTTTCTGATTTATTTTAGAAGTTCTTTAAGTTAGTCTTAACACATAGGCATTCTTTCAGCATTAAGAGATGTTTACCTAGTGCCTTGGGAACTTTGGAGCATTTGAAGGATAAGGTCATTTTTATTTTTGAAGCACAGTGAACATGGGGAAGACAATTTAGGCTTCCTGAGTCTTGCTGTGTTCTTTTTTTTATGAATAGTAAGCTGTGACTATTAATGGTTTCATAGACTTGCAATTTGGAAAATTTGGTAACCGAGAAAGATGGTGAAACTTTTAACTTTAAGATCTTATCTTGTGGGTTGTGCCATTTGACATTATCAGGTTAAGAATAGTCAGACTAACAGGATATCAAGGTACTATGAATGAACATTAAATTAATAATACTTTTCTGCCAAATTTATTCCTCATTTCAGCACTTCTTGAAATTTTAAAAAATCGTTCAGTAAGCTCGAGATTGTATATTTTGAAATATGACTTAACATGCTTATAAATCATGTATGATTGTCATATCATTGTTACTATATGTAGAATATAATTCTTTGGTAAGGATCACTCAATAATAATGAATGAAGCAGTATTTTCACAATACCAAGAAACCTGCTAATATTTTCAGTAGTAATTGACTCATTGTTCAGTAACAATTGGTATGTATGGTGTATCTTATTTAATGTATTTTATTATTTATGAATATAGAAAGCATCATAGATACAGTATGCAGTGGTTTATTTTTAATTTTAAAATTTATTTGAATCCTTTTTATTGGTGGCTGCTACCATAGTTAGAAATTAAAGTTATTTTCATAGTATTCTTTTTGTGATTGAAGAATGAATTTTCTGAATAAATCTTCAAAGAGAAACTTCCTAGGTAAACTCACCTCAAGGTTGGGATTTAGTTTTAGTATATGTATGATTGAAGAAATAATAGGTAAGAAAAGAGAGAAAAGTAAAGAAAGGTCCAGTGTGGCTTACTACTTATTTTTTTTTCTCATTCTTCTAATTATTTGCTGTGTTCCTTTATTTAAAACTCTGGCTTTTCAGTATCTTTATTGTCATTTTTACACATATCCATTTTTTTCTTTGGTGTTATTTCTGCACCACTGAAAATTTGCCTTTCATTTTTTACACATTGTCAGTATTTGAAAATAGGGTTGCTGTTGGTTTAGACTCAGTGCTTATCTGCGTGATCAGCCTGTGTCATTTCTTGCCTTAGGCCTTACCTCCTTTCAGTGTGTTGACTTTCTAGGTTTTATCTTTTCTCATTTAGAGGCCAATTATTCTTTTTTCTTTCTGTTTCTAGCAGTTTTATATCACCACCTGTTCTTTCCATTTCAGAAGTTCATTTTCTGATATAAAGCTAAATAGCTGTGCTGACATAAGTTCTTTTTATCTTCTACAGCAGGTTCAATGTTTTGCTCATAAAGAGAAACTATAGTTTCAACTTGGGTCATGATTAGAATTTTCAGTGAAGGTATCTGTCAGTATTTATGGCAGCTGGGTGCTTCTTGCCCTTCTTTAAGCAGTTCAGGGACCCCAAATCTGTCAACAGTTGTGAGTATGGAAGAGCCCTCATTATGGGTGAGAGGGGTGCTTACTTTAACTTCAAAGGAGGGTATAATTTCTCTTAAAAAAGGAAACATTGTACTTACCCGCCTACCTAGTGCATAGTACAGGTTGAGTGAGTGAACTAGGTTTTTGTTGATTGTAGTAGTGGTGGTTTTGTTTGTTTTGTTGTGTTTTTCTGCTTTTTGGTTGAACGTGTAAATGAAGGCCTAAGGTGATTGAATTATTTTCAAATTCAGTAAGTAAAATATTTTCAAAAAGAGGATGTTACAGAAATCTGAAGAAAGGCTGAAAATGGCAGTGAAGGTATTTGTTAGATAATAATTGGGAAGAATTTCCTGGCAGAATAGATTATTCAAACATTTTCTAAGGTTCCAAATATGTTTGTATAATCTCCTTTCATAGCAATCTTTAAAAGAAAGATTATTTCTTTCCTTGAAATATTTTAAAGGTGAGTCTTCCTGTAGCACATGGTCTAGTTTGTAGCATTCTGTAATCATGTCAGATTCAAAAGTGAGATTAACTTGTATATTTATTTGCAGAAAGATAGCTCGTCATTCTCAATAAGAATATTTAAAATAGTGTAGGATGAAGGGATTGTTTAACCACTGTACCACTTGTAAACTATTAATCTTTATTTGGGATTAAAAATATCCTAGCAGGTTTTTTTTTTTTTTTTTTTTTTTTTTTTTGGAGACAGTATCTCACTCTTTCACCCAGGCTGGAGTACAGTGACACGATCACAGCTCACTGTAGCCTTGACTTCCGAGACTCAAGCAATCCTCCCATTTCAACCTCCCGAGTAACTGTGACTACCAGTTTGTGCCCTTGTACCCAGCTAGAATAATAATAGGAAATGGTTTATTCTCTCCTTATCTTTTTTTTTCTTTAATAGAAAGCTGTTAATCTTTACTTGGAATTAATAATTTGCTACTCAGTGTTTTTTTTTTTTTTTTTGAAATGGGGGTCTCACCCTGTCACCCAGACTGGAGTGCAGTGGTGTGATCTCAGCTCACTGCATCCTCTGCCTCCTCCTTTTCAAGTGATCCTCCTGCCTCAGCCTCACGGGTAGCTGAAATTATAGGTGTGTGCCACCATGCCTGGCTAATTTTTTGTATTTTTAGTAGAGATGGGATTTCACTATGTTGGCCAGGCTGGTCTCAAACTCCTGACCTCAAGTGATCTGCCCACCTCAGCCTCCCAAAGTGCTGGGATTACAGGTGTGAGCCATCATCCCCGGTCTGCTAGTCAATATTTTAATAAAAGTTTGGTAATTGTATTTCTTGTTTTAAAAAACACTAATTATTAGAAATGGATTGTGTCTGTAAATATACATATATACATAAATGTGTCACATTTTATAATTTCTTGTCAATAATTATCAAAATTCCAGGAATTATATGTAACGAAAGGAGCACAGTAAAAAAGCTGTTCATTAGGTTCTTTAGGGATTCTCATTTTTTAATTGAAAAAAGACATTTGTTTAATTGAAAGTTGTTGACATGGATCATATTAATACAGAAAATCTTAAGACTGATTATAAATAATAATGTGTGCTTTTAAAACTAAACATTTGAAAATTAAAAGAAGAAAGATTGCTTGTGAATTTTTTGTTAGTTTTTCCTTTTTATTCCAAGGAATGCATACATACAAATTAAATTATTACCATAAATGAAGAAATTGTCATTTATATAGCATTTGTATAATTTTGTTACTTACCTTTAGGCATTACCATCACATTAACTTGGGAAGATAGAAATATCTAGAGTAAATTTTCTCTTTTATAATACTTGTCTAGGTATGTGGGGTTTTTTTTTTTTTTTTTTTGATCCTATAATTAAGAATGATGTTTAAAAAACACTTTTGTTTTTCTCTCAGCCTCTGGAATTGCTTTGGCACTCATTAGATGAATGGCTAGTTTTAATAGCCACAGAATTGATGAAAAACAAAAGAGACTCAACAGAGATCACTTCTATTTTACTGAAACAAAAAGGCCAGGATCAAGATGCTGCTTCCATTCCTCCATTTGAACCTCCAGGACCTGGGAGCTATGAAAATCTGTCCAGTGGCACAAGGGAATCTAAACCAGATGCTCTTGCAGGGAGACAGGAAGCCAGTGCAGATTGTCAGGATGTTATTTCTATGACAGCCAACCGGCTAAGTGCTGTCATTCAAGCTTTTTACATGTGCTGTTCTTGTCAGATGCCTCCAGGGTAAGAAAGTTTTGGCTTATTATTTTTTTTTCTCTGATAGGTGATGAAAAGCAGTGATATTTTTGTAATTTCAAAAACAACAAATAATAATTTGTTGATTTAAAGTTTTCTTTTTGTTTTAAGATACTCATACTAATCTAGATCTAGTAGGGAATATTTAAATTTTAAACAACCAATATATATTATTACTTTGTAGAATGGTGAATGTCACCTTGTATAGGATCTCTTAATTATGTATTTGAAATGTATAGAGCAGAAATGCACCAAATTTCAAGATTTTTAAAAAGTCACTTGTTGATATTGTCTGCTGATGAGAAGTTAGAATCATTTTACAAATTGGCTAGGCATACTTCAATTTCCTAAACTTACAAAGAAGATCCAACACCAAATTTTTTTTTTTTTTTTTTTGGTTTAGAAGCCAGTCCAGTTCAATATATATTTATCAAGAGTGCTATATTTTATCACAAACTTTTGCCTATGTATTCTGATCGATATTTACCCCCCACAGAATGACTTCACCTCGTTTCATTGAATTTGTCTGCAAACATGATGAAGTTTTAAAATGCTTTGTTAATAGGTAAGCTTTCTGGGGTTTCTGGACTACCCTGGAGCCTTTCCTCTCTTTACTTACAGTTTCATCTAAACAGAAAAAATACTATTCCTCTTACCATTCAAAATATGCTCAATAACAAATGAAAGTTTAATAGATGTGGATTATTATATTTTTCTTCTGTTTCAGTATCAGTGTATCTGAATTTGCATTTCACTTAATTCTACTCATTCTTCCTGTCCATTTAAACAAAATATTTTTTTTTTAGAAATCCCAAAATTATATTTGACCACTTTCACTTTCTCCTTGAATGTCCTGAGTTGATGTCAAGATTCATGCATATCATAAAAGCACAGGTAGAAATTTTTCTTCATCTTTTTATTCTAATGAAATTAATTTCTAAAATTCTAATATTGTTTAGTGGAATAATTATTACACTTCAGACATTCTGTTGTAAGAGGAATGATTGCATGTTACTTTAATATGAGAAGTAAGTTTTCTTCAAGAAATATGTATAGAGTGCCTATTATTTGCAGAGGTCTGTACAAAAACAGCAGAACACATTGCCACATTTCCTGAAAGGAGCTTGATGAAACTCTTTAGTCCTATGAGGCTGATTGTCCTTTTGAAAAGGATTTTAGCCCCAAATACACTTGGGAAATTACATAACATATGCCCTTTGGAAATTTATAAATCACATTGGCAGCATGTTAAAAGGCTTTGAGAAGCCCTTTAGTAAAAATAGTGATTTAGCTTTGTTAATCCTCCAAACTTATTTGAGCTGACCACCTTTCCCCTACCAGATGTGTATCTGTTCATTCCATATATCTCATGTTACGTGAAGCTAGCTGGAGGAAAACTTGTTTTGCTCCTTACCAGCTATGTGAACTTTGGGCACATTTCCTAACATCCTTGAGCCCTTGGTTTCTTCATCTACAAAACAGAGATAATGACAGCAACCTCATAAAACTATTGCCAAGAATAAATTGTCAGGAATGACTGTGATATATGCTCAATAAATGGTAGTTGTTTTGGAGATAGAATACTTACTTCCTTTCTCTAAGAGGATTCTAATTCAGTCTGGCTGGGGAGATAATAAACATACGTATAAAACAGTGACTACATTACCTGGATCTTTAGGAGTTTAAGGGAGGAAGAGCTGGCTCTGGCATCTGTAGTCAAGGGAAATTTCAGAGGAGGCAGATTTTAAGTTACGTTGAGAAAGCTTGAAAAAATATGCAACATTTTGATGGGAGTAAACAAGGAGGGAGAACTTTCTAGCCAGCATGTGGGCTGGAGCATGTAGACAGAAAAGTGTATAAAACTACAGTATTGCAGCAGAAATTTTGTGTAGATAGGAGCAAGATAGAGTTCTGGAAAGGTAGATTGGGGTCATCCAATGATGAGCCTTGATTTCCAGATCAAAGAATTTTCTTGGTTTGCTAGGCTGTTAGGAGCCACCGATACCCTTGCTTTAGGAGAATGGCATAATTCTGGCAAAGTTTTAGAAAATAATTTGCCAGATATGTAGGACAGACTGTAGACAATGGTTTGGTTAGTAGTCGTAAGATAATAAATACGATAAGTGGTTTTTAATGTCTTTAGGGACACTTGTCCTTTCAGAAGTTAACCTATGAACTAATTTTTATACCATTATGCACAAGTGTATAGAGGGATCTTTTGACATCTGTTTAATAATGATAATGTGAAAGAGAAGGCAGTAATAATAACTTACATTTACTGAATGCAAATTTTAGGTCAGGTGCTGTGTATTTGCTTCCATGAATTATTTTGTTTTCTTAACCATTGTGTAAGACGGCTGCTCTTTTTTTCTAAGCTGAAGTGGTTAAGTAACTTGTTTAAGTCATTCTGCTACTAAATGGGAGAACCACAATTCAAAAGTCTGTCTGGTTCTCAAGTTCAATTTCTTTCTTTTCTTTTTTTTTTTTTTTGGACAACAGGGTTTCACCTGTCACTCAGGCTGGAGTGTAGTTGATCTCAGCTCACTGCAACCTCTGCCTGCCGGGCTGAAGTGATCCTCCCAGCTCAATCTTTCAGGTAGCTGGGACTACAGGTGCAAACCAACACACTTGGCTAATTTTTGTATTTTTTTCTAGAGACAGGATTTTGCCATGCTGCCCAGGCTGGCTTTGAATCCTGAGCTCAAGTGATCCACCTGCCTTAGCCTCCCAAAGTGTTGGGATTATGGGCATGAGCCACCACCCCTGGCCAAGTTGTTTCTTGACCTACACTATATGATACTGTTCTGGGGCAAATGAGGTAACAGGTGAAAGAAAGTGAGATAACAGGTAAAATCTCACTATTTTTGAGAGATAGTCTTCTGTTTTCAATACAGATTGGTGCAAAAGTAATTGCGGTTTTTGGCAATTACTTTTAATTGCCAAATTAAAATTGTCAAATTAATTAAAATGGCAAAAACCACAATTACTTTTGCACCAACTTAATACTGTCTCTGCTTTTTACTTTCTATTCCTTCTTCCCTTCCTGGACAGTTTAGTCAAAAAGCATGTGTATTAGGTATCCACTCTGTTGACCCAGAGAGGGGGGTGTTTGTTGCCTGACCAGGGTGAGGAGGGTGTCTACATGTGTAGTGGTGGCCTAGTGTGGGGTGTTGGAGTTTGGATGTGATTAAGAAGGTGTCCGTGTAGAAGAGGGTCCCAGTGTGAGTGATATGGGTTAGAGTGGCATAAGGAGGATTTCCATGTGGGGATGGTTGCAGCTGATCAGTGCTGTCTGATGAAGCCCCAGTGGGGTGGAGGGCATCTATGCAGTGAAGGGGCCATGCCAGCGATTGGAGATTGGTAACATACCAAGGGAATGGGGTTGCAGGTTGATCAAATAAGCAAGTATGAGAGTCTAACTTCTTATTGTTGGAGAAAGGAGTTACAAAATGGAGGAAACTAGAAGGAACCTTGTGCTGAATTGGAGTTACCAGTTTGAATTTAGTTTTAAATCTACATAGATACATGTAGCAAACCTGGTACCTAGCTCTTGGTCTCTCAGTGCCATTCTCAATGAACCAGGGCTCCTTGGAGAAATGGCTAATTCCAGGGCTAGATCAGGGAAAGTATAAAATAAGCCTGCAACATCTTATTATGTAAGAAAATAAGGAAGTGTTCAAAGACTGATGGGGTTATGTTAACATGACTCAGAAGACAGTTTGAATGGACTCGCACTACCAAATTTGGAAGAATTTGAACATCAAAATAAAGAATGATGGCAACATAAATAGGAACCTATGAGTCTGTACTGAAAAAATTAATGAATAAATGGAAAGTTTGATGAAGGGTAGGATGATTACACAGTCTCAAATTATCTCCTGACAGAATAATTACAAAGAGAAAAAGGGTGCCTTATAGTAGAGAAGCTTGACAGTGATCAAAGCAGACATAGCAGTGTGGCAGCTGATAGGATGCTCTGAGGACAACATGGCATCACTTCTGTGATATTCCTGCCAAGGATACACACCTTAAATCTAATCATGAGAAATCATCAGACTAAATACAGTTGAGGGACGTTCTACAGAATTAACTGGCCTGCAGTCTTTAAAACTATCAAGGTTATGAAAATTAAGAAAACATTGAAGAAATGTACCAGAGTGAAGGAGACAGGACAGGACAATTAAAGGCAGTTCATGAATCATGTTGCAATAAAAGGACGTTATTGGAGAATTGGCAAGACTTGAAATGGGGTCTGATCGTAGTAATGTTATCAGAGTTAATTTCTGATTTTGATGGTTGTTATCTAGTTATAGAGGAAACTTTCCTTGTTTATAGGAAATAAACACCTAAGTGTTTATAGGGGACCGGACATTATATTGGCAACTTTCTCTCACACCAGAGGAAAAAAAAGTACTTTGTACTCTACTGTACTTAGAAGTTTTCTGTAACTTGGAGATTGTCCTCCTCTAGAAAGTTAAAAAGAGCAACTACCTCTGCTAAGGGATAGACTTCTTTTTCTGTTAGTGGTTTTCAGGTGGTCAGTACTTAAAGGGAGAAACATTTTGTCTTGCTGTACAAATGCTATTAAGAGGAGCCTCTATAATCAGTCCTGTTTTATGAATTATTTATGGAAATGCAGGTATTCTAGAAAGTTTACATACAAAAATGTGCCTTTTGGCTGTGTAGGTGTTTGTATATGTGTGTGTGTTTTGACCTTATAAATGTTGTGTTAGTTTTTGAAGGTAGCAGTTTGTACCTTTTAATGTTACACTTGAATTACTTGAAAAGGGTCCATTTGTTTTTATTTCTCGGTTCACATTTCATAGATAAAGGATATAGTTTAATATCTTATAGTGGGCAGTAAGTTTTCTTTTAAATAGTTATTGACCATAATTTTAACATTGCTGTGAATGACAATAAGAACAATATCTATTTATTGAGCATTCCAGGTATTGAGTATTAGAGCATTAGTATAAATGCTTTTAGTCTATTTTTATCTTTGGTAAAATGGGGACAAAAGTCCCTTTTTCTCATAGTGTTGTGAGGGTTGTATGTGGTAATGCATCGTAAAGTGCTTCAAAAAGTACCTGGCTTATAGGTGCTTAATAAATGTTTGCTAATTTATTATTATAATTATGATTATTATAATTACCATAATTATGTTCTTTATTTGAATTATTTAATTTAATCCTAACAGCTCTTGAAGTAGGTGTATTCTTTTCTCTGTTTACAGATGAGAAAACTAAAGTTCTGTGAGGATTAATAATTTCCTTAAGATAAGTCTAGTGAATGACAGAGTGAGGGATTCTCAAACCATGTTTATCTGACTTCAAAGCCCATACTTAAATAATTGCTTCTGTGTAATGTTTTTTGTTTCCTCTTAAACCAAACTTTTAGAAATAGTTAGCAATAGAATTTCAAGTACTTTATATTTCAACTTGTTAACTGAAAATGAAATATTTAATTTATATGCATAGTAATGCACATAACATATAACACCAGTGCCTTATTAAAAATGTGGAAGACTGTTAGAAGTATGGACAGAATTACACATTTAACTTTAAAAAGGTAGCATTTATTCTTTTCTTACCGAAAGCAAATGTTAAAAGGCAGAAGTTCATCTCTCATCAATCATACTATGTTTTTATTAAGAATTAATAACAAGTGATATTTGAATCTTTTAAAAAAACCTATTTAATTTAGCTCAGATGAAGAAATTTATTGGTGTCCTAAAAGCCACCTGGAAGGTAACTTTTTTGTGGTGTTGGATGGTATTCATCATATTTATCTCTTGAAACTCTTAGCTTTTGTGATGGTATTGCACCACCTTGGTTCTCCTTAGACTTTTCCTGCTGTCTGTATCATTTGCTAAGCAAATTCTCAGTCATGACTTGTGATCATAAACATCTTTATTCTTGTTGTTTGTTCTCTGTGTCTTTCATCTCTTGACCTTATACTGTCTCCAACTTTACCTTGGTTCATGGCTTTATTTTCAGTGTCTCAGCTGCATCACTGTCCAGTATCTCTTTCTAAATCCCTAATAGTTACACCCCACTATATCTTTAAACTCATTATACGTAAAATCTTACTCATTATATTTCCACCAGTACCTTCTAGGAGTGTGGGGGTAGGTTATGGGGAAAGGGCTTTTCCGCTTTAAGTTATTTCTATTAATAAGTTCTATCTTGCAGAGATCTGTAGAGATAAGGTCTCACTTTGTCACTCAGGCTGGAGTGAGAAGGTGAGCACACTACAATTATAGCTCACTGCAGCCTTGAACTCCTGGGTTCAAGGATCCTCCCACCTCAGTCTTCTGAGTAGCCAGGACTGCAGGCGCATACCACCACGCTTGGCTAATTAAAACATTTTTTTTTTTTTGGTAGAGACAGGGTCTCACTGTTGCCCAGGCTGGTCTCAAACTCCTGGGCTCAAGCGATCCTCCTGCCTCGGCCTCCCAAAGTGCTGGGATTACAGGCATGAGCCAGCATACCCAGCCACTTCTCTTACTTTTAATGCTTATTCAAAGGAGTAGTATCTCTCAGATTGACTTCATTGTTCCTCTTTGCTACCACGACCAGGGCTTCTATAGCTCATGCTTCATTGTTTAGAACTTGATATTTTATATATATATAGATAGATATAGATAGATATAGATATAGATATTATATTGTGTTACTCTATGTTAGTCTCATCTCTTTAATTGTATTAAACAGTTTTTAGCAAGTTCATGGAGTTTTTACTGCTCTTATGTTACATGCAGTGTTGGTACATACTAGGTACTCAATACTTTCTGATTAATCAAAAATTATAGATCACTTACAGTTTGCTTACCTGGCAGATGAACAAAAAGGAGAGATTTTCTTTGCTATTCAAGAGATTTTGTTCTTAAGTTTTTATTGTGGAGAATGGGAAGGGATAACAAATTCCATTCCAGTTTCTGCATATATTCTAAAGGATAGAAATAAGAATAAAGTTAGGAGTAAGAGGCTGGGTGTGGTGGCTCATGCCCGTAATCCCAGCACTTTGGGAGGCTGAGATGGGTGGATCACCTGAGGTCAGGAGTTCGAAACCAGCCCGGCCAATATGGTGAAACCCCATCTCTACCAAAAATACAAAAATTAGCCAGGCATGGTAGTGAGTGCCTGTAATCCCAGCTACTTGGGAGGCTTAAGTAGGAGAATCACTTGAACTCAGGAGGCAGAGGTTGCAGTGAGCAGAGATCACGCCACTGCACTCCAGCCTGGGCAACAGAGTGAGACTTTGTCTCAAAACAACAACAATAACAGCAATAAACCAAAATAAGTAAATAAATAAGATTAGGTGTAAGAGATTATTTTCATGAAAAATTAAATGGAACATGCAACATAATTTTTCTGGGTGTGAAAATTCCTTGTAATAAGGCTTGGATTTAAAAGAAATTGAGAATAAATATGTTCAATTACATATCTGATATTAAGTTCTGAGGCATAACCAAATTGATAAATGTAGAAATTTTGAAAAATACATTTTTCTTGGTAGCCAAGCTATTTCAGCTAAGTTCTGCCTTTTTGTGAATAGTTACTGAAATGTTAAAACACATTATTCAGTAACTCCTTATTATAAATAAAGATCTAAGGATGATTATTTGTAGAAAAGGCATTTAGCATACTAGTAAATCTGATAATTAGATAACTGATATACTGCTAACATATTTTACTCTTACATTTTGGACTAGCCTTTTAAAGATCGCTGTGAATGGTTCTATGAACATCTGCATTCAGGACAGCCAGATTCAGACATGGTGCACAGGCCAGTGAATGAAAATGATATCCTACTGGTTCACAGAGGTATGCTTAACAAAGAAGCTGATATATGTGTGAACCACAAAGTGCTTGTTATTGTAAGTTTTAATATGTAAAATTAACCAATGCTACATATTTAGATTCTATTTTTAGGAGTAGCTGTGAAGTTGTGTCAAAAGCAAATTGTGCAAAGCTAAAGCAAGGGATTGCTGTACGGTTCCATGGAGAAGAAGGCATGGTGGGTATAAAAGATGATGATGTAGAAATCACTGTATGTAAAGAAAGATTGAAATGCCTTTTGAATAAAGTTTAATGTTTAGTTGATAAAGGAAGAAACTTTATATTTAAATTTTGTTATTTAGAAAAAAATTTCCCAATATAACATATTTCTGTTGATGCTTAATTTTATTTCTTGAATTCAGGGTCAAGGTGTTGTGCGTGAATGGTTTGATATTCTGTCCAATGAGATAGTCAATCCTGATTATGCATTGTTTACCCAGTCAGCTGATGGTAAGTTTACGGTCTAGAAGACTTTTTCTACAACTTGTCACATTTTTCACACTATTTCAGTACATTTCATTTTTGATTTCCACAGCGGACTTGTGAGCTAGGTGGGATATTCTTATTTTATAGATGAGAAAACTGAAATTCAGAGTTTTCATCTGCATTCACACAGTTAATAAGTAGTAGAGTCATAAATGGAACCTGACTCAGTCTAACATTTTTTCCTCTTAACAGTTGGTTCCCAGATGCTTGTCTCAAGGATTAGTGTTGGCCCCAAGGAGGTTTCTTATCAGTCCTTTATAAAATAAAACTGAATTTGTTCAATTTAAGGATTATCCTCTAGTCTACTTTTTTTGAGTTAAATTTTTCATTTCATAAATTAATGGTGCTTGTAGATGGCCTTAAACAAATACAAGTCCCTATTTGGAAAAATAAAAATTTGCTAACTCTATTTATAGAGTTTCCAAGTTTTAAAATATATTGCTTAGGAAAACCAAAGTCTAGAAATCATGATGTAAAATTTCAACTCTTAATCTATTTATATATACTAACTTTATTTTCAGTCATTTTAAGAGATCAAGACCTGGCTACTATAAAGCTCTTATTTAACCATATAAAACAGATAATTAACCCTCCTTGTTGAAATGGTACTTGTGACTTATAGAGTTGTAATTTGCTATTGTAGACTAAATGGAAAGAGTTATCTCATTCGTGTGAGATATTTGAGAGCTCTCTAACTTAATAAAGACATATTCCAAGTGAAGGTGGGATTTCAGCTTTCAAATGCTTTGCACAGTCGCTCTTTTTTTCTGAAAATCTCTTCTTTCCCCAAATGTTTACATTCTTTTATCAGGAGAGAATACTTCATTAATTGTAGCTTCTGATTGCTTCCAACCAAACTAGCAGCAAATCCCTATTTGATAAGAAGGATGATTTTAAGGGAGGCATGTGGGAGCAGGCTGCAACAGAGCTAGGCTGCTGCAGGCATTCATCCCTGTGATGGGCTTCTTGGATACACTTTGAGTATTTGAAATTGCATAGGAACATGGAACTGCCCGCTTTAACTTGGTAACCTTTGTGAGGTGAATTTGGTGTCTTTGTGAATGACAAGTTCAGTGAACCCCTGAGTTTAATTATTTAGGCCTAATCTTTGAAGCTAGATCTAGCATTATATTTTAGACTGACCTCTTCTCTTTATATCCTTTATTCTAAGTCTACTTAGCTTAATATCTGAAAACCAGATTTGGTGTGAAATCATTAGTTTGAGGTACTTCCTTAATGTTACAGATTTGTAGCAGAGCAAATGTTGAAGTACATAGACCCATAAAGTTTTTTTTTTTTTTTTTTTGAGACAGAATCTCACTCTGTCACCCAGGCTGGAGGGCAGTGGCATGATCTTGGATCACTGCAGCCTTGACCTCCCGGGCTCAAGGAACTGTCCCACCTCAGCCTCCTGAGTAGCTGGTATGGCTAAGGTGGGAGGATCACCTGAGCTGGGAGACCA
Organism: Rhinopithecus roxellana; assembly: GCF_007565055.1. Lineage (NCBI taxonomy): Eukaryota > Metazoa > Chordata > Mammalia > Primates > Cercopithecidae > Rhinopithecus > Rhinopithecus roxellana. Next base: position 78,290,919 of record NC_044552.1, read on the forward strand.
GCCATGGTGTCTGGCTAGTTTTTGTATTTTGTAATTTCTCTATTCTTTTTGTGGAGATGAGGTTTCGCGATGCTGCCCAGACTGGCCTCAAACTCCTGAGCTCGTGCTATCTATCCGCCTCGGCCTCCCAAAGTGCTGGGATTACAGGTGTAAGCCACTATGTCTGGCCAAACATTTTGATTTATCTTTTTTGTAAGCCATATCGGTCTCCTCTTTGGGGTCATAATATTAATAAATTAAAATCAAGCTGAAATATTTTCACACTCTTAGGTTTAGTTGACAAAGAGAATTACATATAGGAATCAAGAATTTCTAAATGTGGCGAATGTTTGGGTATACCCGATATCTATAATAATTTTTTTAAAAACTTGTTTTCTAATGAAATTAAGATGCTTACAGTAGTGAAATAGTATAGTTGTTATGAATTTGTCCTTTGGGTTTATACACGGTGAGAATCTTGACTGCTGTTCTTTTGATATGATCTTGGGGCCAGTAAACTTAATTTTCTGCACTTTCGTGTCCTCATTGTAAAATGGTGATACCTGGCTGGGCACGGTGGCTCATGCTTGTAATCCGAGCACTTTGAGAGGCCGAGGTGGGCAGATGACAAGGTCAAGAGATCGAGACCATCCTGGTCAACATGGTAAAACCCCGTCTCTAACTAAAAATACAAAAATTAACTGTGCATAGTGGCATGTGCTTGTAGTCCCAGCTACTTGGTAGGGTGAGGCAGGAGAATCGCTTGAACCCAGGAGGCGGAGGTTGTAGTGAGCCGAGGTTGCGCCACTGCATTCCAGCCTGGTGACGTGGTGAGACTCCATCTCAAAAAAAAAAAAAAAAAAAAAGATGATAACCTATGTTTTGTAATGTGGTGAGAATTCAGTTAGCTAATATGTGAAAATGCTTAGTCGGTGCCTGGCATATGGAAAGTGTAAATATTATATGCTGTTATTATCATTACATGAAAATGATATTATTGTATACTAGGATTTTTCTGAGAGCATGAAAATAGTTGGGGGAGTAACAGCTATATATATATTTTTTGAACTTAAAATTTATCATAAACTTTTAATTCTATTTAAAATTTTGAAGTTAAAAACTGTTACTCCTTTTCTGAAGATTTTCTCCCTATATGTTTCCTTTTTTTTTTTTTGAGACGGAGTCTTGCTCTGTCGCCCAGGCTGGAGTGCAGTGGCCGGATCTCAGCTCACTGCAAGCTCCGCCTCCCGGGTTTACCCCATTCTCCTGCCTCAGCCTCCACAGTAGCTGGGACTACAGGCGCCCGCCGCTTCGCCCGGCTAGTTTTTTGTATTTTTTTAGTAGAATGTTTCCTTTTTTTAAAAAAAGTCTCCTTATCCTTTTTAAGTATCTAGATTTCTCAGAAAGTAATTAGAGAGGGAATTAAGCACAGAGCTAGGGGAGGAAAATAGAATCATCAGAAATCTTTGTAGCCCTAATCATTCATTATTTTAACAGGTAAAAAATACTTGTGATTATTCTTAGAATATTATATTTTTGGGATTATGATTATATTTATCTTTGAAGTCTGCCTTTATCTCACAAAGCTTTGCTTTGGCTTTTAATATCAGGTCTTGCTTCATGACAGGGAATTATTCTCCAAAGGTCCTTAACAGTGAATGATGAGACTCACATGACTTATTAATACCATAGGATTCCAAATTTGTACCTTAATATCTAAATAAACTAGTTAGCAGTTTAACCTGGTGTCAGCACTGAGAAATCAAAGATCAATGAAACACAGAGTGAATTATTGTCAAAATGACTAAACATTTCACTTTCCAATACATTTCTATCTTTTATTTTTCTTTGAAGCTATTTCATTAGGTTTATCAGTTACTTCATTTAGCCCAGGCATTTACGATAGTAGTATATAGCATGAGCTCATGATGTCTTTGTTGAATGAATGAGTGAATTTGTAATATGAATTAGTGGCCATCACAGAAAAATAGGAAAAATAGGAAAAGAAAGTTATTTAAAGTTGAGGTTTTGGCATTAGGTTTTAACTTTTAACTAGTAGTATTTTTTTTTTGAGACTTTTTTTTTTTATGGTGGTGAAATACACATAAAATTTACCACTTATAATATTTGAAAGTGTGCAATTCAGTGGCATTTAAGTACATTCAGTGTTGTGCAACCATTGGACACTATTTTCAGAGCTTTTTCATCACCCCAGGTAGAAATTCTGTACCCCATCAAGCAGTATCTCCCATATTCCCTTTCCTCAGCCTGAGGTAACTGCTAATCTACTTTACCTATCTATAAATTTGCCTATTCTAGATATTTTATAAAGGTGGATTCATACTCCATTGCATTGGATTTTCATACTAATTGGTAACTATTGCCCTTGCCATGTTTACTTTCACCTCAGAGGTAATTGTTAGAAAGACACGGTTACTTGTGGACTGAGGTGATTTTCTAATCATTATTAAAACAGGCATCAAGTTCATTGACTAGGCCTGTCACTTAAGAACAGTTGTACATTTACAATTTTTAGTTATTCTCATAGTGTTCTCCTGAAGAAGCAAAAAATACTTACTGCACTGGCACATACAGATGAATGGGATAATGTCTGTCCTAGTGAACAGTCTATTGCCATACTGCCTAGGAAACTGTGTATATGTGCGCGTGTGTGTGTGTGTGTGTGTGCGCGCGCGTGCGCGTGCGTGCAATCCTCTGCTGTATTATTTCCGGAATGTCTCTGATGATCAACTAATTTCAGTCAAAAGTACTCTAAAATTTTCTCTCTGCTGTAGATTACTGTGATAAATATGTGTGAATTAATGGTTATCTATACTTAAAATTCTACTTACCACCTGTTATATATTCCACAAAGAACATTTCTCTGGAAGTTTGTACACAATGTCACCTTAGTTTGTACACAGTGTCACCTTAGCTGAAGTTGTATGTGATTTAGTTTATCTGCATTGAAGTGATCTTTCTTCTGCATATAGATTCTTAATAATATATTATTTTGTATTTATTTCAATAGGAACAACTTTTCAGCCTAATAGCAACTCTTACGTAAATCCTGATCACTTGAACTATTTTCGGTTTGCTGGGCAGATCTTGGGATTAGCATTGAACCATAGGCAGCTGGTCAATATTTACTTCACACGATCCTTCTACAAGCACATTCTTGGTATGACTCTATTATTATTTCTGTAGACATTTATTTATATTGTTTTCCTTTCAGTTTGAGGAAAACTAGATAAGCAGTAGCATTTTGGATGAGATAATTTTTATTTTGATTGGAGACCATCTATATATGTAAGGTATTTGAGGTCTGAAGGAGAAAAAAATGACCTACATTTTTTTTTGAAACACTTTCAGCCAAGTTAGTTTTTTTTTCAATTTTAGTATGTGTATGTTTATACTAAGAATACATTTCAATATGAATATACTTAAGATAATTGGCACTTTTGAAGTTTATAATAACTTCCTGAATAGCTATTTCAAAGAAAGATTACATTGTAACAATGTGAAAGAAACACAGGCTTAATTTAACAGACTTTCAAATTCAGGAATCCATTTAAAATATGCTGTGGATAAGATTATATTATATTTTGCAGTTTTGCAGAATATCTGTAGAGGGCAGTATTTTACCATTAAATAGATAAGGGAAGGCAGAAACAGACTATAACTGTTGTATGTTTGCATTTTTTAGGTATTCCTGTAAATTACCAAGATGTGGCATCCATTGATCCAGAATATGCCAAAAATTTGCAATGGATTTTAGATAATGATATAAGTGATCTGGGTCTAGAACTAACTTTTTCTGTTGAGACTGATGTGTTTGGAGCAATGGAAGAGGTGCCTTTGAAACCTGGGGGTGGGAGTATTCTTGTGACACAAAATAACAAAGTGAGTATTTCAGTTTTTACCTTAACCATTGTTTGTAACTTGGCTCTGATAGTTTGCTAGTTACTCCAAATTATTCTGGCACTTGTAGAAAAACTACAGTATCATAACAGATAAAACATTTAAGTTAATAAAACTATCAAATGTTAGATTTTGAATTAGAAAGGATTATTTTGATAATTGTGCTAGCTGTGCTGAGGTGGTTCCTAAAAAAGTCTAGAGCACTTCAGCTGATAGTATAAATTGGGCATATGCATTTTGAGAAATTTGATTAGAAATGTAAGCTTAAATGAAGATATTTGCAAAAATTGCTCTTTCATGTTTTTAAAGTATGATATTAAATAATTCTAATAGAGAAAAGAAATGCCAGTGTTTAAGCTTTCCACATACTTTTGCGATCCAGTAAGTTTGTTTGACCTTTTGATATTTTTTGACTTTATAACTTGATTATTTATTTATTGAGATGAAGTCTCACTCTGTCGCCTAGGCTAGAGTGCAGTGGTGTGATCTCGGCTCACTGCAACCTCTGCCTCCTGGGTTCAAGCGATTCTCCTGCCTTGGCCTCCTCAGTAGCTGGGATTACGGGGGTGCACCACCATGCCCAGATAATTTTTGTATTTTTAGTAGAGACGGGGTTTCACCATGTTGGCCAGGCTGGTCTCAAACTCCTGACCCCAGGTAATCTGTCCGCCTCAGCCTCCCGAAGTGCTGGGATTACAGGTATGAGACACCATGCCTGGCCTTATTTTTATTTATTATTACATCTCCTCTATACATTTTATTTAAAAATCTTTGCATGTGTTTTAAATTTCACTGTTCAAAGTCATAATATGACTTTAAGATTTAATACGGTTTGATGTTTTAATATGTTATATGGGGTATTTGGAGTTAGAAAATACCATACAAATTCTAGTTCTGTTGCTTACAAGTAGCAACTTCTGGTTGAACAATGCTGAACTCCCCCCATCCCCCTTTTTTAGCTGAATTATAATTCCAAGACATCTTCAGAATCAATTAGCTATAAGAAACAATGTTCACTGAGCCATTTTTAAAACTATAGATTTAGTAAAATGTGGATTATTTTAAAAAGGGTTATATTTAACAATTCTTCAAACTCAGTTTTCTGTAGAATTGGGATAATAATACTACAGAATTGTTATTAGCATTTTGTAAAATGAAAAACACAGCACAAAAATTAGTTGTATTGGGTAGTTTTCTATAAAAATAGGTTCTTGGTTTCAGATATATAAAGGGAATTAGAAACTTATTAGCAAGCTACATAATTTTACCTTTGAAACTTAAGATACTATAGTATACAAAAAAAATGAGATTGGATTCTTGGAAATAAAGTCAGGAGCTGAGTTCTTTCACATTCATACTTAGAAATTTTAAATTCTACCCTCTCATTTTACACGAAATGACACTAAGCCTAAAGAATTAGTGGCAAAACTGGGGCCAAAACCCAAACCTCCTAATTTAAAGTCTAATGTTCTTCATACTGTATGCAAAATTAGTTGTGTTGAGGAAGAACTTACTTGATTTTTAATGTAAGTCATGTTAAGCTGTAGAAGATTACAATAGTAAAACACTTAAATTAATTTTTAAACCTATATGATTTGCCAGTGAATGAAAATATTTTTAGAATCTTTTTTTAGATTATTCACCTTGTAGCATGTTTATTTTTTTATTTTACACTGGAGACCTACCCTCCGTTAAGGGTAATGAAGTCACAGAATCTTTATTAAGCAAATGATTGCCTTGATAAGAGAACTGTAAACATGATTCTTCTCTGTGAATACTGTATCTGGGTGAGATTTGTCACTCCTTTCAGTTATATTTTATATGACAAAGTAGAAAGATCCAGTAATAATTATATTCCAGTGTTTTGGGAGGCAGGGGGATTGCTTAAGGCCAGGAGTTCCAAACAAGCCTGAGCAACATAGTGAGACCTTGTCTCTACAAAAAATAAAAGAAATTAGCCAGGCCTAGTTTTATGTGACTGCAGTCCTAGCTATTCTGGAGGCTGAGGTGGGAGGATCACTTGAGCCCTGGAGCTCGAGGCTACAATGAGCCAAGATGACACCACTGCCCTCCAGCCTGAGTGACAGAGCAACATCCTGTCTCTTAAAAAAGAAAAAAATGTTTGTATGAGGTATATCTATATTTATGCTTGCATCTCCTAGCAGCACCCCCTCTTACTATGACATGATTTTTGTTTAGATTTTTAAAATATTGTTAATTTTTTTATATTTGTGTATTTTAATGAAATCTAGAAAGAAGGAAAATATTGACTAAGAATAAGAATATGCTCACATTGAGGCTATACCCTTCATTGTGCATCTCACCAGAGGTGGGAATACTATTTTAATATTAAAGAGCTTGAAACTTTAGTTTCTCAGTTTAATACTTTATATATTTACATTTTGTTTAATTGCTTGTTAATTAGAGGCTAACTTTTTTAAATAATTAGGAGTGTTAATAGCAGAGTCTTGATTATTAATGTTATACATTCTCAGCTTTCTTTTTTTTGATATCAACATTTCTCGCAATAAATCGAGCCTCTTTTTTCTAATGTTACCAGTATAGTAATTGTGTATCAAATTATTGGGGTTTCAACATACAGTGCTTATTTAATAAGCAACCTGATTCATGTAAAACTCTTAAAAATCTTTAGAAACACATCACATTTTACCTTGCTTAAAATTGTTAAGATACTCAATTTACAAAATGTTACTTTAAAATTTTCAAACCCTGTTTCTTAGAAATACTATTGATTTTTGATTCTTTTTTTTTTTTTTTTGCTTATATATTCTGTTATGAACTTTTCTGTTACTTTAGAGTCAGCTTTTTACTTTATAGGTAGAAAGTTTTTTCGTCATGTTTAGAGTTCAACTTTTGTAATTTTGAACTATTGAACCTTAAATGACTTGCTAAACTTGTTAGAGGGCCTGTGTAAACTGATCTCCACGTGGGGGAGGCACTTATTCCCAAGTTTTATTAAAAGACTTTGGTGATTATAAAGTGAAACTAAATAGATGAAAATACCTTTAATTTAAAAAACAATATGTTAAATAAATACAAGTAATATAGGCAAATGTATATATGTATTAGTTCCACATTTGAAATATAATCTCTTAGTTAGAATATGGCCTCTTTTGCTCATATTTTCAATTCTAGTGTTTAAAATTGAAGCTATAGGGGTTTAAATGTTAACATCACTTTTATAATATTAGTCATAAAGTTCATCCAGGCTGGGAGAAGAAAAAAAGAAGATAGGAGTAAGATGGGGCAGGGTATCAGGGAATGGATGAAGTGGTATGGAAGTTGAATTATAGAGGTGAAACATTAAGCGGTCAAGTAGGAGTAAGGATGGGAAAAAGGAAATGTTCTGGGCTTACAGGAAAGCACAGAAGTGACAGAGCATGCTGTGTTTGGGAAACCACAAGTAGATCAGAGTTGTGGAGCTTAGCTTAGATTGCAAAGTAAGCAAGTAGAAAAAGATGATGTGGGGAAGGGAGAACGTGGCCAAATTCTGAAAGACTTTGCATCCACAAGTAGTACTTTGAAAATTATTCTGAAGTCTGTGGAGATTATTGCAGATGTTAAAGAGGGAAGTGACATGATCAAATTTCAGTTAAAAAAAAAGAAAGAAACAACCAAACTCAGCTTAGAGTGTGAAGAATGGGTTGAAATGGGGTGGTACTGGAGTCAGGAAAACTGAGAGGAGGTTGTGGCATTTTGGTTTCGGGAAGCATGCATGAGGAATTATGTAAGGCAAGTGGCAGTGAAGATGGAGAAAATGGAATAGCTTTTAAGCTTTTGAGGATAATAGAATTTATAGAACTTGGTAATCGGGAAGATGAGAAAGAGGAAGGACTCAAGGATAACTGTCACTGTTGTGGATTGGGCCACCTAATGTCTGATAGTGTTGTCATCCTACTCTTCATCAACCTCATTATCATTAGTTCTGTTTTTTAGTGATAATAATTACTACTTACTGAGTACTTTGTGTGTTTCATATATCTGAACCATGTTCTTTGTGTTTCTCATTTCCTGTAACAGGAAATGAGAGATAGCTATTTCTTGAGATAGCTATTTCTCTTTATTTAGTGTGGAAACAGCCTTAATATTAAAACATTTGACATTTATTAGGTTTTTATAATGCGCTAGGCACTGTTTGATGCGCCTTATGGGTATTATACTTAACTCTGTGAGGTGGAGATACCCCTTTCTACAGGTGAGGAAACAGAATCGTATAGGAGCTAAGTAGCTTTCTCCATGCAGTCTGTAAATTTCAAGCCTGCTTGTTCAGGGGCCATCCTAGTCTTCTCTGTATAGTTCCAGTATTAGCATATGTGCTGCTGAGACAAGCACTCAAGCCTGCTTGTAACTACAACACTGCATTTCTTTAGAAATTAAATAACTGCCCAAGGGCACAAAACTTGTAACTGATGTTTTCTTATTTTAAATGGATGTCTGTAAGACAGTGTAACTGCTAGGCTTCTTATTTACTAAGGCAGTGAATATGAGCAAAGGAGCAAATATAAATTTAGTATGTTTTGTCGATTTCATTTTAATATGGTTTTCTTGCTAGTCTTACATGATTAAATTTTTAATGCTAGCTTTGCATGATTTATTTAACATACACATTTAATGCACATACAAGCACAAAATATAGACTTTTATCCATAGATTATTGACTTAAAGTGGATTCTTTATATGCATCTTTAGAAAAGTATACAGGTTGAGCATCCATAATTCAGAGTACCCCAGAGTCTGAAACTTCTTGAGTACTGACATGAAGCCGTAAGTGGTAAATCCCATACTTGATCTCATATGACTGGGGGCACTCAGAACACAAGCATGCAACATACAGTTGTTTCAGCATCCCCAAAGGGAAAAAGACCCTCCCAGCCCCCTTCTGCTGCATATATATTTTTCCTTCAACACACCAAGATTCCCTCATGCAAGCATGCCCACAAGGGTAATAAAATGACACACGTGCAGGACGGATATGCCAAGCACTGGTTCCCCACAGTGTCCCACGTGGGGCCAAGTCCTGTGTGCATTTGTGCATTACTCACGTATTTTATTTTATTTTGCTTATTTTCTGTTTTGTGGTGCAGAGATATTGTTGGGAATATCAAAAAGGCCTTCAGATACCCCTGTGGGTAACAGTGACAGGAAAAAGAGGGAGCATTTGTCTTTATCCATAGCACAGAAAGTCAAGCTGTTGGAGAAACTGGACAGCGATATAAATGTGAAATGTCCTACAGAAGAGTGTGGTGTTGGAATGACCACACTATATGACTTGAAGAAACAAAAGAATAAACTGTTGAAGTTCTGTGCCAAACTGGATGAAAAGAAGTTAATGAAAAATAGAATAACACTGCATAAAGCTAAAACTGAAGATCTCAATTGTGTATTTAAAGAGTGGATTTGTCAGCATAACAGTGAACACATACCACTTAATGGTATGCCGATCATAAAACAAGCAAAGATCTATCATAATGAAGTGAAAATTGAAGGGAACTGTGACTTTTCAACAGGCTGGTTGCAGAAATTTAAGAAAAGACATGATATTCATTTTTTAAAGATTTGTGGCAATAGGGCTTCTGATCACAAAACAGGGGTGAAATTCATTGAGGAATTTGCCATGGTCATTGCTGATGAAAATCTGATGCCGGAACAAGTCTATATTGCTGTTAAAACATCACTGTTTTGTTGTTGTTGACTCAGAAGGACACTGACTACAGCTAATGAGACAGCCCCTACGGTAATTAAGGCTACCAAGGACAGAATAAATGTGCAGGGATGTGCTAGTGCAACTGGCAAGTGTTTTAAGTGTAAATTTGCTGTGATAGGCAAAAGCTTGTGTTCTCAATCTCTTCAAGGAATGAATTTCTTACCAGTCCATTATTATGCTAGCAAAAAGGCATGGATCACCAGGGAAAATATTTTATACCAGTGGCTTGTGTTTACTGCAGGGAAGCTGGACTGCATGGTGACTGCAAGACTTTGTTATTCCCAAACAACTGCTCTGCTCATCATCCAGCTGAAATTCTCATCAAAAATAATGTTTTTGCCATGTACTTTCCCTCAAATGTGACTTCATTAATTCAGCCATGTGACTGAATCAGTCACATTAGATCAATGAAAAATAAATATAACACTTTGTTGCATAGACTGCTAGCATCAGTGAACAGAATTGTAATTGTGGAAGGTTTTCAAAGGGAGTTTAATATGAAGGACGTTGTATATGCTGTTGCCAGTGCTTGGAACACAGTGAGTAAAGACACAATTGTGCATGCCTGGCACAATCTCTGGCCTGCAACTATGTTCAGTGATGTTGATGAGCAAAGGTGTGACTTTGAAGGATTCTATATGTCAAGTGAAAGAAATGATGTCTGACTGCCCTACATAACCAAAAAAAATACACCTTCAGAGTTTGTTAGTGAGCAGAAAGAAGTGGATATTGAAAAAGTGTGTAACACTGGTTATGAGGCTCCAACTGCTCATTCATTGATGATGAAGTAACCAAAATTGTTCCAAATGAAGGTGGTGGTGATAATAGTGATGATGAAGATAACGTTAAAACTGAAGAAGTGCCTATAGTTGACATGGTGAAAATATGGCATTCACAACAACAAGAAATCATGTTAGTTTATAAAATCAAAGAGAGGTTTCTAAGGCAAACACCATTGTTAATGAGGCAGATAACCCTAGAGGAAAGATTTAAAAATCCATACAGCAGAATGACTCCTCATTTGTAGAAGACCCACTTGCTGTTCTCTCAATTGCTTCTTCTCACCTTAAAACATAAAATAGTGTACAGACCGGGCACAGTGGCTCGCACCTGTAATCCCAGCACTCTGGGAGGCCGAGGTGAGTGGATCACCTGAGGTCGAGTTTGAGACCAGTCTGACCAACATGGTGAATCTCCGTCTCTACTAAAAATACAAAAATTAGCTGGGCATGGTAGTGCATGCTTGTAATCCCTGCTACTCGGGAGGCTGAGGCAGGAGAATTGCTTGAACCCAGGAGGGAAAGGTTGCAGTGAATCGAGATCACAGCGCCACTGCACTCCAGCCTGGGCAACACAGTGAGACTCTGTCTCACAAAAAAAAAGAAAAAAAAGAGGTGTACAGTACTTTTTTTTTTTTTCCCAAGATAAAGTCTTGCTGTGTCACCCAGGCTGGAGTGCAGTGGTGTGATCTCTACTCACTGCAACCTTTGCCTCCTGGGTTCAAACAGTTCTGCCTCAGCCTCTCGAGTAGCTAGGATTACAGGTGCCCACCACCACACCTGGCTAATTTTTGTGTTTTTAGTAGGAATGAGTTTTCACCATCTAGGCCAGGCTGGTCTCGATATCCTGACCTCAAGTGATCCTCCCACCTCAAGCCTCCCAAAGTGCTGGGATTACAGGCATGAGCCACTGAGCCTGACCTACAGTACCTTCTAATCAAAACAAAGCATTCCAAGTGGAGACGGAAAGCCTGCTATTTTTTGTTGCTTCTGTTTAACAGCTGGCACAGATACTCTGGTGATGCCTCTGTGCTGCTTTAGCTACCCTGAACATGTGATGTTTTTCACTGTATTAATGGTATACCTTTTTTTTTTTTTTTTTAAGCCATTAAGTAGTTAGGTGTGAGTAAGTATAAGAAAATGATTGCTTATTGGCAGCAGGTAAATTCGGTCAGGAATGATGGTGATGTCAAACGACCACAGATTGTGTCTACATGGGTGGCTGAGGTAGTGATGCCTTTACTTTCTGATGGTTCAATGAAACAAATTCATGTAATTTAGACTTGGGTGTCATTCCCAAGATAACTCATTTTGTATATACAGATATTCCAAAATCCAAAACACTTTGAAATCTGAAATGCTTATGGTCCCAAGCATTTTGGATAAGGGATACTCAATCTGGACTATGAGATTTGTTTTTTTACTACTCTGAAAACTTTTAAAACAGATAGTATAAGTCTACGGTTTTTCATGTTGAGTATACGTGTGTGTTATTAGGTGGATTTGAATGACTTTTTGGTATCTTCTGGTCAACAATGAAAACACATTTTCCTTGCATTTTAGATAGTATATTCTAGAAATTCACTTTAAAAATCACCAAACCTGTAAAATGGTAACCTGATCAGTATTTTCTTTTTTATTTGCTGGGAAATTTGTTTATTTCTTATTTGACTGATTCTTTTTTTTTTGACGGAGTCTTACTCTGTCGCCCAGGCTGGAATCTGTCATTGGCGTGATCTTGGCTCACTGCAAGCTCCGCCTCCCAGGTTCATGCCATTCTCCTGCCTCAGGCTCCTGAGTAGCTGGGACTACAGGCGCCCGCCACCATGCCTAGCTAATTTTTTGTATTTTTAGTAGAGATGGGGTTTCACCGTGTTAGCCAGATGGTCTTGATCTCCTGACCTCGTGATCCGCCCACCTCGGACTCCCAAAATGTGTGCCACCACGCCTGGCCTTTTTTAAAAAATTATATTTAAGTTCTGGGTTACAGGTGCAGAATGTGCAAGTTTGTTACATAGGTATACACATGCCATGGTGGTTTGCTGCACCCATCAGACCCTCACCTACTTTAGGTATTTCTCGTAATGTTATCCCTCCCCTAGCCCTTCACCCCCAGCAGGCCTTGGTGTGTGATGTTCCCCTCCCTGTGTCCATGTGTTCGCATTATTCAACTAACACTTATGAGTGAGAACACGTGGTGTTTGATTTTCTGTCCTTGTGATAGTTTGCTGAGAATGATGGTTTCCAGCTTCATCCGTGTCCCTGCAAAGGACATGAACTCATTTTTTATGGCTGCATAGTATTCCATGGTGTATATGTGCCACATTTTCTTAATCCAGTCTATCATTGATGGACATTTGGGTTGGTTCCAAGTATTTGCTATTGTGAACAGTGTTGCAGCAAATGTAAGTGTGTATGTGTCTTTATAGTGGCATGATTTATAATCCTTTGGGTGTATGCCCAGTAATGGGATTGCTGGGTCAAATGGTATTTCTAGTTCTAAATCCTTGAGGAGTCACCACACTGTCTTCCACAATGATTGAACTAATTTATACTCCCACCAAAGTGTAAAAGTGTTCCTGTTTCTCCACAACGTCTCCAGCATCTGTTGTTTCCTGACTTTTTAATGTTTGCCATTCTTACTGGTGTGAGATGGTATCTCATTGTGGTTTTGATTTGCATTTCTCTGATGACCAGTGATGATGAGCATTTTTTCATGTCTGTTGTCTGCATAAATGTCTTCTTTTGAGAAGTGTGTGTTCATATCCTTTGCCCATTTTTTGACAGGGTTGTTTTTTTCTTGTAAATTTGTTTAAGTTCTTTGTAGAGTCTGAATATTAACCCTTTGTCAGATGGATAGATTGCAAAAATTTTCTCCCATTCTGTAGGTTGCCTGTTCACTCTGATGGTAGTTTCTTCTGCTGTGCAGAAGTTCTTTAATTAGATCCCATTTGTCAATTTTGGCTTTTGTTGCCATTGCTTTTGGTGTTTTAGACATGAAGTCCTTGCCCATGCCTATGTCCTGAATGGTATTGCCTAGGTTTTCTTGTAGGATTTTATGGTCCTAGGTCTTACGTTTAAGTCTTTGATCTATCTTGAGTTGATTTTTGTATAAGGTGTAAGCAACGGGTCCAGTTTCAGTTGTCTGCATATGGCTAGCCAGTTTTCCCCAAACCATTTATTAAAAAGGGAATCTTTTCCCATTGCTTGTGTGTGTCAGGTTTGTCAAAGATCAGATGGTATTAGATGTGTGGTGTTACTTCTGAGGTGTCTGTTCTGTTCCATTGGTCTATATGTGTGTTTTGGTACCAGTACCTTTCTGTTTTGGTTACTGTAGCCTTGTAGTATAATTTGAAGTCTGGTAGCGTGATGCCTCCAGCTTTGTTCTTCTTGCCCAGGATTGTCTTGGCTATGCGGGCTCTTTTTTGGTTCCATATGAAGTTTAAAGTAGTTTTTTCCAATTCCGTGAAGAAAGTGAATGGTAGCTTGATGGAGATAGCTTGATTGAATCTATAAATTACTTTGGGCAATAAGGCCATTTTTACAATATTGCTTGTTCCTATCCATGAGCATGGAATGTTTTTCTATTTGTTTGTGTCCTCTCTTACTTCCTTAAAGCAGCGGTTTGTAGTTCTCCTTGAAGAAGTTCTTCACATCCCTTGTAAGTTGGATTCCTAGGTATTTTATTCTCTTAATAGCAATTGTGAATGGAAGTTCACTCATGATTTGGCTCTCTGTTTGTCTGTTATTGGTGTATAGGAATGCTTCTGATTTTTGCACATTGATTTTGTATCCTGAGACTTTGCTGAAGTTGCTTAACAGCTTATCAGTTGTTTTCTAAATATACAATCATGTCATCTGCAAGCAGACACAATTTGACTTCCTCTCTTCCTATTTGAATACTCTTGATTTCTTTCTCTTGCCTGATTGCCCTGGCCAGAATTTCCAATACTATGTTGAATTGGAGGGGTGAGTGATGGCATCCTTGTCTTGTGCGAGTTTTCAAAGGGAGTGCTTCCCGTTTTTCCCTATTCAATATGATATTGGCTGTGGGTTTGTCATAAATAGCTCTTACTATTTTGAGATACATTCCATCAATTCTTAGTTTATTGAGAGTTTTTAGCATGAAAGGCTGTTGAATTTTGTCGAAGGCCTTTTCTGCATCTATTGAGATAATCATGTGGTTTTTGCCGTTGGTTCTGTTTATGTGGATTGCATTTATTGATTTGCATATGTTGAATCAGCCTTGCATCCCAGGGATGAAGCTGACTTGATCGTGGTGGATAAACTTTTTGATGCGCTGCTGGATTTGGTTTCCCAGTATTTTATTGAGTATTTTTGCATTAATTTTCATCAGGGATATTGGTCTGAAATTCTCTTTTGTTGTGTCTCTGCCAGGTTTGGTGTCAAGATGATGCTGGCCTCATAAAATGAGTTAGGGGGGATTCCCTCTTTTTCTATTGATTGGAATAGTTTCAGAAGGAATGGTACCAGCTCCTCTTTGTACCTCTGATAGAATTCGGCTGTGAATCCGTCTGGTCCTGGACTTTTTTTGGTTGGTAGGCTATTATTGCCTCAATTTCAGAACCTGTTATTGATGTATTCAGAGATTCAACTTCTTCCTGGTTTAGTCTTGGGAGGGTGTATGTGTCTAGGAATTTATGCATTTCTTCTATATTTTCTAGTTTATTTGCATAGAGATGTTTATAGTATTCTCTGATGGTAGTTTGTATTTGTGTAGGATTGGTGCTGATATCCCCTTTATAATTTTATTGCATGTATTTTATTCTTCTCTTTTTCTTCTTTATTAGTCTTACTACTGGTCTGTTTATTTTGTTGATCTTTTCAAAAAACCAGCTCCTGGATTTATTGATTTTTTTGAAGGGTTTTTCATATTCCTATCTCCTTCAATCCTGCTCTGATTTTAATTATTTTTTGTATTCTGCTAGCTTTTGAATTTGTTTGCTCTTGCTTCTCTAGTTCTTTTAATTGTGATGTTAGGGTGTTGATTTTAGATCTCGCCTGCTTTCTCTTGTGGGCGTTTAGTGCTATAAATTTCCCTCTACACACTGCTTTAAATGTGTCCCAGAGATTCTGGGACGTTATGTCTTTGTTCTCATTGGTTTCAAAGAACATTTTTATTTCTGACTTACTTTCATTATTTACCCCGTAGTCATTCAGGAGCAGGTTGTTCAGTTTCCATGTATTTGTGCGGTTTTGAGTGAGTTTCTTAATCCTGAGTTCTAATTTGATTGCACTGTGCTCTGAAAGACAGTTTATTGTGATTTCTGTTGTTTTACATTTCCTGAGAAGTGTTCTACTTTCAATTATGTGGTCAGTTTTAGAATAAGTGCAGTGTGGTGCTGAGAAGAATGTATATTCTCTTGATTTGGGGTGGAGAGTTCTGTAGATGTCTATTAGGTCTGCTTGGTATAGAGCTGAGTTCAAGTCCTGGATAACCTTGTTAACCTTCTGTCTCGATCTGTCTAATGTTGACAGTGGGGTGTTAAAGTCTCCCATCATTATTGTGTGGGAGTCTAAGTCTCTTTGTATGTCTCTAAGGACTTGCTTTATGAATCTGGGTGCTCCTGTATTGGGTACATATATATTTAGGATATTTAGCTGTCCTTGTTGCATTCATCCCTTTACCATTATGTAATGCCCTTCCTTGTCTGTTTTGATCTTCTTTGGTCTAATGTCTGTTTTATCAGAGATCAGGATTACAACCCCTGCCTTTTTTTTTTTTTTTTTTTCTGCTTTCTATTTGCTTGGTATATCTTCCTCCATCCCTCTTTTTTGAGCCTTTGTGTCTTTGCAAGTGAAATGGGTCTCCTGAATACAGCACGCTGATGTGACTTGACTCTTTATCCAATTTGCCAGTCTGTGTCTTTTAATTGGGGCATTTAGCCCATTTACATTTAAGTTGTATTGTTATGTGTGAATTTGATCCTGTCATTATGATGCTAGCTGGTTATTTCACCTGTTAATTGATGCAGTTTCTTCATAGCGTCGATGGTTTTTACAGTTTGGCTTCTTTTGCAGTGGCTGGTACCAGTTGTTACTTTCCATGTTTAGTGCTTGCTTCAGGAGCTCTTGCAAGTCAGGCCTGGTGGTGACAGAGTCTCAGCATTTGCTTGTCTGTAAAGGATTTTATTTCTCTTTCACTTATGAAGCTTAGTTTGGCTGGATATGAAATGCTGGGTTGAAAATTCTTTTCTTTAAGAATACTGAATATTGGACCCCACTCTCTTCTGGTTTGTAGGGTTTCTGCAGAGAGATCCGCTGTTAGTCTGATGGGCTTCCCTTTGTGGGTAACCTGACCTTTCTCTCTGGCTGCCCTTAACATTTTTTCCTTCATTTCAACCTTGGTGGATCTGACAATTAATGTCTTGGGGTTGCTCTTCTCGAGGAGTATCTTTGTGGTGGTCTCTGTATTTCCTGAATTTGAATGTTGGCCTGCCTTGCTAGGTTGGGGTTCTCCTAGATAATATCCTGAAGAGTGTTTTCTTTTTTTTTTTAATTATACTTTAAATTCTAGGATACATGTGTGCAACATGCAGGTTTGTTACATATGTATACATGTGCTGCACCCATTAACTCGTTATTTACATTAGGTATATCTCCTAATGCTATCCCTCCCCCCTCCCTGCACCCCACGACAAGCCCCAGTGTGTGATGTTCCCCTTCCTGTGTCCAAGTGTTCTCATTGTTCAATTCCCACCTGTGAGTTAGAACATGTGGTGTTTGGTTTTCTGTTCTTGCGATAGTTTGCTGAGAATGATGGTTTTAGTTTGCTGAGAATGATGGTTTCCAGCTGCATCCATTTCCCTACAAAGGACACAAACTCATCCTTTTTTATGGCTGCATAGTATTCCATGGTGTATATGTGCCACATTTTCTTAATCCAGTCTGTCATTGATGGACGTTTGGGTTGGTTCCAAGTCTTTGCTATTGTGAATAGTACCACAATAAACATATGTGTCCATGTGTCTTTACAGCAGCATGATTTATAATCCTTTGGGTATATACTCAGTAATGGGATGGCTGGGTCAAATGGTATTTCTAGTTCTAGATCCTTGAGGAATCACCACACTGTGTTCCACAATGGTTGGAACCAGTTTACAGTCCCAGCAACAATATAAAAGTGTTCCTATTTCTCCACATCCTCTCCAGCACCTGTTGTTTCCTGACTTTTTAATGGTTGTCATTCTAACTGGTGTGAGATGGTATCTCATTGTGGTTTTGATTTGCATTTCTGTGATGGCTAGTGATGATGAGCATTTTTTCATGTGTCTGTTGGCCGCATAAATGTCTTCTTTTGAGAAGTGTGTGTTCATATCCTTTGCCCACTTTTTGATGGGGTTGTTTTTTTCTTGTAAATTTGTTTTGAGTTCTTTGTAGGTTCTGGATATTAGCCCTTTGTCAGATGAATAGATTGCAAAAAATTTTCTCCCATTCTGTACGTTGCCTGTTCACGAAGAGTGTTTTCTAACTTGGTTCCATTCTTCCGGTCACTTTCAGGCGCACCAGTCCAACATATACTTGGTCTTTTCACATAGTCCCGTATTTCTTGGAGGCTTTGTTAGTTTCTTTTGTTTCTTTTTTTCTCTAATCTTGTCTTTTCACTTTATTTCATTAATTTGATCTTCAATCCCTGATATCTTTTCTCCCACTTGATCAAATCGGCTATCGAAGCTTGTGTATGCTTCACAAAGTTCTCATACTGTGGTTTTCAGCTCCATCAGGTCATTTAAGCTCTTCTCTACACTGGTTATTCTAGTTAGCCATTCATTTAGCCTTTTTTTCAAGGTTTTTATCTTCCTTGTGATGGGTTAGAACATGCTCCTTTAACTTGGAGAAGTTTGTTATTACCGACCTTCTGAAGCCTACTTCTGCCAGTTCATCAAACTCATTCTCTATCCAGTTTTGTTCCGTTGCTGGCTAGGAGTTGAGTTCCTTTGGAGGCGAGGAGGTGTTCTGGTTTTTGGAATTTTCAGCCTTTCTGCTCTGGTTTCTCCCCATCTTTGTGGTTTTATCTACCTTTGGTCTTTGATGTTGGTGACCTATGGATGAGGTTTTGGTGTGGATGTCCTTTTTGTTGATGTTGATGCTCTTCCTGTTTGTTAGTGTTCCTTCTAACAGACAGGCCCCTTAGCTGCAGGTCTGTTGGAGTTTACTGGAGGTCTACTATAGACCCTGTTTGCCTGGGTATCACTAGCGGAGACTGCAGAACAGCAAATATCGCTGCCTGTTCCTTCCTCTGGAAGCTTTGCTACAGAGGGGCACCTGCCTGTGTGAGGTGTACAGTCAGGCTACACAGGAGTCAGGGACCCACTTGAGGAGGCAGTCTGTCCATTCTCAGAGCTCAGATGCCGTGCTGTGAGAACCACTGCTCTCTTCAGAGCTGTCAGGCAGGGATGTTTAAGTCTGGAGTAGCTGTCTGCTGGTTTTTGTTCACATATGTCCTGTCCCCAGAAGTGGAATCTAGAGAGGCAGTAGGCCTTGCTGAGCTGCAGTGGGCTCCGCCCAGTTCGAGCTTCCCTGCCTCTTTGTTTATACTGTGAGCATAGAACCTCCTACTCAAGCCTCAGCAATGGCGGACACCCCTCTCCCCACCAAACTCCAGTGACCCAGGTCATTCTCAGACTGCTGTGCTGGCAGCAAGCAAGGCTCCGTGGGCATGGGACCCTCTGAGCCAGGCACAGGAGGGAATCTCCTGGTCTGCCGGTTGCGAAGACCGTGGGGAAAACGGATTATTTGGGCAGGAGTGTACCATTCCTCCAGGTACAGTTAGTCACAAGTTCCCTTGGCTAGGAAAGGGAAATCCCCTGACGCCTTGCGCTTCCTGGGTGAGGTGACACCTTGTCCTGCTTTGTCTCGCCCTCCTTGGGCTGCACCCACTGTCCAACCAGTCCCAATGAATTGAACCAGTCACCTCAATTGGAAATGCAGACATCACCCATCTTCTGTGTCAATCTCGCTGGGAGCTGTAGACCAGAGCTGTTCCTACTCGGCCATCTTGGAAGCGGCTCTTCGATCACTATTTTCAGTGACTGAATTTGTTCTAATGAACTGAAGTAATCGGATTTTTATCAGACTATCAATTCTTATAACTAGTTTGTGACTTTAAAAAGTGTATACTGATAAAGAATAAGTTGTTGAAAAATGTTGCATCCTTAAAAAGTGCCTCTCCTTTCTCTTGTATCTATGTAGTCCTGTAAAAGAAATGTGACATAATTTTGAGTTCCCATTGGAGGAACTTTTTTTTTGTTTTTTGGAGATGCAGTCTCGCTCTGTCACCCAGGCTGGAGTGCAGTGGCACGATCTCGGCTCACTGCAACCTCCATCTCCCGGGTTCAAGTGATTCTTCTGCCTCAGCCTCCTGAGTAGCTGGGATTATAGGCACATGCCACCACACCCAGCTAATTTTTGTATTTTAGTAGACACAGGGTTTCACTGTGTTGGCCAGGCTGGTCTCAAACTCCTGACCTCAGGTGATCTGCCTACCTTGGCCTCCCAAAGTGCTGCGATTACAGGCATGAGTCACCGCATCCAGCCTTGATTCTAGTATTTTATGCCTTCAAAAACTCAGGTGGGAGCAAATATGATTTTCCTAGGATATGCCATCTGTTAGAGATGAAAGATACCCTACTCCAACTGTTATCAGCTCTTTTTAAAAATGTTTATTTTTAATTGTAAATGGACAAATTATAGTTGTATTTATGGGACAAAAGTGATTTTGTGTCTTAGGAGTACAGTGTGGATTAATTAAATCAAGCTAATTAACATATTCATCACCTCAACTGTAGTGGACCCTTGGTATCCCTGGGAGTTTGGTTCCAGAATTCTGTTTATCAAAATCCACGGATGCTCAAGTCCCTTTTAGAATGTGGTGTGGTATTTGCATGTAATCTACATACATCCTTCTAATACCTAATACAATATAAATGCTGTGTAAATAGTTGTTATAATGTATTGTTTATGGAATAATGACAAAGCAGAAGGTCTGTACGTGTTCAGTACAAATGTAACCATCCATTTTTTCTCCCTGAATATTCCTGTCTTGAATTTGGTTGAATCCGTAGATGCAGAACCCACAGATACAGAGGGCTGACATTAATCATGTTTTTGATGTTGAGAATATATAAACTTTTAATTATCTTAGAACGAAGTGAGATGATAGGCTTGGTTTATATTTAATGTTTAATCATGCAACTCTTTGTGCCAGTGTTTTATGGACTAATTGTCATCTACATGTGCACACTCTTTCCTTTTAAAAGCATATATGCAATACTTGGAATAGTTATGCAAAGGCCTAAAGTCACTTGGGTACGTTCATAAGCAGTGGAAGTGTAGCTCATGTATTTCTTTTTTTTATTTTCTTCAACTTTTAAGTGCAGGATGTGCAGTTTTGTCACCTAAACGTGTTCCATGGTGGTGTGCTGCACAGATCAACCCATCACCTAGGTATTAAGCCCAGCATCCATTAACTATTCTTCTGGATGTTCTGCTGACCCCCATTCTCCCACTCTGACAGGCCCCACTGTGTGTTGTTCCCTCCCATGTGTCCATGTGTTCTCATCATTAAGCTCCCACTTCTGTAAGTGAGAACATGTGGTATTTGGTTTTCTGTTCCTGCATTAAGTTTGCTGGGGATAATGGCTTCCAGTTCTATGTCCCTGCAGAGGACATGATCTGGTTCCCTTTTATGGCTGTGTAGTATTCCATGGTGTATATGTACTACATTTTCTTTATCCAATCAGTCTATCATTGATGGGCTTTTAAGTTGATTCCATGTCTTTGCTATTGTGAATAGTGCTGGAGTGAACATACATGAACATGTATCTTCACAGTAGAGTGATTTGTATTCATTTGCGTATATACCCAGTAATGGGATTGTTGGGTCAAATGCTATTTCTGCCTCTAGGTCTTTGAGGAATCGCCACACTGTCTTCCATAGTGATTGAACTAATTAATTTACATTCCCACCAACAGTGTAAAACGGTTCCCTTTTCTCTGCAACCTTGCCAGCATCTGTTGTTTTTTGACTTTTTAATAGTAGCCATTCTGACTGGCATGAGATGGTATCTCATTGTGGTTTTGATTTGTATTTCTCTAATGATCAATGAAGTTAAACTTTTTTCCATATGTTTGTTGGCCACATGGCCACTTCTTTTGAGAAGTGTCTGTTTATGTCATCTGCTCACTTTTTAATGGGGTTGTTTTTTTTCTTGTAAATTTCAGTTCCTTGTAGACTCTGATATTAGACCTTTGTCAGATGAATAGATTGCAAAAATGTTCTGCCATTCTGTAGGTTGTCTGTTCACTCTGATAGTTACTTTTGCTGTACAGAAGCTCTTTAGTTTAAATAGATGCCATTTGTCAATTTTTGCTTTTGTTGCAATTGCTTTTAGTGTATTCATCATGAAATCTTTGCCTGTGCCTATGTCCTGAATGGAATTACCTAGATTTACTTCTAGGGTTTTTATAGTTTTGGGTTTTACATTTGAGTCTTTAATCCATCTTGAGTTAATTTTTATATATGGTGTAAGGAAGGGGTTCGGTTTCTTTTTTTTTTTTTTTTTTTGAGGCGGAGTCTCGCTCTGTCGCCGGACTGGAGTGCAGTGGCCAGATCTCAGCTCACTGCAAGCTCCGCCTCCCGGGTTTACGCCATTCTCCTGCCTCAGCCTCCCGAGTAGCTGGGACTACAGGTGCCCGCCACCTCGCCCGGCTAGTTTTTGTATTTTTAGTAGAGATGGGGTTTCACCGTGTTAGCCAGGATGGTCTCGATCTCCTGACCTCGTGATCCGCCCGTCTCGGTCTCCCAAAGTGCTGGGATTACAGGCTTGAGCCACCGTGCCCGGCCTTGGGTTCGGTTTCAATTTTCTGCACTCAGCCAGCACTCAGCACCATTTGTTAAACAGGGAGTCTTTTCTCATTGCTTTTGTTGAGTTTGTCAGAGATCACATGGTTGTAGGTGTGTGATCTTATTTCTGAGTATTCTGTTCCTTGGTCTATGTGTCTGTTCTTGTACCAGTTCCATGCTGTTTTGGTGACTGTATCCTTGTATAGTTTGAAATCTGGTAGCATGATGCCTCCAACTTTGTTCTTTTTGCTTAGGATTGCCCTAGCTATTTGTGCTCTTTTTTGGTTCCATATGAATTTGAATGTAGTAACTTCTAATTCTGTGAAGAATGCCAATTGTAATTTAATGGGAATAGCATTGAATCTATAAATTACTTTGGGCAGTATGGCCATTTTCACAATCTTGATTCTTCCTATCCATGAACATGGAATGTTTCTCCATTTGTTTGTGTCCTCTGTGATTTCTTTTGAGTAGTGGTTTGTAGTTCTCCTTGAAGAGGTCCTCATTTTCCTTGTTAAGCTGTGTTCCTAGGTATTTTATTCTTTTGGTAGCAGTTGTGAATGGGAGTTCATTCATGATTTGGCTGTCTGCTTGCCTGTTGTTGGTGTGTGGGGATGCTAGCAATTTTTGCACGTTGATTTTATATCCTGAGACTTTGCTGAAGTTACTTATCGCTTAAGAAGCTTTTTGGCTTAGACGATGAGGTTTTCTAGCTATAAGATCATGTCATCTGCAAATAAAGATAATTCAACTTCCTCTCTTCCTATTTGAATACCTTTATTTCTTTCTCTTGTTTGATTGCTCTGGTCAGAATTTTTAATACTTTGTTGGATAGGAGTGGTGAGAGAGGGCATCCTTGTCTAGTGCTGGTTTTCAAGGGGAATCCTTTCAGCTTTTACCCATTCAGTATGATGTTGGTTATGGGTTTGTCATAGATGTCTCTTACTATTTTGAAGTATGTTCCTTCAATATCTAGTTTATTGAGAGTTTCTAACATGAAAGGATGTTGAATTTTATTGAAGGCCTTTTCTGTGTGTATTGAGATAATCATGTGGTTTTTGTCTTTAGTTCTGTTTATGTGATGAATCATATTTATTGATTTGCATATGTTGAACCAACCTTGCATTGTGGTGATGAAGCAGACTTGATCATGGTGGATAGTCCTTTTGATGTGCTGCTGGATTTGATTTGCCAGTATTTTATTGAGGATTTTTTGCATTGATGTTCATCAGGGATATTGGCCTGAAGTTTTCTTTTTTTGTTGTGTCTCTGCCAGGTTTTGGTATCAGGATGATGCTGGCCTCATAAAATGAGTTAGGGAGGAGTCCCTTTTCCCCCCCCCCAGTTTTTTGGAATAGTTTCAGTAGAAATGGTACCAGCTCTTTTTTGTATGTCTGGTGGAATTCAGCTGTGAATCCATCTGGTCCTGGGCTTTTTTTTAGTTGGTAGACTATTTATTACTGCCTCAATTTCAGAACTCATTATTTTTGATCTATTCAGAGATTCAGTTTCTTCTTGGTTCAGTCTTGGGAGGGTGTATGTGTCCAGGAGTTTATCCATTTCTTCTAGATTTTCTAGTTTATGTGCATACAAGTATTTACAGTATTATCTGATGGTTGTTTGTTTGTTTATTTATTTATTTTGAGATGGAGTCTTGCTCTGTCGCTCAGTCTGGAGTGCAGTGGCGTGACCTCAGCTCACTGCAACCTCTGCCTGCCGGGTTCAAACAATTCTCCTGCCTCAGCCTCCCGAGTAGCTGAGACTACAGGCATGCACCACCATGCCTGGCTAATTTTTTGTGCTTTTAGTAAAGAAGAGGTTTCACCATGCTGGCCTGGCTGTTCTAGAACTCCTGACCTTGTGATCCTGACCTTGTGATCCACCCGCCTTAGCCTCCCACAGTGCTGGGATTACAGGTGTGAGCCACCGTGGCTGGCCAGTTGTTTATATTTCTTTGGGGTCAGTGGTGATATCTTCCTTATAATTTCTGATTGTGTTTATTTCATTCTTTTCACTTTTCTTCATTAGTTTAGCTAGAGGTCTATCTATTTTATTAATGTTTTCAAAAAATCAGCTCCTGGATTCATTGAATTTTTTTGAAGGGTTGTTTTGTGTCTCTATCTTCTTCAGTTCACTTCTGATCTTGGTTATTGTCTTCTGCCAGCATTGGGGTCTGTTTGCTCTTGGCTCTCTAGTTCTTTAGTTGAGATGTCAGGTAGTTAACTTGAGATCTTTCTAGCTTTTTGATGTGGGCATTTAGTGCTATAAATTTCCTTCTTAACACTGCTTTAGCTGCATCCCAGAGATTCTGGCACATTGTCTCTTTGTTCTCATTAGTTTCAGATAACTTCTTGGTTTCTCCCATAATTTTGTTGTTTACCCAAGAGTCACTCAGGAGCAGGTTGTTCAATTTCTATGTAGTTGTGTGGTTTTGAGTGAATTTCTTAATTGTGAGTTCTAATTTGATTGTGCTGTGGTCTGAGAGACTGTTTGTTATGATTTCATTTCTTTTGCATTTGCCAAGGAAAGTTTTACTTCTGATTATGTGATCGATTTCAGAATAAGTATCATGTGGTGATGAGAAGAATATATATTCTGTTGAATTTGGGTGGGAAGTTCTGTAGATATCTATCAGGTCCAGTTGATATGGAGCTGAGTTCAGGTCCAGAATAATTTCTGTCTTGATGATCTGTCTAATATTGTTAGTGGGGTGTTAAAGTCTCTCACTATTATTGTGTGGGAGTCTAAGTCTCTTTGCAGTTCTCTAAGCACTTGTTTTATGAATTTGGGTGCTCCTGTGTTGGGTGCATATATATTTATGATAGCTCTTCTTGTTGAATTGAACCTTTTACCATTATGTAATGCCCTTGTCTTTTTTTTTTTTTTTATCTTTGTTGGTTTAAAGTCTCTTTTGTCAGAATCTAGGGTTGCAACTCCTGCTTTTTTCTGTTTTCCATTTGCTTGGTAAATTTTCCTCCATCCCTTTGTTTAGAGCTTGTGTGTGTCTCTTGAGGATAGCATACTGATGGGTCTTGGCCCTTCATCCAGCTTGCCATTCTTGATCTTTTAATTGGGGGCATTTAACCTATTTACATTTAACGTTAGTATTGTTATGTATGAATTTGATCCTGTCTTGATGATGCTAGCTGGTTATTTTGCAGGCTTGGTTTATGTGATTGCTTCATAGTGTCACTGGTCTGTGTACTTCAGTGTGTTTTTGTAGTGGCTGGTAACAATTTTTCCTTTCCATATTTAGTTCTTTTTTCAGGAGCTCTTGTAAGGCAGGACTGGTATAACAAATTCCCTCACCTTTCGCTTGTCTGAAAAGGATCTTATTTCTCCTCTGCTTATAAAGCTTAGTTTGGTCAGATATGAAATTCTCAGTTGGAAATTCTTTTCTTTAAGTATGTTGAATATTGGCCACCAGTCTCTTCTGGCTTGCAGGGTTTTTGCTGAGAGGTTTGCTATTAGTCTGATGGGTTTCCCTTTGTAGGTGAGCTGGCCTTTGTCTCTGGCTGCCCTTAACAGCTTTTCTTTCATTTGGACCTTGGGGATCTGGTGGCCTTGGGGAATCTGATGGGAAGACACATCTGATTATAGGTCTTGGGGTTGATCTTTTTGTGGAGTATCTTACTGGGGTTCTCTGCATTTCCTGAATTTGAATATTAGCCTGTCCTGATAATCTGGGGGAGTTCTATATGATATTCTGAAGTCTGTTTTCCAACTTGGTTCCATTCTCCTTGTCTCTTTCAGATACCCCAATCAGTTGTAGGTTTGGTCTCTTTACATAATCCCATATTTCTTGGAGGTTTTATTCATTCCTTTTTGTTCCTTTTTCTCTATTGTTGTCTGCCTGTCTTATTTTGGAAAGATAGTCTTCAGGCTCTGAGGTTCTTTCCTCCACTTGGTCTGTCCTGCTGTTGATACTTGTGATTTTATTGTGAAGTTCTCATGTTGTGTTTTTCAGCTCCATCAGGTCTGTTATGTTCCTCTCTAAACTGACTGTTGTGGCTACCAGCTCCTGTATTGTTTTATCATGATTCTTAGCTTCTTTGCATTGGGTTAAAACATGCTCCTTTAGCTCAGTGTAGTTTATTATTACCCACCTTCTGAAGCCTATTTCTGTCAATTCAGCCATCTCAGCCTCAGACCAGTTCTGTGCTTTTGCTGGAGAGGCGTTGCGGTCATTTGGAGGAGAAGAGGCACTCTGGCCTTTTGAGTTGTCAGCATTTTTGCATTGATTCTTTCTCATCTTTTTGGCCTTAATCTACCTTTGTTCTTTCAGGTTGCTGACCTTTAACTGAGGTTTTTGTGGGGTCTTTTTGTTGATGATGTTGTTTTCTGTTCATTTGTTTTTCTTTTAGTAGTCTGGCCACTTTGCTCTATGTAGGGCTGCTGTGGTTTGCCAGGAGTCCTCTCCATACCCCAGTTGCCTTGGTTTCTCCCATACCTGGAGGTATCAGCAGAGAAGGCCATGAAGCAGCAAAGATGGCAGGCAGGTCCTTCCTCTGGAGGCTCTGTCCCAGGGGGTAGGTACTTACCTGTTGTTGGCCTGCATGCACCTATAAGAGGTGGCTGGAGACCCCTGTTGGGAGATCTCAACAAGTCACAAGGAATGGGATCAGGGACTTGCCAAAAGCAGCAGTCTGGCTGCTTTTTGGTAGAGCACATGTGCTGCGTTAAATGGGACACTACCTTGTCTGTACTGCCTGTATTCTCCAAAGCTGGCAGGCAGGAGCAGCTGAGTTGACTGAACTCCAGACATGGCGGTCACCCCTTACCCCCGGAGCTCAGTCCTAGTGAGATGCGAAAGCTCTGCCCTTAGAACCCTTAGCCAGTGTATTTCTATACGACATGAACACTTGAAATGTAATGGGTAACAGTAGTGGGTGTTTATAGTAATAATCGTATTGTCAAAATAATATTAATTTGTTTTATTCTGTTTGAAGATGTACTGTTTAGCGAGGCAGGGAAACATTTTAGAAGCAGTTTGACTTAGAGTTTTCCATTAAACACAGCTATCTTTCAACTATTTGAAAAACTCTTATATTACTGAAAAATTAAGGGTTAATGATAGCTAGGATTTCATTATTTTATTGAAAAATAATTTAGTTCAACTGCCATTCACATTTAAATTACTTAATTAGCATGAAGACTGGGATGTGAAGGAACTGATTTTCACAAATTGATATCAATAGCTATGAACTGGGTTACTGAAATACATGTGGAAAATAATAAATACTAAAAGAAATGGAAGGAAAAGTGTGATGAAAGAGTATTATATTTGTAAAAATTAATTTAAAAATAGACTGTAGAAGGAAATAATAGGAATTAATTGGTAAAAAAAAGAATATATACTATTCTGATAGATATGGAATGCGATTAAAATAGGTAACGTTCACATGAGCAATTCATAAATCTTTTATTTTTATGCTTCATGACTTGTTAAGGTCTTCCACAGAGATTATTGAGTCGCACTTTAAGATTGTAAAGCCAGAACCTCTTGGGAAAAAGTCTTTTTAGGGAAGAGTAGGGTCTTTCCTGACATCTTAAAAAACACAGATGCATAATTAATTATATGAAGGGGGCAAAAAACTTTTAGTACATCCAGTGAACAATGTTAGTGAGAGTAGACATAAACTAAAATATAATCATGTGCTAATGCAGATATCACTGCTATAATCACTATAAAATATTTTATATATGTTATTTCTCGGGTTGGACTCTAGAAATTTAGTGTATGTTTCAGTTTGACTGTTGGGTACACATTTTTGTCTCCCTCTCTATAATAACTGCCTGTATGTGACTTGTAGCTGATTAATTCCTATGTAATAGAGAAAAACTTGCACCTTTGGTTGGTGGGAAGTGGGATTTGGGGTGAGACTAGATTGAATAGCAGAGATGGTAGCTTTCCTTGTGTTAAATTGTACAAGAAGCCACACAGGGTTTTGGGAGAGCTGTGAGGAGTCTACTGTGACACTTTTGTAGCTCTGAGGGCTGTGAAGAGTTCATAGCTAGCAGTCATATAGAACTTGCTGGCTCAGTGCCTTTTTTTTTGGTCTTTTTTCCCCGTTTTTTTTTTTATTGGGTTTTGTTTGTTTGTTTGTTTGTTTTTGAACAGAGCATCAGATGAGTGCCAAAAAAGAATAAAGGAAGAAGGCTAAAACAGACTTTCTTCCCTGTTAGGGTCTTAATTCCTAGTAGGTGGGAGCTATATACCTGCTACAGCATATTGTTTTTAACTCACAAAGTTTCACTTATAATGATTTAAAAACTATATAAATGATAACATCTCATAGTTTATATATGTATACACACACATACTCTTTCTCTCTGTATATAATTCATTTTGTTCTAAGCCAAAATACAGTTTTTAAATTACCAGTTAATTTTTTTTATTTTTTTTCCTTAAGAGACAGGATCTTGCCCTGTTGCCTGGGTTGGAGTGTGGTGGCATGGTCATAGTTCACTGCATACTTGAACTCCTAGACTCAAGCAATGTTTCTACCTCAGCCTCCCCTAGTAACTGGGAGTACAGGCATGTGCCACCATGCCCTCTGCTTATTACCAGTTAAATTTTAAGTAACAATATTTTCTATGGTTATGATGTATATTAAAATAAAATGGGTGAATACATAGCTTACCTTAACTCAGAATTAAATTGGCTATGCTACAAAGAGCCATTTTATCAAGTTCTAAGTATGTGTTAAGTGAATTTGATGATGGTGTGCATTCATTCATGACATACTTTTTGAATACTTTCAAAGTGGCAGCCACTTTTTAGGAGTTGCTATATATCCGGGTAAAACAAAGCCCCTGTGTGCAGAGAGATTACATTCTAATGAGACATTTCAGTGAGAATGACCTAGAAGTATAAACACACTGGGGCCCGGACAAGTTTGTGTTTTGGAAATAGCCAGAAGGCCGGTGAAACTAGACTTAAGTGAATGAATGAACTAGGGGGAGAATGAAAGAAGTGAGATCAGAGAGCAAAGCAGAGGCCAGATCATTTAGGGCCTTAGAGACTAGGAAAGGAATTTGGATGTTACTCCAGATGTCATGAGAAGTCATTATAGGGTTTTAAGCAAGAGAGTTGCCTGATCTGAGATATTTACATATACATACACACACACACATACATATCTGTGTGTATATATACATATATATATTTTTAAATCACTCTGGCTAAGATGTGGAGAAGCATCAGTACAGGGGCAAAAATGGAAACAGGGACATCAGCTGTTGCAGTAATTCAGATGAGAAGTAATGATAGCTTGGACCAGTGTGCTGAAATGAAGGTAGTGAGGCAAGGTCAGATTGAGAGTATTTTTTTAAAGGTAAATCTGATAGTATCAGCTGAAATAGGGTGTGAGAGAAGTCATGGATGATTGATTCCCTAGAATTTTTGCCTGAACAGCTTAGTGAATGGTAGCTTGCTGATTTGCTGAGATGTATGAGTGTTGGTGTCAGTTTTAATTTAAATCTTTACCTCTTAAATAAGAAATGTATTAACATTAAGTATGTAAAATATTTTTTAAAAGTCATTATGAAAACTTCTTTTTCAATAGGCGGAGTACGTCCAGCTTGTTACTGAACTTCGAATGACAAGAGCCATTCAGCCTCAGATCAATGCCTTTTTACAGGGCTTTCATATGTTCATTCCACCCTCCCTCATACAGCTTTTTGATGAATATGAATTGGTAAGGAAAAACATCAGTTCTTATGTTGTAACACAACAACACAAAACTCTAGTGATGTAATTCAGAAATAATTGTGGAGTACTATAATGAATGAAATAATGTATAAATGAGAAAAAATGGTTTAATGTCCATTTTTAGAGATTTGATATAAAATTTATGGATGTGCCTTCTCTTAAGCTTAATAACCAGATAAGCAACTCCTTAATGTGAAGTGAGGTGAGGTGGTGACAAACTAAAATGGAATATATTCCTATTTCTTCTATATGGGAGATGTTGAAGGCCAGTCTTCCTATATGTGCAGTATTCTATATTATTTCTGAATTTTTTATTTGATCACATGACATAAAGGGCGCTGATACTAACTTCTTAAACTTCTAAAGAGAATTAAGAAGGTTTTTCTTATTGTATAGTATTTTCTTCTCCAGTTTCTTATATTGCCATATATATAATTTTATAGTTATTTATTTCAAACCTATAGAGTCCATCGTCTTTGCTGTCCTGTACTCCCTAATGAATGTTTTGTTTTGCTACTTTAATTTGCCTTTATTGTACTGTGATCCAACAGGATTTCTAATTTTATATGATTTTTGTTGCATTTTTCTCCATTTTCTTTTTCTCTTTAGTTTTGGTAATTTGGAGAATTATTTTTAAACTCTTTGAGTTGTCTAAATCTAAATAAAGCACAGTATTTTAAATAGAATATAGTTGCTTTCTTATCTAAAAAAATATAATTTGCAATAGTAA
Organism: Rhinopithecus roxellana; assembly: GCF_007565055.1. Lineage (NCBI taxonomy): Eukaryota > Metazoa > Chordata > Mammalia > Primates > Cercopithecidae > Rhinopithecus > Rhinopithecus roxellana. Next base: position 78,321,633 of record NC_044552.1, read on the forward strand.
GTCCCAGATCAGTGGAAATATTTTATTTAGTTTTTATTCTGTCTCAGAAAATTAGTTTTACCTTATGCCTTTCATTTTAGTATATGGATACAGATACTAATATATACCTTTAATTTTACATATGTATCAGTATTTTAAATTTATCATTCATAGTATATGTTAGCAGTGAACAAAATTTGCTAATTAATTTTGAAGTCCACTGTGATTTAGTTTCATTAAATGTAAGTTTTGAGGTTTTTTTGATTGTTTTTTAGCTGTACAGTTAATGGCTTCAGTTAGCGTAGATTCATCTAGTTTTTATGTAACAGTAGAAGTTATTTTCAGCATTTAAAAATGGAGGACTATTCGAGCTGTTATATTATCAGACCTGACTGAAATCTGACTTTTCCTGTACTGTGCTTGGATTAAATTAGCCTTTTGAAATTCAAAACAGAGAATTAATTATTTGCTGAACCTTTATGTATGTAAAAAACAAATAGCAACAACAAAAATAATTGATGAAAACTTTGCCTTATAATTTACTGATATCAATAAATTTATAAAACTTTGAATTATAATATACATGCAGAAAAGGACACACATCATAAATGTATAGCTTGATAAGTTTTAACAAACTGAACATACCCATGAAATTAACACCCAGATGAAGAAACAGAAATCCTAGCACCCCGTATGTCACTCTGTCATCCCCCTCCAGTCATTCTCCCACTTTAACAGTAACCATTCTCTTGACTTCTAAAATCATAGATGAGATTTGCGTATTTTAGAACTGTGTAAATAGAATTTATCTGGCTTTCTTAGCTCAACTTTTTTTGTGTGGGAATCATACATATTGTTCATGCAGTTGGTAATTTGTTCATTTTTATTGCTGTATAGCATTTCAGTTTCCTTTAGTCTTTTCTATTCTTGATGAACATTTAGTGGGTACTTTTCAGTTTCAGGCTCTTTGAAGTACTGCTGCTACAAACATGCCTTTAGGAAAACCTAAGTATGCATTCTGTAGGTTATATGCCTTGGAGTGGAATTGCTGGGACATAGGCTGTGCATGTATCCCATTTCAGTAGATACGAGCAGATAGTTTCCCAAGTGATGCATCAATTTACACTCCCATTAGTAGGTGTGAGAGTTCTGGGTGTTCTGCATTCTCACTAGCATTTGATAATTTTCCATCTTTTTCATTTCCTTACTGGTAATTCAGTAGTGGTCTTTCCTTGAGATTTTAATTTGTATTTATTTGGTAGCTAATGAAGTTACACACCTTTTATGATTACAGCCATTTGTGTACTCTGTTTTCAAAGTGTCTATTTAAGTAATTTGTCCATTTTTCTATTGTGTTTTCTGTTTTTTTTTTTTCTTTTTACTGACTTGTAGGACTCTTTATGTATTCTTTTATAAGAGTCTTTTGTTGGATATATGTATTATGAATATTTTCTACTCAGGTCTTTTCAGTGCATAAAAATTTTGGGGTTTAACATAATTCAGTTTATCAGTTTTTTTTTTTTTTAATGGAAGAAACTTTTTGTGTCTTGTTTAAGAAACTGTTTCTTTCTCCAAGGCTGTGAAGATGTTTTTCTGTGTTTTCTTTTAAAAGCGTTATTCCTTTATCTTTCACATTTAGGTCTGTTACTGGTAAGTTTTTAATTGTGGCTCTTAAACATTAAAATTTAGATCAGGATTCCTGGTTTGTCTTGAACTCTGACTTTACTAAGTTGAGCTGATTCACATTTGGCAAGAGCAACATTGTAGGCATGGTCTTGATTTATGCAGTGATAATAATTACTATTAAGCGTTTAGTATTTGCCAAGTATTTTATATGTATTAATTTTAAAAACGCACAAAAAATCTCTTGAGATGAGTACGATTGTCCCCATTTTACAGATGAGAAAACTAGGCCAAAGAAGATACGGAACTTGTTCATGGTCACAGAGCATGTGTTAGCGGTAGGCTATGAACCCATGTTCGCTGACCTCAGATCTCATCGGTGTTTTCAGTCTGCTTCTTGGTGGCATGAGTAATCAGAGGGACTTGACTTCAGAACCTTTTGTGTGACTTTGAGTCTTTCATAGGGGAGTGCTATGCTACACTGAGAACGGAAACTTGTAAAAAATTTGGTGCAAACGTCTAAGCTAGATGTGCATCTGAGTTAAAAGATTCAGGTTAAATTCTAGAGTTTTAGTGAGGAGAAGGTATCGAATAGCTCCAGTGTACTGAACTGGAGGTATAGTCATCCATTGTAGATAGAAGGCAGTCCTAAGTCAAGAGATGAGTATGGACTGTTCTTCCATACTGTGCTGCTTGTGAATTTATCCATGAAAGAACCAGAATAGGCCGGGCGCCGTGGCTCAAGCCTGTAATCCCAGCACTTTGGGAGGCCGAGACGGGCGGATCACGAGGTCAGGAGATCGAGACCATCCTGACTAACGCGGTGAAACCCCGTCTCTACTAAAAAAATACAAAAAACTAGCCGGGCGTGATGGCGGGCGCCTGTAGTCCCAGCTACTCGGGAGGCTGAGGCAGGAGAATGGCGGAGCCTGCAGTGAGCTGAGATCCGGCCACTCCACTCCAGCCTGGGCGACAGAGCGAGACTCCGTCTCAAAAAAAAAAAAAAAAGAACGAACCAGAATATAAAAACGTTGAGTCATGCAATGCTGGGTAAGCTGATGGCTATGAATACTTGCATGATTCAGTTTCTAACTATTAGTATGAGTTATATAACTTACAGTTCCAACAGATGAATTCAGTTATTTTGTTTTAAAAAAATGATTGGGACTTAAAATTTTTATTATATGTACTTTTTATTCTGGAATTCTCATTTCATCTATTTGTTTTTGGTCAATTTAGTAACTTTTTTTGCCCAGTTGTTAGGTGGAATAATAAAGATCCTTTCATCCTCTTCTTCAAAAAAAAAATTGTAACAATTAATGTGATATTCATGAAGTGCTTCAAATTTCTTCAGAGAATGTAGTATTAGTCATTTTTATTCATAATTATGAATAATGAAAACATACTTAATATTATTAAAAGCTTATCTTCAGCCTAGAAGGGAAAAGGATTAAACTTATGAATTGTAAGACATGCGTAAAGCCTATCCCACTCCCTTTTAGCAAACCTGTATCAGAGTCCTGCCAGGGAACAGAATTTCTCCAGATGGTTCAAATATTGAAACTTTAACAAAGGGACTATTACAGAGATATGGGCAGTGTTAAGAATAAACAAGGTCTAGTGAGACATCCACAGACTGGCAACAGGGAAAGCCTTTATCATCCCTAGGACTGAAGAGACAGGTAGAGGAATTACTGTGAAGAGCCCCATGGGAGCCTGAACCGCCAAGGAGGGCCCACCTGGTGGTAGCCATACTTGAGAAGCCATAGCTACTGCAAAGAGGTGCTGAAGCAGTGGGGGAGCAGAGAGTACCCTCACCTCCAAACTAACTGCCTGTGTTTCCCAGGTTCCAAACCCAATCCAAAGCCAGCTGGCAAGAGAACCAGCAGGCAAAGCAGCCAGTCTGCAGTGCAAAGGAAGCTAGAGAATGTATTTGGGGGTGGTCAATGTAGACTAACTAGACTGTCTTCATCTAGAAAGAGGATTCTATAATACTGTTACTAGGAGGACTAAAACACACCCTATACTAGCAGTTCTAAAACTTGTTGGTCTTAGGACCCCTTGCAACAAAAGAGTTTTTGTTTATGTGGGTTATGTCAATCTATATTTACTGTACTTGAAATTAAAACAGAAATGTAAAATATTTTATTCACATAAAATAATCTATTATTATGTTAATATAGAGAACATTTGAAAAACTAAAATTGCATTTTCTAGAACAAAACAAATAATGGGAAGATTGGTACTGTTTTACAGTTTTGCAAATTTCTTTAATGTCTAGCTTAATAGAAGACAATGGGCTCTTATAACTGCTTTTGTGTATAATCTGTTTTGATATGTTGTTTGGTTGAAATATATGAAGAAAATCCAACCTCATACAGATAAGTTGGAAAAGGGAGAACCTCATGGACCCACAGAAAAATCTCGGAAACCCTCAAGAGTTCTCAGATGTTGCCTTATATCAATCTTATTTAAGGTACAAGGTCAGCTATATGTTATGAGTAGTTACTATAGGAGACATGATTTTGAATCACACTGTATCTACATCCCTGTAATAAGAAATCCTGGCTGGGTGCAGTGGTTCACACCTGTAATCCCAGCACTTTGGGAGGCTGAGGTGGGCGGATCACAAGGTCAGGAGATCGAGACCATCCTGGCTAACATGGTGAAACCCCATCTCTACTAAATATACAAAAAAATTAGCCGGGCGTGGTGGCGGGCACCTGTAGTCCCAGCTACTCGGGAGGCTGAGGCAGGAGAATGGCGTGAACCCGGGAGGCGGAGCTAGCAGTGAGCCGAGATCGCACCACCGCACTCCTCCGGCCTGGGCGACAGAGCGAGACTCCGTCTCAAAAAAAAAAAAAAAAAAAAAAAAAAAAGAAATCCTGATGGATATTCTGGCTCATCAGTGTAAAGTGTAGGCCAATCATTGCCTCCCCTGTCTATGTAAGCATATCTAACTGTGAAATATGGACTGATTCAGAGAAGTGGACAGGCTCTTTTCATGTCCTCTTTTCCCTTGGAAAACAAAAAGGCAAATACTTTGCCGTTCTTAATTTCATTTTTACTTACATGATTGAGAAGTTGTGTCTTTGATTATCTTCCTGTATGAAAGAAACCTATCAAGTCATTAGGAAAATTGCATTTTTTTTTTGACTTTGGAGAAAATTGACTTTAAAGGATCCAAATTATTCCAGAAGAGAATTCCTAAAAAGGCCTAAATATTTTTTAAAAATCATAACTATTTTTATATTACCTCCTTTTTCCTCATGATAAAGATTTCTTGATGCTTTTCCGCTTGTTTAGTCAAGTATTTATTCAGGTCTTTGTTGTCACTTCCATGTTGAGAATACTGTCTTCTTACAGAAGTTAACAAATTTGCAAAGAGTTGTAAAAATATAAAGTAAATCAAAGATAATGTTCATAAAACTTTTGCACACATAAACTGTTGTTGCATATGTTCACACATAAACATATAAACTATAATCTCTTATGTTTTAATGACGTTGTGTCAATGTGGAAACATCTCCACATCTTACAATATTTGAGATTATCAGCGTCAAGAATTTTCTCTCATGTAATGCTTGTTATTGGATGACATGCAGGAACTGTCACAAAAATGTATCAGTTTCATGTGGGATTAGTTTCTAATTAAGGCAAATTTACCATTTAAATGTAATAACTTTTTTCCCTAAAGAAAATTATTGAAATATTTCTCTTCTTCCCCCAAGGAGCTACTGCTTTCTGGCATGCCAGAAATTGATGTGAGTGATTGGATAAAAAATACAGAATACACAAGTGGCTATGAAAGAGAAGATCCAGTTATTCAGGTAAAATTTCTCTAGAGCTTAGAATGAAGTTAAGTTTTGCCGTTTAATTTCGTAAGCTTTTCAGCACTATTGAATGAAAACTTACATTAATTAACAAAGTAAAGTGTTTCCCCAAATTATTCTTGTGGGAACAGTGCATATGAAAGCTTTGCATGAAATCATTTTTGGTAAACGACTTTCATAGAATAAAATGTGCTTTATGAAGATTACATATTTCTCTGGTATTGAGAAGTCTGCAGTTGCTGTGAAATATGAGCTAACTTTTTTGTTGTTGTTGTTAGTGGTTCTGGGAAGTTGTGGAAGACATTACTCAAGAGGAGAGAGTTCTTCTCTTGCAGTTTGTTACTGGCAGGTAAGCAGTATTTTTATGATAATAAGGAAATAATTTAATGTATTCTGCTTTTAATGGCTTAGAGATAACTCAAATGAGGAGTTATTACTCTGAATTGTCAGTAACTTACCACCCTTTCCACTGTTTTAGATATTAAAGATTTATTTTGGTATTAAAGATAAGACATTTATAGTAGTGATCAATCATGTTTATTTGATATATTAAAAAGGATCGCCAATTAGGACTATTAGTATATTGCACTTTATAATTTGGAAATCTTTTTGCTCTGCAGGTTGGTCAAGGATAGTAGCCAAATGTTTAATATTTGTATATTGCTGGTTTGGTTTAATAGTAAGGCAGTTCAGTTTATCCTGGGTAACTCATACACATACTCTGTGTTACCCATACACAACAGTTTTTCTGTAATTCAAAGTAAACTTTAAAGTGTCAAGATTCATGGCCTAAAAATTAATTTGTGGTACCATACTTCTCTGAAAAGTTCACTTTTGAAACCAGTTAAATATAATAGATATTAGAAAACTAGATGATTTAACCATCTTTTAGCTTATATTTCTGAAAGATGTAAAAAAAAAAGTCTGATTTTCATTTTGGATAACAGAATTTTATCTTCTATTTATGAAAATGTAGTTTAGTTTTTTTCGTTATAAATGTACATATTTCTCCTAGGAAAGTTAGAAAACAAAGTTAGAATAAGAAAAACCACAGTCCTTCAGCCATAACCACTATAAAAAATTTGATATATTTACTTCTTTGTTTTTTCTGCATATTTAAAAACCATAATTGTGAATATGTATCTATATAAAATACATATATATATATTTTTGTTTTTTGAGACAGTGTCTCATTGTGTCCCTCAGGCTGGAGTGCAGTGGCTTGATCTTGGCTCACTGCAACTTCCGCCCCCTGGGTTCAAGCGATTCTGCTACCTCAGCCTCCCAAGTAGTTGGGAGTACAGGCACCTGCCACCACGCCTGGCTAATTTTTGTATTTTTTTAATTTTTAGTAGAGATGAGGTTTCACCATCTTGGCCAGGCTGGTCTTGAACTCCTGACCTCATGATCCACCCGTCTTGGCCTCTCAAAGTGCTAGGATTACAGGCGTGAGCCACCATGCCTGGCCTATAATTTTTAAGATCCAAATTTTTTTTATTTTAAAAGTAGTGTTTAATCATTGTAGAAAATTTGGACAATGGAGAAAATAGGAGAAAATTAAAATCCTTAATGTTAAGTGATCCCACTATTCAGAGATAATGACAATTAACATTTTGCCTTTTTTTTTTTTTTTTTTTTTTTAGTCTTTCTAATGTATAGTTAGAAAAATAGTTGGGGCCACACTATAGATCTAATTTTAAAGAATAAATTAATAGTCTGGGCACGGTACTTCTCTTGCAGTTTGTTACTGGCAAGTAAGCAGTATTTTTATGATAATATGGAAATAATTTAATATATCCTGTTTTTATGGCTTAAAGATAACTAAAATGAGGAATTATTACTCTGAATTGTCAAAAACCCTTTCCACTGTTTCAGGTATTAAAGATTTATTTTGGTATTAAAGATAAGACATTTATAGTAGTGCCTGTAATCCTGGCACTTTGAGAGGCTGAGGCGGTCAGGTCACTTGAGCTCAGGCGTCTGTTTTTGTTGTTGTTGTTGTGGGAATTCTTTATATGTTCTCGATATCGATTTGGTGTCATATTCAATAAATCATTGCCAAATCCGGTGTTATGAAGCTTTTCCTTTACATTTTCTTCTAAGAGTTTTATAGTATTAGCTCTTACATTGAGGTCTTCAATCCATTTTGAGTTAGTTTTTAAGTTACTTAGTGTAAAGTAAGGGTCCAACTTCATTTTCATTGTGGTGAATATTCAGTTTTCCCAACACATTTCGTTGAAAAGACTGTCTTTTCCCCTTTGAATGTTGTTGGCACTCTAGTTGAAACTCATTTCATTATTTATGTGAGGGGTTATTTCTGGCCTCTATTCTATTCTACTAGTTCATATGTCTCTTTACTTGGCAGTATCACACTATTTTGATTACCACAGCTTTGTAATAAGTTTTGAAATCAGGATATGTGAGTCTGCCACCTTTGTTCTTTTTTTTTCTAGACTGTTTAGGCTATTTGAGGTTCAACTTTGTTTTTAGGTGAACTAACCTATGCTTTATTTTATAAATCATATTTTTAAGAAAGTATTTTAAATTATTCAGATGTTTGCAAGTATATATTTAGTAATCTATACACTAAATGTTCCTTTGTCATTATTCTAATTTATCCAAAAAGCACTACAGCACCTCATTTTAAAAGCAATAGAATGTTTTTTAGTATCAGTTTAATCATGGTACATACACAGGCTAACTTTAGAAGAAATATTAATTTTATTTTTGATGTATGTAGAACTTGAGAAGTTGTAATTACATCCTCTACAGTCATGTACCCAAGATTAAATTTTCTACTGATGTGTTATGCATTATATGTTAGCCTTCCTGTGGCCTCTTTATGTTAGGTGATGTTTGAAAAATATGTTTGATATTCTGAATATCAAATCAAAGAGGAACATAAAGAATTTTTCAGTTTTTCCACTATGAAAAACAAAACAAAAAACCTTTAGGGCCTAGATATTTTTCACAAACAAGGAAATCATTTGGATTACATGTCAGAGCATTTATTGCTTGAATTAATCAATCAAATATTAATCTATTAACAATTTAATGAATGTCTACTCCAGGCATTTTGCTAGCCCCAGGGATATAGATGTAAATATGACTTGTTTGGACCCTCAAATAAGCCCCACTTCAATAAAGAGCCACATGAAAGCAAATAATTGTAAATGTAGCATGCTAAATGCAATATTGAGGTATGTGCTGTGGCCAGTTGCAAGCGTAGTGTAGCTATGGAAATGTGGAGGGGTGTCTCCATGGAAGCTTGCTAACTAATCACAAAGCAATTTACAGTAATGAGTTGGGGTTTTGTAGACTAAAAAATGTCATGTTGTCATTGTCCTAGAGTTGGATATATTTCTACCCTAACTTAGAACTTGAAATTTATCTGTCACGAATATCTTTCTTTCATGATTACAATGTATTAAGATACAAACTCTTAGTTCCAGGGTCCCACATGGTGGGTTTGCTAATATCATGGGTGGAAGTGGATTGCAAAACTTTACAATCGCTGCTGTGCCATATACTCCAAATCTTTTGCCAACTTCAAGCACATGGTATGTTGAATTGGTTTATTTAAATGCTTTACAAATTGTTTTGATTAATTTTGAATGATCAGAGGTCTAACTGTTGCTGCATTGAGAAGAAAACCTCAGCTGTGATCTCTCTCTAGGATTTTGGAATCATTGATAACTAATTATGTAGTTTTTTGTGCCCCTGTTTTTGGGAGGGAAAATGTTTGAGGAAACCGTAATTCCCTACAATTTAATTGACTATAGTTCAAGTATCACCGAAGTTACACTATCATAAGTAGCACTGAGTTACACACCATCACTTCAAACTAAATTGCCCTATTGCTTATTTATTTTAAGCTGAAAAGAACTTACTTTCTTCCACTGCATTTGCATGCTGAAAGAAACTGCAATGCAGCAGATTTTTTCTTCTTTTTAAATACCACTTTAGGGTTTTTCAATTTGAATGCAAATTTGAGAGGATGGTTTTATGTTAATTTTGAGTAGTGTTTTCACTTCTAGACAAAACAATCAGAAATTTTATAGATTTCCTGTTTAATGGTGGTGTATTTTTCTTTTAAAGCATCAACATGCTCAAGTTACCTGAATACCCAAGTAAAGAAATACTCAAGGACAGACTTCTTGTGGCACTACATTGTGGCAGCTATGGTTACACAATGGCATAATGAAGTCTGGAAAACTCATCTGACTGCTGATGCACAATTCAGAATGGCAGAAGTAATTTGGGAAAATGTCAACAAAAAAGCAGCCTAAATGCAACCCATAGGCAGGGCTGATGCTTCAAATTTATAAAAGATCATCAGGTTTTCTGTTTCTGTCTTTTCCCTTTTATGTTTTCTCTGTTTGTGATACAATTAGAAAATATAAAATCACAATAGATTTTATTTTTTAAAATGCTAATTGAAAGTAGTAGAAACTGTCCTTTTTCATAATTAATTTTATCCAAGATTGTATTAAGGCAAAATCTGATTCTACATTCCACCTCTGCTGTGTAACTGTCTTGTTAAAAGGAGGTTTTCTCCTAATTTCTGATGTATTATATGAGGTCATCCAGCTGGTATGTTCTTTTGCATGTAAAGTGCCATTTATATTTTAGAAAACTATTGTATAGAATGGATTAATTTAGATTGTCTATAAAGTCACAAATATGTATTTTCCCACAGTGTATTCTATATTGCAATGATTTTTTTAGCATTTTAATATTTTAATACACATTGTAAAATTTAGACTGATACTAACAGTTGAAATGACATCTGATTTATATATTAAAGCTTACACTATATTGTATGAATTATTTACATCTTTCAGTGGCCAGTTTTCCATATGTACATATTATGTCTCAATGTTTTTCTTATGCCTCATTTTAATTTATAATGAAGGTAAAATTAAAATGTATTTTACTACATTTATTTTCATTACTTTTATCTGTGAGCTTTGACACATCTGAAAAAGTAATCTGATGTGCAAATTATAATTTAAATATGTTAATTTTTTTACTTCTTAAATTTGCTTTTCGTCATTAGATTGTCAAGTTCACGCGATATGTGCCTAATATCACTTGGGTGTTGGGTTTTTGAATTTTTGGGTAATCAGTTTTATTTTGAAAAGACAGACTTGAATAGTTACAGCATATGTTTGAACAGGAAGTAGGAACATGCATACACGAAGAAATGCTAACGGAAGGGTTTGTAATGCTTAGGATCTTCCCTTGGAAACTAAAAATAGTATATTAATGACATTACTGTTTGTAGAATGACATATGCAAATTTTCTCATAAGCAGTCATTATGTTGTCAGTAATGTTTGAGAGACATGTAAGTTGAAAGTTTTGCTAAATTATAAAGCTCCTTTAATACATTGGTTTTGGTTCTCTTGTCTTTTCTAAATGTTAACAAAATATATCTTAACGGATTACATGAAATTTAGGAATTATTTAAAATTTACCATTAGCTCTAAAATTAAGATGCAGATGCTTTATTTATAGTAACTGAAGCTAATAATGTTTTATGTTTTGATTTTTTGAAATTTAATTGTAGAAGTCACTGCCTTCTGAGTTTTCAAATAGATAACCACCTTTAATATTATATTGCTTATAATACTAATGTTTACAGATATGTTTCTGTTTATAACCATACAATACATTGACTCTGTCATATTAGTTTTTTTGCAAGTAGTTATGTAAAAGAGATAGATAATAAAATATTAAATAACTGAGTGTGGTGGCTTATGTCTGTAATCTCAGCATTTTGAGAGGCTGAGGTGGGAGAACTGCTTAAACCCAGGAGTTCAAGACCAGCCTAGACAATGTAAGAAGCCCCATCTCTACAAAAAATAAAAATAAGCTGGACATGGTGGCATATGCCTGTGGTCAGAAGGCTAGGTGCGAGATCGCTTGAGCCCAGGAGGTCAAGGCTGTGATGAGCCATGATTGTGTGACTGCACTCCAGCCTGTGAGACTTTGTCTCAAAAAAAAGAAAAAAAAAAAAAAAAATATATATATATATATATACACACACACACATATATATATACACACACATATATATAAGTATTTTAACCATGAATTTGAATAGTTTAAAATACAGATCTGGTTATTTCAGGATTTATTTTTTCACATTTTTAAGAGTGTAGTTAATATTAAAGAGATTTTACAAAGATTAAAAATACTATTTAGAGGTAGCATCTTTCTAATTTACTCCATTCTCACAATTTCTTCTGTATATGTAGATGGATATGTTGAATGCAAGGTAGTATAGAAAAATGATTAGATTTTCACCTTTGGGAAAACCAAGATTATATTAATAGGAAAATGACTCAATTCTTAAAACATGGTAGTTTCATATAAGGAAGAAAACAAAACACTCGAAAAGAATATAATACAGGGAATGTACAGGAAACTGATTAATGAAAATATCTGGGTGGAGTAGATTAAGTATCCAAATAGTTTGAGGGGATAGTTATTAACCACATAGTTAATAAAATCCATTTTTGAGTTAACCCCAAAACAAAATGTAATAGAAGGAAATCCCAGCTTGGAAATGATCTGCTGAACACAGCCTCTACTGTTCAGGCAGTCTTTTGCGTATCGGGGAAACGTTAAAGGGTAGGTCACAAGTTGGAGGCCCAGTAGATGATTCCTACTCACCTGTTTTGTTTGTCATACTGTCTGTAAAATTTTGAATGAGTTACCAACATTTTGCAAAACCTGAAGATTTCATGCAGAAGTCAGGAGTTTTGGGTCCTTTTGAGCAATGAGACAATTTGACAATATTGGGTGCATGGGTGCGTATTCCTACAATGCATTTTTAGTACTCTGGAATTGAGTAAATGCTGTTGCTTTGAATAACTAAATGCCCTATCCAGCTTGCCATTTCCTCTTCTCTCTCACTCCCCTCTATTTTCTCCCGTTTTTTTTTTTTTTTTTTTTTCTTTGTACTCTGTTGCCCAGGCTGGAGTGCAGTGGCATGATTTTGGCTGACTGCAAACTCCACCTCCTAGGTTCAAGTGATTCTCGCTCCTCAGCCTCCTGAGTAGCTGGGATTTTAGGCATGCACCATCACACCCGACTAATTTTTGTTTTTTGGTAAAGACGGGGTTTCAGCTTGTTGGTCCGGCTGGTCTTAAAGGACCTCAAGTGATCCGCCCGCCTCAGCGTCCCAAAGTGCTGGGATTATGCCACCACGCCCGACCAGTTTGCCATTTTCTTATTAGCCCAGCATGCTTTACGACTCTATGTTATCTTCCTGGCCATTGAAAGCATTGGAGTCTGCTTTAAAGAATCTATCTTTATCAGAAATGTTCCCTTGGATTGTAAATTGGTACAGATTGTTTGGAAGACAATTTGGTAGCACCACCAGATTTTTTCAATGTACGCATAGTCTTTGACACAAAAATTCTAAGAATTTCTATCTTAGGGATCCACTTGTTCATGTATATAAGGATATTTGTCCAATAATACTGAAGCTGTGTTTATGATAGAGGAAAACAGAATAACTTCATGTGTCTATCGGTAGGGGGCTGACTAATAATGTGTCACGATCATAGAATAGAATACTAATTAGTATGTACAAAGAATGAAATGGATCAATACATACTGATATGTAAATGTTTCTAAGGTATGAGTGAAATAAAGTATATAGAAGAATGACTAATGTGAAATAAAATATATATGGGATTATGGGCAACAAATATTTCTCAGGAGGTGAATAAGAGGCTTGCTCTACCTGGGAATGAGTTGTATAGTGGGATGGACTTTTCCCGCTTCATAACTTTTTTTTCCCTGTTTTCTAAATCATATAGCTGTGTTATTTTCTGTATTTTATATATATATATATATATAAACATTCACTATCTTTAATCCAGAAAAGAAGTATCATTAATAGGTTTTTTGAATCTATAAAGTGCCATAAACAGTATTTTATGTAGTGATAAACAGTATTTTCATAATCACAAAACTTACAATTTTGTTTAATGTGTTTAATTTAAGACAAGTTTAGTTAAACTCTTTGTAAACAGTTAAAAAAAAAAAAAAAAAAAAAAAGAATGCTCTCTTGCCCACAAAGTTGTTTCCACATTGCCTGATAATTAGCACTGTTTTTAACTCTCTATAATTCTACCAGTTAGAGATTTATGACTTCTCTCCCTTAACTTTTTTAAATAACAAAGGGGGTACTTAATATGGGAACATCTGCAAAGCATAGATTAGTGTACTAACTGGTAAAAAGCAATAAATTATAATTCTACTACCCAACAATTGTGTTATTTTTCTTCCATAGCAATTCATTTTTTACACAGTTGAGTTCATAAAGAATATACCACTTAGTATCTTCTTTATTTACTTAGCATTTTGTTTTTAACATTTTTCATGTCATTAAAACTTTTTTAATTTAAAAAAATGCTTTATCTAGAGATGGAGGTCTCTCTATATGTTGCCCAGACTGGGCTCGAACTCCTGGGCTCAAGCGATGCTCCTACGTCAGCCTTCCTAGTGGTTGGGACTGCAGCTGCATGCTACTGGGCCTGGCTTGTTTGTAAACATTTTGTGGAATGGTGACATAATGTTCTGTTGTATGGATGCATTGTAATTTACTTGACCATGTCTCTAAAATTAACATTTAGATTTCTAATATTGTTGCTTTTATAAATAACAGGTAGCCTCTCTAAAAACTGCTTATAGTCTAGGAGGGATAATATTGTCTGGGTTATTTGTTGAAATGTCCATCAATTGCTCTGTGGTCATAGAATTACTACTTGAAGGCTCAAGAAAGGGGTATTGAAAGGAGGAACCCTTTGGTAGTAGGACAGCAGCACAGTTAGGGCTAAGTGCCCTACCAGAGTGTAAGAAGAAATTATTAAGGGAGCCAAAGCTGTGTGATGAACGTAAATTATTTTAATCATTGCCTACCTCCAGTCTCCTACCCAAGAACAGGGGAGGAAACTCATCTTTATGACACAAGCCCCATTCATAGGACTCAGCACTTGAGCCCTTGCTATTATAATATATTGTATAGTTCAGCGATGTCAAGGATCATTTATGCTCTTGTGAGCTGAACTAGGAACTTAGCTTCACTTATAATGTTTCCAAAACTTAGACTTACAAGCTTTTGGGGTGCAACCCTTTTGTCAATTGGTGAGTGTGTAATAGCTGTCTTTATGAATAGGTGCTTAGCTAATAATGAAAATATGAGGCCAGGTACAGTGGCTCACGCCTGTAATCCTGGCATTTTGGGAGACCAAGGCAGGAGGATTCCCGAAGGCCAGGAGTTCGAGACCAGCCTGGGCAACATAGTGAGACCCCTGTCTATAAAAAATATAGATAAAAATTTGGTTATTTTTACCACAATTTAAGGTACATCAGTGTGTATCAGTAGTCAAGATTTTTTCATGTGAAATATGTTTCTCTGTTCTCCTGCACTTCCGCAGTTCTTAGGCAACAAAATTCACTTTTAAGGTTAACAATAGCAACAGAAATTCCAATGTTACGATTTGTTTTAAGCTATTTTAATGTGAGCAGATTTCTGTTAGAATGTCCTTGGTAAAAGTCTTAGGTACTGAGTTTTTGTAACCTGCCTACTGGTCTGGTGTAAATGGGCACATTCTTATTTCTTCCATTTATAATTAGTCCCTTCATTTTACAGCTGAGAAAATTGGAGACCCAGAGAGGTGGTGACTTGTGCAAGGTTTCCGGGATACTTGTTAACCAAATGAGAATTTAAAACTTAGACTTTCTGATTCTTAGTCCACTAGGGTTTCTGTTATTCCATGCTGTCTTTTTATGACATAACTGCATTATAAAAAGACTTTTAGAGAAACACCTGCAGCCTATTAGTAGTCATGTATGACAAGCCTGTTGAAAAACTGTAACTTAATAAGCTGATACTTAAGAGTGATTAATAGGACTGTATTTCTTCTCTCTCACTGTGCCACAACAAGCTAGGGTGGGTATTTTATCATCGCAAAATGAGAAAGACCAGATGTATTGTCAGATCATAGATCATGGGTAGTCATTAACTTTTATTATCTTTATAAAAATGTTCAATTTCAAGCATACTTGGTGCTTCAAAATATATTGTGCATCTGATGTTGCAAAACCATTAAACTATAAACTGAGAATCTAATGACTATTACTATATGTAGTACTTGTGTGAGTGAATCGAGTCTGTTTGACTGAAATGGAGGAAAGTAGACCTGAGTGGTTGCTGGATATATAGTTAGTGCAGAAAACTTTTCAAATCAACAAATTCCATTTAGTGCCTCCCATGTACTTAACCCTGGTTTAGGGACTGTGACCCAGTCTCTAACTTTAAAGGAAATAAAATTCACTTGGGTATGTGAAAAGTATATTTGAAACAGTTTTAAAAACTATGCAGCATAGTACATGTTTAGGTGTTTAAAATCCAACTACAGAAACATTGGTGCGGGGGAAGAAGGGCTTGATGTAAACTCTGTGTCCAGTGCAGCTTCAGATATCTGGCTTAAGTGAATTACTACATTATTCTTTAGAGAGAAATAGGTTGATCAACCTGTTGATTGCGCAAATAACTGAAAAGGGTAAAAAATGATAACCATAGTAAAATAAGGCTAATGCGTGGCAGTCATTCATAAAATTGTTCTCAAAATTTTCATTGGTGAATTATTAGTTTGCTCAGTTCTAGCTTCTGGTCATTCCTTGAGAATTCGATATCCTGGTGGTTTTCATGATTTGGAGACTGTTATGTGTTCATATAGCAATCATATTTGGAGATGGCTCTGCATTTTTCTCAGAAGATGGGCAAAATCTTGTTTTTTTGAAAGAAGCTTATTGTAGGAGTGGGGAAGAGTAATTAAAATGTTGTGTGTACAGTATTCCTTTATATAGTATTTCCGTTTTCCTAATATCTAGGAATAGAGAAAGAATAAATTGGTATTCGAGTTCCAAGATTCTATCTACAGTGGCCTCTACATCTTCACTTGGATGTTTTTTAGGAATCTCAAACTTTAAATATGTCCAGAGAGGAGCTCTTGTTTCCACGTGGTCAGCTGTCGTCTGTCACCCCATCCCAATCTTTCCTGTCTCAGCAAATGGGTACCACTTAATTGCTCTAGCCAAAAACCGAGATCATGACATCTTCACTTCCTCTCATCTAGTACGTCCAACCCATAACCAAGTCTTATTGAACTTACCTGTCTAGTATATATTTTAAATTAGCCAACCTTTATTACCCTTGTCCAAGCCACCCACCTTCAGTTCCTCAGACTGCAATAGTCTAACACAAAAGAGGGCAATGGAGCAGCATCGCTGGGAGCACAGACTGAGGGGCTAGACTCCCTGGATTTGAACTCCAGCTTTGACACTATTAGCTGTTGTCAAGGGTTCAGCTGAGCTGGGAGAGAGATGAGCTGTTAGGTGTTGGAGTAGCCAATTAAAGCAAGCCAAAAATGAAAGAATTAAGTCTTAAATCACTGTGATGGGATAAGCAAGAGGCTAAAACAGGAGAAGGCACCGACTTCCTTTTCCATTTCCCCCAAGGAGCTGTGCACTGGTTGAGGATTAGGTAGATAAGTACAGACGTGGGGTCATCTCATCGCTGAAGGAGCCCCTGTAGTTTTATGGACTCTGGGGTTGTGGACTGTGAATGACAAGTTGGGTAGGAGGGTGAAGGGGGAGAGCTGGGAGTTGAAAACTACTGGGGACTGAGTCAAAGTGGGGAAAAGTGTTTTAAAGCCTCCCCCGCCCTCACTCCCCTCCCCTCCCCTCCCCTCCCCTTTTGTTTGAGACGGAGTCCCACTCTGTTGCCCAGGCTGGAGTGCACTGGGGCGATCTCGGCTCACTGAAAGCTCCGCCTCCCGGGTTCAAGAGTTTCTCCTGCCTTGGCATCTCCAGTGGCTGGGATTACAGGCACGTGCCACCACACTTGGCTAATTTTTTATTTTTAGTAGAGACGAGGTTCAAACTCCTGACCTCCGTTGATCTGCCTCATTGGCCTCCCAAAGTGCTGGGATTACAGGCGTGAACCACCGCGCCCAGCCCAAGATTTCCCCTTCTTAAGGAGGCTTTGACAGAGAAGAAGATCTTTGCCCAAGGCCTCAGATAAAGAAACAGGAATGAAGGTGCCTGGGCTAGTAATGCAAATATGTTTGTATAAGAGCATCGCTGGGCCGAGTGCGGTGGCTCAGGCCCGTAATCCCAGCACTTTGGGAGGCCGAGGCAGGCGGATCACCTGAGGTCAGGAGTTCTAGACGAGTCTGGCTAACATAGTGAAACCCCATTTCTACTAAAAAAAAAAAATTAGTCGGGCGTGGTGGCACGCGCTTGTAATCCCAGCTACTCAGGAGGCTGAGGCAGGAGAATCGTTTGAACCCAGGAGGCGGAGGTTGCAGTGAGCCGAGATCTCACCATTGCACTCCAGCTTGGGCAACAAGAGTGAAACTCCGTCTCCGGGAGAGGAGGTGGGGAGGGGGGGAAAGAGCGTGGCTGCCCAGGAATTTCTGAGTTTGACTGCAGCTCCCTCCAAAGACTGCAGTGTATTTGCTGCACCAAGTCCATATCCGCAGGTTCCACAGGGCCCACGGCAGAACTCAGGTATTCACAGATTTTGGTATCCTTGGGCGTCCTGGAATCAATCCCCCACAGATATCGAGTGTAACAGAATACTATTCAGCAATAAAAACATACAGGCAACAACATAAAAGAACCTCAAAAGCAAGACACAAAAAACGACATACTGTATGACGTTTTATAAAAGGCCAAATTACTGGAACAAAAACCAGATCAGTTGTCATCAGGGGCTCAAGATTAGGGGAGTGTTTTACAAAAGGACACAGGGGACTTTTTAGAATGATGAAAATGTTCTATGTCTGGATTGTAGTACTGATCACATGGCTGTGTGCATTTGTAAAAAGACATCAAACTAAACTTTAAAAAGGTAAAGGTGGTCGGGCGCAGTGGCCCACGCCTGTAATCCCAACACTCTGGGAGGCTGAGGCGGGCGGATCACGAGGTTAGGAAATCAAGACCATCCTGGCTAACACGGTGAAACCCGGCCTCTACTAAAAAAAAATAGAAAAAATTCGGGCGTCGTGGTGGGCGCCTGTAGTCCCAGCTACTCGGGAGGCTGAGGCAGGAGAATGGTGTGAGCCAGGGAGGCGGAGCTTGCAGTGAGCCGCGATGGTGCCACTGCACTCCAGTCTGGGCAACAGAGCGAGATTCCGTCTCAAAAAAAAAAAAAAAAAAAAAAAAAAAAGTTTATTTCTGGCCGGGTGTGGTGGCTCACGCCTGTAATCTCAGCACTTTGGGAGGCTGAGGTGGGCGGATCATGAGGTCAGGAGATCAAAGCCATCCTGGCTAACATGGTGAAACCCTGTCTCTACTAAAAATACAACAAAATTAGCTGAGCGTGGTTGCGCATGCCTGTAGTCCCAGCTACTCCAGAGGATGAGGCAGGAGAATGGTGTGAACCTGGGAGGCAGGGCTTGCCGTGAGCTCAGATCACCCCACTGCACTCCAGCCTGGGCAACAGAGTGAGACTCTGTAAAAAAAAAAAAAAAAAAAAAAAAAAAGAAAAAAAAAGAAAAAGAAGAATCTACCTACTCAATTCACAGAAAAGGCCTGGAAGTTTCAGAGGTATACAGAGGGAAAACGTGAGCCATAAGCTAGAAAAGAAAGTTTGTTATTTCTGTGCATAAAATATTAACATCTTGTTAATGAAATTATTAAGTAAAGCAATCTCTTTAAGAAATGAGACCTTCACACATATAATCAATTGATTTTAAACATGTTCATTACCTCCCAAAGTTTCCTGCCATCTCTTTATTATTACTTTCATTTTTTGTGGCAAGAACACTTATCCTAAGTTCTACCCTCTATTCAAATATAAGTATACATAGGATACTGTTAGCTATAGACACTACGTTGTCTGGTGGATCTCCAGAACTTATTTATCTTGCATAACTGAAACTTTGTACC
Organism: Rhinopithecus roxellana; assembly: GCF_007565055.1. NCBI lineage: Eukaryota > Metazoa > Chordata > Mammalia > Primates > Cercopithecidae > Rhinopithecus > Rhinopithecus roxellana. The sequence continues at coordinate 78,341,047 of NC_044552.1, forward strand.
TTTTGACCATGATTTCCACATACCCCTCACCCCTGTGTTAGTGCTTTTTTTGTCCTATGTCAGAAATCTTTTTAAAAAAACATTTAGTCATGAAGATGTTTTCCAATATTATCTTCTAAAACGTTTTTGGTTTTCCCATTTAGATCTATAATCCACCTGGAATAGGTATTTTTATATCTTTTGTGAGGTAGGATCATGTTTCCTGTCTATTGATTGATCGATCTATCATCTATTTAGTGTCCATCTGTGCATGGGTCTGCTTCTATTGTGCTGCATTGGTCTATTGTCCTTGCACAGTCTCTTAATTACCATAACTACATAAGTAAGTCTAGACATCTAGTAGTACAGATGCTCTTGTCTTCTTTTTCTTTCTGGGATCTTCTTGACTTTTTGCGTTTCTATAGAAATTTTAGAATCAGCTTGCAAAATTTCACAAATGATCCTCTTTTACAGTGAGACTTACAAAACATTTAACAAACAGCCAATTCAAGTTATTCTATAAAAGAGAGGATGTAGAAAAGTGCTGACTCATTTTATGAGGCTAGAGCAATTCTGATTCAAATTTCAATAGGATAATTTTTTAAAACTACACGCTTATTATACTTACGGATATGCATATGAAAATTCTAGTGAAATATTGGCTAATTGAATCCAAGAATGATGAATTAGGTTTGAGTTCAGAAGTATATAATGGTTCAGCATTGGAGAATCAGTGTAGTCTGTTATTAATACATTTTTGGAATAGGGAGAAAAATCCTATGATTACATCAATTGCTGTAGAAATAAACACTTGATAAAACTTCAGCCCCTCTTGTTAATAAAAACTATAATAAAATTCAAAATGTAAAGGCATTTCCTTGATTTTATAAAGACAATATATCACAAATTCTTCAGCAAATATCATGTTAATGGGGAAACTGCCCTTCTCATTAAGATCTCATTAAGATTGTTGAGGCGGAGTCTCGCTCTGTCGCCCGGACTGGAGTGCAGTGGCCAGATCTCAGCTCACTGCAAGCTGGCGCCCACCACCTCGCCCGGCTAGTTTTTGTATTTTTAGTAGAGACGGGGTTTCACCGTGTTAGCCAGGATGGTCTCGATCTCCTGACCTCGTGATCCGCCCGTCTCGGCCTCCCAAAGTGCTGGGATTACAGGCTTGAGCCACCGCGCCCGGCCAATCGAGAAAAAGAATTAAGAGTTATCAGGATTCGAAACGAAAAGATGAAATTGAAATTCTTTGCAGATGTTATGATTTTATGTATATAAGAAATATGTGGAATAAGCAGACTGTTAGAACTGTTGGGAGATAAGAATGATAGCTTTCATCTTTATCAGCAGTAACCAAGCAGAAAATGTAATTGGAAATTAGATACTACCTACAAAAGGGGCTAAAGCTGTAAAGTTTCTAAGAAATAACCTCTCAAAGAATGCAAAAATATGTATACAGATAAAACCTTGAAACTACTTAAAGGAATTATGACATGAGAGTGGGGAAAAACATAAATAAGACTCCAAAAGCACAAACCTTAGGATGAAAATTGATTACTACAAAATTATGAGTTTTTTTTTTTTTTTTTTTCTCACTTGAAGGATATCACAAAGTTAACAGAAGATGGCAGATTGGGAAAGTTATCCATAATGTCTAAGTCCAAACATATGGAATATATAAACAAGTCTTGCATAGGGATAAGACAGGAAACTTGATAGGCAAATGGACAAAGGATATGGCTAGGCATTTTATAGAAAGATAAGTCTGACTGGCTAACAAGTATACGAAAAGATGCAACTCAAAAAAGGCAAGTTTAAAATAAAATTAGATTCCATATCAGAATAGCACGTACAGTATTAGAAAATAGAAAATATTAAATTTTCGTGAGGATACAGCACAATGAGAACTCTTGAACCAGCTTTCTAGAGTGTTAACTGGTAGGCCATTCGGAAAAGAATTCTGAAAAAGTTTAGTGAAATTCAATATCTATGTACCTATGACCCAGCATCTCATGCCTCATATTTCCCAGAGAAATTTTACACATGTTCACAGGCGGACACTATTATTTGTTTATTGTGGCCTTATTTATGGTTAACATTTAGATTGCCTCCAGTTTTTACTATTAAGACAATATTGCTGGCCGGGCGCGGTGGCTCATGCCTGTAATCCCAGTACTTTGGGAGGCCGAGGTGGGTGGATAATCTGAGGTCAGGAGTTCAAGACCGAGCCTGACCAACATGGAGAAACCCCATCTCTATTAAAAATACAAAATTAGCCAGGTGTGGTGTCGGGTGCCTGTAGTCTCAGCTACTCGGGAGGCTGAGGCAGGAGAATCGCTTGAACCCGGGAGGTGGAGGTTGCAGTGAGCTGAGATTGCGCCATTGCACTCCAGCCTGGGCAACAAGAGCAAAACTCTGTCTCAACAAACAAATAAACAAACCACACACAAAAAAAACCAATATTGCTTTGAATATTCTTGTACATCTGTATATATGCCCGAGTTTTTCTGGTGGAATTGCTGAGTCATAGTTAATGTACATCTCCAAATTTAATAGTTGATCCTAATTGTTTTCCAAAGGGGTGATACTCTTTAGCAGTGTCTAAGAGATGTGGTTTTGCTAGATTCTTGTCAGCACTTGAGACTGTCAAATTTACAAAATCTTGCCAATACAGTTGGTGTCAAATGGCATCACTGTATATTTTAATTTTAATTTTCCCAATTACTAAAAAGTTAAGCAGCATTTTTATAACTTACTGGCCATTTGTGCTTCATTCTATGAAGTGCTTTGTGGCAAAAAATATAACCTGTATGATATCAATCCTTTAAAATTAGTTGAATTTCATTTCATGGCCCAGAATGTGTTCAATTTTTTTTTTTCCCTCGAGGCAGAGTCTTGCTCTGTTGCCCAGACTGGAGTGCAGTGGCATGATCTTGGCTCACTGCAACATCTGCCTCCTGGGTTCCAGCAATTCTCCTGTCTCAGCTTCCTGAGTAGCTGGGATTACAGATGGCCACCACCACAACCAGCTAACTTTTGTACTTTTAGTAGAGACAGAGTCTCACCATGTTAGCCAGGCTGGTCTCGAACTCCTGACCTTGTGATCTGTCTGCCTTGGCCTCCCAAAGTGTGGGGATTACAGGTGTAAGTCACTGCACCCGGCCAAACGTGTTCAATTTTTATAAATTACCATTTCAGCTTGAAATGCTTCTCCACTCTTTGAGTAAAATGTTCTATATATGTCAACAGGTAAAGTTTGTTAACTGTATTGTTCAAATCTTCTATATCCTTACTGATATTTTTCTGCTTTATTGAGTGAGCTTTCAACCACTGAGGCATGTTAAAATCTTCAGTTTTACTGGTATGTATATATTTTTGCTTGTAGTTCTTTTAAGTTTTACTTTATATAGCGGCAAGCTGTATTATTTAGAACTTAGTTTGGAATTTTTGTATCTGGATGGTGAATTTAACCTTTTTTCATTATTTAGTTTCATTGTCTTTTGCCTTAAAGTCTATTTTGTGTGATATTAATATAGTAATATCAGCTGTACTTTGTTCATATTATATATATATATATTTTTTTAAACAACTTTTAATTTAGGTTCAGGGATACATGTGTGGGTTTGTTACATAGATAAACTCATGTCATAGGGGTCTGTTGTACAGATTATTTCATCACCCAGGTGCTAAGCCTAGTACCCAATAGTTATTTTCTTCTGATTCTCTCTAAAATATGTATCTATTTTCATCCTTCTAGTTTCAACCATTTGTTATCCTTATGTCACAGGCTTCTTTTTTTTTTTTTTTTTTTGAGAAGGAGTCTCGCTCTGTCACCCAGGCTGGAGTGCAGTGGCCAGATCTCAGCTCACTGCAAACTCCGCCTCCCGGGTTTACGCCATTCTCCTGCCTCAGCCTCCCGAGTAGCTGGGACTACAGGCGCCCGCCACCTCGCCCGGCTAGTTTTTTGTATTTTTTTTTTTTTTAGTGGAGACGGGGTTTCACCGTGTTAGCCAGGATGGTCTCGATCTCCTGACCTCGTGATCCGCCCGCCTCGGCCTCCCAAAGTGCTGGGATTACAGGCTTGAGCCACCGCGCCCGGCCAGGCTTCTTTTTAACATACCTCAATGGTGGATTTAAATTTTTTATTCAATCTGATAATTTTATTTATTTATTTGCATTTATTTATTGTACGTTTATATTTATTTCCACGTCTTAATTTACGTTTTTTATTTGCTCTACTTTTGTATGTTTTTTCTTTAGAAATTTAGGATTTGTCAATCTGATGATTTGAGGCATTCAATCTGGAAAATTCATCCATTACTTCTTTGAATATTGTTTCCTCAAAATTTCCCTATTCTGTCCTTCAGGAATTTCAATTTGACTTTTGTAGATATTTGCACTCTACCACATTTTTCATATTTTACATATGCTTGTGTCTCTGTTCTGCATTATGCAAAATATTTTTATTTATCTTCCAGTTCATTACTTCTTTCTTATACTGTATCTATTCTTTTGTTTAACCACCCATTGAATTTTTAATGAAAATTATTTTTTATTTCTAGAAGTTCTATTTGGTTATTTTTTCCAGATAGTTCTCTTCATGTTTTATAGTCTCTTGTTCCTTATTCATATTTTAAATTCTCAAGCAGGTAGTTTCTTGAAGTAATCCCAGGGAACAGGAGTAGGGGACTGGAGAAAGTGAAACAAGGAAGAAGAGAAAGGCAACATGAGAGTGCCTTAGATGTTGTCCACTATGAGCAAGTGGAGCTTAATTTCATCAGGACCTTTTGAAGAGCTGACATCTCAGAATTGTCCACCAAGAATGTAAGATGGGACTTATGGATTAGCTTTCATATCCTGTCAATCAAAGATTGCCCCAGGGATGACAACGTCCTTGTGCTTCCAGATAGTACATGTATGAGTGCCAAATTATTTCTGAAGGCTTCCTAGCTGATATCAGAGAAGTGCAGGGACAGAGCAAGAAATAAGTGCAAAGCACTACCAGGTTATGCCTCTCATTCTCTATTGTATAATTGCACTACTTGATGTCTTTTGGGGTTTGATTCTTATGACTATCATTCCTATTGGCTCTACACTTATGGTGCTTTGTTTATTTGTGTGTTTTATTAGAGTTTATTCTGCTCTAAGCTTTTATTCTTTGCTAGTTTATCTGTGGGAATTGTTTGATGCTTGATTTTAAGTTTGACTCCTTTATAGTAAATTTGCTTTTTGATTCTGTCAGGTGTCTGTCAACCTAATAATGGACAGAGAGAGATTCTCCAAAGACAATGAGTTTATTTGGGAATGTACAGAGGATTTGCAAATTTGGGGTATGTGGATTATGGGGACCAGAGTCATATCCAAAGTGGTTAAGGCAAGGGGAAGGTTTTAAAGATAAAAGAGAGAAATACACGTAATTTGTTTTTGTTTTGAACAAACATTGGTTACTGGGGCTTATTTCAGGAGTGGAAGTCAGTTCATTAGTGGAGACAGTGTGTCAGGTAAGTTTTCTTTTGCATCCCACTATCTGTCCTTGTGACACAGTAGCAAGCTGCAATTTTGAAAGTCCTTGGCAAAAGTTTTTGCTACAGGCATATGTGCATGAGAGCCCTCACTCAGTCATATTATAGGCTCGTGTATATGAGCCTCTCTTTTCTTAACCTCCTATTATATTTGGGTTTGACACAAGCTATTCCATCTTGATGTTGACAACTTTCACACATCTGAGTGCATTTCCACCAAAGAACCATTGTAAACCACATTCTTAACCTGAAATTCTGGGGGGAGTTTGGATTAGAAACCCAAATGAAAGTCTGTTTTGTTGTTATGAATTCTTTACATTGAGGTCTCTTATTAGACTCCCCGGCTTGGGCAGGCCCTAGACTTTGCCTTGTATCCCCATATCCTATGACCTTATGAAAAACAAAAGCCAGGGTCATCAAGGATCAGTGCATATCATTAGAGTGAAAACTGACTTCGGTGTTCAGCATGCCTCTCTGGGTGCACATTTCCATGTGATTTTAGGCATCTCAGTGTTCCTTACCTTCTTGCCAGCTTATCAGCACATTTTAAAAAGTTTTTTTCTTTTAATTTTATGCATCAATTTTGGGTGTTTTTAGTGGAAGGGTCAATCAGAGTAGGTTGTAATACTGCCTGAAATGAAAATATTCATTATTGTATTGTCAGAAAACTAATGAAATTCCTCACAATTCAGAAAGCCATCTCAAATTCATTATTAGCATCACACTATCGTCAGAGCACAGGTTGGCTAATCAGTTTGCCTAGGATGGAAACTTGGCTCTAATATTTACAGCTGTGTAGTCACAGGTAAGTTAATCAGTCTCCCATTGTCTTGGTTTTCTCAGCAGAAAAATAGTACCTACTTCATAGGCTTGTGATGAGCATTTAATACATTAATATATATAAAGCACCCAGATTCATGGAAAATATTAAGTGCTCAATATGTGTTAGCTAGTATAATAATAATAATGATAATAATAATCATTATTATTTTTGGAGATGGAGGCTTGCTCTGTCACCCAGACTGGAGTGCAGTGGTGCGATCTCAGCTCACTGCAAGTTCTGCCTCCCGGGTTCACACCATTCTCCTGCCTCAGCCTCCTGAGTAGCTGGGACTACAGGCGCCCGCCACCATGCCTGGCCAATTTTTTGTATTTTTAGTAGAGATGGGATTTCACCGTGTTAGCAAGGATGGTCTTGATCTCCTGACCTCGTGATCCACCCTGCCTCGGCCTCCCAAAGTGCTGAGATTACAGGCGTGAGCCACCGTGCCAGGCCATTAGCTAGTATAATTCTTCTTCTTCTTCTTTCAAGGTTACCTTTGAGCCAATCTACTCTTTCATTGCCCTTTGATTGAACTAAGTGTATATTATTATTTCTCTTAAAACAATCCTCCTAAAAGACACAGACTGGCAAACTGGATAAAGAGTCAAGACCCATCAGTCTGCTGTATTCAGGAAACCCATCTCACATGCAGAGACATACATAGGCTCAAAATAAAGGGATGGAGGAAGATCTACCAAGCAAATGGAGAACAAAAAAAAGCAGGGGTTGCAATCCTAGTCTCTGATAAAACAGACTTTAAACCATCAAAGATCAAAAGAGACAAAGAAGGCCATTACATAATGGTAAAGGGATCAATTCAACAGGAAGAGCTAACTATCCTAAATATATATGCACCCAATACAGGAGCACCCAGATTCATAAAGCAAGTCCTTAGAGACTTACAAAGAGACTTAGACTCCCATACAATAATAGTGGGAGACTTCAACACTCCACTGTCAACATTAGACAGATCAACGAGACAGAAAGTTAACAAGGATATCCAGGAATTGAACTCAGCTCTGCACCAAGCAGACCTAATAGACATCTATAGAACTCTCCACCCCAAATCAACAGAATATACATTCTTCTCAGCACCACATCAGCACTTATTCCAAAATTGACCACATAATTGGAAGTAAAGCACTCCTCAGCAAATGTAAGAGAACAGAAATTATAACAAACTGTCTCTCAGACCACAGTGCAATCAAACTAGAACTCAGGACTAAGAAACTCAATCAAAACTGCTCAACTACATGGAAACTGAACAACCTGCTCCTGAATGACTACTGGGTACATAACAAAATGAAGGCAGAAATAAAGATGTTCTTTGAAACCAATGAGAACAAAGATACAACATACCAGAATCTCTGGGACACATTTAAAGCAGTGTGTAGAGGGAAATTTATAGCACTAAATGCCCACAAGAGAAAGCAGGAAAGATCTAAAATGGACACTCTAACATCACTATTAAAAGAACTAGAGAGGCAAGAGCAAACACATTCAAAAGCTAGCAGAAGGCAAGAAATAACTAAGATCAGAGCAGAACTGAAGGAGATAGAGACACAAAAAACCCTCCAAAAAATCAATGAATCCAGGAGTTGGTTTTTTGAAAAGATCAACAAAATTGACAGACCGCTAGCAAGACTAATAAAGAAGAAAAGAGAGAGGAATCAAATAGATGCAATAAAAAATGATAAAGGGGGTATCACCACCGACCCCACAGAAATACAAACTACCATCAGAGAATACTATAAACACCTCTATGCAAATCAACTAGAAAATCTAGAAGAAATGGATAATTTCCTGGACACTTACACTCTCTCAAGACTAAACCAGGAAGAAGTTGAATCCCTGAATAGACCAATAGCAGGCTCTGAAATTGAGGCAACAATTAATAGCCTACCCACCAAAAAAAGTCCAGGACCAGATGGATTCACAGCTGAATTCTACCAGAGGTACAAGGAGGAGCTGGTACCATTCCTTCTGAAACTATTCCAATCAATAGAAAAAGAGGGAATCCTCCCTAACTCATTTTATGAGGCCAACATCATCCTGATACCAAAGCCTGGCAGAGACACAACAAAAAAAGAGAATTTTAGACCAATATCCCTGATGAACATCGATGCAAAAATCCTCAATAAAATACCGGCAAACCGGATTCAGCAGCACATCAAAAAGCTTATCCACCATGATCAAGTGGGCTTCATCCCTGGGATGCAAGGCTGGTTCAGCATTCGCAAATCAATAAACATAATCCAGCATATAAACAGAACCAAAGTCAAGAACCACATGATTATCTCAATAGATGCAGAAAAGGCTTTTGACAAAATTCAACAGCCCTTCATGCTAAAAATGCTCAATAAATTCGGTATTGATGGAATGTACCTCAAAATAATAAGAGCTATTTATGACAAACCCACAGCCAATATCATACTGAATGGGCAAAAACTGGAAAAATTCCCTTTGAAAACTGGTACAAGACAGGGATGCCCTCTCTCACCACTCCTATTCAACATAGTGTTGGAAGTTCTGGCTAGGGCAATCAGGCAAGAGAAAGAAATCAAGGGTATTCAGTTAGGAAAAGAAGAAGTCAAACTGTCCCTGTTTGCAGATGACATGATTGTATATTTAGAAAACCCCATCGTCTCAGCCCAAAATCTCCTTAAGCTGATAAGCAACTTCAGCAAAGTCTCAGGATACAAAATTAATGTGCAAAAATCACAAGCATTCTTATACACCAGTAACAGACAAGCAGAGAGCCAAATCAGGAATGAACTTCCATTCACAATTGCTTCAAAGAGAATAAAATACCTAGGAATCCAACTTACAAGGGATGTCAAGGACCTCTTCAAGGAGAACTACAAACCACTGCTCAGTGAAATCAAAGAGGACACAAACAAATGGAAGAACATACCATGCTCATGGATAGGAAGAATCAATATCGTGAAAATGGCCATACTGCCCAAGGTTATTTATAGATTCAATGCCATCCCCATCAAGCTACCAATGAGTTTCTTCACAGAATTGGAAAAAACTGCTTTAAAGTTCATATGGAACCAAAAAAGAGCCCACATTGCCAAGACAATCCTAAGTCAAAAGGACAAAGCTGGAGGCGTCACGCTACCTGATTTCAAACTATACTACAAGGCTACAGTAACCAAAACAGCATGGTACTGGTACCAAAACAGAGCTATAGACCAATGGAACAGAACAGAGTCCTCAGAAATAATACCACACATCTACAGCCATCTGATCTTTGACAAACCTGAGAGAAACAAGAAATGGGGAAAGGATTCCCTATTTAATAAATGGTGCTGGGAAAATTGGCTAGCCATAAGTAGAAAGCTGAAACTGGATCCTTTCCTTACTCCTTATATGAAGATTAATTCAAGATGGATTAGAGACTTAAATGTTAGACCTAATACCATAAAAACCCTAGAAGAAAATCTAGGTAGTACCATTCAGGACATAGGCATGGGCAAGGACTTCATGTCTAAAACACCAAAAGCAACGGCAGCAAAAGCCAAAATTGACAAATGGGATCTAATTAAACTAAAGAGCTTCTGCACAGCAAAAGAAACTACCATCAGAGTGAACAGGCAACCTACAGAATGGGAGAAAATTTTTGCAATCTATTCATCTGACAAAGGGCTAATATCCAGAATCTACAAAGAACTCAAACAAATATACAAGAAAAAAACAAACAACCCCATCAAAAAGTGGGCAAAGGATATGAACAGACATTTCTCAAAAGAAGACATTCATACAGCCAACAGACACATGAAGAAATGCTCATCATCACTCGCCATCAGAGAAATGCAAATCAAAACCACAATGAGATACCATCTCACACCAGTTAGAATGGCAATCATTAAAAAATCAGGAAACAACAGTTGTTGGAGAGGATGTGGAGAAATAGGAACACTTTTACACTGTTGGTGGGATTGTAAACTAGTTCAACCATTACGGAAAACAGTATGGCAATTCCTCAAGGATCTAGAACTAGATGTACCATATGACCCAGCCATCCCACTACTGGGTATATACCCAAAGGATTATAAATTATTCTACTACAAAGACACATGCACATGTATGTTTATTGCAGCACTATTCACAATAGCAAAGACTTGGAATCAACCCAAATGTCCATCTGTGACAGACTGGATTAAGAAAATGTGGCACATATACACTATGGAATACTATGCAGCCATAAAAAATGATGAGTTTGCGTCCTTTGTAGGGACATGGATGCAGCTGGAAACCATCATTCTTAGCAAACTATCACAAGAAGAGAAAACCAAACACCGCATGTTCTCACTCATAGGTGGGAACTGAACAATGAGATCACTTGGACTCGGGAAGGGGAACATCACACACTGGGGCCTATCATGGGGAGGGGGGAGGGGGGAGGGATTGCATTGGGGAGTTACATGATATAAATGATGAATTGATGGGTGCTGACGAGTTGATGGGTGCAGCACACCAACATGGCACAAATATACACATGTAACAAACCTGCACGTTATGCACATGTACCCTAGAACTTAAAGTATAATAAAGAAAAAGAAAAAACAAAAAACAAACAAAAAAAACAGTCCTCCAAGTGTTAGTAAGAGGAATTCATTCTCAAATAACAACTAACCCATCTCTTAGGGAGAATTTTCAACCCTGCCCCCAACCAGACACCACTCAGCAAGCTGCTTCCCCATTTGCTGTCTTCATTTCCTTATCTAATGGTTTGATAGGGTTATCTGTGGGAGCAGAGGGACCCCAGCAGCACGACCCCAGTCAGGCACAGAACTCTCAACACTGCTATCCCACTCTATCCCCTTACCCGTTCCCCACCTCATTGTCCTAGCCAGTTTTGTGCTGCTGTAACAATACCCGAGTCTGGATAATTTTTTTTTTTTTTTTTTTTTTTTTTTTTTTTTTTTTTTTTGAGACAGAGTCTCGCTCTGTCACCCAGGCTGGAGTGCAGTAGCTCGATCTCGGTTCACTGCAAACTCCACCTCCCGGGTTCACGCCATTCTCCTGCCTCAGCCTCCCTAGTAGCTGGGACTACAGGTGCCCGCCACCACACCCAGCTAATTTTTTGTATTTTTAGTAGAGACGGGGTTTCACCAGGTTAGCCAGGATGGTCTCGATCTCCTGACCTCGTGATCCACCCGTCTCAGCCTCCTAAAGTGCTGGGATTACGGGCGTGAGCCACTGCACCCAGCCGAGGCTGGATAATTTATAAAGAATATAAATTTATTTCTCACAGTTACAGGGGCAGGGAGATCAAGATCAAGGTGCTGGCAAGTTTGATGTCTGGTAAGGTCCTGGTCTCAGCTTCCAAGGTGACACCTTGAATGCTGTGTCCTCCACCAGTGGGGAAATGCTGTTCCTTACAGGGCAGAAGAGCACAAGGGGATGAACTCACCCTCAAAAGCCTTTTCTTTTTTTTTTTTCTTGAGACTGAGTCTTGCTCTGTTGCCCAGGCTAGACGTGATCTTGGCTCACTGCAACCTCTGCCTCCCGGGTTCAAGCAATTCTCTTTCCTCAGCCTCCCAAGTAGCTGGGATTTCAGGCACCTGCCACGGCACCTAGCTAATTTTTGTATTTTTAGTACAGACAGGATTTCACCATCTTGGCCAGGCTGGTTTTGAACTCCTGACCTCATGATTCACCTGCCTCGGCCTCCCAAAGGGCTGGGATTACAGGTGTGAGCCACCGCGCCCAGCCAAAAGCCCTTTTATTGCAGCATTAATTCACTCACGAAGGCAGAGCCTACATAACTTAAACATTAGACCTCCAACCCTCAACACCGTTGCATAGCTGATTAAGTTTCCAATACGTGTTTTAGAGGGGACAAACTTCAAACTGTAGTACCCAGTAACCCTAACAATAGAACAAATCTCTAATAATATGATTTAAAGCATTGGAAAGACTTTAAAACCTGAAACCATCAGATCGAAGTTTGAGTCTAACCATCTACCCACCTGTCAGTGTTGTTGTGAAAATTAAACAAGGTAAAGTTCTTAAAGTTCTTGGTAACTGCAAAGCCCTACATTGATACAGGTATTATTAAGAGGTTGGAGACCATGTTTAAAAGATAGGAGGTGAGGCTGGGCATGGTAGTTCACGTCTATAATCTCAGCACTTTGGGAGGATGAGGCAGGAGGATCACCTGAGGTCAGAAGTTTGAGACCAGGCTCAGCAACATAGCAAGACCCCAGTCTCTACAAAAAAAAAAAAAAAAAAATAAGTAAATTAGCCAGGGTTGGTGGCCCATGCCAGTCATCTTATCTATGTAAGAAGCTGAGGCAGGAGGATTGCTTGAACCCAGGACTTTGAGGCTGCCGTAAACTGTGCTCGCACCACAGCACTCCAGCCTGGGCAACACAGTGAGACCCTGCCTTAAAATGAATACATAAATAAAAAGCTAGGAGGTCATTAAAAACAACCACCACAACCCTTTATTTTCATCTAGAAGAATCAAGCACACTGTTGATCAGTGCTTGTGAGGACAGTGGGTTATGCAACATGAAGCCTAGTTGCTGTAACATCATTAAACATGAATTGACATCACCATACACAAGAGTGTGCTCCTCCACCAGACTAAATGCAGTGATCATTAACTTATGCGCAAGAGGCTAGAGTGTGTGTGTCAACACAGAGTTCAGCTGTATGTACTTATTCCACTAAGTACTTGTGACACACTATGTCAAGAGTTCAGAGGCTGACTTTCACATAGGGCAGCATGACTCACTGGGATTATTAGGATCCTCCTGGAATAACTTCCCTGAGTTGATTGTCTTTGACAGATCAGTTTGCTTAGATTAAAAAGCAATTGCTGCTGTCTAGTCAACTTTAAACACTTTGGGTGGAAGAAGCTGAACTCTCACTCTGTCTAGTCTATAGAAACACCTTGATGTGAAAATTACATCGAATGTAGTGAAGAAAAAACCGAGTTAGCAAGACTTCAGGGTATGGTTTTGTAATAACATAAGGACGTGTAAGTGCCAAACACAAGTGACCCCAGGCATATGTGAAGGAGGCAGGAGTACATTGTTTTTAATAGCAACTTGATCTGTGCCCAATGTACTGCTAAGTCAATAACAATGTTTGAGGTACTACTCTGTTCTATGTTCATGTAACATTGACCAGGAGTAGAATCTGGACAGAAAAGATTTGTCTTCCGGGAAGAACAATGAAAAGTATTTTGGAATCTAGCCATCTCCCTCTTTCCTCTTTCTGAATAGACTTGGGAAGCTGATAGAAGAAACAATAGCATCAAGGGGAATGAAATAGCAGTATGCTAAAGTCCAATTCCTGTTTTTAAAAAGCTGAGTGGAACATCCAGTTTAAGTGAAATTTAAGCCTAATGCCTGAAATTACGTTCCCAGCCTGCATGAGCTGTAGATGAAATGGAAGCTGAGATGACATTAAGCTGACATCCAACTTATCTGTGGTGGATCAGCAAATAAACAGAGTTTTGAAACTAGTTGAGCAACATTTCATACATAGCCTCACTTTCATCACAGCCTTCTTTTATGTTTGTTTCTTGATCTCTTTGACTGTGGAGGTTAACTGGGATGTTCAAAGTGGAGAAGATGAGAAGCTGGGTTTGTTAGGCTCCTCTCCTCTTAGTATTAGATCCTCCAAGAGTGTAATCCTTACATGGACCAAGGCTACAGAAAGCATTGGTTATACAGAATGTTAATTGTAGTAAATTTGATGCCCATTATCCTCACAACAAAGAGCATTGTTACCCTTTCCATCTGTTAGTATATTCATGGAGTTATGCAACCATCATGATTATCTAAGTCTAGAACATTGTAATCATTCAGAAGAAACCCAGGTATCTGTTAGTAGTCACTCCCATCCCCCTTTCCCCAGTCTTAGGCAACAACTAATCTACTTTCTGCCTCCATAGATGTGCTTATTGTGTACATTTCATTTGAGTGGAATAATATAAGATGTGCCCTTTTGATACAAGTCTCTTTTACTTAGCATAATGCTCTTATAACTCATCCATGTTTAGCAATGTAGCAGTACTTCATTTCTGTTGCTGAATAATTACACATTAATTGTATGAATTACAGAGCATTTTATTTATCTACTTGCCAGCTAATAAAAATATGTATTATTTGGCTACTATGGATAATAGTGCAATGAACACTCATATACATGTTTTTGTATAGAAGTTTGTTTTCATTTCTCTTGGGTATATACCTAAGAATGTAACTGTTGGTCATATATTAGTAGTAACTCTATATTTAACTTTTTTGAGCAATGACCAACTGTTTTCCAAAGGGCTAGAGCATTTTACATGTATGAGGGTTCCAATTTCTTCACATTTTTGTCAGCACTTATTATTATCTGTCTTTTTGATTATAGCCATCCTAGTGGGCATGAAATGTTATCTCACAGTGGGTTTGATTTGCATTTCTCTCGTGGCTGATGAGGTTGGTTGTGTTAGTCCATTTGCATTGCTATAAAGAAATACCTGAGACTGGATAATTTATAAAGAAAAGAGGTTTATTTGGCTCAAGGTTCTGCAGGCTGTACATGAAGCATAGTGCTGGCATCTACTTCTGGTGAGGGCCTCAGGAAACTTACAATCATGGCAGAAGGCAAAGGAGAGCCAGTGTATCACATGGCAAGAGATGGAGCAAGCAGGGGATTGGGGTATGGGGTGGGAAGGTGCCATGCTCTTGTAAGCAACCAGATCTCATGTGAACGCACCACTACTCATTACTGCAAGGAGGGTACCAAGCCATTCATGACAAATCCACCCTCAAGACCCAATACTACACATCAGGCCCCACCTCCAACACTGGGAATCACATTTCATCATGAGATTTGGAGGGGACAAATATCCAAACTATATCATTGGATGAATATCTTTTCATGTACTTGGTGGCCATTTTACATCTTTTTTTTTTTGGAGAAATTTCTATTCAAATCCTTTGCCCGTTTTCAAGCTGAGTTGTTTTTATTATTGAGTTGAAAGAGCTCTTTATATATCTTCAATACCAGTTCTTTTATCAGATACATGATTTGCAAATATTTTCTATCATTCTGTGGTTGTCTTTTCACTATCTTGAAGATATTGGTTTTAGCATAAAAGCTTTAAAATTTGGTGTAGTCCAATTTATCTATATTTTCTTCTGTTGCTTATGCTTTTGGCATTATATCTAAGAAAACATTGTCAACCAAGGACAGAGATTTATATCTAAGTGTTCTTCTGAATTTTACAGTTTTAGCTCTTACATCTAGGCCTATAATTCACTTTGAGTTAATTTTTGTGTGTGGTTTAAGGAAGGAGTACAATTTCTTTTGCTTTTCATGTGGATATCCACTTGTCCCAGGACCATTTGTTGAATAGACTATTCTTTCCCCATAGAATCATCTTGACACCTTTGTTGAAAAATCAATTGGCCATAGATGTATGAGTTTATTTCTGGACTCTCAATTCTATTCCATTGATCTATATTCTTATCCTATTCCAGTCTTGTACTGTCTTGATTACTGTAGCCTTGTGGAAAATTTTGAAATCAGGAAGTGTGAGTTCATCAAAGTTGCTTTTCTTTGTGGAGTTTGTTTTGGCTATTCTAGGTCCCTTGCATTTTTTATATGAATTTTAGCATTATCTTGTCAATTTTTGCCAAAAATCTACTTGAGATTTGACACGAATTGCATTGAATTTGTAGATAAATTTGAGGATTATTGCCATCTTAACTAGAAACCCACAAATACAGGATGTCTTTCCATTTATTTAGATCTTCTTTATTTTAACAATGTTTTGTGGTTTTCAGTGTACAAGTGTTGTATTTCTTTTGTTAAGTTTATTCTTAAGTACTTTATTCTTTTTGATGCTATTTTAAATGGAATTTTTCCTTAATTTTACTTTCAGAATGCTTATTGCTAGTATATAAAAATAAATACAACCAATTTTCGTATGTTGATCTCAAGTCTTGCAAACTTATTGAACTCATTTGTTATTTCTAATAACTTTTTATGAATTCCTTAGGATTTTATCTACAAAAGATCATATTATCTGTGAAGAGAAATAGTTTACTTCTTCTTTTCCAATACGAATGTCTTATTTATTTTTCTTGCCTAATTGCCCTGGCTAGAACCTCCATTATGATGTTTAATAGAAGGGGTGAGAGTGGACATCCTATTCTTGGATGGAAATCCTCATCGATTCTTGCTCTTACGGGGAAAGCATTCAGTCTTTCATCAGTAAGTGTGATATTAACTGTAGGTTTTCATAAATGCTGTTTTTCAAGTTGAGGGAGATACCTCCCGCCATGGGTTGAATGTGTCCCCTCCCAAATTAACATTGAAACTTAATTTCCATTGTAATGGTATTAAGAGATGAAGCCTTTTGGAAAGTGGTTAAGTCATAAGGGCCTTGCCCTCATCAATGGATTAGTGCCTTATAAAAATGTAGGGGGGATCTAGCTCAGCAGACCTTTCTGCCCTTCTACCTTCTACCATTTGAGGATACAGTGTTTACCTCTTCTGCCATGCCAGGATGCAGCAAGGAGGTCTTCAGCAGACACCGAATGCAGCCTTCCCAGCCTCCAGAACTGTGAGAAATAAATTTTTATTGTTTATAAATTGCCCAGTCTGTGGTACTTTATTATAGCAGCACAAATGGACTAAGACACCTTCTATTCCCAGTTTGCTAAGTGGTTTTATCCAGAAGGGGTGTTGGACTTTGTTAATACAATACTTTTACTATGTCTATTGAAATGATCATGAGGTCTTTGTCATTTATTCTATTTATATGGTTTATTACACTGATTTTTGTTTGCAAACAAACTCTGTTAACTTGCATTACTTGGATAAATCCCACTTGGTCATGGTGTATGATCCTTTTTATATGTTGCTGGGTAAGTTTGCTAGTATTTTGTAGATTTTCTAACTTATATTTACAAGGAACCTTGGCTTATAGTTTTCTTTTTTGTGATGCTTTTGCCTGGTTCTGGTATCATAATAGTACTGGCCTCATATAATGAGTTGGGAAGTGTTCCCTCTTGTTCTATTTTTTTAGAAAACTGCAAAGAATTGGTATTGTTTAAATGAATGGTAGAATTCACTCAGAGAAGCTGTCTGGTCCTGAGATTTTCTTCGTGGAAAAATTAAAATTAGTGACTTAAGCTTTTTACTGTTATAGATTTACTCAGATTTTCTATTTCTTCTTGAGTCTTGTTTTGTGTTTGCATTTTCTAGGAATTTTTCCATTTCATCTAAGTTGTCTAATTTATTGGTATATGATTTTTCATAGTATTCCTTTGTAAAACTTTTTATTTCTGTAAGATTGATAGTGATCTTTCTTTTTTTCCTGATTTTGGTAATTTGAGTCTTTCTTTTCTTTGTCAGTCTACACAAAGGTTACAGTAGTAATTTATCTGTAGGACTTTTATGTGTAGAGTTTGCTTTAATACAGGAATTAAACAAAAATTCCTGAAGGCATTTTTTTCTGATTTCTTGGTCTTCCCAGGATGTAACTTCCCCCTTTTCTTTCTACCATGGTCATAAGGATTGCTTACTCCTTCCTTTTATCCCCCAGTTATGCCCATCCTCTTCTTTGTCCTTCAAGACACAATTTTGATCTCACATTCCAACATCTAATCAAACCAAGGGGTCCAATGAAGTACATTTCAATGTCTGTGTGTGTTTCTTTGATGTCTTTGCCGAATCTCGTGTAACACTACTGACTCCAGCCTTTTTATTTTAAATTATCACAATTCAGAAATTCACTTCACTTCATAAAAGTATTCTACGTTTCATGCTTGGGAAGTCTATTTTGTTCATGCCATTTGAATTCAAAGTTTAACAACAAACTTGCTGCATCATATTTAGACACTCAGGATTTTGTTCCTGGAAGGATTTTAGAGATTATCCAGGATTAAGCAGCAGCCACTCAGTACCAGTCAGTTGTTGCCAGATGGGAATGAGAACCCACTGTGACTAGATCTTCTCATTAAAACAAACAAACATAAATCTGCATATTCGTGGGAAACCTCCAAATTTTTAAATGAAAGCAATGAATTAAAAACTCTTAAAACTCTGCTAACGTCAAGGAGCCTGTTCTTTTAGTTTATTTGTATCCGGCTTTGTCTGCTAACGTCAAGGAGCCTGTTCTTTTAGTTTATTTGTATCCGGCTTTGTCTTCAGCATGCAGTGGAGTGGTGATGTTCCTGAAGAGTTTAGTTGAAGGAACTCTAGGAGATTATAGGTCTTGCTGTATCTTAAGAATGGCATAAATACCAAAAAGTTATTATCTTTAGCCTTTTAATATAAATAAATATAGGCTATTTGGAACCAGATGGGTATTAAGAAGCTATGTGAGTGAACTGTCTTCCCTCCTTAAACTTTTGCACTTGATTAACCAGTCATTTATGAAGTTGGATCTTCAAAGACACTTTATATTAGCCCTGGGAGTAGTCCCTTCTACTTAGCTGGAAATTGAAGTGATACTTTAAAATTAAACATCTGTTCTCCTATTCAGCTCAAGTTTTAAGGACTGGTGCCTTCTGGAAGTGGGGTGCCCATAAAGAAGCATCCTGGGCAATTTGACATTCAAAGAAAATGGCTTGGAAAACATGCCCACGAGGAGTCCAGCACCATTATTCGAGGCAAAGCTGTCAACATGTTTAAAGCCATCCTGGGAAGTGACTAAAGACACTCACATTTTTAAAACTGAAAATGAGTGTTATTTGTTTTGGAGATAGAGATAGAATATCCCTTTTGATCTTTTTCTTTTTCTCACTGGCTGATCTTGGGATTTGGTTTCTCTATTCAGAAAAAGAGCGTGGTTGAACATTTTGCTCTCTTAAGTTTTGAGCCCTTTACAGCTGACTGGCATAGTCCATAGTTTCCTGATACCTTTCTTAAGATTTCCTTCCTGAGGAAACTGTGTCTCACAGAGGAGGAATGACGCCTTTGACCACATCCTGCTGTTCTTGTGGCTGAGCAGCTTTTTTTCAGATCTCAGGGAAAGGCAAGGTGAAGTCACCTCCTAACACTTCTCTTTTTTCCCTATAGACGTTTAGAACTAAAAGCCTTTGAGCCAGCACAACTGTGCGTGTAAATACATTTTGCCAAGTAAGGAGATCCATTTAAACAGGGCCCATTTAACAGGGAAAATGAAAATCTTGAACATTCAGCCTGGGAGATGACTGATGCTGGAGCACGCCAATAAATGTAGTATAAGAATCTCTCTATTGAAAAACCGAAGTGCTTTTACATCCTTGTCTGTGACTTCTGTTTTTAATTCATTTAGGCAATGTTGATTTTTTCCCTCTTAATGAATAGCAATTGAGCTGTACATTTTACATACCAGTAAGTGACTATGAGATGCTTTTGAAAATTAGCCACTAGCAAGTACATTTCACATCTGAAGCAACATTTTGGCAGATGAACTCAGCTTAAAATTGGGACTGCCGTGAACAGTCCCAGTTTCAGAATCAAGTTAATTCCATGTGGAACCCCACCAAACCTTTAGGCATTAAACGGAGCATGGTGTAAATCCTCGATACGTACATTGCACTTGATGAGATGGCTGGCCATCCTAATAAAAAGTGAGTCCAAAGGCTAGACATCTGGTATAGTTGTTTTTGCAAAATGGTTTGTCACATTGCAGCATATAGAAAAATAATAATTGTCATTCTCTTTTGCCACCATTCCTCCCAGGAGTGTGTTTTTGTCTGCTCTCCTGTCAAAATTATGTTAAACAGTAAAAATAAAAAATATGCTCCATAGTTTTCCAAACTTATCTTTCTCAGTTGGTTGCTCTTAAGGAATGTGACTTACGACCTCTACTTTTAGGTGCTGCAGTTTCTTTCTTTCTCACACATATAAGTAAGATCTGCAGAAAGGGGAAAGGAGGAGGATGCATGTTTTTCAAATGCTGACTTTCTTGTACTACCTGCTTGTATTTATGTCAAAGAACATGTTGTATTTCCTCCTTTTCTGAAAGTCACTTACTCCGCTTCATTTTGCTTTCCAGTTCTGGTTAATATTTATTATTTTGAAGTCTTAGTTTTATTTTTTTAAACGTTGAGATCTGTGACTTCAAATTATTATTCATTTATCCATTATAAATATAAATAAATATATATATATATATATATATTTTAAGACAGTCTAGCTCTGTCGCCAGGCTGGATGATAGTGGTGCAATCTTGGCTCACTGCAACCTCTGCCTCCCGGGTTCAAGTGATTCTTGTGCCTCAGCCTCCCGAGTAGCTGGGATTACAGGTGTGCACCACCATGCCCAGGTAATTTTTGTATTTTTCGTAGAGACAGGGCTTTGCCATGTTGGCTAGGCTGGTCTCGAACTCCTGGCCATGAGTGATCTGCCTGCCTGGGCCTCCCAAAGTGCTGGAACTACAAGCATGAGCCACTGCGCCCAGCCCATTATAAATATCTTTTAAGTGTTTAATTTACTGGAGCATCAACATAATTAAATTGGTGAAGCTAATACGGCTTGTTTACCATGCATTCTAGCTTTGAGATGTTCTGAATGTGAAGTTAAGTAGAATGTAATGATTTGATCCCTATATCTCACCTCTTCAGTCCAAGGTCTGTAAGTTAGAAGTTAGAATGGGAAAGGGGTAGTGGTGTTTTTTTCACCTCTCTTCTGTCTGGAAAACTTCTAACCCTTTCCCTTTGTACATTTGTCAAATCCTACTTGTCCTTCAAGCATCTTGATACACTGGTAGCATTAATTATGTATTCTACAACTCCTTACACTTGAGGCACAATGAAAAGCTTCTTTCATGCAATGTTTCTTTAAATATAGGAAGTTTTAAATGGACATTTGGGGCCGTGCTTTCAATTACACTTTGAAAAGACTTTCCCCAAATTGCTACTGTCAAAGACAACCCTATGTCAAAAAAGAGAGGACAGAGCAATTTATATCAATGAAAAAAAATCTAAACTTTATTGAAATCACTATATTGTTCACCAACAAAAAGGTAGACTGTATTCTGAAGGCTTCTTCTAGAGACTGAGCTGCCATTTGGCTGAATTGCCCTGGCCTCACTGTGAGTGAATCTCTGCCCCTAAAATGAAATCTCTTCCTTACTTACGAGTAAGTAATACTTACGAGTATTTTTTTCCTGTGGTTATACATTTTTGTTCTTTCATAATAAATCTAGCCCAAAGACATTTCTTTACTGTAAATTTGCCTCCACAGAAGTGCCCATAAACAGTATCTGCCTTCATTACCTGTGGTAGACCCAAGTTTGACCATTTTGTAGAGTAAGCATATGCACTAAGAATCAATATGTGTTTTATTAGCACCAAGAGACTCATTGGATTGATTTTTTTTTTCTTTTTACCTTTATGGGCAATTGCTATAAAAAGGTAAATTAAAAAGTTAACCATCTGCTACCTCACTTTTCATTTAAAATCTTTTATTTGATTACTCTTTCCAGGTAATCAATGCTTTCTATTTTGCTATTATACTAGGTAGTGAATGAAGGTGGTTTTAATTTATAGCTTTTATTTATCTTACAGTATTGTCAGAGTCACAATCTTTATGCTTCCTATTAGTAGTCTGGAAAATATTTCTTACTACATCGAAACAGAACAAAATTCAATTTAGAAATATAATTTCCTGCCATGGAGACACTTGATAACAGGGGGGAGATTAATGGAGCCCAGTGACAGAAACTTGATTTAAAGCAGGAGATTAATACTGCTTTATCAGCCTACACTGCAAGTGAATTGGCTCCTAAAGAAAAAAAAAATCTGTTTGAAGTTGCTGAGTTGTCTGCTTGTCGGCTGGAAAAAGGTCCCTGGACATCTATTTTGTTATTGCCGAGTATTTGCTGCAAGCTTGTCCATTTGACAACATAGGAACAAACCTGCACACAACACCAGTCTTGCTTATTTTACAGTAGTAACATGTTTCTTATTATTCCTTTTGATCCCACAGGAAGCTTGGATGCTGTGGAGGTCAGCCTCTGACTTAAGGGGATTATATTCAGTAAATCATGTCAAAATTAACGAATAGAATTGCGCTGACACTTCAGTTTGGTTGGATTTAGGTAAAATATTTAAATGGTATTTTTAATTGCAAAGCTCCTGCCCCTAAGTCCCATTAAAAATATATTTTTTTCTATCCTTGACAGAAGTGATTAATTTCCTTTCCCAACTAGAAAAGTACGAATCTTCCGGAAGAACCTCAAGTAAATCTGAAGATTACCTTAATAGATTGAAACGCTCGCTATATATGTTCTGAAACAAAATTTGGAGCTTAGAGAACTGTTAGAAATAAGTGCTAAAGGAAGTGGGTCCAAATTTTGAGTTTGATTCCCAGGAAATGAAAGCGTTTGTATTGCTGGAATTAAATTTTCAAACTTGCTCTTGAGCTATGTGAATTTTTAACTTGATATTTGTCTGGAAAATAAAAAAGACATAGAAGGAATTCCTCACCCAGCGGCTTCACAATAACGACCATGTGTCTTTCAAAAGCTAGAAATTTTAAATTAATAGCTAAGCGAGAAGTTTTAAATTAATAGCTTAGTTACCTTATTACTGAGGGATAGAGAAATGTTTAACAACTTCTGCTTGGTTTTACTGACTTTGAAATTTTGTAGAAATGAACTGAAAATGTTTTTCATTAATTTTATTAAGTTCTGTAATGCAGTATTTTGCCAGAAGTCAGAATATCTAGACTTTGTTCTAGGACACTTAACAACTTTCTGGGTTCTTATGGTCATTTTTAAACCACTTTCTATTTCCAAGAGAGCTGAAGGGTAATAATAATACTTATCTTACCACATCACACAGTTATTGAGAATATCAAATGAAATGATTTCTGCAAAATATTTAGACATAGAAAGGGCTATAGGAATATAAACAGTGTTACCTAAAATATCATTAGTATGTATAAACTACTTTAAATATGTTGCATTTGGGATTTTCTTAGGGGAAGATGCATAATTTCACAGACATCTACCTTAATTTTGTGTTGATGTGACTGAGACCATTAGTAGTTATTGGAATTGATCCACTGAAGGTTGCTTACATTTTAAAAAATATCTGGAGAATAACCTGTAGTGCATTTCTCCTTGGAACCAAATATGTGGAATAATTGAAATAAGAGAAATGTGGGGTCCATTTCATTTGCTCACTGTGAGCTCTCAATACATGGAAAGCAGGAATGGTATGACTGAATAATACTGAAAATGACCAGCCTGGTGGATATGAGTTCTAAGGACTCCAGGCCAGATTCTTTGGGTGCTGCCCTGTCTGATGTCAGCTGTGTGACCTCTTTAGGCTTCAATAGCTTGTCCACTTCGTTTGGTGCTTGAAAAAACACATAAGCCTGCAGGGAACATTAGGCCCTGTTAAAACTATTTTCCTGGCTTGCAGGCACATACCAAACTCCCAGGTAAAGCACATTAAAGTGGCTAAACATTCACTCAGAGGGGAAGGAGTTGCTTTCAGGAATTTAAAATCATTTCTAAGCCTTAGAATTCAGCAGAGGACGACCTAAAAACGTTTTTAATTTCAATGAACATGCATATGCTTTTCTTTCCTCTTGTTTCACTGATCCAGAGGGACCCTCAGCGAATATGCCCCTTTGACCTTTTCTAGTCATGCAATTACCCTCATCCTGCTTTTTCTCTTTTGCACTTCCTTTCCCAAATGGCCTTTCTTTGGTGGCGTGGTTTAAATTGTGCAGCGCCTACTTCAGACATGGCCGCCTGGATTAACTTTAATCCTCCACTCTGACTTGGCTGGGACCTGACCATCAAGGGCACTGCCCTCTTGGGAGCCAGTCTGGGTTTTGCCTGAGGTTCACAGTAACCCCAAATATTTACAAACATTGCGTTTTCCATCCTTGGGAATGCAGTATGGAAGATTTTACTTTCTCTTTTGTTTTTCTTTTTTAACTCCCTCTTCTCTGTGCTGAGTGACATTTGGGAACAAGAGAACCAGGTAGGAAGATTACCAACTGCAACAGCTCAGCAGTGGTTACGAGTTTGAGTTGGCAAGTCAGGCCCAGGAGACACAATAGGCTTTAACCTAACACCACTTTTATTTAGCTTTCTGGAAAGAAACAAGGCAGGAGACACAGCAAAAAGATTCAGGATTGTCATCACGGGGAGGTGCAACAGCTACACTAGTGACAGCTTTTTTTTTTTTTTTCCTGTCTTTTCTCCCACACATGGCCAAGGTGTGATAGCCAAGGTGTGTGGGGTAACCTTGTCACAGAGAGGCCAGCCCCCTTGCCCCACCAATGTTGTGTATGGTTTTCATCAAGCCCGAGGTCTGCAGGCCAGCTTGCAGATCCCTCGACTTGGGGTTTTTTTTTTTTTTTTTTTTCACACAATACAGAGGCAGAGACCCTCATTTATCTCAACTCTACTGTTTCCAGGGAAACAGGGCCATGCAAGCTGAGGTCATTCTCAAGCAGGCCCGCCTCAGCCGAGGCCTGACGTTAACCCTTTATTCATACTCACGCCTACTGCTGTAGAAATGGTAGCATCACTATGTACAATGCTAATGCTCAGCTTCCCTGTGCTAGTAGAATGTCTTTAATATCAACTTTATCGCTGTCTCTTTTCTAGGGCAATAAATGGAAAGGAAAAGGCTGAGATAGAGATCCATTAATCTATCCCTTCATCCAACCATTCAACTCTCCGGTTACTGACTGTACATTACATGCCTCACCTGAGTGTAGGGACTGAGGATGAAAAAATGGGCAGGATGCAGACCTGACCACTGAATGCTTCATAATCAGCAGGGCAACCTCTCTGCATGTGGGTTACTATACTGCCAATCTCCAAGTTCCATACAAAACAGAGTGCTGTGAGAGCACAGAGAAGAAAGCAACTCATTTTTTGGCCAGCATTTTGTATCTTATCGACTTTATTCAGCATTTCCTTAACAAACATGTCCATATAGAATAGTAACTGATCTCCACAATGGTAACTCTGGGATATTGCAAGATCCTAGGGTGCCCTCCAAATCACTGAAAAAAGACTTTAGAGTTGTCTGTATTTTATTATATTCTATGCCATGAATATTAAAATAAATTTTATATTCCTCCCAAGAACATTAACATAGTATTATGTGTCTAGGAAATGAATGATAAAGGTTTATTGAATTAAGTCTAAATAATACCACTAGGGGCATTTCCTGATATTCAAGACATGTAGTTATGAACAAATAAATAAGATATACTTCAAATTCAAACTTTTGGAGGTTATATCTTCCAAGAGTTCATATCTACTGAGAAAAGATAATGTTATTAAAAAAATATGTTAAGGCTGGGGGCAGTGGCTCACACCTGTAATCCTAGTACTTTGGGAGGCCGAGGTGGGAGAATTGCTTGAGGTCAGGATTCAAGACCAGCCTGGACAACACAGCAAGACTCCATCTCTACAAAAACAAACAAATAAAAACATGTTAGATAAGTCCATTAATTGTTTTTCTGTAATAGGCTATGGGAGAGTAGTACTGAGGCATGTTACATTTCCAACTTTGAAACAGACGTCAAGGGCGTAACTGCTCCCTTCTACAACACGGTTCTTGATGTCATCATCAGATGCAGTTCTAAGCCGAGGAAGCCATTGATCTGATCCAGTCATTCTGATTTCATTACATAGGACACTCGTTTGTGACATTCACATATATTTTTTCCTTTTATTATTTTCTCTGAATACAATACAAATTCATGAGTCTTTTGCCAGCTTTGGGGAGAATCCAAGTTTAATGTTAGCTGATAACATGATTAATATCCATGTTTAGTTTCAACAAAGAAAGGAGGATAAAATTAAAGAAATCAGCCAGAATATAGACCAAAAATAATTTAAATAAAATTTAAAATACCCTAAATTTAAGGTTATGCATTTCCAGAATCCAAGAGCTCACGAACCCATGGGAGTGTTAAGGGACTCCAACTAATCTGGAAAACAATTTTTCATTGCCTGTGGAGTGGAAAGTAGGCATAACATAAATAGTGCTATCATAACAAGACCGACAGCCTCATTTGACCATTTAAACTATATGCATATATAACTTCATTAACAATAGATTATTTTAAAGAATGCTATTAATAGTTGCTTGCTTTTCATAATAATAATTACTCTTTACTGAAGACCTTCTGTCTGTTAGGCATGGAGACAAACTTTTTTGAGACATTATTTCTAAGTTTTATATGACCCTGGAATTGAATTATTATCATCAACATTTACAGAGACAAAAACTACCCCTAAGAGAAGTTAAATGACTTTTCTAATACTACATCTATCTTGCTGTAAAGCTCACTCTCTGGCCAGGTGTGGTGGCTCATGTCTGTAATCTCAGCACTTTGGGAGGTCAAAGCAGGGGGACGGGGATGGGGGGATCACCTGAGGTCAGGAGTTCAAGACCAGCCTGATCAACATGGTGGAACCCTGTCTCTCCTAGGGTGTGGTGGCAGGTGCTTGTAATCCCAGCTACTCTGGAGGCTGAGGCAGGGAGAATCGCTTTAACTTGGGAGATGGAGGTTGCAGTGAGCCGAGATCATGCCGTTGTGCTCCAGCCTGTACGACATGAGTGAAACTCCGTCTCAAAGAAAAAATAAACATAAAAAATAAAATAAATAAATAAAGCTCACTCTCTGTCCTCCAGACCAGTCTTTATTCCTCTGAGGTAGTTCCCTAGGACCTAACTTAGGAACATTCCTTTTATGGGATTCCTGGGAACTGAGGCTCACTTAACTTTGCTGTGTGACATACATTCATGATGGTGGCAGCAATAACAGGATATTCTGAATTTGATCACAAGAAGTGACAACTTTGTTCTCTTCTAGCAGCTGGAGGCATTTAGAGGGCTTTTCTGATGGCCACTGAAGGAGAGAGAGCCCTCAGATGTCAGGGGACTTCCCAGTAGAGAAAGATACTGAGTAGAACTGCAAGGGTGGATGGCAAGTGTCAACATGTGGATGAACTATGGCTTTTGATTCCCTTTTTTGGTGAGCTAGTTTCAGACTGCTGGGTTCTGTACAGGCAACTTCTAAGTAAACTAGAACTGACAGATAATACACATATAGCTAGGGCTGTAGCAACAGAAATCAATGCATTTCAAGTTCCACATAAAAGAAAGCAGTCAAGGTGTTTCAAGCCCTTTTAGAGTGATGAATGCAATTTACACAATAAGCAAGAAAACATGATTGGGACTAGATGGTGTAAGATCCCATCTAGGAAAAGGAAAATAAGTGTCTGATGGGGTGATATTGCTAACCTTAGAAACTGCCGGCAAAATCAGCTTTGACAGTTATCAGAAAGACAAGCACACACAAAACTTTGTGAATATAAGCCAAAGAAATGGAAAAATTCAGGGTGTGTGTTGATCCACATCATGCTCATAAAAGATAGGGCCCAGCCTGGAACGTGCAGTTGACTACATTTGTTTCAAGCGAGTCTACCTTTCTTGCCTCATAGAAGTGGAACCAAATGACATCCAGGTCTAGAGACACACAAAGACATTTTATGCAAGTAGGGGGCAAGCGGATGCTGTATGTTTCCAGAGAGCTTTTGCCATGTCACTGCCAAATCTTAGACTAGTAGCTAATCAGAATGGCACAGTCCTCTGATGGAAGGCCTTATGGGGTACAAAATAAACGCACTGAAGTTGTTTTTTTTAATGACATCTCTTATAAAATAGGCCTCATGTATCCCCCAAACTGTAATGTACTACAATAATCTAATAACAGAGTGATGGGAGTTGAGGGAGATGTCCCCCTATGCCCTCCAAAGAGCAAACTCCCAACGTTGGGGTAAATCCTTCCCTTTCCTCTTCTGCAGAGGGAGCTTTTCAAGGAGGCAATAGCGTGTCCCTTGGGTTGAGCCTGGGCTTAGTAGAGAGACTCTGTGTGTAATTTTGGATCAGCATCCCTGCTCTGCTATTCTGTGACCTTGGGCAAATTACCTAACCTCTCTGAAGGAGAGTATCATCTGTTGTCAATGGGGATCATGTGATCCCCTCCTTCAGAGCATGACTGTGAGCATTCAGTGGGGTAATGCGTATGGGAAACGCAGCAGAGCCTGCACACAGTCAGCACTCAATAGATGTTACTTTTATAAAGCTACGTCATTATTCTAAGCTTCCCTTCCTAACTTTTAAACTGGGCATAATACAAGCCCCCCGCCCCCGACCATGGAGCGGTATGTGAGATTCAAGCTAATGTAGATAGGGAGTCTGGGTCACGATGAGCCCTTGGTGAATGGTGGTCGTTATTCCTTGGTCCTGTAAACCCTATCAGAGGTTAGAAATGCAAAAGGAAGCCAGGTGCCATGGCTTATGCCTGTAATCCCAGCACTTTGGGAGGCCAAGGCGGGTGGATCACTTGAGGTCAGTAGTTAGAGATTATGTTAGAGACGGTGAAACACAGTCTCTACTAAAAATACAAAAATTAGACAGGCATGGTGGTGGGCACCTGTAATCCCAGCTACTTGGGAGGCAGAGGTTGTAGTGAGCCAAGATTGCACCACTGCACTCCAGCCTGGGCAACAGAGCGAGACTCCATCTCAAAAAAAGAAATGCAAAAGGATTCAGTAGTCTGAAGGTTGATCCCAGGACACACACAAACTGAATGAAGATGAATTAGGTGAATAAGTTTCCGTCTCTCTTCACTTTTTACCTCATTCAATTAGGCTCTTCACGTTGATGCACCACTGGTTCATCTGGCTTCAGGTTCAGGCTCCACCCCAGGAGTGACTTGTTAAGACGTGCTTGTTTCGTGGGTCCCAGGACTATGTGCTCTCCTAAACTATCTCGCGTTCTTGCTTAATAGCTAATAGCTGGAGAAAAATGGTCTAAAGAAGTGTTTCCACCTGTCCTTACTTGCGCCTGTCTTGTTTACTGCACATAAAAGATTAAGAACTCATAGTTTAAAAAATCAAATCTGGTCTGACATAATCCCGTGTTCCAAATCACTATTGTTTTGTAACAAATCAGCCTGAAACTTTAAGGCTTAGAACATTGACAACCTTTTTATTATCCTGCTGATCAGGACTTGGGAAGGGTTCAGATGGGCAGGTCTGGCTCCGGGTTTCTCACGTGCTTGCAGTCAAACTGTGGCTGGAGTCTCAGTACTTCTCCATCTGGGCTCTTTGAATGCGAGTGCTTGCAGGGGGGCTTTAGCTCTCCGGCAGGAGTGTTCCAGAGAACCAGGAGGAAGCTGCATCGCTGTTTATGACACAGCCTCAAAAGCAGGACTGATTACATACTTCGTGGGCCCAAGGCAAGGTGAAAACGTGGGCCCCTTATTCAAAAATTCTTAAGAAGCTCGAGTGCAACAGCAGAGCATTAAACCAAGTGCAGGGCTCTTCTGAGCATGGGGCCTCTATGATTTCATAGGTCTCATGCCTATGAAAGTCACATGGTGTCACTGTAAACATACTTTATTGGTTTGCCAGTCACTAAAGTCAGATTCGAGGGGGAAGGGATGTAGAACCTACATTTAAAAAAAATTAATTTTTGTTGATACATAGTAGGTATATACATTTATAGGGTACGTGAGATATTTTGAGACAGGCATACAATGTGTAATAATCACTTCAGTGTAAATGGGGTATCCATCATCTCAAGCATTTATCCTTTGTATTACAAACAGTTCAATTGTTTACTTATTTCAAGTGTGAAATTAAGTTATTTTTTACTATTGTCACCCTGATGTGCTGTTAAATACTAGATCTTTTTTATTCTATGTTTTGAATCTATTAACCATCCCCACTTCCCCCTCTTCCTACCACCCTATTACCCTTTCCAGCCTCTGGTAACCATCATTCTACTCCCTATCTCCATGCATTGAATTATTTTACTTTTTAGCTCCCAAAAATAAATGAAAAAATGTGAAGTTCATCTCTCTGTGTTTGTCTTACTCCACTCAACATAATGACCTCCAGTTCCATTCATGTTGTTGCAAATGACAGAATCTCTTTTTATTTATTTATTCATTTTTTGTGGCTGAATAGTGCTCCATTGTGTATATGGAACACATTCTCCCCATCCATTCATTTGTTGATGGACATTTAGGTTACTTCCAAATCTTGGCTATTGTAAACGGAGCTGCTACAAACATGGGTGTGCAGATAAATTCTTTGATATACTGATTTCCTTTCTTTTGGGTATATAGCTAGCAATGGGATTGCTGGATCAGATGGTAGCCCTATCTTTAGTTTGCGGAACCTCCAAATTGTTCTCTATAGTGCTTGTGCTAATTTACAATCCCACCAACAGAGTACGAAGAGAACTCGCCTTTTGCAGACAGGAGTATCGAATAATTTGCAGAGATGTATTACAATCTTCACATCCAGTTTCCTGTGATGCCGCTTCTCTTTTACTTTTCTGTCTTTTGCTGATCATTCTCTGTTTTACATTAATTCTTGCTGCCTGTGGCTCATCGTTTCCTCATACAGTCAGCCCTCCATATCTGCAGGTTCTATATCCTCAGATTCCACATCCTCTGATACAACCAACTACTGATGGAAAGTATTTTGGAAAGAAAAAAACCGATATAAGAATAAAAATAATACAAATCAAAAACAACATAATATAACAACTATTTTCATGGCCTTTACATTGTTCCAGGTATTATAAGTAATTTAGAGAATGTGCATAGATTATATGCAAACACTATGCCATTTTATGCCAGGGATTTGAGCATCTGTGGATTTCAATATCCCTGGCGGTTCCTGGATCCAATCCCTCAGGAAGACAGAGGGATGACTTTATTAGCGTCGTTAGTACTAATCTGCACATTTTTTTTAGTTTTCATATTCGATTCATTAAATAGTAAGCCTTTAACAACTTTATGGAAATAGGACTTTCTAATTTCCTTGACAAAATGCTTCCCACCTACCTGGAAAAGGCTTGTCAGAGTTTTCTGCCTTTCACTGAGTTCTCTGCTCCATGGCCAGCTGCCTCTGGGCTGTGTCCCTTTGTATTTAACATCTGCCAGTATAGAGGGAGGGGTTGAATTCATTGAATTACTCAAAGAGAAAGAATAACTTCTTTATTGGGGTTCAAACTGAAAAGAAAAAATGTATGCGTTCTGCCCCCACCCCAGTGCGCACGCAAACACACACACACACACACACACACACACACACACACACACCACCCTTTGGACAGATGTGTGAACAGTGCTCTCTACTTGGACACATTGAGCATCTTTGTCTGCTGCAGCTGAGGGGTCTATTTAATCTTCATTGTCATATGACCTTCATTAAGATTTTCCAGATTATTTTCTTCCACCCAGGTCACTGAGTTTCTAACTTCTTAAAAATTAATTAGATATTAACTAGCTTGTTTATGTCACTTTAAGTTTGCATGGCATTAAATTCTTAGAAATTAATTAGATGTTAACTAGCACGTTTATGTCACTTTAAGTTTATGCAATACTTTCAGCTATATTACTCAATTGCAACCTCAAAAGAAACCCCTGTCTTATTTGTCCATATTGATAGTTGAGAAACTCGAGTTTCAAAAGTGTAAGTGCTCTTTTCAAGATCACACAGCTTTTAAGACATGGAACTGGGAACTACAGCATGTCTTCTAACTCCAAGTACCTACTGTGCATATGCACTGTATCATGCTAGTGCTACTGAATTTCAGTGCAAACTTCTTCATTATTTGTGTCAACAAGGCTCAGTGGTGCTGACAACAGATAATCTGCCCGAATATTTCAAGGTCTTGCTTAACATTTTTTCTTTCTTAATTTTTTGATAGATAATATGTGAACATGATAAAAAATTAAAAAAATACAAGTTTTCCTCCATCCTTGATCCTAAAATGTACATATATAGCTGTATACATATATGCCTAATATACATGCCAATGGTAAAATACTGTATGTTTTGTTCTACACCTTGATTTGTTTCACATAACGGTATAACTTGGAGCTCATTCAGCACACCTAGAGCTATCTCACTCCTGTTAATGACTGTAGAATCTTTTCTTTCTTCCCTTCCTCTTCCCTACCTCCTTTCCTCCCTCCCTCCCTTCCTTCCTTTTCTTCCTCCCTTCCTAGCTTCCTTCTTTCTTTCATTCCCTTCCTTCCCCTCCTTCTCCCCCTCCCCCTCTTCCTGCTCTAATTTTTAAGAAGTTAGAAATTCAGTGGCCTGGGTGGAAGAAAATAATCTGGAAAATCTTAATGAAGGCCAATGACAATGAAGATTAAATAGACCCCTCAGCTTTCCCTTCCTCCTTCCCCTACCTCTCTTTTCCTTTCTTTTCTTTTCTTTCAAGACAGGGTCTTGTTCTGTCACCCAGGATGGAGTGTACTGGTGTGATCATAGCTTACTGCCCCCTCAAATTCCTGTGCTCAAGAGATCCTCCCGCCTTGGCCTCCTACAGTGCTGGGACTACAGGCATGCACCACCTCGCCTGGCTACTCTTTAAATATTTTGTAGAGATGGGGTCTTATTTTTTTTGCCCATGCTGGTCTTGAACTCCACATCGGGCTCCCAAAGTTCTGGGATTACAGGCCACCATGCCTGACCAAGATTATTTCATTGCATGTATGTGCTATCACTTACTTAATCAGTCTCCAACTGAAGGATATTTGATTTGTATTATTTTATATTATCAAAAAATATTGAAATAATTTCCCTTTTTTGTATACATGTGAAAATATTTTTATTAGATATACTAGGATCAGAATATGTATATGTAAAGGTTACACAGATATTTAATTTTGATGTAAGTAGAATTTGTGGGTCAAAAATATGTACATTTGTATTTTTGACAGATACTCCCAAATTTCCTTGTATAAAGATTGTTCTAATCACCTTCTCACCAACATTGTATAAGAGCCCTTGTTTCACTTTTCTAATATGTAATCACATTTTTGTTTTTCACCAATGTGATAGTTAAAAATGGTATCTTATAGTGTTTTTTGAGTTTCACTTATTTTGAGTAAGGTTGACCACTTTCTAATATGCTGGAAAGCCATTTGTATTTCATTTTTGTGAGTTACTGTTTTTACCCACTTTTTTCTTTTGTATTGTTGATATTTTCTTATTGATTTGTTGGAATATTTTTATACATTGCAAATGATTTTTGCTTTTTGTTATATGTAAGCTGGAGAAAGAGCATTTTCAGGCAGAAGAAATAGCAAATGAAAATACCTTGAGGCATATAAGAAGAAAAGAAATAACCACGGGGTGATTTTTCTCCATGTTGTGGTTTCTTCACATGTAGAAATTAAAAATATTGTATAGTCAAATTCATTTTTTTAATATTACAGCAGATTCTACATAGTTTCAAGACCACCTGATTTTGAGGTTGTAAAAATTTATCCCATGTTTCCTTTTAGCAATTTTAATGGCTTCATTTTGTACGTTGAAATCTATCTATCCATCAATAATTTATTTTTTGTGAAAGGTCAAAAGTCAAAATGTGTTTCCCTCAGATGGCTATTCAGTTGTTCTGACGGTTATTGGACAATCCGTCTTTTACCTACTGATTTGAAATGACACTTTGATCGTATCTTAAATTCCTGCATGTATTTGAGTCCATTCCAGGACTCCCTGTTGTGCTCTATTGTTCTGTTCTTCCAGGCATAATATCATATTGTTTTAATTAGTATAGCTTTATAATATCTTTTGCTCTCTACTTGGACTTACCTTCTCATTACTCACTTTTCTCAGAATATTCTTGACTGTTCATTTTTCCATATTAACCTTAGAGCTCATTTTTCCGTGTTAACCTTAGAATCAGCTGGTTTCATTCTAAATATTCCTGTTGGTGCCTTTATTGAGATAACTTTAAATGGACAGGTTTAATTTAATATTGAGTCTTACTAGTTATTCCTCTGAATTTTAAGATGAGTTTTCTTGAAGTCAACAACTATATGAGGACAAGCATTAATACTATTCTCATTTTACAGAGGCAGCAGAAATCTTCTGAGAGGTTGAAAACATTTCTTATTCCTCAAGTTCACAAAACTGACAAGCCTTGGAAAGGGCCTAGGCCCAGATGGTCTCCCTTATACACTTGATCTTCCATCTACTCAGTCTCATCTATGCCCTTATGACAGGGAGAGGCAGCTCCTGGAAACCGATGACACATGTGTTGTGGCATGCAGTCAGACAAACCAGCATGGGGTGGCAAAATAGCACGGGCTTTGTGCCTAGCAAGATCCCAGTTTCCTTCATGACTTTGTTATTTCCTATCTGTGAGACCTTGCAGAAACTGTTTCTTAGACAGTATTTGATTTGCAGAGGATTAGGAGACTATGCCCTACCTAATACTTGGCACTTGGAGGCACTCAATCAATGGTATGTTCCCCAGACCCTTTCAGAAAGGTGTTAAATTCTTTTCCCATGTGACACTGATCTTAGTGATCCCTTTGTAATGTTAAGCTTACCAGACTGGTGATTTTCCCTTACGGATGAAGTTTCCGGCTACATAATAAGGGGATAATCTTCAGGCCACATAGGGAAAGGGGCTCTGCTTAGGGTGGCACGTGGCCTTGCTCTCCACAGCTTCCCCACTCAGCTGTGCTAAGGCCTCTTGTCTGCCCCTTTAGGATCCTTTTTGGGGGTCTTCATTGGAGGCTTTCCCCTGCTCCCCCATCCTTTCTCTAGGGATAATTTTTAATAGAAAACAGCCATTTAAAATGAATCCACTTAGAATAGGGACCAAAACTTTAT
This sequence comes from Rhinopithecus roxellana, assembly GCF_007565055.1. Lineage (NCBI taxonomy): Eukaryota > Metazoa > Chordata > Mammalia > Primates > Cercopithecidae > Rhinopithecus > Rhinopithecus roxellana. Next base: position 78,376,044 of record NC_044552.1, read on the forward strand.
AGCAAATAGTGAAAAATGTCTAAATTGGTTATTGGTTATCTTGGAAAATAAAACTAAAAATTATAAAAAGTTCTCTTTTTGGGATAAAATTAACACAATAATTACACGTTTAGAGTGAACAGAGAATGAATCATGATTGATTCATTTTTGGTATAAAATGTTTCAAAGATAATTGTATGATTATATATATTTATATCACATTTTTGCATCACAAGGAAAAAGTTGAGCACTTCATTAGTTTTCCTAAGGGTCTCTCTTCATCAGGAGGAATTTCGGTAACACTGGCTTTGCTGGATTGAAGAGTTCCGTCTCTGCAGGAGGCTCATTTGTCAATGGCTTTGCTTGTAATTCCAGTGGCTCTCACCCATAACTTTGGTCAACTTTATGAATTCATTCACCTTTTGCAAGTTTGGCAATTTCACATTGCAATTGTGTTGCATGAATTTGTACTGATTTTTTAAATGAAGTTTGTGGCATGTGAGAGCCAGTGTAGTAAACTGAAATAATTGTCCCCCAGTCATGTCCATGTTCTAGTTCCTGGAACTGGTGAATGTTACCTTATAGACAAAGGGGACTTTGCAGATACGATTAAATTAATGATCTTGCGATCTTAAGGATCTTATCCTGGATTATCCAGGTGGGTCTGATGTAACACAGAGGTTCTTAGAAGAGGGGCACAGGAGATCAGAATGAATAGTAGGACATGTGTTCATAAAAGCAAGAGATTGAAATGAGAGATCAGAAGAGACTGGAATTTCCCATCAGCCAGGAAAAGCCCACAGCCTCTAGAAGTTAGAAGAAACAAGGAACAGATTCTCTCCTGGAACTTTCAGAAAGAACAAACTCTGCCAATCCCTTCATCTTAGGCCTAGAATTCTTTCCAGACTTCTGACCTTCAGAACTGTAAGAGAATAAATTTGTGTGGCCTTAGACCACTGACTAAGTTTGTCTAATTTGTCTCAGCAACAATATAAAACTAATACTGTCAAATAGTAACCAAAGTTCTGATGAGAGCACAGGAGTGAATAAACCTTGTCATGAGGAGTGTCAGTCCATACTGAATACTTTAATGACTTTGTCTTCTTCATATAGCCTATTGTGATGTATGTGTCTATAGGTGTACATGTGTGTGTGTGTACAAAGGAAAAGTAATATTCAAAGGGCAATTGGTATAAACTTTTCCTTTCTTCCGTCTTATCAGGAGTGGGGATTCTTCCTCGCAGAATGCCTGTATCCAGTTAGGGAAATGGTTGAAGACAAAAACTGAAGAAGCCACGGAAGACTGGTGATTGCACTTAAGAAACAGCCTGAAACTATCTGAGGTCTGAAGGAAGATGCTGACAGGTTAGTCAGACATCCAGCCAAGTGATGCTAGAATATTTTCAGAGACAGAGAATGAGAATAGGTGCAGCTGCGCCAAGAGGGAGGACTCTGGGGTGGGAGGAGCGGGGGAGCAGCGAGAAGTCAGGAGGATTTTAGAAAGTTTTACTGTGTGTTGTGACTGTAACTTATACCTCTGCTGCTGCCCAACCAGCCCCTGCTTCATGGAAATCTTTCATAACGATCCAGGGTTAGGCTTTTGTTTATTTTTAAAAATAGCTCTGGAGTGCAGCTGGTCCTAAAGTAGGAGGAGGCACAATTTTATCTGGATGGCATGTTATCAAAAACTTTTATTATTTCTTACCAGAGGCTTCTCAGCCTGGTCTCTCTGACCTATAATCTAGGCTGGGACCCAGAATGCCTGCAGCTCTGGTCTTTAGCATTTTGAGTGAAGCCTTCTTGTTGGCTGTCTTCTTACAGGCTGCCTTCATGGCAATTTGTTCTTTCTGAGCAGCTGCTTTATGGGAAAGGCCTTCGAGAGAGAAGGCTTTTTAACCTCAGCTTTATGCTTCTGTTTCTCATTTTCTCTGCTTTTCTGAACTTGTAACAAGCATCTGTCATTTTGGAACTCCTTTCTCTGGCTACAATCTTTTTGGTTTATCTTGTAACTGACTGTTTTGGATGGATACTCCTTTCTGGGGCAGCTTCTATACTGTTTGATGAGCACCGTGTGGAGATTTGCGAGTAAAGTCAATGAACTGTGTATGTTTGCACACCAAAAGCTCACATCATTATACTACTTCATACACCATCAACCGAGGTTCAGTTCTGATCAATAATAATGATGATTGCAACCAGTCTCCCAGCATGTAGCCCACAGGAAATGCAGACTCCCCAGCCAGCTTCCATATAGTGTTTGGTGACTTCCAGCCTGAAGCACTGGAGGCTTCTGTGCAGTTTCAGTTACATGTTTCCTTTGCTGTGTCCCTGCCTTGGCCCCAGAGAGAATTAAATATGCTTTTCGACTTTGAAATATCCTCTGCATGTTATTGGGCTTGTGGGTTCTGCTTGAAATTATCCTAAAATGTGCTTTGTGATTTGAGTGGTTTAATTTTATTACTACTTTTCCCCCAACTGAAGTTCGGCTGAATGATTAACAGTTGGCTAGAGAGGTCATTCAGGAGGCACAACTCACTGGGAATTCCACTGCAGATCCTCACGTGTTCAGCTTTCCATTCCAGCAACGACTTCCTCCCTGGAAAAAGGGGCTCTGTCTATGTATTTATGATCTGAGCGGATCAAGTCAGGGAGAACATAATGGGATTTATTTTTCTCTGGGGTCTGAAAGTCTTGCACTGCAGCGTCCATATGGACCATCTTGCCTTGCCAGTGCTCCATGAAATGTGGCTGAGTCCAAAGAGCTGGGGCCTCCAACTGGCCCGTGTACCAGGAGGCAGGCACGTGGTGTGGCTGGTGTATGGAAGTTTTATGGCTTTGAGAGTATAATTAAGTCCTGAGTGATGACTGCAGAAAACTAATAGCTCTGGAAGTGCAAAATAAGGAGTCTTTAGCATAAACGAAAAGCAAGGACTTGTTTCAGGAAATTTTTGACAAAGGTGAAACAAATGGACAAGCCTGAGTTACTCTTTTTTTTTTTTTTTAATAGATTTGGTGAGCAGAGGAATCTGTCACCCAACAGAATCATTTACTAAGCAAAGATGAAAATTCTTAGATAAATATCTATGTTTTGCCTGGTGGCTGGCATGCTAGGATTATTTTGACAGAAAGTAAATAGCAGGGTAATATGTGTGACTTGAGAGAAAAAAATTTGGGTCAACTCATGTTATTCTGTGAAAAGATCCAATCAATTTCACTCCCATTGCCAGAGGAAGAAGTTATGTAGCCACATTAGGTAAGGCTCACAAATTACTCTGCAATCAAGAAGTAAATAATATCTAAACCCTACAAATTGAATTTTTATTAAGAAATTCATCTCTGCTTACCTCAGGGTTTATAAAATCTTTTAGAGCTTGTAGAGAAAGGCAATATATCTCAATGTACACAACCAGATTGATTGGGGTGAGGAATTTTAATTCTTAGGGTCAGGAATATGCCTCACCTTTTAAAACAGGCTTAATGAGAAAGGAGCAGACAAATGTTGCTTTAAAAGCGATTCTAATTCTTCTTGTGTTGTCTTTTATCTGTATTACCACTCCTGTTGCTAGTTTCATGTACTTTACAAATTGGGATTAATGGCTTTTTTTTTGCATAAGAGTTTCAAGGTCACGATTTCATAAATTGAGTAAATAAATAAATCCCTCTCTATCATTGACTTTCTGTGTACTTAACATCTATATATTTATTACTTTCTGCATTCATAAGATGCCAGTACTGCTATTAATAAAATTTGTATTTCCTGTACCAGGGCTTGTTGTTTAATCAAAAAATATAAGTGGCAAGGCTTAGCATAACATTTTTCAATGATGAACAAGTGAAAATGTTTATTCTGCTTTGCGCTGCCCATTGTCAGATTCTCTTCTATAAGAATGGATGATAAAAATAACAGCTACAGTTTGAGAAATTATGTGAAAGGTATTTTGCTTGTAGGTGCTCATTTAAGAAAGGTATTATTATTCCTATTTTATGGTGAAGGAAACTGAGATTGAGAGAGTTTAAGGAACTTGTCTGTGTAATTAAGGGTGGTTTCAGAGCCAAATTTTGAATGCTGGGCTGTGTTGACTCTGAAAGCCTGTCTCTTTCTACAATTTCCCATCATATTTCAAAAACTACATCCCTTTTGACCTATGATTTAGGTCATATATCTCTTTACAGCTCTGCCCCTTGACCCCTTCCCTGACCTCTACCAGTTACAGAGGTCTGTGTCATGGAGCATTGTTGAGCAAGAGTTTCTGATGTGGCATCAGTCAGGGTAGGCTGGATTATGCTGTGGTATAAGCAACCCTAATATCTCAGTGGTTTGTGATAGCAGAGACTTATTGCCTGTCATTTGTCCAAACTACATGTCCAACTTGGAAGTGTCTCTGATTTGGAATTTCCCTAGGATCAAGCTGTTGGAGCCTCCAACATATGGTACATTGCTGGACCCTGTGACAGGGTGAGGGAACAGGGTCAATCAGGCATGGGCTCTTCAAGGCTTCTGATGGGAAGTGACACATGGACTTCCTCTCTCATGTCCTTGTCCAGAGCATTTCACTTGACCCCACCTAACTTCACAGGGGCAGGCATGGTACTACCGTATCTCCAGAAGGGAGGGAACAAGCAGTGTCAGTGAATGGCACACTACTATGTATATCCAAAATAAAGCTATGTTGATCTTAAAATAAATACATGTTAGCTTTAAAAAATTGCAATACATAATAGTTACAATTTAAAGAGTTCCCTAGACCCATTCCTAAGGACCAGAAAAGACATGACTGCTCCAGAGATTGTTCTAATTCGGTAACCTACATTAACGACTTCCTTGTAGCAGAACTGAGAGGTGACAGGTTTTCCTTCTCTAAAAAGGCACTATTTATAACGACTTGTTTGTTAGCTGGATTTTAAGGAAGAGATAGAGGTAGATTTAAAAGTAACCAGCACAGATGTGTTGCAAAAATAATTGAAAGGACAGAAAAATTTTCCTAGTTCATCTGGGCTTCTCCCCAAGGGTTCCCATTTATATAATCCATGTAAGACTGAAAACTGGAATTTAGTGTTTTAATTCAAATGAGATAGATCGCTAGGTACCTTCTTCTAGATTGTTTTTGTAAAATGGGAAGGTGTAAATTAACTCTCAGGTGTCAATTTGAATGAGCCCATGAGGCAAATGACAGGAAGATTGGTTAGAGAAATTTCTCCAGCAGAGAGGACTACGTTGGTTGGGGCTTGGAGGCAAGAGAAACCTTCGCTGTCCTAAATAAAAATTATATGCAGTGATTGCAATTAATAGTCCGTCACATGAAAATAGAATGAAATCACCTGGAACTCTGTCCTGTAGTTGAGTTCAGAATTTGTGATTTTTAACTGTGGCATTTTAATTTTGTGCTGCTTTCAACAAAAGCTAAGCATAGCAATTCCACAAAGGCATAATATAACTACTGGAGCTCTTAGCTTCTACCTTGCAGTGTCTGGCAATGCTCTTGCATGCTCTGTGAAAGATGCAATCACACAATCAAAGTAATATTTTCCCTGAGGTTCCCTGGGGCAGACTGGTTCTGCAATTTTCCAGTAATTGTTTTAGAAGACAGCCTGGATTTGGTTTTACTATTAGATCTTTCCCCCTGGATTCACCACACTGTGGGTCCTGGCTTCTCTGCTGCCAGTCTCACTAAGTACCGGAGATTGGGGTGGAATGGCGTGTACCATTAATTACCCAGTGGGATTTGGTGCTTCTCTGAATGGACTCCCTAATCCACAAATCCCCACTATCTGTGCAGGCTGGAACATAAGTATCTTTCCGAAGTAGGTGATAAGGTTAAAGAATTCTTGGGCATCTGGATTCTGTGGCATGAGGAGTGAGTTGCTCTTTAAGATTAATATACTTTCTTTTGAGTTCACAACCCCAGAAATAACTAAGGTTTGTGCTTATAGATCTTTTTTTCCCTTTTATTTATCAGCCTCCATAGCAAACCTTGAAGTTGATAAGCCACATACCATTGCTACGATTATTAGTTTTTCCTTCCATTTCATAGGTAAGAAAATAAATGGAGGCTCCGGGTGTTTGGCCAAGTCAAAAAGCTACAAAATGCTAGAATCTGGCTTTTCAGACTCCAAGTCCTGTGCTCTTTTCTTATACAATGCTTGTTAGTATTCTGGCCATGAGGTTTAATAACACGGGAACAATAATAATAATCCAGTGTCCCCTCCCTTCATTGTCCCCAGAGTTTACCAGTGGTTACAACCGACCCGGACTTCCTGTGAGGTGCCGCTGGTGGTCTGGTGCCCTCTGCTGGTAAAGCCGCTTGGCTTTCTTGTTGCTTGGTTTCCTCTGCATTTTTATCTCCATCTTCCTGGCGCAACATCTTTCAGCAGAGTGTGCCGTTCTTATACGAAGGTAAGAAGCCATTCTGCTGGGCATTTTACTTGAAGAAAAACTCAGAGAGAATCAAAGAAAGCAGGACTTGGCATTTCTTCAACAGTATACCCCTGTGTGTGAACGCTGCCTTTTTCCTGCCATCCGCCGAGGGGGAACTTTCAAGTACTCAGTTCCCAATGTGGCCCTTGCCCCCCTCAGCTCTGGCATTCTTTTAATTCCCTTTGAAAGACAGTGTACATTCTTCTCCAGAACACACAAGGGGAGGCAGCCAAGAAGAAGAGAAGTCTGGGAGACCTGGAAGAAGTTAGGCAGGAGCGCCTCATCCTCAGGGAGCCATGATGGAGACGACCCATGACTCGACCCTAGAAAGGCAGGTCAGCTTCTGCAGAGTGGTAGTGAGCGCAGGCTCATGGTGGAAAGAGGCAGGTCTTCATGGACTGGGGCCAAGTCCAACAGATCAGCTGAGACGACAAGTCAGGCAAGTAGAAATTGAGTCGACCTGCTTAAGCCAGAGACACATGAGCGACTCAACTGGTTAAGATTTGGTTAGTATTCTTTTTTTTTTTTTTAGGAGAGACGGGGTTTCACCGTGTTAGCCAGGATGGTCTCGATCTCCTGACCTCGTGATCCGCCCGTCTCGGCCTCCCAAAGTGCTGGGATTACAGGCTTGAGCCACCGCTAAAAAAAAAAATACAAAAAACTAGCCGGGCGAGGTGGCGGGCGCCTGTAGTCCCAGCTACTCGGGAGGCTGAGGCAGGAGAATGGCGTAAACCCGGGAGGCGGAGCTTGCAGTGAGCTGAGATCTGGCCACTGCACTCCAGCCTGGGCGACAGAGCTAGACTCCGTCTCAAAAAAAAAAAAAAAAAAAAAAAAAAAAGATTTGGTTAGTAAAAGGCTAGGGTTCTCACATGCTCACTTGAAATTTTTGTTCCATAGTCTTCTCTGGGAAAGTAGAAAATAAATTGTGCGGTGACCCTGCTGCTGTCAAAAGGAGTTGTCAATTTGCATCAGTTGTCAGTTTGCATAGTTTATAATACACTGTCTAGAGGTTGTTATTAATAATTAGGATTTTCACTCTGATGAGTCATGGAGCAATTTATGTAAATTACAACACACAATCTGAAACAAGCATCAGAAGAAAGGTGGCAAATTACCTATATCAGTGGTTCTTAAAGTGTGGTCCCTGGACCACCATCATCATCATCATCTGGGAACACATTAGAAATGCAAATTCTTAGGCCCCATGCCAGACCCATTGAATCAGAAACGCTGGAGGTGGGCCCAGCAATCTGCAGTTTAACAAGCCCTCCAGGCGATTCTGATGCACACTCAAATGTAAGCAGCACTGCCTTAGATTATAGTATAAGTGATGAATACTAGATCATTTTCACTAAGGAAGGCCTATAAATGTGATGGTTGGAGGGAAAGGAGGCAGGAATATGAGGCAACAATTTGAAAGACACATGTCTGCTATGTACTGAATAGTAAAGATTGCTTGAGGTTTGACCGTGAGATAAATTGAGCTAATAACAATACCATATAGCTGAAAGTTAAATTGCCACGATCACAAAAGGACAAGGTGGAGAGTCTGAAAGAAATGATGATAACTGGGATTGATCAGGTCCATTCTGTGATTGTTCTAGGGCATTGCTGTGAGGCTGCCCTGTGTTCTGACACTGTGACCTTCTTTGATAGAAATGCAGCAAAATTATATCTTCTTGAAAAGGTCAAGACCAAAACGATTTCATAGAAATTAATTTTCTTAGGGGGAAAAAGGAATTGACAATGTCATGTGAAAATTTTATTGAAAAATGTTTATTCAATTTAGGTAATAGTAAATGATAAAGCATCAGAAATGTCTTCTTTGATCTTTTATTAAAAGTATGATTCATAAGACTTCAATGAAAAAAGATACAAAAGGCCCATAAGCATTATTCTCATCTTCACCATCTAGTTATTTCTTTCTTGAAAAAACAGCATTTCTTTAACATAGTGTGAGATAATAAAGGGCTTCTGGAGAATTTAGTCCTTATGGCTGAGATTCCTGAAATTGCCAAATAAGTCACTGATTGTCATTTTGTGTGAAAGAGATGAAGAGAAACCTGTTCTCAATTACTGGGCAGCTGGTATGTTTTAATTGTTTGCTTTTTATAAGCAGTAAAATAGAAGGAGTATTCCTTAAGTATCCTTATATGCTATTAATGCAGTGCTTCTCACACGCATTGTGCATCATGATCCCCAGGGAACTTGTTAAAAATGCAGATTGGTCGCCTTTTGAGGTTTTGATTTAGTAGGGATATGATTTTTAACAAGCATCCAAATGATTTTGGTGTAGGTGGTTTGAGGACCACACTTTTAAAAACCCTGCCCAGAGCCTACCCATAATTTATGTGCTCATTATTTGAGCGTATCTGAAAGTGACTGACAATTTATAAAATGCCAGTTTAGTGTAGATAAAGACCTAACAGTGAGCAACAGCTGCTTATTCCAATAGAGCCTTGTTGTTTGGCATTTGGGGAAAATGAGCATTATACATAAGATAATTTTTAAAAATTAATACATTATTTTTTTAGAGCAGTTTTAGGTTTACAGGAATTTGAGCAGATAGTACAGAGAGTTCCCACATATTTCCTCTCACCTATGTCTCAGTTTCCCTGGATACACTTGCTACTGTTGTACACTCACACTTGTTAGTATTGAACTGATACTGATACCTTATTATTAAATGAAGTTCAGAGTTCAGGGTTTACTCTTTGTGCTGTATATTCTATGGGTTTTGACAAATGTATAATGTTCTGTATTCACCATTAAAGTGCCCTACAGAATAGTTCCAGTGCCCTCAGAATCCCCTGTGTTCCACCTATTCATCTCTTACCCACTCCCCTGTTCTAAACTTTTGGCAACCATTGGTCTTTTCATTGTCGCTATCCTTTTGGCTATTTCAGAGTGTCTTCTTGTTGAGGTTCCATCAGGTTGGTGGGAAAAATATTAAAGATATAGTAATAGTCAAAAACTCTCTTGGAAGGCCTGAGAGTTTTTGACTATTACTATGACTATCTTTAAAGTCCTGAGAGTTTTTGACTATTACTATAACTATATTTAATATGTTTCCCACCAGCCTGATTGAAACCCAACATCTTCTATAGCTGAATCATATAGTATAGTATATGTATAGTATAGTAGCCTTTTCAGGTGGTTTCTTTTCACTAGGCAACATGAGTTTAAGATTGCTTTATGTCTTTAAGTGGCTTGATAGCTCATTTGTTTTATTGCTGAATAATACTCCATTATATGGATATACCACAGTTTGTTTATCCATTTACCTTTTGAAGGACATCTTAGTTGATTTCAGTTTTTTTGCAATTATGAGTAAAGCTACTATAAACATTTGTGGGCAGGTTTTTGTGTGGACTTGAGTTTTCAACTTATTTGGGTAAATACCTAGTTGTGCAATTGCTGAGTTGTATGGATAAGATGAGGTTTAAGCTTTGTTAAGAAACTGCAAAGCTATCTTCCAAAGTGGCTGTACCATTTTGCATTCCCACTATCAATGCATGAGATGTTGTTCCACATCCTTGCCAGCATTTGGTATTGTTAGTTTTTCTGGGTTTTCACCATTCTAATACGTATGTGGTAGTATCCCACTATTATTTTTTATTTTACATTTTTATTTTTATTTTTGAGACAGAATCTTACTGTGTCACCCAGGCTGGAGTGCAGTGGTGTGATCTTGGCTCACTGCAACCTCCGCCCCCCGAGTTCTAGATTCTTCTGCCTCAGCCCCACGAGTAGTTGGGATTACAGGCGCCTGCCACTGTGCCCAGCTAATTTTTGTGGAGACAGGGTTTCACCATCTTGGCCAGCCTGGTCTTGAACTCCTGACCTCATGATCTACCCATCTCGGCCTCCCAAAGTGCTGGGATTACAGGAATGAGCCACCACGCCCGGCCTATCCCACTATTATTTTAATGTACAATTCCCTAGTGACATATGTTGAATATCTTTGCATATATTTATTTACCATCTGTGTATCTTTTTTAGTGAGGTATCTGTTCAGATATTTTGACCATTTTGTAATTAAGTTGTTTGTTTTCTTGTTGAGTATTGAGTTCTTTGTGGATTTTGAATACAAGTCTCTTATCGGATATGTTTGGCAAATATTTTCTCTCAGTCTGTGGCTTGCTTTTCATTCTCTCAATAGTTTCTTTTGTAGAGCAGAGTTTTTAATCTTCATGAAGCCCAACTTACCAATTTTTTGTTTCATTGATTATGTTTTTGTTGTATCTAAAAAATTATTACTGTACAAAATGTCATCTAGATTTTCTCCAATTTTTATTTCTAGGAGTTTTATAGTTTTGCATTTCACGTTTAGCTCTATGATCCATTCTGAGTTAATTTTTGTGAGGGTGTAAAGTCTGTGTCTGGCTTCATTTTTTTTATACATGTGGATGTCCAGTTGTTACAGCACCATTTATTGAAAAGACTATCCTTTCTCCATTGAATTATCTTTTGCTATTTAGTTTAATATCAGTTGACTATATTTGTGTGGGTCTATTTTTGGGGTCTCTGTTCTGTTCCCATGATCTATTTGTCTGTTCTTATACAAATACCACACTGTTTTGATTATTGTAGCTTTATAGTAAGTCACAGCATCAGGTAATGTCAGCCCTCCAACTTTGTTCTTTTTCAGTATTGGCTTTTGTAGTCTTTTGTCTTTTCATTTAAACTTTAGTTTACATGTTTGTCGATACACAAAATCAGTTGTTGGGATTTTGATTGGGATTGTGCTGAATTTATGTTAGGAAGAACTAACATTTTAACATATTGAGTATTCCTATCCAGATAAGTTTTTTAATATGTGAAAACATTTCTCTGTAAGCTTTAAACCTTTAAATATAACAACATTTTACCTAATACTTATAAAATATGTTTATTTCCTTAACTTTCCAAAAGTTTATGAAACAAAACTTGACCTTTTCCTTATGACTTAGGATCATCCCTGTAAGCTTTATTGCATTAGATGTTAATACAGTTGTATTTACTGCTTATTCTTCTGTCTCTCAATTAGGTGTTTAGTTATCATTGTGGTTGTTTGGGTGTCTCTGCCACCAGCTGCACTGTGGGTTCCTTCAAGGCTAGGATCATATTTTGGCTGTTGATGCTTCCCCAGTCCAGTAGACATTTTATACTTGTTTGTTGAATGAATTGTGATTGTCTCCAGCATCCGTTTATCTCTTCTTATTTTTCTGCTTCTAATCTGTTGTACTCTAGAAAAACAGAAAAACTTCATTAAGAACTGTATGTTTAAAAAGAGTCAATTAGGTTCAAAACAAAGCCCCTTGTACAATCTTTGTGAGAGCCATTGTGGCCTTTAGAGAAGTACAGTGCTACTGTGTATCTTCAAACATATAGAAAATTTGAATATCCATATGTCTTCCATCTAAAAAAAACTGCTAATGTCTTGTCATATTTTCATGTCTCCCTTGCCATATATTAATACATACATACACATGTGCTGTGCCGTGTGAAAATTAGTAATGAGTTGTAAAGTCCCATATAGTTGAAAATGCATCATCTAAGAATAAATATGATAGAAATACTTTACTATACTTAAGAAATTAATCATAATGATGTAATATCATGTAGTAGACATTCCATATTTAATTTTTTTCTGTTGTTACAATAATATCCTTTTTTGTGATCCGTCCTAAATTCCCACATTGCAGTTGGCAGGTGTGTTGTGTTGCGTGGTGTGATGTATTGGGTGGTATGATATGTTGGTTGTGCTGTGTAACCTTTCGTAAGTCCCTTAACATTCCTGGTAGTATAGATGATCTCTAGTGTTATTTTGAGTTCTGAGAGTCTGCGAGTCTATAATTATAGGCCATTTTAGTTCTATAATGTTGTGATTTTATTTATTTATTAGAGACAGGGACTTGCTCTGTTGCTCTGAAGTGCAATGGTTTGATAAGAGCTCACTGCAGCCTCAAACTCGTGGGCTCAAGGAATCCTCCTGTCTTAGACTCACAAGTAGTTGGGAGTATAGGCAGCATGGATCACCATGCCTGGTTAATATAAAAAAATGTTTTGTAGAGAACAGGTCTCGCTATATTTGCCTAGGCTGGTCTCATACTCCTGGAAAAACTCCCACCTCAGCCTCCCAGAGTGTTGGGATTACAGGCAGGAGCCACTGTGGCAGCTTTTGTGATTTATTTTATTATTATTTTTATTTTTCTTTTCTTTTTTAAAAATTATACTTTAAGTTCTGGGATACACGTGTAGAATGTGCAGGTTTGTTACATAGGTATACATGTGCCACAGTGGTTTGCTGCACCCATCAAACGGTTATCTATATTAGGTAGTTCTCCTAATGCTATCCTTCCCCTTGGCCCCCACTCCCTGACAGGCCCCTGTGTGTAATAGTCCCCTCCCTGTGTCCATATGTTCTCATTGTTCAACTCCCACATATAAGTGAGAACATGCAGTGTTTGGTTTTCTGTTCCTGTGTTAGTTTGCTGAGAATGATGATTTCCAGCTTCATCCATGCCCCTGCAAAGGACATAAACTCATTCTTTTTCATGGCTGCATAGTATTCCATGGTGTATACATGCCACATTTTCTTTAGCCAATCTAACATTGATGAGCATTTGGGTTGGTTCCAAGTCTTTGCTATTGCTAATAGTACTGCGGTAAACATATGTGTGCATATGTCTTTATAGTAGAATGATTTATAATTCTTTGGGTATATACCCAGTAATGGGATTGCTGGGTCAAATGGTATTTCTAGTTTTAGATCCCTGAGGAATCACCACACTGTGTTCCACAATGGTTGAACTAATTTACACTCCCACCAACAGTGTAAAAGTGTTCCTATTTCTCCACATCCTCTCCGGCATCTATTATTTCCTGACTTCTTAATGATCGCCATTCTAACTGGTATGGGATGGTATCTCATTGTAGTTTTGATTTGCATTTCTCTAATGACCAGTGATGATGAGTTTTTTTTATATGGTTGTTGGCTGCATAAATGTCTTCTTTTGAAAAACATCTGTTTATATCCTTTGTCCACTTTTTGATGGGGTTATTTGTTTTTTTCTTGTGAATTTGTTTAAGTTCCTTGTGGATCCTGGATATTGGCCCTTTGTCAGATGGATAGGTTGCAAAAATCTTCTCCCATTCTGTAGGTTGTCTTTTCACTCTGATGATAGTTTCTTTTGCTGTGCAGAAGATCTTTAGTTTAATTAGATCTCATTTGTCAATTTTGCCTTTTGTTGCCACTGCTTTTGATGTTTATTCATGGAAGTCTTTGCCCATGCCTATGTCCTAGGTTGTTTTCTAGGGTTTTTCTTTTTGTGGTTTTAGGTCTTACATTTAAATCTTTAACCCATCTTCAGTTAATTTTTGTATAAGGTGTAAGGAAGTGATCCAGTTTCAGTTTTCTGCATATGCTAACCAGTTTTCCCAACACCATTTATTAAATAGGGAATCCTTTCCCCATTGCTTGTTTTTTTTAGATTTGTCAAAGATCAGATGGTTGTAGATGTGTAGTGTTATTTCTGATGCCTCTGTTCTGTTCCATTGGTCTATATATCTGTTTTGGTACCAGTACTGTGTCTGGAATTGGTAGGTTCTTGGTCTCACTGACTTCAAGAATGAAGCCTGGTTTTCATTTGTTTTGTTTCTCCCCCAGCTCAAGAACCTGCAATGGTCCCTGGACCCTGCTGATCAGAATAGTTGTTCTCACCGACGCAGCAGCAGAAACACTAGCTTTTCCCCCAGACCACATGGAGGACCCAGGAAGGTCAGATTTAGTGGCCCTTACTGACGCATTCTCGAAACCCTGCACCCTTGCCTGTCCACCCAGACCACATGGAGGACTGGACTGAGAAAAATCGGATTTAGTGGCCCTTACTGATGCATTCCCGAAAACCTGTACCTGTTGGAGTCCTAAGCATTCTCCTGTTAGTATTGGGACTTTACCCCCATCCTATAAAGATGTTATGCCCCAAAAATGAAGTGGAGGGCCATACCCTGAGGGAAGGAAGGGATCTCCAGGGTTGGAAGAGTGACACCTTTTGTCCTCACTTATATGAATAGGAAGGATACAATTGCTGAGACTCCCCATATCCTAGCTTCAGGAATAGCTTTTGTTAGGCCTGTTAGTCTGAGGAGGGACCCTAAAATTCCAGATAGTCCTCCCTACAACAGGGATTTGGGCAAAAATTATGTTTTTCTGATTGGTGAGCTTGGGTGCCTAAAGAAGGTAACAGAGTCCTGGAGTTCATACTGGAAGTCATTCTTATAGGAGAAGCTAGAAAAGCACCAGAGACAGGGAGCGATTTTTAGAAGCAGGACTAACCTCGGAGAAGAGAGGCAAGAAGAAGTTTGTCTGGCAGGCCTATTAGGACCCAGGGGGCAAGGGTCAGGATAGATAGAATAGATGGGTGAGTCTTGCTTGGGCGACACGTCTTTGAGAGTTCCGCTCATGGCCGCAGGGTCAACCAACTTGTTGTCGGGACCCCGGAGCCGCGTGGCTTTCCTCTCAGTCGACCCTTGGCTCAGCCCATAAGTACAGGAAAAGTGGAAGCTGGTTCTAGGCAAACCAATGCTCCCAACTCCGAAGAGTCGGGGGTCGTTAGAGAGCCCTTTCCCAGAAAGCCTGACACCCGTGTCTTAAGTCCAGTGGCTGCGCTAGTCGCTTTTAACTGGCCGACAGGTGCCTGGTATTTAGCCCCCGATTACTAAGGGAAAATAGGATAGAATAGCAAGCGAAAGGGGTCCATTGGTGCTCACCACTCAGCGATAGTCGATGTCCCACTGCTTGACGATAGGCAAAAGTCTTACCGCGTGGCGATAGTTGATAGTCCCATCTGGGTCGCCAAAATGTGTCTGGAATTGGTGGGTTCTTGGTCTCACTGACTTCAAGAATGAAGCCACAGACCCTCGTGGTGAGTGTTACAGTTCTTAAAGATGGTGTGTCTGGAGTTTGTTCCTTCAGATGTTCAGATGTGTCTGGAGCTTCTTCCTTCTGGTGGGTTCGTGGTCTCGCTGTCAGGAGTGAAGCTGCAGACCTTTGTGGGGAGTGTTACAGCTCTTAAAGGCAACGTGTCTGGAATTGTTCGTTCTTCCTGGTGGGTTCCTGGTCTCGCTGGCTTCAGGAGTGAAGCTGCAGACCTTCGTGGTGAGTGTTACAGCTCATAACGGCAGCATAGACCCAAAGAGTGAGCAGCAGCAAGATTTATTGCAAAGAGTGAAAGAACAAAGCTTCCACAGTGTGGACAGGGACCCGAGCGGGTTGCCACTGCTGGCTGGGGCAGCCTGCTTTTAGTCCCTTATCTGACCCCACCCACATCCTGCTGATTGGCCTATTTTACAGAGAGCTGATTGGTCCATTTTGACAGAGTGCTGATTGGTGCATTTACAATCCTTGAGCTAGACACAGAGTCACAGAGTGCTAGTAAGCTAGATACAGAGTTAACTAGATACAGAGTGCCAATTGGTGTATTTACAAACCTTGGGCTAGACACAGAGTGCCGATTGGTGTATTTACAAACCCTGAGCTAGACACAGAGTGCTGATTGGTGCACGTACGATCTTCTGGCTAGATATGATATTGGGTGTGGGTTTGTGATCAATAGCTGTTATTATTATTTTGAGATATGTTCTATCAATACCTAGTTTATTGAGTGTTTTTAGCATGAAGGGCTATTGAATTTTATCAAAGGCCCTTTCTGCATCTATTGAGATAATTATGTGGTTTTTCTCATTGGTTCTGTTTATATGATGGATTATGTTTATTGATTTGCGTATGTTGAACTAGTCTTGCATCCCAGGGATGAAGCCAATTTGATCATGGTGGATAAACTTTTTAATGTGCTGCTGAATTCAGTTTGCCAGTAACTGAATTGAGGATTTTCGCATCAATGTTCACAGGGATATTGGCCTAAAAGGTTGTTGTTGTTGTTGTTGTATCTTTGCCAGGTTTTGGTATCAGGATGATGCTGGCTTCATAAAATGAGTTAGGGAGGGGTCCCTCTTTTTCTACCATTTGGAATAATTTCAGAAGAAATGGTACTAGCTCCTCTTTATACCTCTGGTAGAAATTGGCTGTGAAGCCATCTGGTCCTGGGGTTTGTTTTTTGGTTGGTAGGCTATTAACTACTGCCTCAATTTCAGAACTTATTATTGGTCTATTCAGAGATTTGACTTCTTCCTGGTTTAGTCTTGGGAGAGGGTGTGTGTGTCCAGGAATTTATCCATTTCTTCTAGATTTTCTAGTTTATTTGCATAGAGGTGTTTATAGTATTCTCTGATGATAGTTTGTATTTCTGTGGGATCAGTGGTGATATCCCCTTTATTATTTTTTGTGTCTATTTGATTCTTCTATCTTTTCTTCTTTGTTAGTCTGACTAGTGATCTATCTATTTTGTTAATCTTTTCAAAAAACCAGCTCCTGGATTCATTGATTTTTTGAAGGGTTTTTCATGTCCCTCTCTCCTTCAATTCTGCTCTGATTTCTTGTCTTCTGCTAGCTTTTGATTTTTTTGCTCTTGCTTCTCTAGTTCTTTTAATTGTGATGTTAGGGTGTCTATTTTAGATCTTTCCAGCTCTTTGATGTGGGCATTTAGTGCTGTAAATTTTCCTCTAAACACTGTCTTAGCTGTGTCCCAGAGATCCTGGTACGCTGTATCTTTGTTCTCATTGGTTTCAAAGAACTTATTTAATTCTGCCTTAATTTTGTTATTTACCCACTAGTCATTCAGGAGCAGGTTGTTTAGTTTCCATGTAGTTGTGTGGTTCTGAGTGAGTTTCTTAATCTTGAGTTTTAATTTGGTTGCACTGCAGTCTGAGAGACTGTTTGTTATGATTTCCGTTCTTTTGCATTTGCTGAGGAGTGTTTTACTTCCAATTATGTGGTTGATTTTAGAATAAGTGCCATGTGGTGCTGAGAAGAATGTATATTCTGTTGATTTGGGGTGGAGAGTTCTGTAGATGTAGATGTCTATTAGGTCCGCTTGAGTTGAGTTCAAGTCCTGAATATCGTTGTTAATTTTCTGTTTTGTTGTTCTGTCTAATATTGACAGTGGGGTGTTAAAGTCTCCCACTATTATTGTGTGGGAGTCTATGTCTCTTTATAGGTCTCTAAGAACTTGCTTTATGAATCTGGGTGCTCCTGTATTGGGTGCATATATATTTAAGGTAGTTAGTTCTTCTTGTTGCATTGATCCCTTTACTATTATGTAATGCCCTTCTTTGTCTGTTTTGATCTTTGTTGGTCTAAAGTCTGTTTTATCAGAACAGGATTGCAAGCCCTGCTTTTTTTCTGCTTTCCATTTGCTTGGTAAATCTTCATCCGTCCCTTTATTTTGATTCTGTGAGTGTCTTTGCACGTGAGATGGGTCTCCTGAATACAGCACACAGACGGGTCTTGACTCTATCCAATTTGCCAGTCTGTGCCTTTTAAATTGGGCATTTAGCCCATTTACATTTAAAGTTAATATTGTTATGTGTGAATCTGATCCCGTCATTATGATGCTAGCTGGTTACTTTGCCCAATAGTTGATGCAGTTTTTTCATAGTGTCAATGGTCTTTACATTTTGGTTTGTTTTGCAGTGGCTGGTACCACTTTTTCCTTTTCGTATTTAGAGCTTTCTTCAGGAGCTCTTGTAAGGCAGGCCTGGTGGTGACAAAGTAAGTAAGCATTTGCTTATCTGTAAAGAATTTTATTTCTCTTTCACTTATGAAACTTAGTTTGGCTGGATATAAAATTCTGGGTTGAAAATTATTTTCTTTAAGAATTTTGAATATTGGCTGCCACTCTTTTCTGGCTTGTAGGGTTCCTGCAGAGAGATCCACTGTTAGTCTGATGGGCTTCCCTTTGTGGGTAACCTGATTTTCCTCTCTGGTTGACCTTAACATTTTTTCCTTCATTTCAACCTTGGTGAATCTGACAATTATGTGTCTTGGGGTTGCTCTTCTTGAGGAGTATCTTTGTGGCGGTCTCTGTATTTCCTGAATTTGAATGTTGGCCTGTCTTGCTAGGTTGGCGAAGTTCTCCTGGGTAATACCCTGAAGAGTGTTTTCTAGCTTGGTTCCATTCTCCCCATCATTTTCAGGTATACCAATTAAACGTAGGTTTGGTCTTTTCACATAGTCCTATATTTCTTGGAGGCTTTGTTTGTTCCTTTTCATTCTTTTTTCTCTAGTCTTGTCTTCATGCTTTATTTCATTAAGTTGATCTTCAATCTCTGATATCCTTTCTTCCACTTGATCGATTTGGCTATTGATACTTGTGTATGTATGCTTCATGAAGTTCTTGTGCTGTGTTTTTCAGTTCCATCAGGTCATTTATATTTTTCTCTAAACTGTTTATTCTAGTTAGCAATCACTCTAGCCTTTTATCAAGGTTCTTAGCTTCCTTGCATTGGGTGAGAATATGCTCCTTTAGCTTAGAGCAGTTTGTTATTACCGACCTTCTGAAGCCTACTTCTATCAATTCATCAAACTCATTCTCCATCCAGTTTTGTTCCCTTGCTGGCAAGGAGTTGTGATCCTTTGGAGGAGAAGAGGCATTCTGGTTTTTGGTATTTTCAGCCTTTTTGAACTGGTTTTTCCTCATCTTCATGGATTTATTTACCTTTGGCCTTTGCTGTTGGTGACATTCGGATGGAGTCTTTTTGTGGTTTTCCTTTTTGTTGATGTTGATGCTATTGCTTTCTGTTTGTTAGTTTTCCTTCCAACAGTCAGGCCGCTCTTCTGTAGGTCTGCTGGAGATTGCTGGGTGTCCTCTCCAGACCCTGTTTGCCTGGGTATCACCAGCAGAGCCTGCAGAACAGCAAAGATTGCTGCCTGCTCCTTTGTCTGGAAACTTGGTCCTGCCAGATGCCAGCGGGAACTCTCCTGTATGACGTGTCTGTTGACCCCTACTGGGATGTGTCTCCCCATCAGGAGGCACAGGGGTCAGGGACACACTTGAGGAGGCAGTCTGTCTCTTAGCAGAGCTCTAGCCCTGTGCTGGGAGATCCACTGCTCTCTTCAGAGCCAGCAGGCAGGAATGTTTAAGTCTGCTGAAGCTGTGCCCGCAGTTACCCCCTTCCCCCAGGTGCTCTGTCCCAGGGAGATGGGAGTTTTATCTATAAGCCCCTGACTGGGGCTGCTGCCTTTCTTTCAGAGATGTCCTGCCCAGAGAGGTGGAATCTGGAGAGCCAGTCTGGCTACAGCAGCTTTGTGGCGCTGCAGTGGGCTTGGTCCAAATTTCCTGGTGGCTTTGTTTACACTGTGAGGGGAAAACTGCCTATTCAAGCCTCAGTAATGATGAATGCCCCTCTCCCCACCAATCTTGAGCATTCCAGGTTGACTTCAGACTGCTGTGCTGGCAGTGAGAATTTCAAGCCAGTGGATCTTAACTTGCTGGGCTCCGTGGGGTCAGATCTGCTGAGCCAGACCACTTGGCTCCCTGGTTTCAGGCTCCTTTCCAGGGGAGTGAATGGCTCTGTCTTGCTGGTGTTCCAGGTGCCACTGGGGTACGAAAAAAACAAAAAAACAAAAAAACAAACAACTGCAGCTAACTCAGTGTCTGCCCAAACTGTCACCCAGTTTTGTGCTTGAAACCCAGGACCCTGGTGGTGTAGGCACCCGAGGGAATCTCCTGGTCTGTGGGTTTCAAAGATCATGGGAAAAGCATAGTAACTGGGCTGGGGTGCACCATTCCTCATGGCACAGTCCCTTATGGCTTTCCTTGGGTTGGGGAGGGAGTTCCCCAACCCCTTGCACTTCCTGGGTGAGGCAATGCGCCACCCTGCTTCTGCTTGCCTTCTGTGGGCTGTACCCACTGTCTAACCAGTCCCAATGAGATGAGCTGGGTACCTCAGTTGGAAATGCAGAAATCACCTGCCTTCTGCATTGGTCTCATTGGGAGCTGCAGACTGGAGCTCTTCCTATTTGGCCATCTTGCCCGGGAATCCCTGATTTATTTATTTACTTATTTATTTAGACAGAATCTCATTCTATTGCCCAGGCTGAAGTGCAGTGGCACAATCATGGCTCACTGCAGCCTCAAGTTTTCAGGCTCAGATGGTGATCCTCCTGCCTCGGCCTCCCGGGAAGCTGGGACTACAGGTCATACCACCATGCCTAGTAATTTTTTTTTTTTTTTTTTTTTTTCACAGAGATGGGGTCTCACCATGTTGCCAGGCTGGTCTTAAACTCCCAGGCTCAAGTGATCTGCCCACCTCGGCCTCCTGAAGTATTAGAGTTACAGGCAAGAGTCACTGCTCCCAGACTGTGATTTATTTTTTAAGGAATCATAGATGTTGAAATGTTATGCAGTAATTTGACAGGAATTGATAAACTACCAAGTAAAATAGCAATGTATTAAATAAGATTTCAAATAACCAAACTCAGGCTTATCTCCATGGGATTTTTAAATATTTCTTTTAGGTGGAACTCAGCTGTATGAAAATAAAAATATATCTATTTATTGATGTCTTTAAAGACTATGGAGAATCAAGAAGAGAATTGAGGTCACTGACCACTTGCGGAAGCTTTTTCTCTGGCACACTAACTATTTTAACTATATTATGACCCTGTTGAGAAAATAAAATTTTTTTTAGGCAATTGAATTGATTTCTCATGCCAAAATAATAATAATTTTTTTTTAGCTAAAATTTTTCTCTCTCTTTTTTCCTTTTTTTTATCAATTAAAAATGTTTATTCTGAAAGTTGCTACTACAAAATTTACAGACTCAAATGCTTATGCTTATTCAAACTAAGTTTACAGAAAACTTAGAAAACAGGTTGAACTGAAACCTGTAGATCATTTTATAATATTCATGAGCAATATTTTTTTTAAAGACAAAGGCTATTGTTTTAATATAATTTAAGAGCTTTAGCATGATCCCCCTTTAGTGCTTTTAATTATCACATGGCTGTAAACCAAAGACGCCCCCAAATTTTAAATGATCATTGATACTACTTGAGCAGAAATTCTCAGGTGTCAGTACTTTTAATGTTGTGTACATCAAATTACAGTACAAAGACAACTATAAACAAGATGCAGCCCTCAGTTTCCATGAACAGCACACTATTACAGTAAACCGAGTTTATATTCCACCATTAAGTGTGGCTCTCCCATGACTTCACTTTGTGATGGATCATTAAGAATATCCTCAAATCCAATAGTCTCATCATTACCCCTCAAAATATCCAATGAAAGATTTGAGCTTGAAAGAAATGGAAGACGCTGAACCTGCTGCACTGCCTTGAATTCCATCTGTAATTTTAATGGAGCAAATAGACCCTGAATGTTTCTCAGTGTGGAAAAATTCATTTTATCTTGGTTGAGCTGGAAATTTTTTTCTGATAATTCAAGAGGATGACTAGGCAAAAGTTCATTTTTCACACAAGAAAAACCTTTCTGAAGAAGATCATGACTTTCAAAAGGTCCACTTGCTGAAATTTCAGTAACTGGAATACTGTCCTTTACCTCAGATCCAAGTCCCCTGGCATTCATCTTCAGTAGCTCTGCGAACAGCCTCTCTCTTTTTTTCTTAAATGTTTAACTTTTAAGTTCAGGGGTACCTGTGCAGGATGTGCAGATTTGTTATATAGGTAAATGTGTGCCATGATGGTTTGCTGCACAAATCATCCTATCACCTAGGTATTAAGCCCAGCATTCATTAACTATTCTTCCTGATGCTCTCCCTCCTCCCACACACAACCCTCTGACAGTCCCCAGTGTGTGTTTTTCCCTGCCATGTGTCCATGTGTTCTCATCATTCAGAGGAACATGGAAAGACTAGACTGGATAAGTATTCTGGCCTCCATCTTTCTCCGTTATTGGATGCTACCTGCTCTCGAACATTGGACTCCAAGTCTTCAGCTTTTGGACTCTTGGACCTACACCAGGGGTCTCAGGCCTTCAGCCACAGATGGAAGGCTGCACTGTCAGCTTCCCTATTTTTGAGGTTTTGGGACTCAAACTGGCTTCCTTGCTCTTCAGCTTGCAGACAGCTTACTGTGGAACTTCACCTTCTGACCTTATGAGTCAATATTCCTTAAGAAACTCCATTTCATACATATTTCTTTCTCCGGTCTAATTGTCCTGACTGGAACTTCCAATATTATGTTGGATAGGAGTGGTGAGAGGGGGCGGAGCAAGATGGCCGAATAGGAACAGCTCCAGTCTCCAACTCCCAGCACGAGCGACACAGAACACTGGTGATTTCTGCATTTTCAACTGAGGTACTGGGGTCATCTCACTAGGGAGTGCCGGACAATTGGTGCTGGTCAGCTGCTGCAGCCTGACCAGTGAGAGCTGAAGCAGGGTGAGGCATCGCCTCACCTGGGAAGCGCAAGGGGGAAGGGAGTCCCTTTTCCTAGCCAGGGGAACTGAGACACACAACACCTGGAAAATCGGGTGACTCCCACCCCAATACTGTGCTTTGAGCAAACGGGCACACCAGGAGATTGTATCCCACACCTGGCCGGGAGGGTCCCACGGCCACGGAGCCTCCCTCATTGCTAGCACAGCAGTCTGTGATCTAACCGCAAGGCAGCAGCGAGCCTGGGGGAGGGGCGCCCACCATTGCTGAGACTTAAGTAGGTAAACAAAGCCGCTGGGAAGCTCGAACTGGGTGGAGCTCACAGCAGCTCAAGGAAACCTGCCTGTCTCTGTAGAATCCACCTCTGGGGACAGGGCACAGCTAAACAACAACAACAAAAAAAGCAGCAGAAACCTCTGCAGACGCAAACGACTCTGTCTGACAGCTTTGAAGAGAGCAGTGGATCTCCCCACACAG
This sequence comes from Rhinopithecus roxellana, assembly GCF_007565055.1. Lineage (NCBI taxonomy): Eukaryota > Metazoa > Chordata > Mammalia > Primates > Cercopithecidae > Rhinopithecus > Rhinopithecus roxellana. The sequence continues at coordinate 78,399,199 of NC_044552.1, forward strand.
AGGTTGAGATCTGAGAAGGGACAGACTGCCTGCTTAAGTGGGTCCCTGACCCCTGAGTAGCCTAACTGGGAGACATCCCCCACTAGGGGCAGTCGGACACCCCACACCTCACAGGGTGGAGTACACCCCTGAGAGGAAGCTTCCAAAGTAAGAATCAGACAGGTACACTTGCTGTTCAGCAATATTCTATCTTCTACAACCTCTGCTGCTGATACCCAGGCAAACAGGGTCTGGAGTGGACCTCAAGCAATCTCCAACAGACCTACAGCTGAGGGTCCTGACTATTAGAAGGAAAACTATCAAACAGGAAGGACACCTATACCAAAACCCCATCAGTACGTCACCATCATCAAAGACCAGAGGCAGATAAAACCACAAAGATGGGGAAAAAGCAGGGCAGAAAAGCTGGAAATTCAAAAATAAGAGCGCATCTCCCCCTGCAAAGGAGTGCAGCTCATCACCAGCAGTGGATCGAAGCTGGCCAGAGAATGACTTTGATGAGATGAGAGAAGAAGGCTTCAGTCCATCAAACTTCTCAGAGCTAAAGGACGAATTACGTACCCAGCGCAAAGAAACTAAAAATCTTGAAAAAAGAGTGGAAGAATTGACAGCTAGAATAATTAATGCAGAGAAGGTCATAAACGAAATGACAGAGATAAAAACCATGACACGAGAAATACGTGACAAATGCACAAGCTTCAGTAACCGACTCGATCAACTGGAAGAAAGAGTATCAGCGATTGAGGATCAAATGAATGAAATGAAGCGAGAAGAGAAACCAAAAGAAAAAAGAAGAAAAAGAAATGAACAAAGCCTGCAAGAAGTATGGGATTATGTAAAAAGACCAAATCTACATCTGATTGGGGTGCCTGAAAGTGAGGGGGAAAATGGAACCAAGTTGGAAAACACTCTTCAAGATATCATCCAGGAGAACTTCCCCAACCTAGTAGGGCAGGCCAACATTCAAACTCAGGAAATACAGAGAACGCCACAAAGATACTCCTCCAGAAGAGCAACTCCAAGACACATAATTGCCAGATTCACCAAAGTTGAAATGAAGGAAAAAATGTTAAGGGCAGCCAGAGAAAGGTCGGGTTACCCACAAAGGGAAGCCCATCAGACTAACAGCAGATCTCTTGGCAGAAACTCTACAAGCCAGAAGAGGGTGGGGGCCAATATTCAACATGCTTAAAGAAAAGAATTTTAAACCCAGAATTTCATATCCAGCCAAACTAAGTTTCATAAGTGAAGGAGAAATAAAATCCTTTACAGATAAGCAAATGCTTAGAGATTTTGTCACCACCAGGCCTGCCTTACAAGAGACCCTGAAGGAAGTCCTAAACATGGAAAGGAACAACTGGTACCAGCTATTGCAAAAACATGCCAAAATGTAAAGACCATCGAGGCTAGGAAGAAACTGCATCAACTAATGAGCAAAATAACCAGTTAATATCATAATGGCAGGATCAAGTTCACACATGACAATATTAACCTTAAATGTAAATGGACTAAATGCTCCAATTAAAAGACACAGACTGGCAAATTTGATAAAGAGTCAAGACCCATCAGTGTGCTGTATTCAGGAGACCCATCTCACATGCAGAGACATACATAGGCTCAAAATAAAGGGATGAAGGAAGATCTACCAAGCAAATGGAGAACAAAAAAAAGCAGGGGTTGCAATCCTAGTCTCTGATAAAACAGACTTTAAACCATCAAAGATCAAAAGAGACAAAGAAGGCCATTACATAATGGTAAAGGGATCAATTCAACAGGAAGAGCTAACTATCCTAAATATATATGCACCCAATACAGGAGCACCCAGATTCATAAAGCAAGTCCTTAGAGACTTACAAAGAGACTTAGAATCCCATACAATAATAATGGGAGACTTCAACACTCCACTGTCAACATTAGACAGATCAACGAGACAGAAAGTTAACAAGGATATCCAGGAATTGAACTCATCTCTGCACCAAGCGGACCTAATCGACATCTATAGAACTCTCCACCCCAAATCAACAGAACATACATTCTTCTCAGCACCACATCACACTTATTCCAAAATTGACCACATAATTGGAAGTAAAGCACTCCTCAGCAAATGTAAAAGAACAGAAATTATAACAAACTGTCTCTCAGACCACAGTGCAATCAAACTAGAACTCAGGACTAAGAAACTCAATCAAAACTGCTCAACTACATGGAAACTGAACAACCTGCTCCTGAATGACTACTGGGTACATAACGAAATGAAGGCAGAAATAAAGATGTTCTTTGAAACCAATGAGAACAAAGATACAACATACAAGAATCTCTGGGACACATTTAAAGCAGTGTGTAGAGGGAAATTTATAGCACTAAATGCCCACAAGAGAAAGCAGGAAAGATCTAAAATGGACACTCTAACATCACAATTAAAAGAACTAGAGAAGCAAGAGCAAACACATTCAAAAGCTAGCAGAAGGCAAGAAATAACTAAGATCAGAGCAGAACTGAAGGAGATAGAGACACAAAATCCCTCCAAAAAATCAATGAATCCAGGAGTGGGTTTTTTGAAAAGATCAACAAAATTGACAGACTGCTAGCAAGACTAATACAGAAGAAAAGAGAGAAGAACCAAATAGACGCAATGAAAAATGATAAAGGGGATATCACCACCGACCCCACAGAAATACAAACTACCATCAGAGAATACTATAAACACCTCTATGCAAATCAACTAGAAAATCTAGAAGAAATGGATAATTTCCTGGACACTTACACTCTCCCAAGACTAAACCAGGAAGAGGTTGAATCCCTAAATAGCAGGCTCTGAAATTGAGGCAATAATTAATAGCCTACCCACCAAAAAAAGTCCAGGACCAGATGGATTCACAGCTGAATTCTACCAGAGGTACAAGGAGGAGCTGGTACCATTCCTTCTGAAACTATTCTAATCAATAGAAAAAGAGGGAATCCTCCCTAACTCATTTTATGAGGCCAACATCATCCTGATACCAAAGCCTGGCAGAGACACAACAAAACAGGATAATTTTAGACCAATATCCCTGATGAACATCGATGCAAAAATTCTCAAAAAAATATTGGCAAACCGGATTCAGCAGTACATCAAAAAGCTTATCCGCCATGATCAAGTGGGCTTCATCCCTGGGATGCAAGGCTGGTTCAACATTCGCAAATCAATAAACGTAATCCAGCATATAAACAGAACCAAAGACAAGAACCACATGATTATCTCAATAGATGCACAAAAGGCTTTGACAAAATTCAACAGCCTCCATGCTAAAAACGCTCAATAAATTCGGTATTGATGGAATGTACCTCAAAATAATAAGAGCTATTTATGACAAACCCACAGCCAATATCATAGTGAATGGGCAAAATCTGGAAAAATTCCCTTTGAAAACTGGCACAAGACAGGGATGCCCTCTCTCACCACTCCTATTCAACATAGTGTTGGAAGTTCTGGCTAGGGCAATCAGGCAAGAGAAAGAAATCAAGGGTATTCAGTTAGGAAAAGAAGAAGTCAAATTGTCCCTGTTTGCAGATGACATGATTGTATATTTAGAAAACCCCATTGTCTCAGCCCAAAATCTCCTTAAGCTGATAAGCAACTTCAGCAAAGTCTCAGGATACAAAATTAATGTGCAAAAATCACAAGCATTCTTATACACCAGTAACAGACAAACAGAGAGCCAAATCATGAATGAACTTCCATTCACAATTGCTTCAAAGAGAATAAAATACCTAGGAATCCAACTTACAAGGGATGTCAAGGACCTCTTCAAGGAGAACTACAAACCACTGCTCAGTGAAATCAAAGAGGACACAAACAAATGGAAGAACATACCATGCTCATGGATAGGAAGAATCAATATCGTGAAAATGGCCATACTGCCCAAGGTTATTTATAGATTCAATGCCATCCGCATCAAGCTACCAATGAGTTTCTTCACAGAATTGGAAAAAACTGCTTTAAAGTTCATATGGAACCAAAAAAGAGCCCGCATTGCCAAGACAATCCTAAGTCAAAAGGACAAAGCTGGAGGCGTCACACTACCTGACTTCAAACTATACTACAAGGCTACAGTAACCAAAACAGCATGGTACTGGTACCAAAACAGAGCTATAGACCAATGGAACAGAACAGAGTCCTCAGAAATAATACCACACATCTACAGCCATCTGATCTTTGACAAACCTGAGAGAAACAAGAAATGGGGAAAGGATTCCCTATTTAATAAATGGTGCTGGGAAAATTGGCTAGCCATAAGTAGAAAGCTGAAACTGGATCCTTTCCTTACTCCTTATACGAAAATTAATTCAAGATAGATTAGACACTTAAATTTTCGACCTAATACCATAAAAACCCTAGAAGAAAACCTAAGTAGTACCATTCAGGACATAGGCATGGGCAAGGACTTCATGTCTAAAACACCAAAAGCAACGGCAACAAAAGCCAAAATTGACAAATGGGATCTAATTAAACTAAAGAGCTTCTGCACAGCAAAAGAAACTACCATCAGAGTGAACAGGCAACCTACAGAATGGGAGAAAATTTTTGCAATCTACTCATCTGACAAAGGGCTGATATCCAGAACCTACAAAGAACTCAAACCAATTTACAAGAAAAAAACAAACAACCCCATCAAAAAGTGGGCAAAGGATATGAACAGACATTTCTCAAAAGAAGAGATTCATACAGCCAACAGACACATGAAAAAATGCTCATCATCACTCGCCATCAGAGAAATGCAAATCAAAACCACAATGAGATACCATCTCACACCAGTTAGAATGGCAATCATTAAGAAGTCAGGAAACAACAGGTGCTGGAGAGGATGTGGAGAAATAGGAACACTTTTACACTGTTGGTGGGATTGTAAACTAGTTCAACCATTATGGAAAACAGTATGGCAATTCCTCAAGGATCTAGAACTAGATGTACCATATGACCCAGCCATCCCACTACTGGGTATATACCCAAAGGATTATAAATCATGCTGCTATAAAGACACATGCACACGTATGTTTATCACGGCACTATTCACAATAGCAAAGACTTGGAATCAACCCAAATGTCCATCTGTGACAGACTGGATTAAGAAAATGTGGCACATATACACCATGGGATACTATGCAGCCATAAAAAAAAAAAAAAAAAAAAAGGATGAGTTTGCGTCCTTTGTAGGGACATGGATGCAGCTGGAAACCATCATTCTTAGCAAACTATCACAAGAGCAGAAAACCAAACACCGCATGTTCTCACTCATAGGTGGGAACTGAACAATGAGATCACTTGGACTCGGGAAGTGGAACATCACAAACCAGGGCCTATCATGGAGAGGGGGGAGGGGGGAGGGGGGAGGGATTGCATTGGGAGTTATACCTGATTTAAATGATGAATTGATGGGTGCTGACGAGTTGATGGGTGCAGCACACCAACATGGCACAAGTATACATATGTAACAAACCTGCACGTTATGCACATGTACCCTAGAACTTAAAGTATAATAAAAAAAAAAAAAAAAAAAAGGAGTGGTGAGAGAGGGGATCCTTGTCTTGTGCTGGTTTTCAAGGGGAGTGCTTCCAGCTTTTGCCCATTGAGTATGATATTGGCTATGGGTTTGTCACAGATGGCTCTTATTATTTTGAGGTATGTTCCTTCAATACCTAGTTTATTGAGAGTTTTTAACATGAAGCGATGTTGAATTTTATCAAAGGCCTTTTCTGCATGTATTGAGATAATCATGTGGGTTTTGTCTTTAGTTCTGCTTATGTGATGAATCATATTTATTGATTTGCATATGTTGAATCAGACTTGCATCCCAGGGATGAAGCCTACTTGATCGTGGTGGATAAGCTTTTTTATGTGCTGCTGAATTCAGTTTGCCAGTATTTTGTTGAGGATTTTTGCATCAATGCATATCAAGGATATTGGCCTGAAGTTTTCTTTTTTTCATTGTATCTTTGCCAGGTTTCAGAATCAGGGTGCTGCTGGCCTCATAGAATGATTAATGAGAAGTCCCTTCTCCTTGATTTTTTGGAATAGTTTCAGTAGGAATGGTAGCAACTTTTCTTTGTACCTCTGGTAGAATTCAGTTGTGAATTCATCTGGTCCTGGGATTTTTTGTCTGGTAGGCTGTTTATTGCTGCCTCATTTCAGAACTTGTTTGTGGCCTATTGAGGGGTATGATTTCTTCCTGCTTCAGTCTTGAGAGGGTGTATGTGTCCAGGAATTTATTCATTTCTTCTAGATTTTCTACTTTATGTGCATAGAGTTGCTTATAGTATTCTCTGATGGTTGTTTGTATTTTTGTGGGGTCAGTGTTGATATCCCCCTTATCATTTTTGATTGTGTTTGTTTGAATCTTTTCTTTTTTCTTTTATGTTGGTCTAGTTAGCAGTCTATCTATTTTATTATTTTTTTCAAAAGTCCAGCTCCTGCATTTGTTAATTTTTTGATGGGGTTTTCATGTCCCTACCTCCTTCAATTCAGCTCTGATCTTGGCTATTTCTTGTCTTCTGTTAGCTTTGGGATTTGTTTGCCCTTGGTTCTCTAGTTCTTTTAATTGTGATGTTAGGTTGTTCATTTGAGATCTTTCTAACTTTTTGATGTGGGCATTTAGTACTATAAATTTCCCTCTTAATGTTGCTTTAGTTGTGTCCCAGATTCTGGTACATTGTATCTTTGTTCTCATTAGTTTCAAATAACTTACTGATTTCTGCCTTAATTTTATTATTTACCTAAAAGTCATTCAGGAGCAGATTGTTCAATTTCCATGTGGTTGTATGGTTTTGAGTGAATTTGTTAATCTTGAGTTCTAATTTGCTTGCTGTGGTCTGAGAACTGTTATGATTTCAGTTCTTTTGCATTTACTGAGGAGATTTTTACTTCTGATTATGTGATCAATTTTAGAATAAATGACATTTAGTGATGAGAAGAATATATATTCTGTTGAATTGGGGTAGAGATTTCTGTAGATATCTATCAGGTCCACTTGATCCAGCACTGAGTTCAGGTCCAGATTATCTTTGTTAATTTTCTGTCTCAATGATCTGTCTAATATTGTCAGTGGGGTGTTAAAATCTCCCACTATCATTGTGTGGGAGTCTAAGTCTCTTTGTAGGTCTCTAAGCCCGTTTTATGAATCTGGGTGCTCCTGTGTTGGGTGAATATATATTTATGATAGTTAGCTCTTCTTATTGAATTGAACCTTTTATCATTTTGTAATGCCCTTTGTCTTTTTTGATCTTTGTTGGTTTTAAGTCTGTTTTGTCAGAAACTAGGATTGCAACCCCTGTTTTTTTTGTGTTTGGTTTGCTTGGTAAACTTTCCTCCTTTTCTTTATTTTGAGTCCATGTGTGCCTTTGCATGTGAGATGGGTTGCTTGAAGACAACATACCAATGGGCCTTGACTCTTTATCCAGCTTGCCATCCTGTGTCTTTTTTTATATTTTATTTTATTATTTCAATAGTTTCTCAGGAAGAGGTGGTGTTTGTTTTACATGAATAAGTTTTTAGTGGTGATTTTTGAGATTTTGGTGTTCTTATCACTTGAGCATGGTACACTGCACTTAATGTGTAGTCTTTTATCCCTGACCCCCTCCCACACTTCCCCCTGAGTCCCCAGAGTCCATTATATTATTCTTATGCCTTTGCTTTCTCATAGCTTAGCTCCCACTTATAAGTGAGAACATAGGATGTTTGGTTTTCTATTTTTGAGTTACTTCAGTTAGAATAATGGTCTCCACCCCCATCCAGGTTGCTGTTGGTGCCATTATTTAATTCCTTTTTGTGTCTGAGTAGAATTCCATGATGAATATATGCCACATTCTTTATCCACTCATTGGTTGACGGGCAGTAAAACTGGTTCCATAGTTTTGCAATTGCAAATTGTGCTGCTATAAATATGCATGTACAAGTTTCTTTTTCATATAATGATTTCTTTTCCTCTGGGTAGATACCCAGTAGTGGGATTGCTGGATCAAATGATAGTTCTACTTTTAATTCTTTAAGGAATCTCCATACTATTTTCCACAGTGGTTGTACTAGTTTACATCCCCACCAGCATTGTAAAAGTGTTCTCTTTTCACCACATTCACGCCAACAGCTATTATTTTTTGATTTTCTAATTATGGCCATTCTTGCAAGAGTAAGGTGGTATTACATTGTGGTTTTGATTTGTATTTCCCTGATAATTAGTGATGCTGCATATTTTTTCATATATTTGTTTGCCATTTGTATATCTTCTTTTGAGAATTGTCTGTTCATGTCTTAGTCCACTTTTTGATGGGATTTTCTGTTTTTTATTCTTGCTGATTTGTTTGAGTTCCTTGAGATTCTAGATATTAGTCCTTGTTTGGATGCATAGTTTGTGAATATTTTCTTGCACTCTTTGGGTTGTCTGTTTACTCCACTGATTATTTCTTTTGCTGTGCAGAAGCATTTTAGATTAATTAAGTCCCATCTATTATATTTATCTTTGTTTTTGTTGTATTTTGCTTTCGGGTTCTTGGTCATAAACTCTGCCTAAATCAATGTCTACAAAAGTTTTCCTGATGTTATCTTCTAGAATTTTTATGGTTTCAGGTCTTAGATGTAAGTTTTTGATCCATTTCAAGTTGATGTTTTTATAAGGTGAGAGATGAGAATCCAGTTTCATTCTTCTCTGTGATTTCCAATTATCCCAGCACCATTTGTTGAATAGGGTGCCCTTTTCCCACTTTATGGTTTTTGTTTGCTTTCTTAAAGATCAGTTGGCTGTATTTGGCTCTATTTCTGTGTTCTCTAATCTGTTCCATTGGTCTATGTGCCTGTTTTCATACCAGTGCCATGCTGTTTTGATAACTATAGGCTTGTAGTATAGTTTGAAGTCTGGTAATGTGATGCCTCCAGATTTGTACTTTTTTCTCAGTCTTGTTTTGGGTATGTGGGCTCCTTTTTTGTTCCATATGAATTTTAGGATTGATTTTTCTAGTTCTGTGAAGAATGATGATGTTATTTTGATGAAAATTGCATTGAAATTATAGATTGCTTTTGGCAATATGGTCATTTTCCCAAGTGATTCTACCCATCCATGAGTATGAACATGGGATGTGTTTCCATTTGTTTGTGTCTTCTATGATTTCTTTCAGCAGTGTTTTGTAGTTCTTGTAGAGGTCTTTCACCTCCTTGGTTAGGTGTATTCCTAAGTATTTTATTATTATTATTTTTTTGCAGCTGTTGTAAAAGGGGTTGAGTTCTTGATTTGATTCTCAGCTTGGTCACTGTTAGAGTATAGCAATACTACTGGTTTGTGTACATTGATTTTGTATCTTCAAACTTTACTGAATTTATTTTTTCAGATCTAGGAGCTTTTTGGATGAGTCTTTAGGGTTTTCTAGGTATACAATCATATTACCAGTGAGCAGAGGACAGTTTGACTTCCTTTTTACTGATTTAATGCCTTTGTTTCTTTCTGTTGTTGATTGCTCTGGCTAGGACTTCCAGTACTATGTTGAATGGAAGTGGTGAAAGTGGGCATCTTTGGCTTGTTTCAGTTCTCAGGGGGAATGCTTTCAACTTTTCCCCTTTCAGTGTAATGTTGGCTGTGTGTTTGTCATAGATGGCTTTTATTACTTCAAGGCATGCCCCTTCTATGCCAATTTAACTGAGGGTTTTAATCATAAAGATGCTGGATTTTGTCAAATGCTTTTCCTGCATATATTAAGATGATAATGTAATTTTTGTTTTTAATTGTTTATGTGGTGTATCACATTTATTGACCTGGATGTGTTAAACCAACCCTGAGTCCCTGTTTGACCATGGTGTATTACCTTTTTGATATGATTTTGGGTTTGGTTAGCTAGTATTTTGCTGAGGATTTTTGCGTCTATGTTCATCAGGGAAAGTGGCCTATACTTTTATTTGTTATGTCCTTTCTTCGTTTTGGTATTATGGTAATACAGGCTTCATAGAATGATTTAGGGAGGATTCCCTGTTTCTCTATCTTTTGGAATAGTATCAGTAGGATTGGAACAAATTCTTCTTTGAATGTCTGGTAGAATTCAGCTTTGAATCCACCTGGTCCTGGATATTTTTTTGTTGGCAATTTTAAAATTACTGTTTCAATCTTGCTGCTTGTCATTGGTCTGTTCAGGGTTTCTGTTGCTTCCTGGTTTAATCTAGAAGGATTGTATATTTCCATGAATTTATCCATCTCCCCTAGGTTTTCTTGTTTGTGCACATAAAGGTGTTTGTAGTAGCTTTGAATGATCTTTTGTATTTCTGTGGTATTGGTTGTAATATCTCCTGTTTCATTTCTAATTGAGGTTAATTGGACTTTTTCTCTTTTTTTTTTTTTTGGTTAATCTTACTAATGGTCTACTGATATGTTTATCTTTTCAAAGAATCAGCTTTTTGTTTCATTTATCTTTTATATATTTTTTTCAATTTCATTTGGTCGTGCTCTGGCCTTGGTTATTTCTTTTCGTCTGCTGGGTTTGGATTTTATTTGTTCTTGTTTCTCTAGTTCCTTGAGGTTGGAGCTCAGATTGTCTGTTTGTGCTCTTTAAGACTTTTTGATGTAGGCATTTAATGCTATGAGCTTTCCTTTTAGTATTGCTTTTACTGTATCCCAGTGGTTTTGGTAGGTTGTGTCACTATAAGCATTCATCTCAAATAATTTTAAAATTTATATCTTGATTTCACTGTTGACCCAAAGTTCATTCAGGAGCAGATTATTTAATTTCCATGTATTTGTATGGTTTTGAGGATTCCTTTTGGAGTTAATTTCCAATTTTATTCCACTATGATTTGAGAGAGTACTTGATATAATTTTGATTTTTTAAAATTTATTGCCTTGTTTTATGGCCTATCATATGGTCTGTCTTGGCGAGTATCCCATGTGCTGATGAAAAGAATGTATATTCTGCAGTTGTTGGATAGATTGTTCTACAAATATCTGTTAAGTCCATTTGTTTTAGGGTATAGTTTAAATTCATAGTTTCTTTGTTGACTTTCTGTTTTGATGACCTCTGAAGTGCTGTCAGTGAAGTATTGAGGTCTGCCACTATTATTGTTGTGCTGTCTATCTTATTTCTTAGTTCTAATAGTAATTATTTTATGAATTTGGGAGCTCCAGTACTAGTTATATGTATGTTTAGGATTGTGATATTTTCCTGTTGGACTGCTCCTTTTATCATTATATAACATCCCTCTTCGTCTTTTTAAACTGTTGTTGTTTTGAAGTCTGTTTAGTCTGACATAAGAATAGCTGTATCTGCTCACTTCTGGTTTACATTTGCATAGACTATCTTTTCTATCTTTTTCACCCCTTTACCTTAAATTTATGTGTATCTTTATGTGTTAGGTGAGTCTCTTGAAGAATGCAGATACTTGGTTGGTGGGTTTTTATCCATTCTGCCATTCTGTATCTTTTAAGTGGAGCATTTAGGTCATTTACATTCCATATTCGTATTGAGGTGTGAGGTACTGTTCTATTCATCATGCTAGTTGTTATTGTCTTTTTTAAATCTTGTGTTGTTGTTTTATAGGCCCTGTGAGATTTATGCTTTGAGGAGGTTCGAATTTGGTGTATTTCAAGATTTTGTTTCAATATTTAAAACCCCTTTTAGCATTTCTTGTAGTGCTGGCTTGGTAGTCACGAATTCTGTCAGCATTTGTTTGTCTGAAAAAGATTTTTATCTCTCCCTCATTTATGAAGCTTAGTTTCATTGGATAGAAAATTCTTGGCTGGTAATTATTTTGTTTCAGGAGGCTAAAAATAGGACCCCAATGCCTTCTGGCTTGTAGGGTTTCTGCTGAGAAATCTGCTGTTAATCTGATAGGGTTTCCTTTGTAGGTTACCTGTTGCATTTGCCCCACAGTTCTTAAGATTCTTTTATTCATCTTGACTTTAGATAACCTGATGATTATGTGCTTAGGTGATGATCTTTTTGCAATGAATTTCCTGAGTGTTCTTTGAGCATTTTGTATTTGGATGTCTGGATCTCTAGCCAGACTAGAAAATTTTTCCTTGAATATTCCCTCAAATATTTTTTCCAAACTTTTATATTTCTCTTCTTCCTCAGGAACACCAATTATTCTTGTGTTTGGTAACTTAACATAATCCCAAATTTCTTGGAGGCTTTGTTCATTTTTTAAAATTCTTTTTTCTTTGTCTTTGTCAGGTTGGGTTAATTCAAAAGCCTTGTCTTTGAGCTAGGAAGTTCTTGTTTGATTCTATTAACTTTCCAGTGTATTTTGTATTTCTCTAAGTTTGTCTTTCATTTCTAGAACTTGTGGTTGTCTTCTTTATGACATCTATTTCTCTGGAGACTTTTTAATGCATATCTTGTATTGTTTTTAAATTTTCTTTAAGTTGTTTTTCATCTTTCTCTGGTACCTCCTTGAATAGCTTAATAGTCAACCTTCTGGATCTTTTATCTGGCAATTCAGAGATTTTTTCTTGGTTTGGATCCATTGCTGGAGAGCTAGTATGATCTTTTGTGGAGTTACAGAAACTTGTTTTCTCATATTACCAGAATTACTTTTCTGGTTCCATCTCATTTGGGTAGACTGTTTCAGTAGAAAGATATGGACCTCAAGGGCTGCTGTTCAGATTCTTTTGTCCTACAGAGTGATCCTTTGATCGGGTGCTCTCCCCCTTCCCCCAGAGATAAGGCTTCCTGAGAGCCAGACTGCAGCGAGGGAGTTTGCTATTGCCCTTCTGGGTCTAGCCATTCATCGGGGCTACCAGACTCCAGGCTGGTGCCAGGGCATGTATGCAAAGAATCCTGTGATATGATCTGTCTTCAGGTCATTCAGCCATGGATACCAGCATCTGCTCCAGTGGGGGTTGTAAGGGAGTGAAGTGGAATCTGTGGAAGTCCTCAGTTGTAGTGTTGTTTAGTGCACTGGTTTTCTTGAATGCTGGTTATGCTAGCAGTGAAGTGGTCACATGGACAGATTCAGGACCTCTGGTTAGTCAGGGTGTTGCAGATGGTGGAATTAGCTTTTGTTTTCTCCTTTGGAGCAGGGTTGTTCTGTTATGAGTTGCTGTAATGGCCTGAGTTTGTTGACCTCCAGCCAGGAGTTGGTGCTTTCAGGACAACACCAGCTGCAGTAGTTGAAGGGGGATATATTCTTGCCCTACATTAACCAGGTTAAATATTTGGGTTTCTCAGGTGATGGGTGGGGCCATAGAGCTCCCAAGAGTTTATGTCTTTTGTCTTTGGCTACCAGGGTTGGTAGCAAAAACCCATAGTGGGGGCAGAGTTAGGCAGGTCTTAGCTCAGACTCTCTTTGGGTGGGGCTTGCTGTGGCTACTGTGGGGGATGGGAGGTGGTTCTCAGGCCAGTGGAGTTATGTTTCCAGGAGATTATGGCTGGCTCTGCTATGTCATGCAGGTTACCAGGGAAGTAAGGGAACGCTGGCAGTGAGAGGCCTCACTCAGCTGCCATGAAGCCAGCAAGGCGTTTCAGTCCCACTATGCCCTTCGAACAGCACCAAGTTCATACCCAGGCAGCTGGTCAGCACAGCTGAGATCTTGCCCTAGGTTATAAGCCTCCCGGCTGAGAAAGGAAGCAGGGCTGTCAGCCCCCAACCCTCTCCACCTGCCTGCACCTTTGGCTATGGCTTCTGTGCTCATATCTGCACTTCCTGTTTGCCTCCTGAGTCCTGCTCAGAAAAATTCATGCTTAGTTGAAATTATTATAAAGTTCAGCTAGAAGCTTCCTTCACCCTGTGGCCCTCCCCAATTCTACTGGTGGCCTTTCCTGAGGGTCCCTGTGAGAGAAGGCAAGGGATGGCTTCGCTGGGGACCAGGACTGCCTGCAGGGCTCTTCCCACTGCTTCTTCTACTTTTATATTTTGCTTGGGTCCCTAAATCCATGTCAGCTCTAGGTAAGGTTAAATTCTTCTCTTGTGGTCTGGATTTTTAGGTTCCCCAGTGGAGATTGTGTTTGGAGGCAGACGTTTTCCCTCTCATACTTTGGGAACTCACAGTTTTTTGCGTAACAGAGTTTGCAGCAGCAAGTCACTGCTTTCAAAGCGGCTGTGAATTTTTTCCATTTCCCTGGTATGTTCCTGCAGTGTTTCTTGGAGCAAAAGTTCACAGTGTGAGTCTACACGTGACCCTCCACAGTTCTATCTGTCCAAGTGGGAGCTGCAGGTTAGTCCTGTCTCCTATCTGCCATTTTTCTGGCTGTGATTTCTTCCATTCTGTGTCTTTTTATTGGGGGATTAAACCCATTTATATTTAAGATTAGAATTGTTATGTGTGGATTTGATCCTGTCATCACGATGCTAATTGGTTATTTTGCAAACTTTTTTATGTGGTTGCTTCATAGTGTCACTGGTCTGTGTACTTCATTGTGTTCTTGTAGTCGTTGGGAATGGTTTTTCCTTTCCATATTTAGTGCTTCCTTCAGGAGCTCTTGTAAGGCAAGTCTAGTGGTAATGAATTCCCTCAGCATTTGCTTGTATGAAAAGGATCTTATTTCTCCTTCACTTATGAAGCTTAGTTTGGCCAGATATGAAATTCTAGGTTGGAAAATCTTTTCTTTAAGAATGTTGAATACTGGCCCTCAATCTCTTCTGGCTTGTAGGGTTTCTGCTGAGAGTTCCACTGTTAGTCTGATGGACTTCCCTTTGTGGGTGACCTGGCCTTTCTCTGTGGCTACCCTTAGCAGTTATTCTTTCATTTTGACCTTGGAGAATGTGATGATTATGTGTCTTGGGAATGATCTTGTGGTGAATCTTACTGGGGTTCTCTGCATTTCCTAAATTTGAATGTTGGCCTGTTTTGCTAGGTTGGTGAAGTTATCCTGGATGATATCCTGAAGTATGTTTTACAACTTGGTTCCGTTCTCCCTGTCTCTTTTAGGTACTCCAATCAGTCATAGATTCAGTCTCTTTACATGATCCCATATTTCTTGCAGGTTTTGTTCATTTCTTTTCATTCTTTTTTTTTGAGACAGAGTCTCGCTCTGTTGCCCAAGCTTGAGTCTTGCTCTGTCACCCAGGCTGGAATGCAGTGGCGTGATCTTGGCTCACTGCAAGCTCCACCTCCTAGGTTCCCACCATTTTTCTGCCTCAGCCTCCTGAGTAGCTGGGACTACAGGTGCCTGCCACCACATCTGGCTAATTTTTTTTGTATTTTTAGTAGAGATGGGGTTTCATCATGTTAGCCAGGATGCTCTCAATCTCCTGATCTCGTGATCCACCCACCTCAGCCTCCCCAAGTGCTGGGATTACAGGCATGAGTCACAACTCCCAGCCTTTTTTCATTCTTTTTTTGCCTATTGTTGTCTGCCTGTCTTATTTCAGAAAGATAGTCTTCAAGCTCTGAGGTTCTTTCCTCTGCTTGGTCTATTCTGCTATTAATACTTGTGATTGCATTGAAAAGTTCTTGTAGTATGTTTTTCAGCTCTATCAGGTCAGTTCTTTTCCTGTCTAAACTAGCATTTGACTCTCAGCTCCTGCATTGTTTATCTTAATTCTTAGCTTCTTTGCATTGGGTTACATCGTGTTCCTTTAGCTCAGAAAAGTTCATTTTTATCCACATTCCGAAGCCTACTTCTGTCATTTCAGCCTAGTTCTGAGCCCTTGCTGGAGAGGTATTGCAGTCATTTGGGGGAAAGGGAGCAGTCTGGCTTTTTGAATTTTCAGGTTTTTGAGTTGATTCTTTTGTGGCCTTATCATCTAGCTTTGATCTTTGAAGTTGTTGACCTTTGGATGGAGTGTGTGTGTGTGTGTGTGTGTGTGTGTGTGTTTTGTTGTTGTTTTCTGTTTGTTTGCTTTTCTTTTAACAGCCTGGTCCCTCTTCTGTAGGGCTGCTGTGGTTTGCTGGGAGTCCACTCCAGACTGTAGTCACCTTGGTTTTTCCCACACCTGGAGGTATCACCAGCGAAGGTTGTGAAACAGCAAATACGGCAGCCTGCCATTTCCTCTGGAAGCTCTGTCCCAGGCGGGTACCGACCTGTTGCCGGCCCACACACACCTGTAGGAGGTATCTGGAGACCCTGGTTGGGAGGTCTCACCCAGTCAGGAGGAACTGGATTAGGGACCTGCCCAAAGATGCAGTCTGGCTGCTTTTTTATAGAGCAACTGTGCTGTTTTTGGGGTCCGTTCAGACCCTGATTAGTTTGGGCTCTCCAAGGCCCACAGGGTGGACTGGCTAAGATGCTCAAACAGCTAAGGTGGTGGCCTGCCCTGCTTTCTGGGCATTCCATCCCAGGGAGAAATTAGACCTCTGTCAGCCATAGAACATGGTGGAGGTGGCTGGAGGTCCCAACTGGGAGGACCTGTCCTGTGAGGAGGAGTGGATCAGAGTCCCACTCAAAGAAGCAGTCTGGCCACACCTTAACAGAACAGGTGTGTTGTGCTGGGGAACTGCCTCTCTGCCTCTGTTGGCTTGGACTCTCCAAAGCCTGCAGACTGGAAAGGCTGAGTCCTCCAAACAACCAAGATGGCAGCCTGCTCCTCCTCCTACACTCCGTCCCAGGGAGAGATCAGAGCTCTGACAATAGAATACTGGGGGGACAGTGGCTGGAGGTCAGGGCTGGGAGGTCCTGCCCAGTGAGCAGAAATGAACCCGGGTCCCACTTAAAGAAGCAGTCTGGTCATGTTCTGGCAAAGTAGCAGTTCTGCTGAACTTGGTTTGCTAGTGTTTTGTTGTTGTTGTTGTTTTGTTTTTTGGGGACAGGGTCTCACTCTGTCACCCAGGCTGGAGTGCAGTGGTGTGATCATGGCTCATTCCAGGCTCAGGCAATCTTTTTCTCTCAGCCTCCTGAGTAGCTGGACTACAGGGATACACCATCACACCCAGCTAATTTTTCTATTTTTTGTAGAAACGGGGTTTAGCCATGTTGCCCAGGCTGGTCTCAAAATCCTAGGCTCAAGCAATCCTCCTGCCTTGGCCTCCCCAAGGGCTGGGATTATAGGCATGAGCCACTGTGCCTAGTCAGTTTGCGATTTTGTTGAGAAATTTTGCATTGATGTTCATCAAGGATATTGGCCTGAAGTTTTCTTGTTTTGCTGTGTCTCTGCCAGATTTTGGTATCAGGATGATGCTGGCCTCATATAATGAGTTAGGAAGAAGTGCCTCCTCCTCAGTTTTTTGAAATAGTTTCAGTAGGAATGATACCAGCTCTTCCTTATACAACTGGTAGAATTTGGCTGTGAATCCATCTGATCCTGGGCTTTTTCTGGTTTTTATTACTGCTTATGTACCCTCCACCTGGACCCTCCAGATGTTTACATTTTGCATAGCTAAAGTACATTTATCAAAATTCATTCAAATTGTCCTTAAAGAAAATAGTTTCTTTTTAACTTAAGGAATAGCTCCATTCAGTTTCATATTAGGCTGTCTGCTAATCTTATACTTGAGAGATCTCATGCCCACTTTCTAGCCTGTGTAAGACTGTTCTTTATCATATGTTCATAGTTATCTCTAAAAGTTCTAATCTCATCTCCCAAATTCTTCATTACAAGGAGCTAGAAAGACACTAAAAACATGAGAGGGTGGGTTCTGAATAAATTGCTCTTGGATTAAGCTTAAGGTTTTGTTCTGGAGAACTCCCCTTAGAGCATAACACAGGGACAAAAAATTAGTAAGGCACTTGTGTGACAAAATTGGCTCTAAACTTCAGAAATGAATGTTGACATCTCAGCTTTTTCACAGTTCGAATTTTTAAAAATAGTTATTGCCCAGGGATGCTTAAGAGATTATGGCCTTTACTTTTTCATTTAGAAGCTAAAAAGTCCTTAGAATAATTTATATTCAAACTGCTTCTTTTTGTTACTTTTGGCAGGAATATGTAATGTTTAAATAGTGTTGGGTAGCGGTGTCCCCTAAACTCCCTGCAACTATACTATACTGTTAAATATTTCATACATAAGCATTTCATTTTTATTTTAATATGATCCAGACTAAATAAGTCTAGCATCCTCAAGCAAAACATTTAAAGTCTAATTGTAATTAACCTTGACTTGTGTTATGATTTGTAATTAACACAGACCTTTCAATTACTCTAGTTGATTTTATGAATTCTGATGCTTGTCTTGATAAAGTTCACACAGAGAGACATTTGGAAGTGGTATTGATGAAAACATGGCAGAAAAATGTAAAAATTTTGGTAGGAAGTTATATAAATTCAATGTCATTCCTTTTTATTTTTATGTATACAATTTAATCATTTCAAAATTTAATAGAATATTTTTATATGAAGTTCACCATTATGTTCATCTTCCTTGGGGGATTAGTGAGATTTAGGGAATAATGTTAACTCAAAGCTAAGAAATTAAACTGTGAAAGCCAAACAGTCAGGCTTCGAGGAGTTGCTGTAATGAAAGTTTATGAAAAAAAAATTGAGATAAGAATTAGAAAGCTTCCACCTATAACTCATTTTTTTCTTTCTCTTTATTTTAAATAGGAGAAAAGGATCTTTGGTTAAAATGAATGTGTTTGGCTATCAAAAAACACCACTGATTTTTCTATGGCCTTAAAAATATAATTTGTTCCCTATAGGTATAGTAATCACGTATCTTTGATAAGAACACTTTCTTATAGTAGATTCCCAAGGTAAAATATAAAACATGAAGATAAATTTACATCTACCACTGAGGAAAGCTAACCTCTACCTATAAAAAAAAGTCAGTAACAATGAAATTATGTTAAGAATATTTAAATGTTGGCTGGGTGGAAGAAGAAAGGGGTAACAGAGAGAACTAATCTATATGTACCAGTTTGAAAGAGTTTAGCTTAGTGACAGAAAACCCTGACTCAAAATAACTTCAGCAATGAGGAAGATTTATTATCTAACGCAACAGGAAGTCTGAATGTGGAACAGCCCCAGACTGATTCAGTTGCTCATTACTAGCAGACCCCTAAATTCTTTGCATCTTTCTGTTCTGCCATGCTAGACCTGTTGACTTAGTTTCCCCACGTGGTTGCAAGATGGCTGCCACAGCTCTGGGAATCATATGGGCACAATGACATCAGCAGCAGAGGTTATTGATCTTCAATTATCCCTTTTTTTCTGTTAATAAAAGAGCCTTTCTTATATCGCCTATACAGTATCCAGAATTAAATCACATGCCCACATCCGAACAAATCCTTGGCAGTAGGAACAGGAAATCAGGGCATGGGAAGTGTATCCCCCATCCATGAGCACCAGGATATATGGAAGAGTCGGGACAGCCAAACAGCACAGGCACTCTTAGCAAGGGGGAAGAGAGAACTTTTTGGGTTAGTAGTGTCTCTTCTATTATGGGTAACTTCATTTTTCCCATCTCTAACAAAACGAATATTTGATATGAAGGAATTAGGAAGAACTATCAAATGAATTGGCCATATATGGGCCTACAGGTTAATGTTCTCAAATGAACTCAGCTTAAAGACATTGATGGAAAGAAAGAAATGGGAACTGATTCAGTCAGTGATTTTTAAAAGTTCAGCTGTGCTCTGAGGCTGAAGCACATCAGTGCTATGACCCACAAAAGAGCGGTTAAACTTGTTCATCTCAAAATCTTTCTTTAGTTATCTCTAGAAGACATTTTCTATTTTAAGCTGCAAAGCCTTCTGCAAAATATCTGGCCATGGAGTTTATGAAAAGGACTCAGAAAAAATGATGTGTTTGGTCTTATCTTAATAATACATACTATCCTGAGGCTCGTTTGAAGTTGGTAAATAGAAATATGTATTTCCAAAAGAGATTTTGGTGTATATACCTATATGAGAAATGTGGAAATTTTAAATACTTCTGAAGTGTAAAAATATAGCTCATTACTTATCAAAGTATATTGAAGACAAGAAATGTGACTGATGCTTTTTACCCTTTACTTTGAAACTATATTGCATGGCTTGGCCCATACTTCTTGTTCTTCCACTTAATATAACAGTAACATAAATAATCTGATAGGACTCTTGACTTCACTGTCCATTCATGTATAATGAATCACATAATTTGCTTAATTGCTTTTCCATCCCCACTAGACTCTAAGCTCTAATGATAGTTTCTGAATTTTTATATAGATGGGCTTGGGGACAGCAATCCATTTGAAGGGGAGGGGTGTGTACAGGCTTGAAGTTTTGTTTTCCCAATGCTAAAATAATTATGAAAAATCAAAATAATGGTAGAGAGGATAGGTATGGGGTTAGTTGAGATTGGGGTTTAAAGTACCCCTCAAACTACACCTTAGCTTATGGTGAGCTCCTGAAAGGCAGGGTCTGTGTCAGCCTTGTTATCCCCAGTGCCAAGCAGTGTGATTCGGCTGTATTCTCTAAACACTTGCCGAATGACAGAATTACCAGAATCCATTCATATTTGCCAAAAGTAGACACTTAGTAACTTGCTACATGAAGAAGTGAGTGCTAATCTTTGTTTTCCTAATTGTAATCCTAAAAGAGGAATGACAGTTTTTTTTTCAACTTGAGAGACCCAATTGTGTAGACAGTCCCATTTCCCCCCTTTCTGGCATAAGCTTCATGCAGTTTTGTTGTTGTTGTTGTTGTTGTTTTTGTTTTTAATCAATTTCCTCTCTGATTTATTTATTTATTTATTTATTTATTTATTTATTTATTTATTTATTTTTGAGATGGAGTCTTGCTTTGTTGCCCAGGCTGGAGTGCAGTGGCACGATCTCTGCTCACTGCAACCTCAGCCTACCAAGTTCAAGCGATTCTCCTGCCTCAGCCTCCCGAGTAGCTTGGATTACAGGTGCATGTTACCATGCCTGGCTCATTTTTGTATTTTGAATAGAGACGGGGTTTCACCATGTTGGCCAGGCTGGTCTCAAACTCCTAAGCTCAGGTGATCTACCCACCTTGGCCTCCCAAAGGGCTGGGATTACAGACACGAGCCACCACACCTGGCCTTCTCTCTGAATTTGAGGTCATTGTTTTGCTATCTTCTAGCATTTAGTGCAACTGATATGTATATAAATATATATAGTCTGTCTTCGAAATTGTCTTTGGTCAAAGGAGCTACCTGTGAATTCAAATAAAGATCTGTCAGAGGTGACATAGTCGATGGAGACAAGAGTCTTCATAATGCAGGTTCTAAATCACAGGATAGAACAGGCAGTAGAGTTTAGTGGTTGTGAACATGACCTTTGGAGTCAGACAGACCTAGGTTTGGGCCTTAGTGTCCCTACTTCTTACTAACCATGTTACCTTAGGAAATTACTTAATCTGTAAGTCTCAATGTCCTCATGCATAAAATGTAGGTGATAATAGTATCTATATCATAATTGTTGTGACAATTCAATGGGAGTGCCCAATAAGCCTTTAGCACATAAAAAACCCGCAGTAAAATGTAGCCATTATTCGTTGTTACTGTTATAATTAATAATAAGAATACTTACATAAATATCTTGATTAGAATTTATGAAGCAGCCCACCTATACAAGGAGCACATTTCTTTTTAAATTCTAAAAATGCATATGAACACTGAAGTAAAAATTCAGGCAGTATGAATGTGAATAAAATAAAAATGAAAAGACTTTGTTGCCCTACAAACTTAACCAGAGGAAGCCACTAAAACTTGTTTTAAGATTAATTTTTATGCAAAGTATGTGCCAACATTCATTGAGATGATTTATCAACTTTAAGCATCAAGTGTTTTTATGGCTAGTGTCAGTTGACTTCATGCCATAAAAATTGGTGAATGTCACCTGCTTATACATATTCTTCTTTACCCTCACCCATACCCATTAGGGCTATTATATTTTAGTTTTTCAAGTGATTACTTTTGTAGCTTTAAATTATTTACATAAGTCCTATTTATTTGTCTGTCAAACATTAGGCAAAATCCTCTATCCCCACTATACTAAGAGGAAATTAGCACTTCTGTTCTTTCCAATTCCCCTTCCCCTACACCCAACTCCCAACTATCGTCAGCTATGTTATTACTTTTCTATTGTCAAGATATGTCAGATTTATATTCTGTCTAGTAATTCTATTTATATCTTCTCTCTTTTATGGGTTGATGCTGAAAATGGAAAATCAATAAATAATTTTTATAATGTTATGATTATATAAATATTATCTGCAGTACCAAATTGTATGATTGAACCTATAGAGAAGATAAAATCTTAATGTGGCAAAGCTTGTGTTGTTCAAAAAAACCATTCTAAGTATAAAACCCAAATAGATTTTAATTTTTAAAAATCTTATCAATTTTTCAAAATTGTGCCACTGTTTCTTTGGTCAACAAACTTTTCTACATTTGTTTGTTTCTCCTGTTATTTCTAATTCTTTTTTTTTTCTTTTTTTTTTTTAAACATGAGAAAGACATCATATTATAAGGGTGTTTAGCTGCTTAATCACAATATTTCTTTAATATATGCTAACCATATTAGGTACATATTAGGGCACGGGGAAATAAGATTTGTCAGTTATTTTATGTCTGAAAATATCTGTCTTCCCTCCACATTTTGTAGGATGCCTTAGTATTGGATTTCAGATTTAAAATTAATTCCTCCGAATTTGAGGCTATTGCTGGCTATCTTATACTGTTGAGTGCAATAGATAATGGATCTGATGCCATTGTGGTTCTCATTCCTGTGTTAGAAACCTGTTTTTTGTTGGCTTGTTTTATCCCGAGGAAGGTCTTTTGGAACTTTTGCTTTGTCTTTGGGATTTTTAATTTCACAAAGATTTGTTCATGTATTCTGTGTGGTTCTCTCTGGGACTCTCAGTATGAGGGCCCAGGTCTGTCTTCAGTTCTGGGAGATATTCTTCAGTTATTTATTTGATTATTTCATCTCCATTTCTTTTTCTGGTCTTTCTTCTCAGAACTTTTATTTGATGAAAGTGTGTTATTGAAGATTTATCTCCTATGTTTCAACTTTTCTTTCATATTTTTGGTATCTTTTTGTTTTGATTCTATAATATGTATGTATTTATTAAACATATTTTTACTTTCCAAGAGCACTTTGTTTTCTATTTCTTTAGCTTTTTGGAGGGTGTGCTATCATCTATCATCTCAAATATCACTGGGCATATTAAGTAGTCTTCTTTCATATTGGGTAGATTGGTTTCCTTGCTCACGTTGGTCCTTCTCTTTTGGATTGTTGAGGCTCCACAGACACTGTTAATGCTTGATCATTCAGGTTTATGGATAAAGAGCAAAGTTGATCAGTATAGGTAGCCGACGTGAGTTTTCCTTATCACTGTGATGAGACACTGATTTTAAAAAAATCTTAAATTAAAAAATTTTTTTAGAGACAAGGATTTGCTCTGTTGCCAAGGCTGGAGTGCAGTGGTGCAATCATAGCTCACTGTAACTTCAGACTCCTGGGCTCAAGCATCCTCTTGTTTCAGCCTTCCAAGTAGTTGGGGCTACAGACATGTGCTACCATGTCTGACTAATTTTTATTTTACTTTATTGTGGAGATGGGGTCTCGCTATATTGCCCAGGCTGGTCTCAGATGCCTGGCCTCCAGTTACCCTCCTGCCCCAACCTCCCAAAATGTTGAGATTACATATATGAGCCACCACACCTGGCCAAAAAAATCTTTCTGTAGTTAAAAAATTAATGTGAACCAAGGTGAGAAAACTAAAAGTAAAAAGGATATATAATAAAAAGAAATTTTTGTCTTATCCAAAATTACCAATTTCTCAGAAATCCAACTAAACCACTGTTACTAGTTTCCTTTGTCTTCTAGAATATCTCTAAGCAAATAAAGAAATATACATTTTCTTGTCTGTCTACCTGCCTATCTATCTATAGCTATCTATCTATCTATCTATCTATCTATCTATCTATCTATCTATCCATCCATCTAAGTACATACACATTTTGCAAAAAGTGGTAACATGCTGTATATATATTTTAAGTTTTTTGTAAAACAGTTTATCTCGCAGAGCATTTTGTTTGTGGCTATATTATTCTTTATCATGGTTGCAGAGTTTTACATTGAGTGGATGTGCTAGAATTTATTGAACCATTCTCCTATTGGAGAGAAATTAGATCCCATCTAATTTTTTGTATTATAGACGTTACTGCACCAAATATCCTTATACAGACTTGTTGGCATTTATTTGTATATATATTTGAAAGAGAAATATCTGGGTCACAGGGTATTCATATTTGAAGAATAGGTTAAAGAAAGTGCAATTCATATTATATTTAACTTCTGGAATATGTAATGCACATTTATTGGACAAAAACCCTGAATATACAAAAGAATATAGTAAAAATTAAATCTTTTTTAACCCTTCTTTGACTCTTTGCCCCCTCTGCTGCTCTTCTCAGTCTCAACTATTGTTATTATGTGTGTGAGTCTGTGTGTGTGTGTGTGTGTGTGTCTGTGTCTGTGTCTGTGTATTTCCTTTTTGGGTTAAATTCTTATAGCTGAGTGAAAGCCTTGGGAGGTTTTCCTTTTTAAAAGTGAGTACATATTTTCTGTGAAGGGTTTTCAAATTTGACTACTTTTAAATTGAGCTGTTTGAGCCCTCCCAGGAGTGTGCCATGAGATGGGTCCTGAGAGTTCCTCCTATGCCTCCTTCCTTCACTGCAGCTGACTGAGCCCCACATTCCATCTGGATGCCAAGGGTTTTTCCAGGAACACACTTTCTCCTTACCAGTAAGTATCAGAACAGAGCAGATGCTTATGGCTTTATAATCTCTACTTCTTCCTTCTAGTGTTGGAATCCATGGCACATGACAATAATAAATGACGCTTGGTTTCTTTGGTCCTCTCTTCAGCATTATAGAAGGTAAATAATGCAGTTAGGTTTTTGCATGACAACATAAAGAGGCCAATGTTTGATGTTGGGCAGTTTTCTGTGCAGAACATTGTAACTGCTGAAAGCTGTTTGTCTTCCTACTTTTTCATTACTATCATTTTTGTTCAGTTCCAGTGCCTTTTACAAGCTTTCATTTCTCCATCTTCAAATAGTCTTGGTATATCAAGTTTATAATAACACTGATCTACAGAGAGGCATATGCCCCTTATTATAGCTCTAAAAGAGAATGATATCACCAAGGAAGCACAGCTTTTGCACTGAAATCCTCAAAGACGGGTAGTTTATTTTATTAATTTCCATTGTGAGTTTTGGTGAACAATGTGGAGGTTTACATCAGTAAATAAAGCATGACTGGGTAGTAAAATGTTAATGAGATTTTAAAATCAGAAGATCTGGGAGTGAAAACCATCTGTATTTGTGTAAAGTAGTTGAAAGAGATTTAGTTTTTATTGTATGATATGTGTGACCTTCGGAAAGCCAAAATAATATCCTTGGGCTTCGATTTCCTAATTTGCAAATGTTCACAGGATTGTTGTATGGATTAAAGAGATAATATAAGCAAAGCACTTTGTCAAGTGCTATGAAGTGTTATGTAATATTATAATCATAATGTTAAAGTGAGAAATGGGCAGGCTTATTCAACTCAACAGGAATAATTTTCATTAAAGCTTCCAACATTGCACATCATACTGGAGTTGTAGCTTCAGAAATGTTGTATTTTTATAACTCAATAAGTGGAGAATAAGAAAGGCCATACTCTTTTTTTCTGGATGGAGCATCTCAGTGATTCAGATTCTTCTTGGTCTTAATAAATGTTGCAAGCTGCCCATTAGGATTAGAGCATAGGGTAATGTATTAGTCTGTTCTCATGCTGCTTATAAAGACATACTGGAGATTGGGCAATTTATAAAGGAAAGAGGTTTAATGGACTCACAGTTCCACATGGCTGGGGAGGCCTCACAATCATGGTGGAAGGCAAAGGAGAAGCAAAGGCACATCTTACATGGCGGCAGGCATGAGAGCTTGTGTAGGAGAACTTCCCTTTGTAAAACCATCAGATCTTGTGAGACTTAATCATTATCATGAGAGCAGCATGAGAAAGACCTGTCCCCATGATTCAGTTACCTCCCACCAGGTCCCTCCCATGACAAATGGGAATTATAGGAGCTAGAATTTGAAATAAGATTTAGGTGGGGACACAGCCAAACCATATCAGGTAGGTATACGGGTATAGGGGGAGATAAGACCAGAAGGACTTATGAAGTCAAACTAGAAAGGTCTGGAATGCCAACCCAAAGGAGTATGGGTCTTAATTGTTGGGTACTGCAGATCTATGGGGCTGTCACTTTGGGAGAGTGTTGCAACACATAGAAAGATGACAGCAGATGTGGTGAGATGAT
Organism: Rhinopithecus roxellana; assembly: GCF_007565055.1. Lineage (NCBI taxonomy): Eukaryota > Metazoa > Chordata > Mammalia > Primates > Cercopithecidae > Rhinopithecus > Rhinopithecus roxellana. Next base: position 78,425,342 of record NC_044552.1, read on the forward strand.
AAAAAGTCCTTCAGAGGCAAAGGATCCACAAACATATCCATCTGGAAGCATATTTCTCCCTCAGTATCCATGGGGAATTCGTTCTAGGACCCCTGCAGACTCCAAAATCCACAGATGTACAAGTCCCTTGTATAAAATGGCATAATATTGGCATATAACCTACCAACATTCTTTCATATACTGTAAATCATCTCTAAATTACTTATAATACCTCATACAATGTAAATACTATGTACATAGCTGTTATACTGTAGTTTACTATTGGTATTTTTTAATTTTTAAAAATTATCATGTTTGATCCGTGGTTAGTTGGATCTGTAGGTTCTGCATCCTAGGTACAGAGGGCTGATGATAGCTATGAAAGCAGGAGACTGTTTGGTGTGTTCCCCAGGTGAAGACATGGGTCTCCCAAAGTTCATACAAAAGACACTTTGGATTCTCCTGGCTGAATTCTCACTCACAGAAATAGATTCAGCAGCAGCAGAGTCACTTCTGTGGGTGAGAATTCGGCCAGGAGGTAGAAGCTTACCCTTGCATTCTCAGGGGATTTTATAGCCTCCTGGCCACCTGCCTGACTGTTCAGAAGACTCTGGCTCTAGCCCCACCTGGTCACCAGGCTCAAGAAACTATTGCAAAACAGTCTCAGCACATCCCTGATTCTTTAATGGAGACACTGGGTGGTAGAGTGAGGTACCTCAGCAGACTCAGGCTGTAGGTCTCTAAGTCTATTCCTGCAGGGTGCGAGAAAGTTTGTAAGAAGGAAAACACACAATCACAGAGCACAATGCACTGATTGAGGAGGAGGCTGGGAGCAGGGAGATTGCTAAGAATCACTGCCATGGGCCAAGCATGAAGCAGCAGTGTCTTAAGTTGGAAGGTGGTAGCGGACATAGGAAGGCACAGGCAGATGGCAGAAACAGTGTGAGCGCGAAGACCCAGTATTATCTGTAAAGGAGAAACTAGAGGGAGGAGTCAAGGATTATGTCAGGATTTCCCACTTTAATGGGTGGGAGAATGAAAACATTACTATACAGTAATGGAAAATTGAGGGCAGTTGGACACACAGAAGTAAAAGTCGTAGGGTATGCAGAATTAGGGAGATAGGAAACAGATTTGCAAGGTTTCCATTTAGAAGCCATAAGAAAAGTCTTGGTGGTAGGAAGTTCTTCACGTTATACTACAGTGAAATAAACATTTTACTTTCATGGAAAAGTTTATTTAAATGATCCAAGATACAATCTGTGAGAGGAACTTCAGCAACCTGTGCTGGCTCAGCCAGTTCCCTTTCCTTCCTGTAGTCCCAAGGCAAGGATACATCAGAGCACTCAACAATACTCGTTGAATGAGTCAGTGGAGCTGCCCTGGCTGGCAGACCTGGAAAGTAGCAATTCGCATTAGGTGGAACTCATCAATTTTGAGTAGTCACTTAGCCACCATCTATACCAGTGGTGCTCAACTTTGCTGCATGTTAAGAATCACCTAAAGCTGGGCGCGGTGGCTCACGCCTGTAATCCCGGCACTTTGGGACGCCGAGGTGGGTGGATCACGAGGTCAGGAGATCGAGACCATCCTGGCTAACACGGTGAAACCCTGTCTCTACTAAAAAAATACAAAAAAATTAGCCAGGCATGGTGGCGGGCGCCTGTAGTCCCAGCTACTCAGGAGGCGGAGGCAGGAGAATGGCGTGAACCTGGGAGGCGGAGCTTGCGGTGAGCTGAGATCCGGCCACTGCACTCCAGGTCACCTGAGGGGCTTTTAAATAATCCTGAGGCTAGGATATAGCTCAGACCAATTAAAACCCAATCCTCTTCCCAGATGATTTTATTGCGCATCCAAGGATCAGAAACACTGCCACATCTCTTCCTTTGCATGCAAAGTACTGTTGGTGCTTATCTTAAACAACATTGTCCTCTGAAAAGGCGCCCCGTGGAGTTCGTTTTCCAGGCCTTCTCTCCAAATGAACCTCCCACACGTGTGGCTGACTGCATCACCAAGGTCATGTAGAAGGGTGCAGGAAGTAAAGAGGAGGAAGAGGAACTGGTGAAGGAATAGTCAACGAGGGAAGAAGAGAAACAGGAAAACACCATGTCATGGAAACCAAGAGAGGGGACTTCTAGGAGTGTCAGTCACTGATGTGAAATGCTATGGCAATTTGGGGATGGTAAGGACTGAGAAGGGGCCAGAGAGGGTTGCAGTGAGTTTCAGCATGGTGGTGTGACTGGAAGCTGGACGGCAAAGCAAGTAAGGAGTAGGACTCTGAGGACACGGAGGTAGCAAGGGTAGGCAGAGGCAACAGACTGGGTGACCACGGGGCTCACAGATGTGCTTTGACTGAGGTCCACAGAGTGTTCAAAGATTTTTAAAAAATTAGTTATCAACATTTACAAATTGGGAGGTTTTATATAAACCACAACTTCCGATTTCTCTTGAAAAACTGGGAGATCTGATAACACTAGGACTTTGTTCCCTCTTGGCACCAAAAGGAATTGGTTGTCCACCTTAGGAATGACATCCTTTCTCCCCACTCATCACACAATCTCCATGCCTGGAAGTTATCCTTTAAACCTGGTTCACTTATCTCACTTGCATGACCTCCCTGGCTTCGGTAAGCAAGTGAATTTGGGACTTGGACTTGATCCAAATAGCTGTTAGGTGGTTTGTCAGAAAGGAAAAGAGAAGTCCTGATCACCTTTGTAGGATGGGGGAATAGGCAGAGGGGAAGATGGAATAAAGGAAAAGCTTCTCAAGGTTAGTCTGGAACAGGAAGGACCCACAACTGGGGAAGAAGTAGAGAATGCATGAAGACATAAAGAGATTTTGGGGAGGAGAGAATGGAAATGAAAGCCTGTTAGAGGCAGAAAAACGAGTGAATCACTGCAAGTTAGGTGGGAGACAGCACTGAGGTCTGAGCAATATGAAAAATATTTGGAACAATCAGAATAGGAACTGATGAAAAGAAAAACTTGGGGGCACTTGGTGGGGTGGAAGGAACTGAATACTGAAGAGAACTGAGTACATAAGGATTTCAGATGACTTATTTAGAAGTAGATTTTTCTTATTTATTTGGAGAAATAATTTTAAAGTAGAAAATTTTCTAGCTTTTGGAGTTATGTTATTTTTAAAACCAATCTTTTTCAAATATATAATTTCAAGGGCACTAAGGAATAAATCCCATATAAATCAATCGTAGTATAATGAAGCTTAATTATCACTCAATTGTATGTTGCAAAGTTTTCTGTTTCATTATTTTTCCAATGGTAGTACAATTTTTATTAAATCATGGAAAGGAATGGTTTAAAAACACTTGTGCCAAAGTGTTCAAGTGCTGTGGTTCAGTGCCAGTATTTAGGTTTGACTGACTCCTTTCAGATAACAGAAAAGCAATTTGTTTTATTGAATGGAACAAATGTTTGTTTGTTTCTTAGAGAATTTTTTTTTGTTATTATTCAGGTCTGCTTATTTTTAGAGATGGAAGGCATTGTATATAGCTGAAATGGTGTTGCATCAAAATTATCCTTCATCAATTTGTTTTATATCACTTATTTTTAATTGATGCTGGCAGCACCTGGGTTGCTCCTGGGTAAATTTGTTTTGCTGATTTAAGTATTTGGAGATTGTTACATGGAGTCTAGAGAGCATTACAAATGCTAAGTCTGTAGTCAAGGAGGCTATCGTTTATAGAAAAACAGGATGGTCAAAAATTATATTGTTTTATCGAAGACTTTATAAGTTAGGGAGAAAACTGACTTTCATAGTACAAGTTTACATATCTACTTTTTTCTTCCCCTCAGAATGGTGTTACAAAGTGTACCGTTTAACTTGCTTCATAAGGAGAGAGATTTTTCTATGATTTACAAGGCAGTCTTATAAATAGTTAACTAAATTACATAATTTAAGGGATGTTGGGTTTGGGGATTTTGGGGGGCCAATTAGTCCATTCCATCTTTCCTCTGAGTTCTGAACCAGTTGACACAGGAAATAGACGTGGGAAATAGACACTGAGACTAGAACACAGAAATAGACATAGGAATTTTATGGTGACTAAAACTGAAGAATGTGGCTTTGATATGGGGCCAAAATGGGCTTCCTATTCCCCTTCCCCATAAGTTTAGTTGGTGGGATCCTCATGGGAGATGGGTTGGGTCTGCAGAGTGATATTCCTCTAGCCGTCTTCTTGAAGGACTATGGCCTGACTCACACCCATTGTGCTCAGAGAACCTAAGTGAGAGGCCATTCATGGATAACCATCATGAGCCCCCAATTCACCCAACAGAGAAAAGTGGAACAATGGATGTCAGATTCTCAGCACAACACAGAAAAATTGCTCCTCCTGTGAGGAGGACCCAGGTAGTCGCAGTGTCCATGTAATCTTTCTGTTAGAGCAGAAGTTCTTAGCTTCTGAGCCAGCAGCAATGTGAGGATGTGAAAGGAAGTTTCACCTTACATTCTAGGAAACTCAACTACTTACCTCCAAACTAAGTGCCACACTGCACAAAGTTTTCCATTTAGACATGAATACCTTTGAGCTAAATATTCCCATTTTTATTCCTGTGGTTCATTTAACATGAATTAATGGAGAGAAGGGCAGTCACAGATAAGAGTGAGAATCACCATACTGTGTGTTTGGTAGCTTTTTCACATGTTGGTAGAAGATAATGTAGCCGGAGATATGGATTGTTTGCTCTTTTCTTTCCTTCCTATTTCCCACTCTTCTACTGCTCTTCTGGCTGTATTGCTGAGGCAGGTGCAAATCCACTACCTTCTGGGTCCCCTAGCCCTAATTCAAAGCTCATTTCTGTGACCTGGTTATTGGGTCTTGTTATGGTGAGGCTTTTGATTCTTGCCCTGATTGAATAGTTGCCCATGATTTTAAAAAACAAAGAGGTGAAGACACTGGAAAAAACAAACAAAATGAAACTGTGATGAAAAGGTCATTTTATCTACTTATCTGTTGCCAACATTTTATTTAATGAAACATGATCTGGTGGCTACACAAAGCACTTATTAATGATAATCAGCCAAACTCAGACTTATCCTGTGTTTCCTAGCTGGTCCCCTGGCTCCCTTCAAATCTTCTTCCACAATCCACCAGGAAAAGCTACCAAATGATATGGAAAAGCAATCATAAAGTTCAGAATAGTGGTTACTTTGGGGTAGGTGAGTGAGTGTGGGCATTTGTAGAATTTGGGGAAGTCTTATGGGGACATCAGAGGCACTGGTAGATTTTTTAAAAAATTGGGTGGTGTATTAGGCTGTTCTTGGGCTGCTATAAAGAAATACATGAGACTGGGTAATTTATAAAGAAAAGACGCTTAATTGACTCATGGTTCTGCAGGCTGTCTAGGAAACATGGCTTCTGGTGAGGCTTCAGGAAGCTTTTACTTGTGGCAGAAGGTGAGGTGGGAGCTTCTATGTCACATGGCAAAATCAAGAGCAATAGAGGATGGGAGGGGAGGTGCCACACACCTTTAAATGACCAGATCTTGTGTGAACTCAGAGGAAGAACTTTACTTGCACTAAGGAGATGGCCCAAACCATTCATTAGGAATCTGTTCCCATGATCCAAATCCCTCCCACCAGGGCCCACCTCCAACATTGGAGATTAAAATTCAGTATGAGATCTGGAGGGGACTAACGTCCAAACTATATTAGTTAGTTAAGTATATACATTCATTCTACTGGCACTTTTCTACATTTCACAAGTATTATTTATATCTTTTATACATATTTTAAAGTAAAAAAAATTTATAATTTAAAATTATGAAAATGATTTTAGAAATAATCCAGATTGTTTTTCTTCTTGGCTCTCTGAAGCCTCTGTTCACCAGCCTCTGGAAGTATGAATTTAAAAACTTCCTTATTAATCCACATATGCCTAGCATATGAGGCTGTACCAGTCAGTACTCTGGTTGCAAGTGACAGAAATCCAACTCAAATTATTTAAGCTCTCCACCAACTCAAAGAGAAAAAGAAAAAAAGGAGAAATTGTTGACTTACGTAACAAAGAAGGACAGGTGTGCGGTTAATTTTGGGTCTTGTCATACTCAGGAGCTCAACAACAATGTTAGTTCTCTCTTTCTTTCTCTCAGCTATGTTTCTCTTTGCATGTTGGCTTTGATTTCTCTTACTATAGATGACTTAATCCATCTGGCCGGGCAAGATAGTCACATGCAACTCCAGCTCACATTGTCCTTATAACTCGGGGTCCTAGAAGTAAATAAAGGATCTTTCCTGACAGCCAGAGCCTTAGCAACATAAGCTGTGGGGTCCCATGTTCAAAAAGCAGGAAAAAAGTGTGCTAAATATACTAAACTGGAAAGTTTTTTCTTTTGTTCTGTATTCTTTTAGTTGGTCACGGTGTTTTAAAAATTTCCCATTGAATGTCTATGTAAAGAAAAATTAAAAATTTAAATTATGAACATGAATCTTACCATTTATATTGTGCAGTGCCAGTTTCCAATGCAAATATAAGAGCCTTTAATTCATATATGGAATAACTGAAATTACACAATGTATATTTGGCATATGTATTTTGTTCTTACTAGAACAGTGGAAATGATTGCAAAACTAACTTAACTGTTTATATTTCAGTTCCCGATGCACTTACATCTACCTGTTCTCTTCAGCTTACTGATGAGTAAGGAAGGACTGAAAGGGAAAGGAACTATGGGTGGCCCTATCTTTCTCTCTTCTTCTATGCCATCATTTTCAGTGAGCTTGTCTAATAAAGAGAACTAACACAAGTGAGAAAAGGATATGATAAAGTTACTTGTAGTTGTTTCTTAAAACACCATTGCTTGTCTTCTGCATTGGAAGCAAGTTCTGGTTTGAATGGAAGACATGACCCTCTTGGGGCTGTCTGCACCACCATTTATTCAGTTTTAAATATAACATACTTATTTGCACTCACTTAGGGTCTTGTGGTACTTCCATGCAAAGCGAGTCTACTGCTCTGCTGTGCTCACAGGGTGTCCTAAATGCTATATTGCAAGTGAAGTGTGTATTTCCTTGCTCATGTGCATTCCCTATTGTCCCATTGGACATCAGTTACAAAACATAAGATCAAAGCTGAAATTATTGAGAATTTCAAAATGGCAACTGCAGATCAGTAAACCAAGCGGAAGACTCTTCTAAGCATGGGGGCTTTGCAAGTAACAGGTCACATGCATGAAGCTGGACCTGCTGATAACACTGATGGGGATTGTGATTGTCCCAGTTTGGGTCATGAGTCTATATGTGGTCCTATTACTTGATCTAAGTGTATATGGAGCACTCAGATTGGGCAGGCCTGGCTCACTTGCCCACAGCTGGAGCTGAAAGCAGGGTGTTATCAGCCTCCTCAACTAGGAGGAGTAGGGGAGTGCTTCCTCAAAAAAGTTAACAATGGGCAGACAACATATGTTTACTGTAAGGGGCCTTACATCTACCCCTTCCTGCCCTTCACTTTCATTTCCTGCCAGTATTTTAATCCTCAAACATTTCACATGATTGTTTCAGGGACTCTTTCTTGATTGTTCCTAAGACAACAGGGTTCTTGTATGACTGTGCTGTTGTACATGCTGTTCCTTCTTGGAGTGTATTTCCTCATCTCCTGGAAGACTAACAATTCTCTGGCACTCACTTCAAATTCAGTTCCTTTCTGGGGTCTTCTCTGACTTCCTCAGGCATAATAGTTACTCAGACCTTAAATACTTACAGTTTAAAATTTTTTTTTTTGAGTTACAGCATTTATTGCTTCTATTTCAAAGTATCTGTTTTCTTGTCTACACCCCAGACCACCCCCCACTCCCACCACCACTGGTCTCTGGGCTCCTTGAGAGCAGGAACTGTGTCTTATCCTTTTTTAAAATCAGTGCCCAGGGTAAAGCAAATGCCTGTTGCATGACAGGTACATGTCTGTTGAATAAATGAATGAAAGAGTGTCATCAAATAGTGTTTTCAAGTTACCGTCTCTAACATTAATCCCGTACCCTTGGTGAATTGCACATTTATTTATTTATTTATTTATTTATTTATTTATTTATTTGAGACGGAGTCTGGCTCTGTCGCCCAGGCTGGAGTGCAGTGGCGCGATCTCGGCTCACTGCAAGCTCCGCCTCCCGGGTTTACGCCATTCTCCTGCCTCAGCCTCCCGAGTAGCTGGGACTACAGGCGCCCGCCATCTCGCCCGGCTAATTTTTTGTATTTTTTAGTAGAGATGGGGTTTCACCGTGTTAGCCAGGATGGTCTCGATCTCCTGACCTCGTGATCCACCCGTCTCGGCCTCCCAAAGTGCTGGGATTACAGGCTTGAGCCACCGCGCCCGGCTGTGAATTGCACATTTAGAATATCACTGGGAGCATCAGAGAATTTTCAGATTCTTCTTTCTCAAACACCACACTGTCTTCTGATTAAACGGAAGTATTTCTTGGTTAAAACACTGAAAGGAAACCAATTAAATGTACAACTCAGAGAAGTAGTATTTTGAATTAAAATAAATCTCCAAGAGTCTATTTCCTAAGATGAAGCACACTGACTAAGGGTTGGTCCTTGGTTACTGGATGAGACGTCAGGATGTGTACTCTCTGCAGAGGGGCGGAGGAGGTTGTTTCCCACCTTGCCCACTAAGCAGATCAGCCTGGGCTTTCGGGAACTCAGCAGCTACACTGTCATGAATATGAGACCTGCCATATATCATTTTTTGTCTTGATGTTCATTCTCACATAATATGCTTTTTTTTTTTGTATCAGTGCCATCTAGGGGGTGTGAGAAAACACACATGAACCTGTGTTTACCTTGAGACCCTCTCTCCAGACACTGTATAGTTAGAAGCTCCAGTCCAGCACATGCCAACATGAAAGAACTACTCCTCAAAATTCTGCCTTTGGAAAATGTTCTTTAGGGAAGGAGCAACCATTGGAACTATGGGAGCAATTTTCTTATGTGAGAAATGGGGTTAAGGTGGGAGTCTGGAAGATCTTCTGAAACCGACTGTATAATTCCTGGGTTCTAATAGAAAGGATTAAAACATGGATCTAAGGTGTGCAAGAAGAAAGAGGCAAAAAACAGAATGACATAATAAAAATGAATTGATTAGCCATAAGATAATGGCATATGTGTGAATTAGGCTAAAGAGTGAAAACAACAAAAAGAAATATGACAATTCAGAATTGTGGAAAGGAAGAAAAAATTTTTATTGTCACAGTATCTGTTCTGCTTAGCAAAATCTTGATCTATTTCTTTCTATTGTATTTTAGGTTTAATCTTTAAATCTTGACTGTTTTCTGAGGAAATGAAACATACAGATCATTTTATACAGTTCTACTTAAAATATTGTTTTCTCTGGATAAATCACACTACTAGCTATTGTTTGCAGTTTGACATCACATTAAAGTGCAGAAAAAGCTCCACATTTTGAACTTATTTTTCAGTGTATAATAATGGTAAAAACAAGCTGATAAAAGAAACCCTTAAATATAAACTAAACCATGGAGTTTATAATTAAAAGATTGCCGGAATTTTAAAAACTAAAAAATCAAGCTGCTCTTGTCTCTGCTCCCATATCTCTAGTCCTAAATACTTTTTTTTTTTGCCAGTTTATTGATTCATAAATGGTTCACTATCCATCATACCTATAAGAAAACTGTAAACCATGATTAATGCATCCTGTAAACATTCTATTTGATTGGTCAGGATACTGTACCCTCATAGAAAAATTAATCACTTAAATCAATATCGAATTGAGATATATGGTTAGGATATTTTAAAAACCGCTGCCTCTAATCATTATTTGGTGATTTTTCTAGTCCTGAAAGAAGATGAATGTTGTATCAGCTAATGACATCTGATTCAGGGCATCTTGTAAATAACAGCCCCAAGGAGAGAAAGTCCACTAAAGGATGTAGTTTTAAAGGGAAAGGAATGAATATGACAAAAAAAATTTAGAGGTGCCAAAAAAAAAAATAGGCTGTAAATTGATAGTAATGAATGTAAAGTTTTCCTCTTACTTGGCAACAATAATCTATCACCTCCCAGACCCTTCTCAGATGAAAAGTCTAATTGGCCTTGGAGGTAACTTCCACTAAATGTAGTGTCAGAATAACAGGTGGTTAGAAATGTGTTAAATAGCACACTACTTCAATTGGTGCCCATTCATTTTCAAAAATTTAAAACTTACTATGAAATGAATGATTGCATACATTTGAAGAAATGCGTGGCTTTTTTTTTTTTTTTTTTTTTTTTTTGAGACGGAGTTTTGCTCTGTCGCCCAGGCTGAAGTGCGTGATCTCGGTTCACTGTAACCTCTGCCTCTTGGGTTCAAGCAATTCTCCTGCCTCAGTCTCCTAAGCAGCTGGGACTACAGGCATGTGCTACCATGCCCGACTAATTTTGATATAGTAGAGATGGGGCTTCTCCATATTGGTTAGGCTGGTATTGAACTCCTGACCTCAAGTGGTCTGCCTTCCTCAGCCTTCCAAATTGTTGGGATTACAGGCATGAGCCACTGTGCCTGGCTTTTTTTTTTTTCTTTTTTGTAAAATGGAGACACCCTAAACTCAAATACAATAAAAAATTCTCCATTCCTGACTTTATGCTGTTCAGAATACCTGTCTGTATTCTTAAGTTGGTAATTAAAGTAAAACTCACTTTTTAACCTTTTGATACTTTATGACAATAAAAAGAATTCTTAGGTGAAAAAAAGTTGAGTTGAATCACTGAACACTCAAAAGGCTTTGTGTATCCATGTGAATGTTGAGTACATACAATCAAGTAAATATTACGACATTGTCCTACTATGATTAAATTTAGCATATACATGAACACCAGGCATGAGTAAACATTTTTTACTTTCAAGTTTGGCTATCATTTAGCCTGGTCTTTATGTTTTGGAATTCTATATTTCAAGTAATTCCTTCATTAATACAATAAAACGTGAGTCCCTGCTGTGTATAAGACTATTCTTTTTCTAGAAAATACGTTTCAGAGGAGGATGAATTACCTAATTCCACTTGATTCTGAATGTAGAATTCTGGTTCCCAGGTATACTGATATTAACAGGAAAAAGGGTTCTGTGCTGTACTGATTTTGCAAAAATACCTGGTAAAAACTAAGGTGAGATAACATGTTTCTCTAACATATCACTTCTTAGAGCCTACAGTATGACTGGGGCACGTTTTGACTCTCTGAGAAGGAGATATGGTACTTAGCATTGCCCTAAGTGTTTTGAATATGAAACTCTGCACAGTGGAATTCTTGACTGCAGGATGGAGGAACGTATTACCCAAAACCAATTTTCCTATTTGTGAAGGTCATTGTCTCCCTCAGAGGAGGGTAAAACCTGAATTGTGAGTGAGGAAAGGGACACCTGCCTATTAAGCCAGCACCCCTAGGCTGGACTCCGAAGTGTTTTCCTTACACATAGGATGATACACATGGATGATACAGATGGGTATTCCGAACAGCGCGAAGTCAGGAATAGAAGAGGCTGGGTGAGGTGGAAGGAGACCCTTCCTCCATGTTACAGTTTGAGCTGTCCTTTCAGTTTCATATAATTTATTCTGTAGTATTTACATTGTATCAATTCTTTGTATTAACCTATTAACTGATGATTAATGCATAAAAGAAAGAATGGTGAGCACAAACCAGGGCCTGATCCTAATGGACAAGCTGATGGCCGATTCTTCGGTCTGAGGAAGTTGAAGAGCTTCCCCCAGAACAGTCTTCTCTTCATTCTGTGGGACTTCCATGCACCACCTACTCAGGGCTCCCTCGGCCAGCCATATCACTCAGAAATACTTTGAACTGCTTTTCATTCATTGCTACCCATTTTTGTATCCCTTGTTAAGATCTCAAATGTTTTCCTGTGTTTCTCCAGTATTATTTCTACCTCCAGTGACACTATTTGTGGCAGTGATTTGTGTCATAGGATTATTTCTTAGTACATCTCCCACATTGGCCCCTAAAAGTGGCCCACCAAGGGCAGTGGTGGGAGCTGTTGGCCTCTGGTATAGTCAGTTAGCGGGTGCATTGTCTGCAGAAAATTTAAAAGCAATAATAAAACCAGGTTGGTCTGCTTTTTATTGTCATAATGCTCCAGTGATTCTAAACAATGCCAGTATAAAAATATTCCTTACGAAGATTAATTCAAGATGGATTAGAGACTTAAATGTTAGACCTAATACAATAAAAACCCTAGAAGAAAATCTAGGTAGTACCATTCAGGACATAGGCATGGGCAAGGACTTCATGTCTAAAACACCAAAAGCAACGGCAGCAAAAGCCATAATTGACAAATGGGATCTAATTAAACTAAAGAGCTTTTGCACAGCAAAAGAAACTACCATCAGAGTGAACAGGCAACCTACAGAATGGGAGAAAATTTTTGCAACCTACTCATCTGACAAAGGGCTAATATCCAGAATCTACAAAGAACTCAAACAAATATACGAGAAAAAAACAAACAACCCCATCAAAAAGTGGGGAAAGGATATGAACAGACATTTCTCAAAAGAAGATATTCATACAGCCAACAGACACATGAAAAAATGCTCATCATCACTGGCCATCAGAGAAATGCAAATCAAAACCACAATGAGATACCATCTCACACCAGTTAGAATGGCAATCATTAAGAAGTCAGGAAACAACAGGTGTTGGAGAGGATGTGGAGAAATAGGAACACTTTTACACTGTTGGTGGGATTGTAAACTAGTTCAACCATTATGGAAAAGAGTATGGCAATTCCTCAAGGATCTAGAACTAGATGTACCATATGACCCAGCCATCCCACTACTGGGTATATACCCAAAGGATTATAAATTAGTCTACTACAAAGACACATGTACACGTATGTTTATTGCGGCACTATTCACAATAGCAAAGACTTGGAATCAACCCAAATGTCCATCTGTGACAGACTGGATTAAGAAAATGTGGCACATATACACCATGGAATACTATGCAGCCATAAAAAAGGATGAGTTTGCGTCCTTTGTAGGGACATGGATGCAGCTGGAAACCATCATTCTTAGCAAACTATCACAAGAAGAGAAAACCAAACACCGCATGTTCTCACTCATAGGTGGGAACTGAACAATGAGATCACTTGGACTCGGGAAGGGGAACATCACACACTGGGGTCTATCATGGGGAGTGGGGAGGGGGGAGGAGGGAGGGATTGCATTGGGGAGTTATACATGATATAAATGATGAATTGATGGGTGCTGACGAGTTGATGGGTGCAGCACACCAACATGGCATAAGTATACATATGTAACAAACCTGCACGTTATGCACATGTACCCTAGAATTTAAAGTATAATAAAAAAAAAAAAAAAAAAAATATATATATATATATATTCCTATCTGCAGGGGCAGATGCCCCCTCCCCACAAATGGCTCTCTATTAGAAACTTGTGTTGGAGAAATTAAGCATACTTTATATTTTATGCTTTCCCTTTACCTATGTCAAGGACAATTTAGTTTCTCTTACTTGGTAAAATGGAATTATTTAAAATTAGGAATCTTAGCCACGCAAATCTAAACCCAATTCGTCATTATGTTGTGTCTCTCCTTGATTACTTTTCTGAAGGAAAAAGAACTGATGTAATAAAAAAACACTAGGCTTGAAATTCATTAAATCCTAGGCTTTTTTTTTTTCTTTCAAAGAGGCAGGGCTGGCACAGTGGCTTAGCTCTGTAATCCCAACACTTTGGGAGGCTGAGGTAGGAGGATTGCTTGAGCCAGGAGTTCGAGACCAGCCTGAGTACCATGGCAATACTCTCTCTACAAAAAGTTAAAAAATTAAAAATAAAAAAAATTAGCTGGGTGTGGTGGTGTGAACCTGTAGTCCCAGCTGCTTGGGAGGCTGAAGTGGAAGGATCATTTGAGCCTGGGAGTTCGAGGCTGCAGGGAGTTGTGATTGTGCCATTGCACTCCAGCTGGTTGACAGAGTGAAACCCTATCTTATATGAATTAAATAGATAAATAAAACAAAAGAGGCAGCATTATATAGTAGGATTTACTCTTGAATACAAAGACCTTACTGATCCAGGGGATGGCATTAGATCTCTGGGTCTTAGTTTCCCTCTTTCAAAGTTAGGCTGATGTACTTAAAGGTCATTAGTGAAGGAAATAGCCAGATTCTTTAACGACATGGTCAATCCAACTGATTATGCCAAATTAAGGTAATTTTTAAATATCTGGATTGAAGGAATAATTGATTATATAGCCATTACAGCCTTGTCCATTTTCAGACATATAAATATGTAAGGCCTACCAATTCTCAAATACTAAACTCTTGGCATTTGAAGATGGTCTGTCAGATTTCTTAAACTCTTAAATGGGAAGTGATATGGTTTGGCTGTGTCTTCACCCAAATCTCATTTTGAATTGTATTTCCCATAATCCTCACCTGTTATGGGAGGGACCTGGTGGGAGGTAATTTAATCATGGGGGCAGTTACTCTCATGCTGTTCTCATGATAGCGAGTGAATTCTCATGAGATCTGATAGTGTTATAAGTGGCTTTCCCCCTTTTGCTCAGCACTTCACCTTCCTGTGGCCATGCAAAGAAGTACGTGTTGGCTTCCCCTTCTGCCATGATTGTAAGTTTCCTGAGGCCTCCCCAGCCATGCTAAACTGTGAGTCAATTAAACCTCTTTCTTTTATAAATTACCCAGTCTCGGGCATGTCTTTATTAGCAGTATGAGAAGGGACTAATACAGGGAGAGAAGGAATTCCTTTATGACCCAGAAATTCTCTTGTAGACTTTAGAAGGTAAAAGCCCTCAGAAAGGCTTGTTGTTGGCAGGTGGCAGATGCATTATAATCAAGCTGAAATTGGGCCACCATAAAGATTTTGCTACTCTTGCTGCCTCTGTATTTTGCCGCGTTGTTTTCTTTAAAGTTTCTCCCAGATCACTTCTCTATTTTGGAACCCTCCAGAGTATACAAAAGTATTCAGAATCCATGGTGGACATCACTGAATCTTTCTAGTTTTCACCTGGGGAATGGAAGCTTTAGACATGGTTCCCAAGGATCCGTGAATGGTGGCTGCTTTTTTTTCAGTGATTGAAAAGACTGATGTTTATTCACTCATTAAAAAGAAAATTGCTTGCTTAGTTTGTGCCAACACCACTGTAGGGGCTGCAATACAACAGGGAGCAAGTTCTCTGCCTTTGAGGAACTTGCCTTCTCCTTATGGGATGGGTATAGCAAAAAACAGATGGAGCCAAGATGTGCAAAGGTAGTTTTTAGATTCATTTAGAGTCCTT
This sequence comes from Rhinopithecus roxellana, assembly GCF_007565055.1. Classification (NCBI taxonomy): domain Eukaryota; kingdom Metazoa; phylum Chordata; class Mammalia; order Primates; family Cercopithecidae; genus Rhinopithecus; species Rhinopithecus roxellana. Next base: position 78,440,594 of record NC_044552.1, read on the forward strand.
ACACAATAAACCATACCCGCCTCCCCACCCAAACATTGAGCATAGCAATGTAAAAGTAATGTAGTTTTAGGGGTCAAAGTCCCTACAAACAGTTCCAGATGTCAGCTGTACCTTATAGTTTTGACTTAAACTGAGCAGCCTTCCTGCCTACCTTTCAGATCAGGCCAGTACAAATTCCCTAGGTCTGGCCTTCATCACTTTCCCTAAGTCAGTCAATATGGTCAGAAGCTTTGTTTCTTGTTCTGTATCAGTGCTTCCCAAACTTGGCTATGCCTCAGAATTACATATAAAGTCACTTAAGGTACCAGTTTTAAAAATATGTATTATAAATATATATGTGTTATATATTTAAATAATATGCATATTATTAATTTTTTAGGCATGTGAATTGGAATTTCCAGAAAAGAGGGACCTGGGATCTGTATTAGCCACAGTGCTCCAGGTGATTCTGATTAATCCAGCTGGCTTTCTTTTTTCTTTTTTTTTTTTTGAGATGGTGTCTTGCTCTGTTGCCAGGCTGGAGTACAGTGGCACAATCTTGGCTCACTGAAACCTCCCTCTCCCAGGTTCAAGCAGTTCTCCTGCCTCAGCCTCCCGAGTAGCTGGGACTATAGGCACGCACTACTATGCCCAGCTAATTTTTTTTGTATTTTTAGTAGAGACGGAGTTTCACCATGTTAGCCAGGATGGTCTCAATCTCCTGACCTCGTGATTTGCCCACCTCAGCCTCCCAAAGGGCTGGAATTACAAGTGTGAGCCACCATGCCTGGCCGGCTTTATTTTTCAAACCAGATTTTAGGAGCCAGTCACTACCAGATTAGTTTTTTTAATGCAACATTCCTCCAATATTCTCTTCTGAATGCTTAGGACTTTACTATGCTATAAGGGATGGGGTATTTGAGGAGTTCTGCCTACCCTTCTAATGCCATCTCTCGTTGCTTCATTACTGGTGCCCTCTGCTTCAGGGAAATCCACTTGTTGACTTTTTTTGGATGCCATCTGCCCTCCTGCTTTCAGAAAATCTTCTTCATGCCTTTCCTCACATCCTCAACATCCTCTTCCCTCTTCTCTAGTCTCATCCATTTTTCAAGACCCACTCAAGTCCGACCTCTGAAATGATAACCTTGCCACCCTGCCAACCTGCATATCATTATTTTTGGATTTCCCTAACCTTTATCCTTTGGGTCACTCACTTGTCGTTATATTGTAGAAATTCACGATCATGAGTTTTACTTCAACCTTGGGAAGGTTTCTAAGTGACGTACACACAGCATATCGTTTCTAGCACATCGTTAATTATAAAGGAGTAAAGATCGTTTATCAATACTCTTTAGAAATGAGCGATTCTATTTTGTATTTCAAAAAGCATTTTATAAATTCAGCAAAGGCATGCACTATCCCTGTCTTATTCACTAGAACAGTCTATAATTATTTGTTGAACTAAGTTAGGAAAAAGCCTGTATTATTGTTTCAAAATCTTTGGGGTTGCTTTTTGTTAATTTTGTGGTGCCTGCCATAATGAGAGTTTGAAGCTTTTCTTTCCACTCTTGTGTTGTTATTTCCTTTTTAGCACCTGGCAGGAGTTTAAGCTGCCCACTTGACTCTATGCCTGGTTTCTGTCTTCAGAAAGCTGTTTATCATGACTTCAGAAGGTACAGAGAGTAACCTAAATTATCCTGTTATTAAAGTAATAGATAAACCTAGAGGCTACTCCACAATGAACATTCCATTAGCTCAAAAAACCCACTGTGCTCCATAAAACTGATCTTGTTGGCTATCTGGGCTTGTTTATTGTTATGGGATTTAAGGCAACTTTGAAGATCTGACTTTGATTCACTAGAGAAATTTCTGTTTTATGTTCTTTCCAAGTACACTAACTTAAATTCTTCTGATTTTAATTTTGTTCATGCCTTGTACTCTATCTTCATTGGATTTGATCTTTCTGATAACTATCAGAAATAGCCCCGGGTATATTTGAAAGCAGACATTCCATCAATTCTCACAGTAAATTGCATAAGAAAAAAAAAAAAAAAACCACTTGGGAAAGCAGTAGCCTACACATACCTGGGTTTAGAGGGCATCTTTTGCTGTCAACTTTGTAGTTCTAAGTATTCTTCTGTTATACACATACCTCCTGTGAATGGCAGCCAGACTTTCCTTACTTTGGTGTGCATATTTACTGGAAGCAGAAAAGCGGTTTCTTGACATATGTTGCCTGTTTGCTAAACTACACAATGACCACAGTTTGATTCTACATGGACCCTTGAGATTCAGGCTGGTTTATGCAGAGTTGAAAGCATATACCCTGATACTTTACCTGACAGCAACTGAAGGTATCATTCATTAATTTATTCAATATTTATTTATAGGGTGTCTTTTCTAGGTCAGATACCATGGGAGGACCTATGATGCAAAGATGAACTAGACAGGTACATCTTTGTCCCAAGGAGGTTATAGTTTATCCACATAGACATGAAGCAGGGGATTATACTAGTAATAATTTAGTTACTCTTGTGATAGTGGTATGAAGTTAAAAATCTAGTGCATAATGAGAAAATATAATAAGAAGCCCCAACCTCATTGGAGATGGTGAGTTGCAGGGAGGAGTGAGAGTGGGAAGTGTTCAGGATAGCTTCCCAGAATGGGTATTATTTACTCTAGGGGTTGAAAAATAAGTAGGAAACAGCAAGGCGGAGAGAGGAGTTAGCAGCTCTACAAATGTGAGAATAACGAATGCTTAGAAAACCTACATTGTTATGATAAAATCTCAGTTATGCTTATCTAATCCTATATTTGTTCTGTCACTGATACTAAGTTAGAAGGACTGTATGATCTGTAAAATCTGTTTAACCTGGTTAGAATAAATTATGAAGAACAAGAGTGATGTTAAGGAAACTTTGAAGGTCAGGAGATGAGGCAGAGATTATAAAAGTTTGTAAGAAAAAACTTCCTGTTATAGATATCCCGTGAGGGTTCTAACCCATTCCAAACAGAATTATTTACACTAAACAAATGAAATTTTTTGGATATATTTGTTGACATATGTGGATTATAATATAATTTAGCACTATAGATCAAATTGAACCTAATATATTATCCGACTATAACAGAATACGTAGCATTTTGGGTGTTTAATAATGTAACTATTGCATTCTCTATATGTCTAAAATAATATAAGAAAGAAAAACAGAAAGAAGGAAAGTCAGACAGAAGGAAAGACATAAGCAAGATGGGTAGATTGAACATTTTATGAAAAATGTGTTTTAAATCAAGTAACATCATTTTTAATTCTACCACTGAAAGTTAAGTACTCATTAAGAACTGGAATCATTTTACATTGACAAGAACAATAAACATATGTTAACTGGAAAATAATGTATAATTTTCTCCATCCCTCACTTTGTAGCTACTAACCCTTTAGGTGAATCCAAAATACGGTTCCTACGTAAAGTTTACTTGTGTTGCCTCTTAATTATGGATGCTTTACCCGGTCTAAGGGCCAGGAGAGAGAAAAGGAAAATAGTATTGTAGTTGCAGTCAATTACTTATGTTATTGAACTTAATTATAATGGCAACTTCTTTGTTTTACATGTGGGAAAACCAAAGGTCAGAGAGATTAACTAATTTGCTGAACATTTGAGCTAGAATTCAAATGCAGTCCAAAGCCCATTTTATATCTTCTAAATTAAAGAAAAAATGCTTTTCCCCCTGGAGAAAGACTGCCTGATTTTCTTTATTATTTGGGGATTAGTGGCTGTCTATAAAATTCTGGAAGGTCTCATAAAGGTAAACTTACATCTGGTGTGTGGTTCAGAGAGAATTTTCTTAACTAGACGGTAATATGTTCCTTCAAAGGGCTGAGCATAGAAACATTGCTAATGACTTTTTGTTCATATTTCCTCTTAAATTTTTATTTTCATTACAATTATAAATATGTTTATTCTAGAAAATTAGAAATACATAAGTGCACAAAGAAAACCTCAACATGTCAAAGATAACCATTAAAAAAATTGATAACATTTTATCCTATCCTATTTCCTTTGAATACATATTTCTAAAGATGTATTAGATACTAAACGTAAAATTTTGTATTATCTTTCACTTAATACCATAAGACTTTCTATCTATTGCCAAAAACTGCTTATAACTTTTAATTTGTGCATATTGTTTCATTGTATAACTTAGAAATATGGGAAATACTTTATAAATCAATTCTTATGACTTATGTTTAGAACTATTAAGGGAAATATAAAGTATAATTAGATTTAATATTTTCTTTGAGTGAAACCCTTCTAAAAATAATTAACTTGTTTCAGATTAGGTCATTTGCCAAATGGGCTGAATTTGCAGCAAACCTCCTCAGTCAGGCTGTGTATCTTTCATCCATGTTTTTGGAGAAAATTTTGACTTTCAATTCTTTTTTTTTTTGGAACGGAGTCTCGCTTTGTCACCCAGGCTGCAGTGCAGGGGCTTGGTCTTGGCTCACTGCATGCTCTGCCTTCCGGGTTCACGCCATTCTCCTGCCTCAGCCTCCCGAGTAGCTGGGACTACAGGTGACCGCCACCATGCCCTGCTAATTTTTTTTTGTATTTTTTAGTAGAGACGGGGTTTCATCGTGTTAGCCAGGATGGTCTTGATCTCCTGACCTTGTGATCCAACCGCCTCAGCCTCCCAAAGTGCTGGGATTACAGGTATGAGCCACTGCGCCTGGCCATGACTTTCAATTCTTTAAACTTTACTGTGATTTGGGACAAGGCATTGCTCATTTTTTCTGCTTCTTAAGATATATTGGGAAGCAATGCTTTTTATTTTTTGCTTTTTGCTTACATAAAGCAAATAATTCAGTGATTATATTAACAGAAAATAAGAAGCATATCATTTTCTTGATCTATAATCAGCAAATATTTTATCCAGGAATAGCTGAAGCATTAAGATCCATTTCATATATATAGTTCTAACCTATAGTCTGATATTTCCTTAACTGGCTACTGAGTAAAAGCATGGATTCTAGAATAAGACAGCCTGGTTCTACCACCTAGGCATTGTGTGAATTTGAGCAAGTTACTCAAACTCTGACCTTATCTCCTTCCCTGTAATGTAAGTATAACAACCATTAGCTACCTCTGAGGGATCCTGTGAGGATTAAATAGGTTAATACATGGAAAGGATTTCAAATAGCACCTGGTATTCCATAAGTGCACAATAAATATCAACTATTATTATTGTATGATGCCCTTATCTTTTGTTTAGTAATGAAAATTTTGTTATGCTGATCTTTGGTTAAAACACACCATTTTCAGATTAAAGCCTGAGCCAGTCTGTAATGCCTTTGAGGGCACAGAATTTATATTCCTCAGATGGGCTATTCGTTGTTTAGCTCAGTACCTGGTGTTGGGTGTCTATTTCTAGATGTTTCTTTCTGAGATTACTCTTAGGCTGAGTTGCTAATTTGATTATCTACAATATGATTTTAGCTTCTGGGACTCACTGTAATGGTGCAGAGACATCCCTTGAGTAATGGAGCTGATTCTGTAGCAGAACTGATTCTCCAGCAAAACTTCTGCCTGGCCCTATCTCCACCTGGGGGGAAAGGGGAAAGCATGAACTAAGGACAATGATTATGCTAGTCTGGTTGGGGTAACGGCTTTGTTATGGGGAAGGTAGGATATGGATTGCGACTAGATGATAGAGGACCCTGACACTGCATTGGCAAAGCCATTGGATTCTGTTCTTTACAGTATGGAGAAAAATAAGGGAAAAGAGGGGCATCTTTCTGTAGGACCCAAAGTCTAAGTCCAATCTGTTTATACTCACAAGTCTCCTGATTCTTGTATTTTTAAATTTGATTCATTTCTTTCTCAGTCGCAGTATGTCGGAGGGCATTGTTTTCACATTTCCGCTAATAACCAAGTGGCCTGGTCATTGAGGAAAAAATGTGGGGGGCAGATAATTCTTCCACAGTCCTGAAGTCATCATATACAGATGGCGGCCTCTTTTGTTCCTGTAGTGTTGGCCTTGGCCCCCAATGATTTTTTGTAAAATTTATGTTCTTTAGGAGCCCCCAAAATTGAGATTTGACTGTTACAGATGCATGATTATGTAGATGATCATTATTCAATCCTTTAACAATAGAAAATGTTATTTTTATGAGTAGTTATTTGCTAGGCTATACATACTACATACACATGCAAAACAGATGCTCTGTATTTTCTAAGCACTGTCGTCAGAATCCCTGAGAGTTGTGCCTAGCAGTAAGTGGCCATAGTAGTCTAAAAGGTTAATTATTTTATCAGCTAAAGAAGTTCTCAAGCATCTTCCAGAACAGACATGTCCATATGACAATCTTGCTGGATAATGACGGGAAACATTTCCATTAATAGTATAGTGTGGGAACTGGGAGGCAACTGAAATGAGGTTAAAGAATAAGGACAAAATGCCAGAAGGACATAATTAATCGAAAGGCTATCTAATTTTTATTGTGTTTGCAACAAATTCTGTGGAGATTTTATAAACCACCTCAGACAGAAAATGCCAGAAATTAATTATATCCAGCTCTGTATTTTCACAATTTGTTCATGCCCTCTTTTTAGCCCTTCCACATCATGTTATAATTTCATATCATGTCAATCAAGTTATATCTGTCTTCCCCACTAGATTGCTGATCCTTTACCTTGGAGATGGACCACTTATTTTGTGGTCCCCAGCACCTGACATAAAAATGGCACATAGTAAGCGCTAAAATGCCTGATTCTTGCTGATCGAGAATCTGTGCTTATGAAAGTTGATATAAAATAATAGATGTTTGCCACCAGTCAGTAGTGGCAGCAGCTTAAAAGAAAACAATCCTCGTTACAGAGCGTCTGCTTTAGAAACTGAGTATTCCACAGGGGCATGGTCAGCAGTGACGGGGGCTGAAACTGACATGTGATCTATTCTCTGTGACTAAGGAGTAGATCTACTAGGTTACATCCACAAATTATGTCATGCGGCATTTTGGTGAAAAGTATATATAAATGACATAAGAGGCTGACACAGGCTTAGGAGTGGATCAGGACTGCTCTTCCCATGGAGACTGACTGAGTTCCTTCATGAGACAGCAAAAAGGCAGCAGTTGGAGTAGAAATCGGCTGCCGCTTTGTCCCATGTCCAGAATTCCTGGGGTCCCTAGAACTACTAAATACAGAGTAGTGCTCTGCTGTCGCTGGACTGGAGTTGGTCTGGGAAGCCCATGTGAAAAAGCTCCCCCAGGAGTTCTTGCCTCAGCTCGTTCCTGTCATTCCACACATACTCTCTGACTCAGACAGTCTTTGGGTCCTGCCCTGGTCCATGGCATGAGAATACATGTCCTGCCTACAGTTGTGCCCTGGGGTTAGGTATAGAAAACCTGTTGCAGGCAATGATAGGCAAAGGAAAGGGAACTAATCATTATAGCATGCTCTAACAGACTCAAACTGAGATTCACTCAAATTCTGTCCACCATTTCCATCTTCACCACCAGCTCTAGTCTCATCCACCATCACCCATACGTTAATGGTGCTTGCTATGTGCTTAGGTGCTGTGTGATGTTCTTGATGGAGATTACTGCATTGAATCCCGACAGGGACCTTGTGGAGGAGAAGGACCCCATCCATACCTTTAGGATCATGGCAAAATTGGTCATTTTGAGTCCAGAGAGCAAGTGTTCTATCAAAGAATAAAAAATTAGGCTGGGCATGGTGGCTCATGCCTGTAATCCCAGCACTTTGGGAGGCTGAGGCGGGTGGATCACTTGAGGCTAGGAGTTTGAGACCAGCTGGCCATCAAGGTGAAACCCTGTCTCTACTAAAAATACAAAAATTAGCATGGTGTAGTAGCACATACCTGTAATCCCAGCTACGTGGGAGGCTGAAGGACGAGAATCACTTGAACCCGGAGGCAGAGGTTGCAGTGAGCCATAATTGCACCACTGCACTCCAGCCTGGGCCACAGAGTGAGACTTTGTCTCAAAAAAACAAAAACAAAAACAAGACAACAACAACAACAAAAAAGCCCAAAACCCAAAATTAATTAATTAAAAAACAATCTAGAATGGCCCACTCTTCGTACAGCTGGATGCTGATGGCAGAGTGCACTCTCGAAGCTCACTTGAGGTTATAGAAAGCAATGTAGCAGTAAGGGACATTTAAGCAGGAGAAAAATCTTATGATTTATGTGTTTTCCTCTTTTCATTTAAAAAGTGCAGATGCTGATCCGGATAAAAACCACACAAGCAAACTCTGGTCCGAAATGTCATTTTACTTCAGTCTCTTTAGTGTTGTACAGTGTGGTTGCAAGATATGCTGAAATGGAAATTTAATGCTACTGTATCCTGAGATGTATTTACATGGTATTTTTGTAGTCTGTGCATGTACCTTCTGCTTATTACCAAATAAGCTGTATATTCATCATTGTTGGTTCAATCTAAGACTGATATTGACATTGAAAAGATGAAGCAAGATTGTATCTCAGAGTAAAAACATGCAGGGAAGAAAATGGAAACTCAGAAGTAAATACTGATATCTGTGAATAAAGAAGCAATTTTTAGTTTGCTTTACATGATTCTTAAGGATCGTATCATGTTTATATCTGTGTATGTCATTTATCACTACAAAACTCGTGAATGCTTGTTTAATACCTTCAGATAAAGGTGCGGTTTTAGTGAGGACTTGATTCTTCCAGAAAAGCAAAGAATAATAAGAAAAAAACTCAAACAAACAAATGCATCAAATGACTGCCTGTATTGATTGCAAATAGGTTTTTTCCTCAAAAGAAGGTTTCTGGTTGTTGCAAACCTAGTATCAAAGGAGTGATTTGTTCAGAGCTGTCATTTGTGGAATTTGCCTCTAAATTATAGGCTAAAGATATGTCAGGACATGAATAGAAATATTCTCTTCCTGAGAAACACATATTCATGTTCCATGTGTGATTTGAAACATGCCTATTTGCCCCATAGGTTCTTAATTTTCCTCCATTAACCTCTTCAACTTTTTGTTCAGATTTACAAAGAAATGAAATAGAACTGAATTTTACATGAAAATGGTGGGAATTTCTTTCTTTCTTTTTCAGACGTGAAATATTTTTTTTTTCTTCCCCAGAGAGATTTGCTGCCATCTGTATCTTTGGGCTTCACCTAGCTGATAAACAGCTCATGGATTATACAAACGTAACTGCATTTCCATTACCTACCCTCAACAAATTACAGCCTGCCAATAGAACTGCCATAGCGGAGAGCAGGCATTTGGTTTTAAACTGTCTTCTTTTTCTTAAATCCTTAAAACAAGACCATGATTCTTCATATTCAGTGGAAATAGAAAATGCTCAGGCTCAATGCACACAAGGAAATTGCAACCTCGCTCGCTCCCTCCCTGCCCCCTTTCGTTTGAAAGCGACTCTTTACTGCATTGCAGTCCTGCAGAGCTCTCAGGGAGCCGGAACCACAGGCTGTGGGTAGAACTGCACAACGAGCCCAGCCGCCTCTTTTATAGGCAAACCCAGATTCTCGCTGGAGGTCATCTTTTGCATTGTATTTCGATTTTATAGAGCCGCTTTCGATAAAGAGAATACAGACACATTGCTGAGATGTGTGCAGCATGACAGTTTTATAAAAAGAAAAGAAAAACCCAAAGGTTATTCAGTTACCTACCAGTCTCATTCAGTGCTGCATTTTGGAAGAGGTAGTGGGACAAAGAAAAGTTCTCATTTCAATGTGTGATGGTAGATACGAGAAGCTGTTTTGGCCTGATTGATTTGGTAATTTTTCTTGAAGAAAATATTTAGTAAAAGAATGTGTTAGCTATTCTGCTCCCTTTCTTCCTCTCAAAATTTAATTTTTATTTTTTACCTGGTCTGTTTTTGACAATGTGCGTTAGTAAGATATTCTTCCATTCTGCTTGGGTTTTCAGGATTGTGGGGTGGGCTGTTTCTCCATCTGGACCCCAGAGGGAAGCCTAATCTCACATATTCCAGGCTATTGAAGGAGAGACTTATCCTGGTTATGGGGAAGTTTCCCTGGATTGGCCTCTCCTGCACCCATGTCACCTAGGCAGCCCAGCAAACCCTTGTCACCTGGGTGAGGGTGTATGACTGCATTGGGCCCCCTTCAGTGGGGCTGTGCAAAGAAGGATGAATTGCCTAGGTGCTGGGACCTTAGTTAAGTCCCTTTACTCTCTGAGCCTTAGTTTCCTTGACTAAATAATTTGGATATTAAATATTAACCCACTTATCACCCAAAGGTTATTGTGAAAATTAAAAGCATGTGGGGCAATGCACATGAAATATCTTCTGTCACAGAATGATCTCATCAAATAGCATTTTTTGAGTTATTTTTGCTGTTATTTGAGGAAGTGAATGTTCTTCTCCTTAATTACCCCCCTGAATATATGTGAACCTCTTGTGTAGGCTGGCTCTGCACTCTGAAATTCTTCTTTCTAGCAGGTATCAGGAGGATAAATAAAATATGTGGTTTATCGCCTGTCCCACCAGCTAGGTGTTAACTACAGGAGGTGAAGCACTACATCATTTTGTTTAGCAGAACTGTTTTCTTGCATCCCAATGCCAGCACATGCTAGGCATTCAGCAAGTATTTGTGGAGTGACCTCAGAACGTTCGTGAATCTACCTGCTGCGTGTCAGGATGCCTTCTGTTTTGTTCCTCCACTTTCCCTTTCCTGTAAAGGCTGCCTTACCTTTACTACGGTAAGGGACTGGGAAGATGTACAGATATTTTGGGCAAGTTTGAGATATTGTCTGAAATAGCCTAATGATTTTACATTTCACCAAAATATTCCCCAGTTCCACTATGGTTTGATTTTCTTAGCACCTACTTTCCTTTCAGGAAAAGCAGGCCAAATGTCTGTAGTAAATCACATGATTTTTAAAAATGCTTCAAGGAATTAAATAATTGAATGTTTTTATACTTGTTCATTGAAACTAGACCTCTGGCTAAAAACGCTTGTTTCCTTGCTGACTTCTCATCTGAATCTAGTTCAAGTGAAGCCTAGATTGTTTTTGAAGTTTACAATTAACCTCAAGTCATGAATGTGAGAAGAAAATGATACAAATGTTCATTTAATTTCTGTGCAAGCTTAGAACTTCTGGGGACCTGTTTAATAGACTGTGGTCTAAAAGTGTAGGACATTTATGATTTGATGGATTTAAAAAGTAATTGTTTTCACTAATATGCGATTATGTTGAAATCTTAATAAAGTATACAACTCTTATGAACTGTGGAACTGCTGTAATGTTTTGAAAGTTGTTCCTTATTCTGTGTTTCACTGACTGTGTGATACTGCAGAGAGCCTTGTGAGTTTTATATTTGGATATATAAAACTCAGATAATATGTAACACTTTTTATCTGCCTGTTTGGAGGGCTATAGAGCGAAAAAGGCATGATACTTTGCCACTTCATTGCAAATGTTAAATGTAGCCAAATGAATGACATCTCCTCTGTAGCACCCAGAAACAAGGCTTGGTAGGGTAACATTCTGCCTTGAAGTATGGTTAATGGGTTGGCTATTAACCTGGGCCCCTCCAGGCACAGGGTGAGCCCCACTGTTAGTGTGGTCACTCCATCCAGAGACCAGGAAGGATTTGAAGACCAGGAGAGTTTCTTTAACTCAGGTTTAAGCCAATAAAGGCATTGAGAATGATTGAATGTATAATGTGGAATACGAGTTGCATAGACTTTATTTTACTGTTGGCTTACATGCAATCATATTAAACAAAAATAACAAATGGTATACCAGTGCACTTAGCTATTCATTCCTGGTTCTTCCTGATAAGAAATTGATGCCTCATAATTTTGTATCTCTAATGATGATGCGAATTGTTTCTGTTCTGGTCTGGTTCCAGTTTCTCCTGTTTGGTAGTTCAGCTTCTCTGCATTCTCTTCTCTCTGTGGCATTCTGTTCTTTTTCCATTCATTTGTGCTGGAATCAGAGTTGTCTTGTTATTAGAACTCTTTTCACTAATTGCAAAGAATTTTCATCATCTGTATCAGCAGTTACCCTAAGTCTAGATTTGATCTCTTGTGACTTCGTCATCTGTATTGCTTCCATGGGTTACTTCCTCTAACATACTACAAAGTGTTTGTACCCATTATTATTTGAATATAACTTTTCTAACTATTTTCCCAGTTCTTCATTTTCTCCACTTCCATTTGAGTCATTCCCATGTTTACCTTTGTGCTAAAGTGGAGAGGGGTTTATGAATTCTTAGACTTTTTGGTAGGAAGAGTAATTTCTACACTGGGTTTGAGCTGACAAGGGGTTTCTTCATTGGGCAGACAAATAGATACCATTACACTTTGGCATAATTAGGTTTCACTGTTTATTAAGGGATTATATAACATGTCTGCCAGTCACAAAAGCTTCAAAAATCTCATGAGTCAAGATACATATATTCATTCTGTATATAATATTTCCATGGAAATAATGAACATAGGTAAGTTAAATATTTTGCTTTGTCCATGAATATAGATTTTTCACAATGTGTGGTTTTTAAAATGCTTTACTATTTTGGAGAATTTTGTTCAAGAAATAACTGCTTTCGCTGCCTTTCTGTGATCAAGAATAGATGTTGATATACAGAGATTTTGAAAGGCCGTGGTCTAAATGAGAATACAAATACATTGTGCTCGTGTTAGAATCCTGACTCTTTTGCTTTAATGTGGTCTCTAGAACTATAAAATAGGCTTAATGTCAGAAGTCAATTGAGAACACATGTTCTGTTAATTGCATGTTTATGAATAGACTCTAAATTAAATGTTAGGTTTTTTCTCCAATTGCCCATCTTAAATTGAAATTCAAAGAGTAGTTTTTTTAAAAAACCTTTATTTTGAAATAATTTTAGATGTACAGAAGCCTTGCAAATACAGTACAAAATTTTTGTATTCCCTTCACCCAGCTTCACCCAATGGTAACATCTTACATAATGATGGTATATTTATCAAACAAAGAAATTAACATTGGTACAATACTGTTAATTAAATGACAGACTTTATTTGGATTTTACAAGTTTTTCCTTCTGTAAAGGACAGGCTTTAAAATCGTTTTTACTGATAGAATATAGAAAGAATAATTTTATTAAAAAATTCAATAAAATTATACCTTTAAGAGATTTGGCAGTCTAATGTACATAAATTTTGAGGGGCTTCTCAGATATGTTAACGATGCATTTAAATAATTTTATAAGATGAAATATTTAAAAACATTGACATCTTAATTTTGATGTACAGAACTGATTATTCTGACAAACCAGTGTAATGAATACAGTATCATTTATATGAATATTTTTTCGAATGAATGCAGTTTTGCTTTTCTTAAAAATTTGGCAGTGAGGATACAAGGAAATTTCTATAGCAGTTTCTCCTTTCATTCTGCAGTCTTTAAATTCAGTGACTCTCACAAGCTTTTTCTTGTAAACTTAATAAATTTTGCACATTGTGGAAAATACTGCCAGTTTTGAGAAAAGCTGAAATAATTTTTATTTTTAAGAGTACATAAAAGGAACAACCAACAATCTGATGAATAAAAAAGATAAATTCAATAGTTGGGAGGGCCAAGTGTGGTGGCTCACACTTGTAATCAATCCCAGCACTTTGGAGGCTGAGGTGGGCAGATCACCTGAGGTCAGGAGTTCGAGAGCAGCCTGGCCAACATGGCGAACCCCCTCATCTGTACTAAAAATACAAAAAAAAATTAGCCAGGCATGGTGGGCCCCTGTAATCCCAGCTACTTGGGAGGCTAGGAATCGCTTGAACCTAGGAAGCAGAGGTTGCAGTGAACCAAGATTGCACCACTGCACTCCAGCCTGGGCAACAAGAGCAAAACTCTGTCTCAAACAAAACAAAACAAAACAACCTTCCAAAAAACCAAAGGTGTGGGAGAAAATAATGTATTGTTTAATTTCATTTTCTTCATAAAAACTCATTATATGAACCCCAGAACCCATCTTTTTAAAAATTGTATTTGATTGCTTAGTAGCATTAATACATATAAAAAGATGACCGTCTCTGCCTCACTTTGCACTTTGGTGCTCCTTTGTGCTTGGTACAGGCATGATACCTTGAGATCATTGACTTTTCAAATGTTCTGTTTTCATAAATACCTGAGCACTAGGCTCAGTAGAACATAAAGCAACTATGTGAAGCTTAAAAAAAAAAGAAAAATGAATTTCTAACTTTAAAAATCTCCTAATGACTCGATATATGAGAGAGTTGGAGGGTTAGTCTTTGGGGCTTCTGGTAAAATTTGAGGCTTTGCTCTCACCTTTTAACTACAAAGCAAATGCTATATAGCAATGTTGATATTAAAGTGAAATATATATATATATGTATGTGTATATATATATATTTAAAATACTTCCCAAACTTTAATCCTAGGAGAAACATGGTGATTTTCAATAAGAGAGAGATTTAAAATGTAAATGCTGAAAAGGATTCTCAGCAAGGTAAAAGTGAGGGTTATCAGTGCAAATCTAATGGGCATAGATTAAAAAGTAAATGCCTGAACTTTTATTGAATCTGGCAAAGGAAACTTTAAAATTGAAATTAGATTTCTACTTTTGTAGATGAAATATATCAAGGAGAGGTTTATAGGAAAAGCATGTTTTTCCATTGCTTCCCACAAAGTTTCATTTGTGAAGGTAAATTTTAAATGATGGCAAGGATGATCGATGTTGTTAGAGCCAAATTCTAATTTAGGTATTCTTACTTGGCATTCAGTGATTTCACAGCAGAGAGTTTGGCCTTAAATCTATAGCTGTTCCCGGAATGGAAGCCTATTTACAAGAACTGTTGATTATGAAAGGTTGGCTTATATATTGATTTTTATGTAGGCCAGTGTTGTGGAAAGATTTAAACAAAGAGCTGGAAGCAGGGGAGTTCTCCAAGGCTTCTCTCCTTTGGATTGGCTCTGTTGGACTGGTTCCCCTCACAGTGAGGCCACAGGGCAAGGGAGGAATGCTTTCCAAGGTCTTTTAAATGTACTTTTTGTTTTTATATTTGGAAGTTCTCCATAGTACAGAACTGCCTGTTTGAATTTACAAAGGCTGATATCACTGGTGTTGCTGTGGTCAAGAAGACCTACTGTGTAATGCCTTGTTGCTGATAGCCAGTGACAGGTGCTATATAGGGGCTGTCTCTTTTGATTAGTATTGTATTTATTTTGGGATGATAGGAGCCACCTTGTACAGGTGCTGGAGAAATTCCTTAGCTTTTCAACAATAAGCAAGGTGGGTTGTCTTAGTCCATTTTCTGTTGCTTATAATAGAATACCTGAAACAGGGTAATTTATAAAGAGAAGGAATGTATTTCTTGCAGATATGGTGGCTAAGTGCAAGATCGAGGGGGGTACGTGTGGTGAGGGCCTTCTTGCTGGTGGGGACTCTCTGCAGAGTCCTGAGCCAGTGCAGGGCATCACATGGAGAGGGGGCTGAGTGTGCTCTTCATGTCTCTCTTCCTGTTCTTATAAAGCCACGAGTCCCACTCCCACGATAACCATTAATCCATTAATGCATTAACCCATGAATGGACTAATCCATTCTTGAGGGCTCTATTCACCTCTTAAAGGCCCACCTCTCAACCCGTCAATACTGCCACACTGGGGATTAAGTTTCAAGGTGGATTTTAGAGGAGGCATTCAAACCACAGCAAGCGTGTTATTCATTTACATGCTCATAAGAATAGCTCCTTTTTGGTTCACCTGAACTTAAATTTATATTACAAACATGATGGTGTTTAATCCAAAAGTAATTCAGTTTGGATTACAAACTCTTAATGATAGTAATTGATTTAATTCTCTTTCCTGGTATTAGTTGGGAGCTTATGATATTTTATTTGCTTCTATGAGTGGTAAAGTCAAGTTGGGAACTTCAGGGGACCACCAAGAAAGAGCTGCTGCTGGAGAGATTGGCTATAATACTCTGGGGCAGTGGCAGGATGGGGATTTCCTTCTCTTCTTTAGGTGGAGAGGGTGTGGTATCCCTTGGTTGCTTGAGCTTAGTGATGCCCAAACTAACCCCAGAAAAGAAGATCATCAAGATCTGACTGGTTAAGCAAATAATTAAAATTATAGACAATAGTCAGTTTGCTAGGGTTTTACCATGTGATATTGTTATAGGATTATATTAGGAATGAAATATAATTTAATGACCAACTATTGTTATTATTCTGTAACTTGCCACCTTTGTTCCCAGTCCCACCTTGGTCCCAACCTTCAGCAGATCCTCAAGGAAGCATGGGAGAGACAGAATTTTACCCTATCAATCAGCAGAACCTGGGGGAAAGCATAAAACACCAAAAAGATGAAACCACAACTTGAAAGTACTTTCAAGTATATATTAGTTTTCTGTTGCACTGTAACATGTTACTCCAAAACTTAGCAGCTTAAAGCAACAAACATCTGTTATCTCACTGTATGGATCAGGAATCCAGATGTGGCTTAGTGAGGTACACCTGCCTCAGTTTCTCTCATGAGGCTGCTATCAAAGTACTGACTGGAAATGCAGTGCTGTCTAAAGTTAAACTGGGAGAAGATCCACTTCCAAACTCACTTAAGTGGTTGTTTAATGGGATTCAGTCTGATGTGCTTTGGCTGTGTTCCCACCCATATCTCACCTTGAATTGTAATAATCCCTGTGTGTCAAGGGCGGGGCCAGGTGGAGATAATTGAATCATGGGGGCAGTTTCCCTCATACTATTCTTGTGATAGTGAATAAATCTCACGAGGTCTGATGGTTTTACAGATGGGAGTTCCCTTGCACAAGCTCTCTTGCCTCCCGCCATGTAAGATATGTCTTTGCTTCTCCTTTGCCTTTCACCATGACTGTGAGACCTCCCCAGCCATGTGGAACTGTGAGTCTGTTCAACCTCTTTCCTTTATAAATTACCCAGTCTTGGGTATGTCTTTATTAGCAGCATGAGAACAGACTAATACACAGTCATTCCTCAATTTCTTGCCACATGGGCCTCTCTGGAAGGCAGCTCATAGCATGGCATCTGACTTCTCTGAGTGAAGCCACATTTTCTGTCTTTTATTTATTGAATCTGTCTCTAGGTCTAACCCACACTTAGGAAAGACAATTACATAAGGGAATACCAGGAGGAGGGGACCACTGGGGGTCATCTTAGGCTGACCACTGCAGTAATCTACAGCTTGTTCTATTTCAAAAGAAAATGGAACTACTAGTTTACATAAGTTATCTATGTAAAAGTCACTAATTAAGAAAGTTGTCATGTCTGAAGTCAGGTTATTGGGGGAAAATATGGCTAAATCTAGTGGAGTATGTGCTTATAATTGTGCTTGAAATATTTCTATCCCTTTCAGTAAGCAATTTTCCCTGTTTTCTCCTTCACCAAGGTCTAGGGTCTGCTCTTTAGTCTGAATTCTGGGTTTCCAACCCATTGTATTCTTCCTTCCCCCTTATAATCTATTTTCTCTTCTTTTTCTTTGTTTTACACAGTTCTATAAGGTATTGGGAAAAAAATCTGAGAAATTAATTTGGAATGAGATTTTAGCAAATTATAATTTTTAAAAATGCCTTTACTCCCCAGGTCATAATTATAATTTGGGATGGACTTTCCGTATGAGTACCTGATTGTTCAAGTTTTAATTACTTCAGTGTCACCTCCTCAGAGTGGTCTTTTTTAACCATCCTCCTCAAATAGTTCCCCTATCTCTCTCCTGTTTCTCTCCACATCATTCAGTTTATTAACTTCCTAGTGCTTCCTATTATTTGAGATTTTCTAGTTCATTTCTGTTTATTTATTGTCTATCTCTGCTCAGTATAATTTAAGCTCCACAAAGGTAGGGATATAGTCTCTTTCATTTGTATTATATCATCAATGCTTAGAACAGTGCCAGGCCCATAGTAGAGAGTCAAGAAATATTTGTTATGTGAATAAATATGGAATTTCAGGAACTGAAGCAGGAATAGGGAGAACCATTTTTGGCTAGGAAAGCCTTTAGGTACTCTTACCACATCTGTCTCTTTCAACCTTGTACTGGGTTTGTTTGACTCAAATAGTTCTAGAGTGGACTATAATGTGGTTGGCTGATATCACTGGACCCTTGGGTCTGGCAAGGTCATGTGCAACATGGTGCTAATGATAGCTACTCTCTTTGTAGTCAGGAGGCTCATGAAGGTATACTTATAACGCCTTTCAGTTTTAAAAGCTATGAATCTATGATTTTTTTTTTTTACCACCACCACCACAACCACCGCTGCCACTACTGCCGCCACCACCACCACCACCACCACCACCACCACCACCACCACCACCATCACCACCACCACCACCACCACCACCACCACCATCACCACCACCACCACCACCACCACCACCATCACCACCACCACCACCATCACCATCACCACCACCACCACCACCACCACCACCAACAACAACAAAAGGACAATCAAAAAGAAAATAAAAGGAAAAAAGGCAATGTATAGCTTTGGCAGAAGGAGCCACTTAACCTTTGCAATCTAAGTGTCTTCTGTTTGTACGGTGATGGCTCTGGCTCTCAGGTGTGATGACAGTATTCTGGGGACCCTTGAATAATTGTGAGACAACATGGAAAATGACAGAGAATACAAGCAAATCATAAAAAAACACATTTCAATAAATCTGTGGAAGACAATTGCTTAAGATTGAGATTAAAAAAAAAAAAAATCAGTGAGGATGATCCTGCCCTGAACAGAATGGCAATTAAAAAAAAAAAAAAAACTTATTATTTTCTTGCTTTGGTTTCATTTTCACCCAATGTGGAGCGTGACTTGATTGTTGTGTATTGTGGTTTAATACAGCTCATCGTCATGCTTCTTTTCCATAGCAGCAAAGTGGGCTGAAAGCTTGAGGGATTTCTTCTGCATTAATTCCCCAGATCTCATTCCTGGTCAGCACCGTGCAGCTCATTTCCATTAAGCAGATAGTCCTCCTTTCTCTTCTTTGCTTCCAGACTCATAATTCTGTGCTTATCTGCACTGAACTTCATTTGCATTTATTAGCTGGGTAGGTACTTGAAATATCTAAAACCCTTTTATCTGCCTGCTTTGTTTCTCATTATTTGCTGTCTCTTCCAATATAGTATTAACTGCAAACTTGAAATGTTTCTTCTGAAACTGTTGTTCAAATTCTTTGCATACCAATGTAGCGCCTGGAACTGATGTCTGCAGGGATCCCAGTCAATAACCTGGTTCTGTCTTGAAAAGCTGTAACTTCTCACATTTTACTTTTCTCACTTGACTGACTGAGTGAACTGTTTATGTAGATTCGTGTAGTTCTCTGTTGAACATTTGAACTCTTGAGCTTCCCTACTGTGGTAGACAGTGTGCTAAGGCACACAACAATGAACAAGAGAGGGGCTTCTTGCCCTCATGGAGTGCACAGCCTCTTCAGTGTGGAGAACTGTGTATGTTGTCCATATTATTTTGTTCTCCACTCAATTCCCCCAGTTTTCTTGAATTGCACTTTGTTAATGCTTTGGGACTTCACTGAAGAATATTATACAGAATGACATTATGCAACTCGGGATTATTTAAAAGATACTTTTTATTTCATTTTTTTCTTCACAAAGACTTATGGGAGAAATTTCTTTCAGATTTCAGCCTCAGGAATGTTTCTCCTGAACCACTCATTTGTTTTAATATTACACCGTAATTCAAGAATAGATTATACCTGTTTTCTGTGAGTTTAAAAGCAAATTTGTAACCTACTCCTAGAAAGCACATCAGAACTCGTTACGGAGCTTATAATATTAACTTCACAGGGGTTTTGGCCTGTCTCTTTTTGACCTTCCTATTTTTGCCCCACTTCACAATCTCCATCTTCCAACATCGTATGATTCCTTTATTGGCTTTACGAAAACTAATGTCTTATTTTAAGTATTTATTCAAACTGTCCTAAACCCTTTCTGTAACAAAATAGGGTATAAGTAAATAGATGACTTATATGAACTTGGAGTGGGATGTGTTCAAGTTTGAGACCTGGGTTCACATTACTTACCCTTCCCAAACTGCTGTTCTGGGATGGGCCTAGACTGCATGAATAACTGTATAAAGTTGAACTGTATAAAGTTGACCTCCCTAAGTATTAGGGGTTTCGTGTGCAAATGGAAAGTATTTGTTTGATTAGACTTGTGGTATTGTCCTCAGCATTAACATGTTGTGTTTGCACAACAGATTTGTAATTGTGCCATCAACATGCCTACTTTTCATCTTAGAACCTAGTTGCCTTCTTAGTGGAGTTTTAGTTGTTGGGTGCCTGATGCTAGGTTGCAGAGTTAAGAGACTCAATTCAGGAATTTGAGCCTACTAAGACTGAGCAGCAAATCAGCAGTGAGACCTCTCAGTGATAAGGACTAAAGCAAGGGCAGGCTTCAAGGGCCACCCAAAGGAGGGACCAAACTCAGACTTTAGGAGTTAGGGAAGACATGGGAAGATGGAGATATGAGTAGCATTTAGAGGGGCAGGAAGGAGTTAGGAAGGCATTTTTGGCTCCTGGAAACCGCATTTTCCAGTATGCTGAGATATGAACAACTAGTTTATATTGATGGCAGAAGTAGAAATTTTGTTCCTTTAGAGATTGGAGATGGTGGGAGGTAAGACTGTAGAGTCAGTAGAGACTGGATATTGAAGGGTTGTCTCTGCTGAGATATTTGGATCTCACTCTAAAGATTATGGTGATCCGCCGGAGAATTTTATATGAGGTGAGGAGAGGTTGGCAGATTTGAAATTTAGCAAGACACCCTCTTATATGAGTATAGATGATAGATTCTAGAGGTTTGAAGGGCTATAAGGTTACTTATGTTGGGCTAACCCAGGTAGTTTGAAAAATAACAACAACAACAATAATAATTATAGTAGCTAATATTTATTGAATATATATTAAGTGCCAGTTGCCTTATAGGTATGGTCTCATTTAATCCTTGCATTAGCTTTATTATTCCATTTACAGATAAGAAAACTGAAGCTGGAAAGTTTAAGTACCTTGTCCAAGGCCATATAGCTGGCAAAGGGTAGAGCCAGCATAATCATCTCTATATCTTCCTTTTAACTACAACCATGTACTGATTTGAGTTTAGGAGAGAGGTCTGGGGTGGACATGTGCATTTGGCCTATTATATTGGTTGATGACATGAATGAAAATGGAAGCCTGGTGATATGGTTTGACTCTGTGTCCTCACCCAAATCTCATCTCGAATTGCAATCCCCACATGTTGAGGGAGAGACCTCGTGGGAGTGATTGGATCATTGGGGTGGTTTTCCCCATGCTGTTCTCATGATAGTGAGGAAATTCTCACAAGATCTGATGGTTTTAAAATAGCAGTTTCCTGTGGACTTTCTCTCTCTCCTGCTGTCACGTGAGATGTGCCTTGCTTCCTCTTTGCCTTTCTGCATGATTGTACGTTTCCTGAGGCCTCCTAGCCATGTGGAATAATGAGTCAATTAAACCTCCTTTCTTTATAAATTACCCAGTCTCAGGTAGTATTTTTTTTTTTTTTTTGAGATGGAGTCTCATTCTGTCTTCCAGGCTGGAGTGCAGTGGCACAATCTTGGCTCATTGCAACCTCCACCTCCTGGGTTCAAGTGATTCTTGTGTCTCAGCCTCCTGAGTAGCTGGTACTACAGATGCACACCACCATGCCTGGCTAATTTTTGGTATTTTTAGTATAGACGGGGTTTCGCTGTGTTGGCCAGGATGGTCTCAAATTCCCGACCTCAGTTGATCTGCCCGCCTCAGCCTCCCAAAATGCCGGGATTACAAGCATGAGCCACTGCACCCAGCCAGGTAGTATCTTTATAGCAGTGTGAGAATGGACTAATACACCCAGGAATCACCAACATATTGGAACCCACTGGAGTAAGAGGGGGCTGTGAATGAGATTAAGAAATAGAGGAGATATAGGAAGAAAAAAAACCAAGAGAGACAGTATCATGTAGTGCTCAGGGACACTGTTGCCACCAGGTACTAGCTATGTCATTGATGGCAATCTGTTTATTGTGTCTGAGCCTTCTGTGTTTTTCCTTGTAAAATGGGGATAATATTACTTTTTTCCTTTTTTAAATAGTGAGTGTATATTTTATGGGATACACGAGATGTTTTGATACAGGCATGTAATGTGTAATAATCACATCATGAAAAACTGGGTATCCATCCTCTCAACCATTTATTCTTTGCATTACCAACAATCCAATTGTACTCATTTAGTTATTTTAAAATGTGCAATTAAATTATTATTGACACATGTTGTGCTATCAAATGTTAGGTCTTATTCTTTCTAACTATATTTTTTGTACCAATTAACCATCCTTACTTCCCTCTACCTCCCCATTACTCTTCCCAGACTCTGGCAACTGGGGATAATATTATTTTAAAAACTTCTGTGAAGTATTAATACAGATATCATTTATCAATCTGTTCTATATCTCACAGGAAGTGTTCAGTAAATGGTGGCTGCTGTTATTACTTCAAAGCAGAAAACAACAAAAGACAGAGTTTTAAGAAGAAGAGAGTAGCCACCACTTTCAAATGCTGCAAGAAAGTAGGTGAGCACGGGGGACAGTATGGCATATGTGTTAGAAACAAAAAGAACAGAGTCCAGAAGTTTTAATAACTATGAAAACAGCAGGAAAATGTTTCCCTCAGTCAAGCATCTGCTATTAATTTTACATTACAGAGAACAAATATCCCTGGTATCAGTTTTCTTCAAAATCAATCACAGTGAATTCTATGAATTATGAATGCCAATACAAATGAAATGAAATGTCGATCATTTATAATTACTTGAAAATAACATTGCATTGAAAAAGTTTTAAGACACCTTATCATTTAGAACATGAAAACATACTGTACACTGATGACAAATGAGGGGCTTTGGCAAATGACAAAAGAGAGTGTAGTTTAAGATTTAAACTTTCCTATCCTCCAATCCGCACTTCCTGGTGTCATTTTACAGAAGCAAGAGAGGCTCAGGAACCCCAAAATCAGAGAGGCCTTTAGATTTGAGTGGCTATTTTTCCCTTGATTGAGTCCTTGATGTTGGACAATTTCCTTTACCTCCTTGACACAAATTTTCTCGTCTGTGAAATCTGAAGGATGCATTTTGGATTTGATATAAAATCTCTCAGTATTAAAATCATGGCAAGTACTAAAAAGTCACCATGGGCTAAACAAATCATGCTGTGGGCAGAATTTGGTTTCCAGACCACCAATTTGAAACCACTGACACACATAGATTTTCAATATAAATCTGAAATTTTAGTTAGAAAGGATTGGGAGCACTCACTCTATGCTTGGCCCACAAAACTGCCAGGCTGACCAGAGGTTAGAGGAAGTTTTGATCAAAGGTTTTGACCTTAATGGAGTTAAAATATTCTTGGAAAGATAAAATTTACCATTGGGAAACTCAGAATTCAGTGTTCTGGAAGAGTGGAATTATAAGGGGGTTGGAGATTAGTTAACCCAAATACCTCTTCTTATAGCTAAGAAATCTAAATCCGAGAAAGACCCAAATGCACAAGGCTAGTGAGTAGCAGAGCTCATTCTTGAACAAGGCTTTCTGAGTCCTAGTAAAGGTCTCTTTCTGGTCCTCCAGGTTGCAGTCCACTCCCAGAGCTAGGCACGATAAGGCCAGCTCTGGGAGTCTGGGGAAAAAAAGCAAACGAGAACGACTACTGCAATTAGAACCAACGAATTGCCCCTTCCAGGTTGAAGTACTCTTCTGAATGCTGGCAGAAATAGGGAGCAAATTGGAAAGAACAAGCAAGATTCTTTTTCTCTCCCAGTCCTTCCCTTCATTCCCTTTATTGGTAGAGCCCACCTGGCAAGGCAGGCATATGATTTGCAGAGCTCAATTCTGGTGCTACAAAGCCAAGTTGAGAAGAATGAAGGTGAGGCTTAGAGACAAGGTTTTCAATAATCAGCCCAATCAGCGTAGTGGGCAGCAGTGAGGAGCTTGCCTGGGGTGGGAGCCTCGTGTGCAGCCATGGTGGGAGATAGGGCTGTAGAGCTTGGCTGGGACAGGTGTGGACAATTTAGAATGTTGGGAAGAGCCGTTTAGACTTGGATTTCATGAGAGACTTATAGACTAGTAAGAAAGGTGGCATTCTGAGTCGTGATTGTATTTTACTCATTCACTTGGGTTCTCTTGACAAAGCCATTTTTCTGTTTAAGTGACTAGGGGGATAAATAGATGTTAGTTTTAAGAGAATAGATCTTTCTCAGGAATCAATTGAAGGAAGCAGTAACAAGTCAAGTCTTGAAGCATGCAAGGAAGGCTTTACATAGCAGAAAGGCATAGCCAGAATTTACAAGGCAGAATTTAGCTACAATCTCCTATTATTCTACACATTGACATGTACACTTTCTCCACTAGTCTGTCGGCTTCCAAAGGGAAGAATTATCTCACATTTTACTTTTGTATCTGCTTTGGCGCAGAAGATTGTCTGAAACACAAAAAGTCCTAAATAAGTGTTAAGTAGTTCGACTTACATAATGTTTTGTGAAACATAAGATCTCTCTGACAGAGACCATGCTCTGTATCTATCCAGATAAGAATCAGTCTCACTTTAGCTAATGTGAATTTATCATTGGCAGCATAAATAGATTGGATGCAATGCCATATACCAATCAAAATGTGGCAGGCTTCACAAAAGTGTCTTGAATTAATTAGCTTTTGCTGGAAATCTTTCTGTGTATCAAACACTCCTCAAAACTCAATGGTTTTGGGAATAAATAAGGGTTTATTTTTCCTCATGTTACATGTCAGTGGCTGTATGTCAATGTCTTAGCTCTGTGCTTCAGCTCTGATCCAGGTTGGTGGTCAGATTTTGATTGATCTGCTCCACACACTATATTAATTTTGGGACCAAGATAAAGGAGAAGCCCCTGTCTGGAATAAGAACCCATTCTCATAACAGTGGAGAACAGCCAGACTGAGCCAAATCAAACCACAAGGGGACACTGACAAAATTGTCTCAGAAGTAGCACATGTCCCGTTTGTCAAAGCAAGTCATGTTGTCAAATCACAGAGCAGGAAAGTTTATTTATCTTACTGGGTGTAGGAAGGAATGAATGTTTGCACTCAATAATACCATCTTCCAGACTGGCTAGGCTGTGCTGCCCAGTTGTTTGGTTAAACATTAGTATAGGTGTTGCTGCAAAGGTATTTTGTAGGTATGATTCATATTGACAATCATTTGACTTTAAGTAAAGGAGATTGCTCTGGTTAATGTGGGTGGGTCTTATCCAATCAACTGAAGGTCTTAGAGCAAAAGTTGAGGTTTCTTGGAGAAGAATTCTGCCTCAAAATTGTGATATAGAAATCCTGCCTGAATTTCTAGCTTGCCAACCTGCCTACAGATTTTAGACTGGCCAGCTCCCTCCACCCCCCGCCCCTCTCTCTCTCTCGGGTTCTATTTCTCTGGAGAACCCTGATGGTTACTCTCTTAAGTTTAGGTGTGCTTTTTTTTTGTTTGTTTGCCCAGTTTAAAGCAGAAGCAAAGTATAATCAATAATATTTCTCTTGTACTAGGATCACTTACCTTTAGAGAGTGAAATTTTAGTATTAACAGAATCAAGGATAGAGAAAATAGGCCAGATCCTGACCTAGGCTTAGGTATCAAAGCAGAGCAGAGAACAAGGTAGTTAGTAAATGTGTAAGCTCGGTGAAAAAGTCACCAGTTCTGAGCTGCAATCCGCTAGTAGGAACATGCTACAAACCTAAAAACCAAATACCTGAACTTGTGAATACTATTCTGATTATACTATTACAATACTATTAGTTCCCATCAAACCAAATTCGTATTTAATAAAGTAATATTAGGGTACCTTCGGATAATGACAGGTCAGGAGATCTGCCCTGTTCATCTCCTCTTGGTACCTGACACTGTCTGTGAATGGGTCTTTTGTTTATATATTCATTAATTTATTGTTGAATCAATTAATATTCATTGAGCATAGTTATGTGCAAGGCACTGTCCTAAGGCTGGAGATAGTACATAGAAGGTGCACGGTTCCTTCCTTCATGGAGCAGATATTCTAGTGGAGGAGTTAGACATGTGACAATTGCACACATTATTAATTGCTGCAGAAAAAGTGGAGATGGCTGGGCCAGAGATGTGTTTCAGGCAGAGGAAATATATGGAAAGCACCAGAGACAGAGCATGATATACTTTCTTTGAGGCACAGAAAGCAGGCAGGTGCAGCTGGAGTTCATAGAACCAGAATGGAGGGGTGAGGAGTGAGGATGCAGGGCTGGCAGGAGCTTTGTTAGGCTCTGTGGACCGAGTAGGGACTGTTGTCTGTATCCTATGGCAACAAGAAAGCCATTGCAGGATGTTAAGCAGGGGTGTGAAGTGTTTGTTAAGGAATGAATTAATTAGTGAGTAGGGGTTGTTTGAGTTACAGATATGGTAATTGTATTAAGCAACACAGGGAGACTGCAACTTTTGATGATTCTATACAATTGTCTAAATTTTTGAGAATTTTTTTTCTGGTAGAATATAATGTGTGTATACATAGCATAGTGGAGATATATGTTGTATCTATATCTATATAGATACTTATTTGTTGTTTTTGGCCTACTTCCAATAAACAGAAAGTCTTATATGAGCAAAAACAGAGATCAAATTTATGATTTATCAAAAATGAAGAATAGTACCACTAATAGTAAATAAGGACCAATTATTAAAGAAACACAAGTTTAAATTTTTAGGAAAGTTTGATAACAAGGAAGAGTTTTTTTTTTCCAAAGCAATGATACAGATTTAATTGTTGCAAATTAATAATACAAGTAAGGATTCTTCTTTACCCAGCTTTATTGAGATATAACTGACCAATAAAAATGGTCACTCCTCGCCCCTCCATTCCGGTTCTATGAACTCCAGCTGCACCTGCCTGCTTTCTGTGCCTCAAAGAAAGTATATCATGCTCTGTCTCTGGTGCTTTCCATATATTCCCTCTGCCTGAAACACATCTCTGGCCCAGCCATCTCCACTTTTTCTGCAGCAATTAATAATGTGTGCAATTGTCACATGTCTAACTCTTTCACTAGAATATCTGCTCCATGAAGGAAGGAACTGTGCACCTTCTATGTACTATCTCCAGCCTTAGGACAGTGCCTTGCACATAACTATGCTCAATGAATATTAATTGATTCAACAATAAATTAATGAATATATAAACAAAAGACACATTCACAGTGTCAGGTACCAAGAGGAGATGAACAGGGCAGATCTTCTGACCTGTCATTATCCGAAGGTACCCTAATATTACTTTATTAAATACGAATTTGGTTTGATGGGAACTAATAGTATTGTAATAGTATAATCAGAATAGTATTCACAAGTTCAAGTATTTAAGGTATACAACGAGATTTTGGGGTATGCATATACATTGTAAAATGATTACCACAATGAAACCAATTAGCATATCCATCGTCATGCAAGGATTCTTAAAAATCTTCTTCAAGGCTGTCAATTTTATTATAAATATTATAAGTCAACATAATGTCTGTATACCGTTCATAATGGATGGTTGAATCACATACAGTTATAGCTAATCAAAAACCATTACAAATGTATTTACTCTCCTTAAACACTTTCATAGTTCATTACAAATGGCCGATTGAACACTTCCACATCCATTACAGTATTATATTTCCATTCAATTTACTATTAAGATTTCTTGAACAGCTACCGTGTAATAGTAGCTATTGTGCAGTATAAATATTTCATCGCCTCTCTATGGTAATCCATTTCTCATTTGCTTGCCAAAAGTTATAAAGTGCTTATTAAACATTGATAAATAATATTACAGCACATCATATGAAATATTGTCTTGCAAATCAGCTTATTGGTAAACCTTGAAGTTGGTGATACTTTAATCTGTATTATTCAGTCCTCATAATTCATTATAAACAATGATTATTGCTATGTCATTTGATTGTGGAGAAATGGATCATTCTCAGAGACAGTGTCACCAACTTAAGCAATTTTCTTATTATACAGAGTTAATTAGGTGTGTGCCTGTTAGCCTCCGAGGGAGGGCAAGGAGGGCAGTGTTCTTTTCCATCTAGTCCTTTATTAGAATCATAGGGAATCTTCAGGCTTACTCTGGCCAGCTTTCACTATATATTTTCTTTATTTTGAGTCTCTTCTTTTGCCATGTTGGGCATCATCCTGTTCAGTATTGCCAAAGCTGGTGGCTTAGACATTCTGCTCTGATTTGAGAAAGACATTTAACCGTTTGTGGTAGGTCAAAATCCTGGACAAGAAAAAAAAAAAAACCTGTTGTATGTTATAGTTAATAGAATCACAGAATGTTACAGTGAAAGACAACTTTAAGAATCATTTAATGTGGTGATAAATTTGTGTGGCAATGTTCCCACATTCCCCTTCCATGGCAGACGTTGCTAATTGAACACAGCACTCTTTCTGGCTGCATCTGGATTCAATTTGAAATTGAAATACAGTCCTCCAGGCTCCCATTATTAGTTTACTGTCAGTGGGAAGACAGGTGAAGTCTCTTTTCTGTCCTGGACCATGTCCAGCATCTCACTTTACAGGAAAGGAAGTGGATGTTCATAGAAGTGAAATGACTTGGCCAAAGTCACTCTTCTGGTTAGAGACGTAGCTGGGGTCCAAGCCCTTGTCTCCCAACTCCAGAACTAGCATTCAGCCTATCATCGTTGATAAAGCTTTTCTTTCCTTCTACTTTTCCCTTCCTTAGGCCTTTCCAAATGACAATCTTTGTTTTCTTATGCAATTTCAATGGTGGAAATCATTCTTAGTTTCCTGAATTGCTTGAATTGTGTTGTCACTTTTGCTCCCATTTTTTTTTACTCCCAAACTTGGTGTTTTTTAGAGGAGGCTGTAGATGAATTATGGATGTTTAGCAATACCTATGGTAGGAGAAATATTTCTTCGTGTATTAAATGCATACATACCTGATATAAAAGTATGTAAGACGTCAATTTTATGTTACTACTTTTAACACTAGAGCCACTTAATTCCAAATTCAAATTCATTTTCTAATGAACAATTGAATGAAGGTTTTGCTTTAATTAGTGAAAATATTTTAGGAAAGACAAGTGTGATAATTGTCTTGTTTATTTACAAGAAAAAGGACGACAGGTAATATATAATTCCCTGAGAAAAATATGAGACTTTAGGGAGAAAGATGCTACCTTATCTTTAGTGGAGGATAATGAAGAAACCACTCTGATTTATTTCAATAGATGCCCAGTGTGGTACCAACATTATGGGTCCTGAGAATTGTAATGGGCCTCTTATTAAAAATTACATTAACCCTCTATTGACTTTAATGACTTTTGTCTTTTGTAAGTTGGTATTCTTTCTTTATTCCATATGGGACTCATTACCCGGAGGGAAAGTTAATAAGTTCTTTTCCAGACCTTCTTTGCCATGAAGCCTTGTTAAATTCCAAGACTAATAGGAAATGAATTGAGCCAATAAAAAGATACCTTAACACTTAAAAAACTGAAAAAAACAAAAAGGCAATTGGCAATAGCATTAAAGAATAACCTTAAACATTAGCTTCAGAGTTCATAATGATCTAGTTTCTTAAATATATAATCTGCTTGTCTTGATGATGTATGCATACTTCCACCTTATCTGTATTAACTCCATGATTAACTATTTGGAATAACATGCATGGTGACTGGGAGCTAAGAGGTTGCTTGTCAGTTAGCACAAAGTGCTGGTAATTAGCTTCCTAAAGCACCTCTACTGTTGGGTAAAAAATAGGCTCGATAAATTTATACCATGTCATATGGTATGACAGAAGCTCATCCATCCTCTGATTTCAAACAAGGTATTAGAAACAGGTTGAGTTTCTTGAGAAATATAACCCCAAATTGACATTTATATAAGACCAATTCATTTTATAACAGTGATGACTCACTTTGAAAAGGATGTATAGTAGCAAACTTAGCAGGTATTTTGAGCTGACTAGAAGTGCAAATTCTTGTAATTTGACATTGTTTCCAGGAACTCTTGGGAAAGTGAAGTCTAAGTCACAGGAGGCCTAGGGACTTTCAGTTGCTATTTGTGGATGCCTGGGGAGCTCAGATGAAGGGGGAATGTCATTTCTGCAATTTGTAATGGGTTGGTTGGCACAAACAGCATGATAGGAATCAGAGGAAAATCAGAAAAAAGAGTTTCCTATCTTTTGAACTAAAAATAAATAATTTGATGCTACAATGATTTTTTTAAGGAAAGTTAACAAAAGTAAACATAGAAACATTTCACCTATATCTCCTGTAAGAATGATATAGTCTATAAACACAAACAAGTAAAAATTAATGTTCTTTAAGAAGCATACTTTACTGGTCCATTTCTATGGATACTAAGACTGTTTCTTGAATCATTGTATTTTCCTCTGAATAGAGGTGGCAGAAGTTTTAACTTGCTAAGTGTTCAGCATTGATATTGGTTTGGACATGTGACATAACCTTCCTAATTATCAGTTTTTCTCATCTTTTAACTGGAGTCGATAATACCTGCCCTTCTTGTTCCACAAGGCTAGTGTACCACATGAATCAAGATCTATAAAAATAAGTGGTGATCAAGGAAGAAGGAGACAATTTTAACAAGAAAGAGAGTTCCAGCTGAATCTTATTTTTAGTTGAGGAAGTGCAGTGAGTTTCTCTATACATTTTTTTCTAACCCATGTTTGTGAGATTCACTGTTCTCATTAAAATATGGCCTTGGAGAAGGGCTTAGCAGTTGTAAGATCTGAGACTCTAAATGATCCCATTGTTTATTTCAGATGGATTTCACATATTCCTCCTTGGTTTTCTGCTATCTCTTTGTTATTTATGCTTCATTATAAACCATGTTTTAGATGAACCCACAAACACAGAAGAATCAATAATTCAATATCTTTGGGGAAGTGGGTGGGTTCATTTGTAGCAATGAAAAATGTAGTAGGTATATTCCAGTTGTAAGGTCAGTTATATATTTCAAGTTTGTAGTTACTATAAATAGAAGCCAGAAGGAAAACGAAAACCCCATCTCCAAATCTCAGCATCCAAAATGCAATCTTGGTGACAACAGGGTTATTGTGGTAGAGGAAAGGGACCTGACTGATATTTTATACTCCTTCCTTTACTTATTGTTGAGTAGACATTGAGGACAGTGATAGAAACAGCAAGTAGCCCCATAGCAATGTCTCATGCCCCTCGTCAAGGACATCCTAAGTGCCAGGCGCAGTGCTGGGTGTTTACAAGCATTTCACATTTGCTTTCCTAACATCCCTGTCAGACATTCCTACTCTATTTTACAGACTGGGCAATGAGCTCGGAGAGGTGAAATACCTTACCAAAAGACACACATCAGGCAAGTAGAGATGGCAGGATATGAAGCCAGATCAATTTGATTGCAAAATCCAAACAGTTTGAAGCTCTACATTGCACTGTCACCCTTCACCCCCCCGAAACTGTGGCTGCCTTTTTAATTTGTATTTCAAAATACTAAATTCTTGTGTAGTTCACTGAAATCTCAGTTCTCTGCATTGTTTCAGGTTTTTTTTTTTTTTTTTTTTTTTTTTTTTTTTTTTTTTTTTTTCACAAAAAGAAAGGAAAACAGGAAGGAGGGTAGGGAGAAAGAAAAGCTCACTTAGGTCAAATCAGTTTTTGAGGGTTTTAGTTCTTATTTCTCAACAGGATGATATACTTCTGTTTTAAAAAATTATCTGTTCTCCTTCTGTAACCAATTTGTTAATCATGTTTTGGTGACTGACTTTTGGGCACATTTCCCAGAAACTTTAAGGCAACCCTTTATAAACACTAATAAGTCTGCATGCAGAAGAAGCCTATTATTATTCATGGACAGTATTACGTAGAATTAAACTTTTGGAAACTGCACCAAACACATTCAGCTAGACATGAAAGTAAGCTGAATTTCCATTTGGTTTGCTTCTTGCTGAGCCTTCAAATTATAAAGTGAAGCAAAGCCAAAAGATTAATACAATGAAAACAAAGATTGGGAAATTAAATGACACGATGCAATTTTCTGCCTCATCGGGCTGGCACCAATAATATGCGAAGGAAAGTCTGCTTAGTGTCGGTTAGCTGCTGTATAAATGCAGGACAATCAGTCTCCTTCTCGAGGGAGACTATTTTCTTGAATCATATAGCCATTGACTCTTCCAATTACCAGAGCCCCCACGCACAGTTCGGCTTTATCTATTTTTTTAACTTGCTGCTGTACTCTGCCAAGGTATTATCATTATTAGCGTTTACACAGGTACATGCTTTTACCTTATCTGAAATATTTTAGCGATAGCTTCAGAGTGTATATAAAAACCTGGAGCCTACCGCCACAATTATAATTCAATAATAACAATATTTTGGAAAATGGGTCTTTATGGGCAGTTGGAGGCCATAATGGAGTATCTTTAAATCACAGCTATCAGAGGAACATTAGCTCATGGTTGATGTCTCACATTTGGGCCTCTGTTGACATGCTACTCATAATGTATCATTGCTGATCATTGTCAAGATTTGTTTTAAAGTGATCTGGGTAATAAGAAATGGCTCTAAGCCACCCCTAATGTTATTTGAAATTACTTTTATCACAGTTGTATTCAAAGGCTGTCATGTTTATACTACCAAAATTCTCCAGACCATTCAGAAGTCCTCTGGAGACTTAAATTGTGCATTAACTTTCAAATCTCCCTTTAACTCTGCCAGACAATATAAACCAGTCAACACTAATCCTCTTCTGCAAAGTGTGGTGCACCATATTTTATCTGAAGAAGGAAAATAAAGAACAGATTGCTGCAGGCCCCCAGCACCTTGGAGAGAGATTGTTCTCTCTGATATCACTTCTGGGTTATCTGCAGACAACAAACTTGAGTTTAGAGGACTTGCCCCATGATCCAAGGCCTTCAATAGGCTTCTTGCCCATTTTTTCCAAAAGCAAATTCTTTCTAAAGGGAAACGTGTGTGTGTGTGTGTGTGTGTGTGCACATATTTGTTTCTATTCATTGCAGTAACAGAGGGAAGAATATGCAAAGGAAGTAATATTTACCACAGTTGATAATCAACTCTCTACTTGTTTCATAGACTCTACTTAGTTATTCCACTCTGGAATTTTCTATAAAAACTCATTTTTAGAAATCAGTTTTAGACTTTTTTTTCCCCTTTGGATTTCTCAAGTGTCTCTGGAGATACTGATTTCAAATTTTCTATTTAAACAATCAAAATGCTTAAAAGATGTGTAAAGTTCTTTCAAATAATGACAAATGGAAACTAAAGCTGCCCTGTGGTCAAACATCCAGAAATGGAAAGGAAACAATTGGAATGAATCATATGTACTGGAGCAGAGTGAAGAGAAAGGACCCTTATAGTTGCCAGATTTTTTTCCTGTTTCCTTTTACTTTTTGCTGCTTTTTTTTAAAAAATAAAAAGGTAGATGTTAGAATTTTAGAATTATTAGCTTAACATTCACTCCATTTTTGTAAAACAACATGCCTTGTTTTTTTCTGGCTGCCGTCTAATTTGTATCTTGCTTACCTCCCAAATATGGTTGGGATGAAGGTAGTCAAAACCATCTGTATTTGAGACTCTCTGATGTGGTAATTTTGAAACGTGATAGTCAGCCTTGAAAATAATGAAGCTGAAATATTGCATTTCTCATCCCGGCTCTTCTCATTATTATTATTTTTTCTTCTTAATGGAAATAAACCACCTTTACCCTAGAAAAAGAATACTTCACGTTTTGTACAAAATTCTGAAATGAATTTAGGAGCGACATTATTTCACTTGAGAGAAATGCACTGAAATGTGTAATCTCACCTTTTGGGGACTTAATTGAGTGCACAGAGACTGAAGAATTTCTTTTTGGTTTATTATTAAAATGAAAGCTTCAGGTTTTCCTCACTGCCTTTCTTGAGACAGTTTGGCGTGGGTAAGTGCATGGGTTCTGGAGTATGATGGCCCTGATTTGAATCTGGCTTCCACCACTTAGAGCTATTGGCCTTGGGTGAGTTACTACATCTCTCTGTGCCTTGGTTTCTTCAGCTCTCAGATGGGGATAATAACAGAACCTTTATCACAAAGCCGTTGTGAGTACAAATTGAGTTAATACACTTAAAGTGCTTAGAACAGTGTCTGTCTCTTTTCTCAGATGTTTTTCGTGGTCTGAATCTTCCTAAATAATAAAATAGTTCAAGAAAAATAAACGTTAATAAAATGATGGCGACAAGCCCCTAATGATCAGTAACAGTTTTCTGGGCTGTAAATGTTCTTTTCGATTTTTCTTTATACAATATTTCAGGGGCTCTTGATGCTTTCATTACCTTAGTGGAAGAAAAAGAAGGAATGAAATGCAAAAGCATAATGGGCAAATTTTTAATAGAATGTCTTCCCAGATGAAGGAGCATTACAAGTGCTTCAGTCTTCAACATAATCTATGGTTGCTGAACTTAATAATAAAATGCGTTTTGACTTCATCTACTTTTTTTGTTCATTTGAAGAGAAACATGATCCTTGGTGCACCATCAAGAAAAAAAGTTTTATAAAATTTCAAGGGACTAAAATGCTTCTACAGTGGTACAAATTTGTTATAAAAAGAATATAATCCCGAGAAGGGAAATAAAATATGGAAAGATTTTGAGATGTTTCTTCACTTTCTGGAGAATATCTAACTATGTCCTCTAGTTATTACTAAAAAGCTTTTGTATAGGACCAATGGTAGAAATTGCTATAATTTATTTGATTCCAGCTGAGTTTTTGCTAAATCAATTATCTCTAATGTGTGTAACTTGATATGGATGTCCTTATTCTCAGCCCTCGTGAAACGTTTTTCTGTAATGTGTTGATTTTTCTGTTTCTATGACAATGATGAAATTATAAGGATTTTTTTCCCCTTGAAAATGTAAAACTATTGGCAGAACCTAAAAGCCGCTAGGATTAATTTTTATTTAAATTAAAATATGTTTTGATGATGACTGTAAATGACACTGGTAAAATCATCACTTGACTTTTGGCTCATGAAAGCATACTTTGAACTACAATTTCAGGATGCTGATGGTGGTTCAAAAAAGAGAATGCTTTCATTTTCACTTCATTCACACTCCATTGAGCTATAGAAACAGGAGTTAATCCTGCAAGAGTAGTAATTTTCAAGTAAATAACCCCAAGAACCCCGGTCAGACTACCCTAAGGTTTTTTAGTCATAGTTTATGAAGTTTAGACTTTTGCTTCAATCAGTCCATCAATTACTGAAGGGTTAAAGATGAGCTTTGGAAAAGGAAGAGAGGGAGTTTTGGTGGCCATTTCCTCAAGCTTTTAGCATTCCTGCATGGCAGGTTGAGTCACACCCGTCTTTATTAAATGATGCATAATTCAGTGATAAATTGGCTTAGCTCTGCCTGTTACAAGTTGGTCTTGAGGTGTTACAGGGGTCAGCATAGAGGCACCGTGGCTGTTTCATGTCATTAGTTTTCTTTGAGTTGCAATGTGTAACTACTCTAACACATGTCTTTCATTAGTGGCTACAATGCATGCTTTGTGTGTGAACATCCTTAGATGGTAAAAGCCAATTTAGAGTGTTCTCACCTTCCTTTTATGCCAGTGAATTCCATCAGCCTCACATGTGTGTGAAGCTAAAGGCTTTTGTGGTGGGGTCAGGTTCATTTCCCATTTGCATTGCATCCTGCCTGGCTGATCCTGGCTAGAAGCTCTCTCTGAAGTTAATGGGTGTTGAGCACTGAATAAGACCATAGTGTCAACTTGCCAAACTTCCTCTTCTGTGGAGTTCAGAAAGCTCTTATAATCCCACTTCCGTTATAAAGCTTTCTTTTGCTAAGTGGAAGACAGTGAATTATTTTCTTCCATTAACTCAGATATA
Organism: Rhinopithecus roxellana; assembly: GCF_007565055.1. Lineage (NCBI taxonomy): Eukaryota > Metazoa > Chordata > Mammalia > Primates > Cercopithecidae > Rhinopithecus > Rhinopithecus roxellana. Next base: position 78,476,492 of record NC_044552.1, read on the forward strand.
AAACCCAGACTTTTGTTTTCTATCAACACATATACCCCTTGCCCGCCCCCCTACTGGTCCAGATACTACTAACAATGCAATTAGCTTTTGTTAAGGTCTCTGTGTGTGCAAGTAGTTACCTACATGTTAGTATGTTCCTTTTGGACAGATAGATCCTCAGTTACTACAAAGCTAGAACTTGTAAACTCATCTTGTAGAGTGTCTACAGTAATAGTGAACACATGTACATTTTATAAAATGATGAAGATCATGATTTCTCTGTCACTCAATCTCCACCTCTTCCTTAGACTTGTTTTCCTAGTTTAGATTAGATTTGTTTGGAAAAAAAGAAGTTTAGCTGAAATAGGGGAGTCTCTGTGAGAATATGGCTTTGAGTCGGACCAATAGGGGTTCGCACCCGGGCCCTATTCCTTCTTACCTATGTGGTAATCTCATGTCATTATCTGAGTCTCTGTTTTCTCAGTTGCAAAATGGATATTATTCCTCTCCTGGAGTTGTTGTAACTATTAAATGAGATATTATACAAAAATGTTCCCAGGGAGGTTCCTGACACACAGTCAGCACTCATTCATTCATTCATTTATCAAGTATTTTGAAGACCATGTTCCAGGCACTGCTCTAAGCAGGGAGGATAAAGGAGACAAAAAGAAAATTATCATAGTGAGAAGAGAAAGATAATAAACATAGCAAATAAGTGTACTATATTATATATTAGACAGTAAGTGGTATGCAGAAGAACAACATAGATTATGGGGTATGGCAGTTCTAATGCCATAGGAGATTCAGGAAAGGCTTCTTTGGGGAAACAGCATTTGAGTACAGACTGAGAGGTTGGTAAACTGTGTGGATATGTGGGGGAAGAGCATTCAAGAAAGAGGGAACAGCTAATGGAAGAAGTGTCCATTGAGGTTGGGGCAAGAGTGCAGGAGATGAGACAAAAGGGGTGGCTTCACTTAGGACCTTTAGGACACTGTGAGGACATGAGCTTTTATTTGAAATGGAGAGTCATTGGAGAGTTTTGACCAGAGAAATAACATGATTTGATTTCAGTGTGTTCAGTTGAGTTCTCCTAGAAACAGACTCTGAGATGTATAGTTGCAGGCAGTAGATTTATTTTGGGAATGTTCTTAGGAGCAATACCTCTGAGGGAGTGAGAACACAGGATGGAGCACAGAGAGAAGCTGAAATGGAATGCTGCTGCAACAGAGGCTTCCACCGATCCACAGGGAATCCTGTGGCAGAGTCCAGAGTTGTCCCAAATAGAGACAAAGGGATGGAGCTTTTGTATCATCACATTGACCAGTCATTGTTTACACCTCAGAAAAAGGCATTAACTTCAGGAGGCAGCTCCCTTAGAGTGAGGACAATTCCCAGAAGGGGATTCAAATGTAAGCCATTGGCAGCCAATGCTTTTGGCTGCTGGGGTAGTGAGTGCCTCAGTCCTGAAAGGAGGAATCTGAGTGAGGCCCCACAGCACGAGGTTTTATCAAGACTAGGCTCGCTGCTATCACAGGGGGAAAGGGTGAAAGGAAGATGACCAGTTCATAGGCTATTGCAGAACTCCAGAAGAGAAGTGATAGTGGTTTGGACCAGTGTGGTGGTGTGGTGGAGATGAGATACAGGATTCTGGATACATTTTGAGTGGAGTGCTGACAGGATTTGCTGATGGATTAGATGAAGGGTATGAAAGCAAGAAGGGAGTCAAGGATAATTCCAAGGTTTTTGGTCTGAACAATTGTAAAGATAGTGTTTCCATTAAGGGGTGTGGGGAAGACTGAGAGAAGTAGGCTTGGGAGAGGGGGAATCGGGAGCTCAATTTTAGACAGGTTGAGTCAGACTTGCCTATTAGATATCCAAGTGGGTGTATTCAGTAGGCGTCTGGATAGATGAGTTTGATCTGGAGAGGTATTTTTGGAATCCTTGGCATACACATGGTATTTAAGACTATGAAACTGGATGAGATCACCAAATGCAGTGAATACATAAGACACATTCTAGGAATGCTCCCTGAGATCTAGATTCCTTTGGCTACCTTTATGATTAATAAGTTACCACCTTAGGAAAAGAAGATCCTTCCCCAGCAAGCTATGGGGATCCACTTATAGAAAGATATAGAAAGATAGTGGTAGATGGAATAATGGTCCCCCCACCCTGCAAAATATTAATGTCCTAATCCCCAGAACTGCTGATTTTTTTTTTGTTTTTGGTTTTGAGACAGGGTCTCACTTTGTCACCCAGGCTGGAGTGTAGTGGCATGATCTTTGCTCACTGCTGCCTTGACCTCCTGGGCTCAAGTAATCCAACTGCTTCAGCCCACCAAGTAGCTGGGCCTACAGGTGCACACCACAATGCCTGGCTAACCTTTTTTTTTTTTGTATTTTTTGTAAAGATGGGGTTTCGCCATGTTGTCAAGGCTAGCCTCGAGCTCCTGAGCTCAAGTGATCCTCCCACCTTGGCCTCTCAAAGTGCTAGGACTACAGGTGTAAGCCACCACACCTGGCTTTGAATATATTATTTTACATGGCAAAAGGGGCTTTGCAGATGTGGTTCAGTTAAGGATCTTGAGATAGGAAGATTATCCTGGATCATCAGTGCAATCATAATGTTTCTTGAAGGAGGGCAAGAGGATCAGAGCCAGAGAAGGAAATGTGATGGAAGCAGAGGTTAAAGTGATGTGCTTTGAAGATGGAAGAAAAAGCCACAAAACAAGGAATGCAGGCAGTTTCTCTAGGCTGGAAAAGGCTAGAGCTTCCAGAAGGTGGGTAGCTCTTTGAATACCTTGATTTTAGATTATAAAACTAATTTCAGACGTCCAGTCTCCCGAACTATAAGATAATAAATTTGTATCGTTTTAATGCAGTAAGTTGTTACAGCACAAATTGAGCTAAATACAATTGGCTTTGCCCTGTCTTGCCACAAAATTTAGGACCAAAATTTTGTGTTGGGGAATTAGGAATAGGTAACTGTTAGGGATCTAAAATACTGATATTTGCTTGTAAATTAAAATTCCTTTCAAATGTTATATCTCTGGATCTATGTATCTATGTATCTATGTATCTATGTATCTATGTATCTATGTATCTATCTATCTATCTATCTATCTATCTATCTATCTATCTATCTATCTATCTATCTATCTATTGACCTACCTGCCTACATACCTGTCTATCCTACTATCTATTATCTATCATCATCCATCCATCCATCCATCCATCCATCCATCCATCCATCCATCCATCCAGCTATATGTCTGATAAATTAAAAAAAAAAAAAACTTAAATAATTGTTACAAATTGCCTAGTTCTCTAGGATAGTAATACCACTTGGTGAATGTAAGACTTACACCATATTGGCTAAAGATCACTACTTCCCTTTTAAATATATCAGATAGATAATACATAAGATCTACAAACAGAGAGAAAATTTAATAACTTACTTTGTGTTTCCTTAGGTGTGCTTTATGATTTACTTACAAAATCTTCATTTGTGTGGGGGTCTTCTCTGAAAGGTATCTAGTCAATTTGTGCTTGCCAACATTAATGATGCTAAAAGTAAAATGTAAAATTGGCAGACATTATTTTGCTTTGCATTTTAGTTTAAATTAGTGAGATTTAGTTCTATCGTTGGATTTTGGAAAAGTTTTTAAAAAAATTGTATTGGCTACTGCATTTCTTTGCTTTCTAAGAGACTTAGAATTTTTACCTTCCAATTATTCCGAATATGAGACTCAGTGGAGCAAGTGGTTAAGGGCATAAGTTTTGGAATCAAGTAGTACTAATTTTAGTGCATGATTTTGGCCACACACTGGCATGGGCAAGTTATTTTACTGCTCTGAGGCTCAGTTTCCATGTCCATAAAATGGGAATCATAATTTCTTCCATATAGGTGTGTTCCTTATGGGTCAAGTAAGGGAATGTATGTAAGCTCAGTGCTTGGAACATAGTAAATACTTAAGAATGGTGGCTCTAATGATAGTTATTATTATTCTTCCATAGTAGCTGAATTAGGAACAGAAGCCTCAAAATCTATGTGAGAATTTATGCCCCTGTGCCCTTTAATTTTAATAATCCATATATCTGGCCATTGGTATTCTGCCCACCAATTTTATAGGCTGGTTAACCCTGGTTGCTGGGCACTTCCAGCAGCATTACATTGTCATACATGTCACAGACAGTGCAGGGAAAGAAGAGTTCACCGCCTCCAGAGGCACATTCTTCACCTGATCCTCTACCATAAAATTTGCTTCATCTCTGAAGGATCCCTTGGTTATATTTTTATTTTATAGCACCCTGCATTGACCATTTTGCAAAATAATGATGCTCTTCTTATCAGCTCATCTTCTGCCAGTGGGTAATTTATCTGAATGGGTTCTTTCAGCATCAATATATACAGTACAGGTGTAGGTGAGGCATTGGCTGTAATAACAGTGGGCCGTGGTGCAGCGGGCAGGATTTAAAGTACCCATTGCTTACACCAGTGAAATGGATGCTAAGCAGAGTTTGCTATTTTCTAGAAGGGAAAACATCTGGAACTAGGTACAAATTGTTCCCAGAAGAAAACACCTTTGAATGCTGGTGCTCATTTGGAAGTCTGGCTGGTATCCATATTTAAGCCTGTGCTCTGTTTATATCGTTTATGCTTCATAGAAAGGCAGCTTGGTATAATATAATCAGTTGTGTTTAGTAATTTTAAGGGGGAAAATACCCTAGACTATAACTCTTTTCTACCATTATCTTTTTTTCCCCCCATACTGAGAGAAGATACTACTATCAAGACTGCTTCAAGGAAAGGGTTAACTTTTATCCTACCCCCACATTTCCATCCCCTTTTCAAGTTAAAATGATTTTAAAAGTCCTTTAGGAAGATGCTTAAAGATCATCCTTGTGTCCATTTTCCAGTAGTTAGTATAAAGTGAGTATTTTTAAAAGCTCTACTTTCCACTGTCTTTGGGTGGGAGGGCAATGCAAGTTGTAAGAAGAGAAGGAAAGCATGTTGTTGAGGTTGGGGGAAGACTGTCACTTCCCCAAATTTCTGCATTTCCTCTCTTCTATGGACAGTTGGAAAACCTCTGTTGTAGATGATAAATTGAACTTTATTTTCTGCCTTTACATTTCTCCCCTACCTTTTATGTCTGCTTACTGTTAGCATGGAAAAAGTGAATGCATTTTAAGCTTAAAAAAATGTGAATTTTAAGTGAAAAAAAGTGAATTTGAAGCTTCCATCTAAGCCTAAAATATTTGAACTCCTTGTGTCAACTTTGGTGTCACTGGAGGCCATGCTGATCACCATCATAGCTAATGAAAGTCATTTGGTTTCCAAATATTTCTACATAGGAACATTTTAGTGAAGCTTTATGCATAACATTTTTTTTTTTTTTTTTTTTATTATACTTTAAATTCTAGGGTACATGTGCATAACGTGCAGGTTTGTTACATATGTATACTTATGCCATGTTGGTGTGCTGCACCCATCAACTCGTCAGCACCCATCAATTCATCATTTATATCATGTATAACTCCCCAATGCAATCCCTCCCTCCTCCCCCCTCCCCACTCCCCATGATAGACCCCAGTGTGTGATGTTCCCCTTCCCGAGTCCAAGTGATCTCATTGTTCAGTTCCCACCTATGAGTGAGAACATGCGGTGTTTGGTTTTCTCTTCTTGTGATAGTTTGCTAAGAATGATGGTTTCCAGCTGCATCCATGTCCCTACAAAGGACGCAAACTCATCCTTTTTTATGGCTGCATAGTATTCCATGGTGTATATGTGCCACATTTTCTTAATCCAGTCTGTCACAGATGGACATTTGGGTTGATTCCAAGTCTTTGCTATTGTGAATAGTGCCGCAATAAACATACGTGTACATGTGTCTTTGTAGTAGACTAATTTATAATCCTTTGGGTATATACCCAGTAGTGGGATGGCTGGGTCATATGGTACATCTAGTTCTAGATCCTTGAGGAATTGCCATACTCTTTTCCATAATGGTTGAACTAGTTTACAATCCCACCAACAGTGTAAAAGTGTTCCTATTTCTCCACATCCTCTCCAACACCTGTTGTTTCCTGACTTCTTAATGATTGCCATTCTAACTGGTGTGAGATGGTATCTCATTGTGGTTTTGATTTGCATTTCTCTGATGGCCAGTGATGATGAGCATTTTTTCATGTGTCTGTTGGCTGTATGAATATCTTCTTTTGAGAAATGTCTGTTCATATCCTTTCCCCACTTTTTGATGGGGTTGTTTGTTTTTTTCTCGTATATTTGTTTGAGTTCTTTGTAGATTCTGGATATTAGCCCCTTGTCAGATGAGTAGGTTGCAAAAATTTTCTCCCATTCTGTAGGTTGCCTGTTCACTCTGATGGTAGTTTCTTTTGCTGTGCAAAAGCTCTTTAGTTTAATTAGATCCCATTTGTCAATTATGGCTTTTGCTGCCGTTGCTTTTGGTGTTTTAGACATGAAGTCCTTGCCCATGCCTATGTCCTGAATGGTACTACCTAGATTTTCTTCTAGGGTTTTTATTGTATTAGGTCTAACATTTAAGTCTCTAATCCATCTTGAATTAATCTTCGTATAAGGGGTAAGGAAAGGATCCAGTTTCAGCTTTCTACTTATGGCTAGCCAATTTTCCCAGCACCATTTATTAAATAGGGAATCCTTTCCCCATTTCTTGTTTCTCTCAGGTTTGTCAAAGATCAGATGGCTGTAGATGTGCGGTATTATTTCTGAGGACTCTGTTCTGTTCCATTGGTCTATATCTCTGTTTTGGTACCAGTACCATGCTGTTTTGGTTACTGTAGCCTTGTAGTATAGTTTGAAGTCAGGTAGCGTGACGCCTCCAGCTTTGTCCTTTTGACTTAGGATTGTCTTGGCAATGCGGGCTCTTTTTTGGTTCCATATGAACTTTAAAGCAGTTTTTTCCAATTCTGTGAAGAAAGTCATTGGTAGCTTGATGGGGATGGCATTGAATCTATAAATAACCTTGGGCAGTATGGCCATTTTCACGATATTGATTCTTCCTATCCATGAGCATGGTATGTTCTTCCATTTGTTTGTGTCCTCTTTGATTTCACTGAGCAGTGGTTTGTAGTTCTCCTTGAAGAGGTCCTTTACATCCCTTGTCAGCTGGATTCCTAGGTATTTTATTCTCTTTGAAGCAATTGTGAATGGAAGTTCATTCCTGATTTGGCTCTCTGCTTGTCTGTTGCTGGTGTATAAGAATGCTTGTGATTTTTGCACATTAATTTTGTATCCTGAGACTTTGCTGAAGTTGCTTATCAGCTTAAGGAGATTTTGGGCTGAGACGATGGGGTTTTCTAAATATACAATCATGTCATCTGCAAACAGGGACAATTTGACTTCTTCTTTTCCTAACTGGATACCCTTGATTTCTTTCTCTTGCCTGATTGCCCTAGCCAGAACTTCCAGCACTATGTTGAATAGGAGTGGTGAGAGAGGGCATCCCTGTCTTGTGCCAGTTTTCAAAGGGAATTTTTCCAGTTTTTGCCCATTCAGTATGATATTAGCTGTGGGTTTGTCATAAATAGCTCTTATTATTTTGAGGTACGTTCCATCAATACCGAATTTATTGAGCGTTTTTAGCATGAAGGGCTGTTGAATTTTGTCAAAAGCCTTTTCTGCATCTATTGAGACAATCATGTGGTTCTTGTCTTTGGTTCTGTTTATATGCTGGATTACGTTTATTGATTTGCGAATGTTGAACCAGCCTTGCATCCCAGGGATGAAGCCCACTTGATCATGGTGGATAAGCTTTTTGATGTGCTGCTGAATCCGGTTTGCCAGTATTTTATTGAGGATTTTTGCATCAATGTTCATCAGGGATATTGGTCTAAAATTCTCTTTTTTTGTTGTGTCTCTGCCAGGCTTTGGTATCAGGATGATGTTGGCCTCATAAAATGAGTTAGGGAGGATTCCCTCTTTTTCTATTGATTGGAATAGTTTCAGAAGGAATGGTACCAGCTCCTCCTTGTACCTCTGGTAGAATTCAGCTGTGAATCCATCTGGTCCTGGACTTTTTTTGGTGGGTAGGCTATTAATTGTTGCCTCAATTTCAGAGCCTGCTATTGGTCTATTCAGGGATTCAACTTCTTCCTGGTTTAGCCTTGGGAGAGTGTAAGTGTCCAGGAAATTATCCATTTCTTCTAGATTTTCTAGTTGATTTGCGTAGAGGCGTTTATAGTATTCTCTGATGGTAGTTTGTATTTCTGTGGGGTCAGTGGTGATATCCCCTTTATCATTTTTTATTGCATCTATTTGATTCCTCTCTCTTTTTTTCTTTATTAGCCTTGCTAGCGGTCTGTCAATTTTGTTGATCTTTTCAAAAAACCAACTCCTGGATTCATTGATTTTTTGGAGGGTTTTTTGTGTCTCTATCTCCTTCAGTTCTGCTCTGATCTTAGTTATTTCTTGCCTTCTGCTAGCTTTTGAATGTGATTGCTCTTGCCTCTCTAGTTCTTTTAATTGTGATGTTAGAGTGTCAATTTTAGATCTTTCCTGCTTTCTCTTGTGGGCATTTAGTGCTATAAATTTCCCTCTACACACTGCTTTAAATGTGTCCCAGAGATTCTGGTATGTTGTATCTTTGTTCTCATTGGTTTCAAAGAACATCTTTATTTCCGCTTTCATTTCGTTATGTACCCAGTAGTCACTCAGGAGCAGGTTGTTCAGTTTCCATGTAGTTGAGCGGTTTTGATTGAGTTTCTTAGTCCTGAGTTCTAGTTTGATTGCACTGTGGTCTGAGAGACAGTTTGTTATAATTTCTGTTCTTTTACATTTGCTGAGGAGTACTTTACTTCCAATTATGTGGTCAATTTTGGAATAAGTGCGATGTGGTGCTGAGAAGAATGTATATTCTGTTGATTTGGGGTGGAGAGTTCTATAGATGTCTATTAGGTCCGCTTGGTGCAGAGATGAGTTCAATTCCTGGATATCCTTGTTAACTTTCTGTCTCGTTGATCTGTCTAATGTTGACAGCGGAGTGTTGAAGTCCCCCATTATTATTGTATGGGAGTCTAAGTCTCTTTGTAAGTCTCTAAGGACTTGCTTTATGAATCTGGGTGCTCCTGTATTGGGTGCATATATATTTAGGAGAGTTAGCTCTTCCTGTTGAATTGATCCCTTTACCATTATATAATGGCCTTCTTTGTCTCTTTTGATCTTTGATGGTTTAAAGTCTGTTTTATCAGAGACTAGGATTGCAACCCCTGCTTTTTTTTGTTCTCCATTTGCTTGGTAGATCTTCCTCCATCCCTTTATTTTGAGCCTATGTATGTCTCTGCATGTGAGATGGGTCTCCTGAATACAGCAGACTGATGGGTCTTGACTCTTTATCCAGTTTGCCAGTCTGTGTCTTTTAATTGGAGCATTTAGTCCATTAACATTTAAGGTTAATATTGTTATGTGTGAACTTGATCCTGCCATTATGATATTAACTGGTTATTTTGCTCGTTAGTTGATGCAGTTTCTTCCTAGCCTCGATGGTCTTTACATTTTGCCAAGTTTTTGCGATGGCTGGTACCGGTTGTTCCTTTCCATGTTTAGGGCTTCCTTCAGGGTCTCTTGTAAGGCAGGCCTGGTGGTGACAAAATCTCTAAGCATTTGCTTATCTGTAAAGGATTTTATTTCTCCTTCACTGATGAAACTTAGTTTGGCTGGATATGAAATTCTGGGTTTAAAATTCTTTTCTTTAAGAACGTTGAATATTGGCCCCCACTCTCTTCTGGCTTGTAGAGTTTCTGCCGAGAGATCTGCTGTTAGTCTGATGGGCTTCCCTTTGTGGGTGACCCGACCTTTCTCTCTGGCTGCCCTTAAGATTTTTTCCTTCATTTCAACTTTGGTGAATCTGGCAATGATGTGTCTTGGAGTTGCTCTTCTGGAGGAGTATCTTTGTGGCGTTCTCTGTATTTCCTGAATTTGAATGTTGGCCTGCCCTACTAGGTTGGGGAAGTTCTCCTGGATGATATCCTGAAGAGTGTTTTCCAACTTGGTTCCATTTTCCCCCTCACTTTCAGGCACCCCAATCAGACGTAGATTTGGTCTTTTTACGTAATCCCATACTTCTTGCAGGCTTTGCTCATTTCTTTTTCTTCTTTTTTCTTTTGGTTTCTCTTCTCGCTTCATTTCATTCATTTGATCTTCAATCGCTGATACTCTTTCTTCCAGTTGATCGAGTCGGTTACTGAAGCTTGTGCATTTGTCACGTATTTCTCGTGTCATGGTTTTCATCTCTGTCATTTCGTTTATGATCTTCTCTGCATTAATTAGTCTAGCTGTCAATTCTTCCACTCTTTTTTCAAGATTTTTAGTTTCTTTGCGCTGGGTACGTAATTCCTCCTTTAGCTCTGATAAGTTTGATGGACTGAAGCCTTCTTCTCTCCTCTCGTCCAAGTCATTCTCTGACCAGCTTTGATCCGTTGCTGGTGATGGGCTGCGCTCCTTTGCAGGGGGAGATGCGCTCTTATTTTTTGAATTTCCAGCTTTTCTGCCCTGCTTCTTCCCCATCTTTGTGGTTTTATCTGTCTCTGGTCTTTGATGGTGGTGACGAACTGATGGGGTTTTGGTATAGGTGTCCTTCCTGTTTGATAGTTTTCCTTCTGACAGTCAGAAGGACTCTCTGTTGGTCTGTTGGAGATTGCTTGAGGTCCACTCCAGACCCTGTTTGCCTGGGTATCAGCAGCAGAGGTTGCCGAAGATAGAATATTGCTGAACAGCGAGTGTACCTGTCTGATTCTTCCTTTGGAAGTGTCCTCTCAGGGGTGTACTCCACCCTGTGAGGTGTGGGGTGTCAGACTGCCCCTAGTGGGGGATTTCTCCCAGCTAGGCTACTCAGGGGTCAGGGACACACCTGAGCAGGCAGTCTGTCCGTTCTCAGATCTCAACCTCCGCGTTGGGAAATCCGCGGCTCTCCCCAAAGCTGTCAGACAGAGTCGTTCGCGTCGGCACCGGCTCCCGCTACTTCCCCTGTTGGTCTTCAGCTGTGCGCTGTCCCCAGACGTGGAGACTACAGAGACAGGCAGGCTTCCTTGAGCTGCTGTGAGCTCCACCCAGTTCGAGCTTCCCAGCGGCTTTGTTTACCTACTTAAGCCTCAGCAATGGCGGGCGCCCCTCCCCCAGCCTCGCTGCTGCCTTGCGGATAGATCGCGGCAGACTGCTGTGTTAGCAGTGAGGGAGGCTTCGTGGGCGTGGGACCCTCCCGGCCAGGTGTGGGATATATTCTCCTGGAATGCCTGTATGCTTACAGCGCAGTATTCGGGTGGGAGTTACCCGATTTTCCAGGTGTTGTGTGTCTCAGTTCCCCTGGCTAGGAAAACGGATCCCCTTCCCCCTTGCGCTTCCAGGTGAGGCGATGCCTCGCCCTGCTTCAGCTCTCGCTGGTCAGGCTGCAGCAGCTGACCAGCACCGATTGTCCGGCACTCCCTAGTGAGATGACCCCAGTACCTCAGTTGAAAATGCAGAAATCACCGGTCTTCTGTGTCGCTCGCGCTGGGAGTTGGAGACTGGAGTTGTTCCTATTCGGCCATCTTGCTCCGCCCCAACTATGCATAACATTTAAATTATCCTTTAACCAATTCCGATGATTAATTTTATCCTTCCAGTATTCTCAGTCCCCATCCCCCTTCCCACCCCCATTCCTGCCCTTCTGCCAGGTTTCCTAACATAGATACTCAGGAACAGCCAATCTAATATATTACTTGGATCTCGGTTTTTCTTAAGGAATTGATCTGCTCTTCTGTCTCACACCCTCTGTGGCTACCTTTTGTTCTTCTTTGGCTCTGTAATCATGTTGAATAGAGCAGTAGATTCACAGCTTATGATTGTGAGAGTTAAAGAACAGTGTCTCACTGTTAAGGCAAGGGATAATGACTTAAAGCATTTGCCAGTGTTTGTTATGAATTACACAACAGCACTTGTACATGCGGAGGGTTGCAGTGCAACTGCAGAGAGTAATCAAGCTGAGTTTCCCATGGGACAAGACATCATGGGTGTATTTACTAATGAATGGATAGTTTCCTGTACTCCAAGGAGACTGTGACTTCCTTCCAAAGACCTATATGTGTGATCCTCATGGTGAAAAGGAATTTCTCAGAAATGGGAGTCTAGGGAAATAATAATCATTTCTTTATGCTGCAGAGACTTGGGTGAATATTCATTAAGCTTGTTAAAAATTCATAACTTGTGAGAAGAAGTTTTAAGGCAGTTTTTGTTCGGTTGTGAATATAATTATGCCTTCAACTAGCAATTGAGGTATAAATAATTCACTTTTGAGCATTTTGTCATTAGTTGAGACATAAATACTGGATCAAGGATTTCAATGATAGAGTTTCCATTAGACTTCATGCTTTGTATTGCTATTTTTCCTCTGATGCAATTAAAACACTCCTAAATATACTCAAACATATGTGTGGGTATAAACACAAATGCTCACATAAGTAGGACTATCATGCACTATGTCCAACTTCAAAAAGGCTAAACATTTAATAAACAGGGCAACTCTGTCATGAATTCTGTTTCCTGATGAGATAAACAATGACTCTTAATTAGAAGCTAAAATTTTTAATTAAGATGATTCTGCAGTAATTATCCCAGTTGTCTGCTTCACTGGATTTTAATGAAAAAGATTGATTAGGTATAAAACTAGTAGCGTAATTAAACATTCAGGGTTGCGCTGGCCACTGAGGTGAGAGTAATGTGATTAAACCCTAGCGTACATTCCTTAACAAAGTATTTTAGACAGTCAAATTTGGTGTAGTGTCTGAAAGCTTCATTTTTATGTGTAGCTTCAACATCTTAAGGTTAAAAACAGATTCAGCCACAACTGATTTATTTATGCAAAAATATTTATTGAGCACTTACTATGCGCTGAAGCCATGCAGTGGTGTAAGGCATGATCTTTGGAATTAAATACATTTGTCCAACGTCTCGGTTCTTTTGTTTAGAAGACTTGGGATATTGGAAAGGCCCTATAACCTCTGGGCACAATAGTTGTACTATCTACAAAAGGAGATAATTAATACTTTATGTGGCCATTGAGTTTGTAAATGAGTCAGTACATGTTCCTACCACAGTTCTGGTACTGGGTAGATGCCTATAAATAGGGGCTATTATTACTCTTTCCCTTATTTAAAAAAATGTTCTATAATTTCTTTCAATCAGTCACAGTAAATATGGTGTGCAGATTCCTACTGGTTTATAGAAAACTTAAGCAGAGGCAAAAATGATGTTGATAGGTGATGCTGAGGACTTAAAACATGATGATATTATCTTTGCAACAGTAATAAACAGATGTTAGAAGTTCAACAAGTTAATAATTTCAAAATTTGAAGGAAATTATTTCTCTCTTTTTTGCCTTAGTAAGTCACTTCCTGGAAATGCAGGAAAACTGGCTTCTGGAATTGCTTCATTTTCTTATTTGCTTTAGACTGCAGGGTTTAATGAACAAATTTCTGCATTTGTAAGGATCAATCCACATTATCTCAATTAGTCTCTGTTGGCTGGGGATACTTTATTTGCCAGGAAGTAGGAATGAGTGAAGAATGTGTGTACAGTATTGGACAGATTAATCCAGTCTAGCTTTGTAGACATATCCTAACTTTACAATCCTGGTCTCCTTGACCCTGTGCTGTAACTATCTGAGTTAGCCACCTACAGACAGAACAAACACTGTGTGACTAGGCATGAGTGAAGCGGAAATTCAGAATAATTGAGGTAGTTAGAGGTTAATCACCAAGTACTTCATAGAGTACAGAGGGAGTTGCAGGCAATTTGGACCATGAAGTGGTACAATTTCTGTGCCAGTGAGGTTCTAAGGCATCCTTAAATATTAAGATTATGAGCACTGCATTTATAGCCAGACCGTCAAATCCAGCCTAGACCTAGATTTGAAACTCAGATCCTTGATTTACAAATAGTATAAACTTGTGCAAGATAGTTTTCCTTTCTAAGACGTTTTTATCAAATGGAATAATCTATGTAAAAAATAACAAATCATGCAAAACATGATTTATTCATTCGTATATTTGTCAGTTTATTGACTACTATGTATATGGTAGCCAATATATACAATATATACAATTTATATATATATAAAAACAGTGACCAGCAGTGAAAATTCAAACATAAATGAGACACACTCATACCTTCAAGGAGCTTTCGACTAACTAGTATATAATTCAACAGAAAATTACCATGTAGAGTGGTAACAACTTGGTTTAGCAAGTAGTTAGATGCACTATGGATGGCTTTGGGAGAGAGTGAAGAGCTGTCATTGGCAAGACTTGTTTATAAATGGACAATTAATTCTAAATCTGATGAGTTGTATGAATCTAGACCAGAGAATGGGGAATATTTTCCTTCTGGGCCTCCTGGGTCACCTAGTTCATGGTGCACAGTAAGCTCCACCAGAATTTCATAAGGATTCCACTAAACTTGAACTCGAGGCTACCACCTGCATATCTGGGGGTTCCTTATGCCACTAGGGGAATATATAAAAATGAGGAGTGTGTGTTTGGCTGGTTTGTTAATCTTACCAAGGAGAAATAGTACTTCCTGCTTTTTGTAAAAATAAACAAGTACCAGATCTTAAATAAATATTTTCTAATAGATGTTGCTGCGGCCAGCTCATTAATATTCTTTCACAATTGTATTTTCAGCGTGGTGATAGTGGTTAGGTGACCGTTTGGTCTAAAGGTTACAGAATGACAAAAAACAGGCGTGGATGATTTCATAAGAAACTTAGCGAAGAAATGGATATCACCTAGAGACAGGTTTTTAAGACTGGCAGTCAGCTTCTGAGGAAGCCTGGCCAATTTATCATTGCTAAACTTGACATTAAGTTGCTATCTTCTTGGGGAACATTTGAGATTGTATATATGGTGATTGAATTATATTAAGGGTGGGACTCTTTTAACCTTCAGAAACAAGGTGAAGGTTGCTTGTGTCAAGCACATTGCATGTGCAACACAAAGGAAATCAGGCCATGAGCTAGGAGAGTCCACAAGGAGGTTCTCTTATGAGGTGGGCAATTCAGTTGCCATGACCTCTGTTACTGAGACAGCAAAGACAAGGAAGCTCAGCTCAGCCTTTTTCTTGTGTGGGCATCTGGACACAGGATGCTGGTGCCTTTTCCATTCTTCTCTCCCATTTTCTGGTATTTCGTTTTCAGAAAAGACCATACTATATACTCATTCTACTTACAAGGTTGCTGCCTGCAAAGCAGAATAGTGGAGGTCAGTAATGTTACTATCCTTTTAAAAAATATTTTATTTTTATATTTAAGAGACAGAGCCTTGCTCTGTCACCGAGGCTGGAGTGCAATGGTGCAATCATAGCTTGTTACAATCTTGAACTCCTGGGCTTAAGGAATCCTCCCGCCTCAGCCTCAGCTAGGACCACTGGCATGCACCACCACATCCAGCTATTTTTTTTTTTTTTTTTTTTTTTTTTTGGAGATGCAGTGTCTCACTATATTGCGTAAGCTCGAGTGATCCTCCCACCTTGGCCTCCCAAAGTGCTAAGATTTCCTGTGGGAGCCACCATGCCCAACTGTTACTATTTTATATGAACTTTTTTGGAGTAGGTGTTGGTTCATTATTTCAATTTCTGAAATATAGGAAAAGTAATTTAGGAAACCTACTTGAGATGGAAGGATCCCAACATTAGAAGATTCTCAGTAATTCATCAGTTTTGAACTCAAAAGCCACTTACTTT
Organism: Rhinopithecus roxellana; assembly: GCF_007565055.1. Lineage (NCBI taxonomy): Eukaryota > Metazoa > Chordata > Mammalia > Primates > Cercopithecidae > Rhinopithecus > Rhinopithecus roxellana. The sequence continues at coordinate 78,492,218 of NC_044552.1, forward strand.
TTGTTATGTTAATATGGAAAAAAAGTTAGTTCATAACCTGGTCATTTCTGCTCACAAAATTTTTTAAAATAAATATTCGTATCACTTATTTTGCAAAACAGAATATTCCAGCTTGTGGCACTCAACAGTTAATTACTGATACTCCTCTCGTAGGTATCAGCAAATGGGATAACAGATGGGAAGTGAGTGACTGTTTTATGTTAGTGCCTAATTAGAATGGAGTTTTTATTTATTAATATAAAAGATTACTAATGTATAGTTATAAATTACAGACACATGGATATTTTATTAAAGCGCAGAATTGAGGTGTTATTTATAAAAATGTATCTATCGTTAATATAACTCTCGTAATAATGTTACTGAATTGCAACTGGTTGGAATGTGTCTTTATTTCCTAGCAGTCTGTGAGCTCCCTGAGGCAAGAATAGACATAGTAGACATTCAGTAAATTGTGTAGAAATGAATTGCTTTAAGTTATAATGATGTGCTTGTCATCACAGAATCACACTTAGAAACCTAAGAATTTATATTTAAATTCCTCACATAATTTGTAGCCAGTCTGTTGTTACCTGGGTGGTTGATTAATATGGCATATGAATTTATGTTCTTTTCATATCTGACTGTGACTTTTTTCTTTTGCTTCAAAATTTTAGCATTAAATATACTTTAATTGATAATATGCTTAACTTAAACATGCTTTATTTCTAATAGTCTCTCAATCTAAATTTACAGGTTTCAAGAAATTTGAATGTTTCATGATCCCTGGTTGCAGTGAACACTATTGATATTGTCAGTATACCTTTAAAAATGTGATTATACTGAATACATGAACTTTAATGACCTGCTATGTACAACTGCTTAAAGGAGTGGCTTTTGAGTGAAGTTAATGTGTATTTACCTTCTTTCCCTGATTATAGTTTTCTCCCATCAATCTAGTCTATAACCCAGTGAGGGCTGTGACTGGATTTATTATAAAAATAAGTAAAATTGTAAAAAATTCAGCTATAACTTGGAGCCACAGGATGCACACACACACACACACACATACACACACACACACACACACACACACACACAGGCTTGAGGAAAATTAAAGGCTTCAGGCAAATTAAAGTTTGAAAACATAAATTATATGCTAAGCTGGTCTCTACATGCAGTGGAGAAAGTTCTGTAAGGAAGGCTATAATATTTGGAAGAAACCATTGCTGTGATCTTTCTATGCATAATTAAAAGACCAGAAATATGATACATTTAGGTAAATAAATACCACAGAGACAAAAAATCTATATTTTCCTTACTGTATAAACAAAAGCAGAAATAAGGTGAAATTTTTTCAGTATGATGTTAGATGCATATAGATTTTATGACTCATTAGTGGGTAGTGTTTATATGTCTGTTCTAAAGGTTTTTAAAAATTTAGCTGATGGCTATTGTCTTTACTAAGCAAGCATGTTGGATAAAAATCAAGTTCTTGGGTTGGGTGTGTTAGCTCATGCCTGTAGTCCTAGCACTTTGGAAGGTTAAGGTGGGAGGATTGCTTGAGGCCAGAAGTTTGAGATAAGCCTGGGCAACATAGGGAGACCTGGTCTCTACAAAAAGTAAAAAAGTCAGCTGGGCATGGTAAAAGTCAGCTACCGATCTGCAGTACCAGCTACTACGGAGGCAGAGGTGGGAGCATAGCTTGAGGCTGGGAAGTGAAGGTTGCGGTGAGGTGTGACTGTGCTAGTGCACTCATGCCTGGGTGACAGCACAAGACCTGTCTTGAAAAAAAAAAAAATTCAAGCTGTCTTTAAAAGCAATCTTAGTATATATGTTGGGATAAAGATTACTGTTAAACCTGACAGAAAACCAGACCAAACCAAACCGACTTTCTTATTGGTGAAAAGAGAACATGTATATGTTTTATTTCTTATCCTAGTAATTACTGGAGGTCTTGAAAATAACACAATAAACATGTAAGTAAAATTGTGATACTTTGCAAACATCAAGAGACATTGTTCTACGTTTTCACAAATCATTTCAATATGATCTTCAGTAAGCTATAGAGGTGCATTGAAATGACATGCTTCTCAACAGCCACTTATGAGGTTTAAATGATTCTAGGGTTGTCAGGGAGGATTGACAGGAAGTGAGTATACAGAAGGCACTTCCAAGCTCAGGAATGACTTGGACCTAATTTTAGTTGGTTTCTGTCCAGAAATAAATGAAAAAGATCTTTGTGTAGGATGAAACCCCTTATCTTTGGGATTCAAAGAGGAAATTATAATAACTAGGATTAGACTTAATCTACAATCATCATAGTAATTACACCAATGAAACAAAATGCAGAGTGCAAGATATCATCCCCTTTATCCTGCCAGGCTTCTCAGCTGCTAGCCCTTCAGATCCACCCATTGTGAAAATAACTCAGAGAGAAAGAAGTAATGATTGAACTAGAAGTCAAGTGCTTACTAAATCACTATTCACAAGCAAGCAACTACCTAGGAAAATCATCACTTTTTGAGTTCCAAAACTAACCACATGGATCATGAGAAAATGGTACAATGGCAATACCATCAGACACATTAACCAGGGATGAAAACATTTGATTATTTCTGTCAGCAACTATTTAATGAGTGTACTTTATTCTACTCATTACTCTTGGGGCTGGGTTATTTAACAGTGTGAACCAGATAGCTCAGGTCCTGGCCCTCATGGAGCAGACAGTCTTGCTGGGGGAGAAATCAATAATAAAAAGCAATTATATTATAATATCTTCAGAAGAGTACTGAAGTGGCACCTAATCTAGAACACAAAAGGGATTCTAAAAGAAGTGTACTATGTATGAATATCACACGCGGCAGTCACCATCATTAGAAGAACTGATTCTGTGTTGGCTGGGTGGAGGCAATTCACTAGACATACAGAAATAGGTGTGGAAGGAAGAAGGGGAAATAAAATTTTAAAAATCTTGCATAAAAATTAGCCGATGAACAGAAACTATAAAACTCATTTAAAAAATCTGATGTTAAGGAAGAAAGCCAAAATAAAGATGAACATAAACCAAACAATCAGAACTCATTCTGATTAGTTAATTTGAGAGAAGTCCGAGAAAGAATTTGAAATAATTGTTTAAAAAATGTAAAGTGTGAGACAAAACCAGAGAGGAATAAAATAATGTGCTGGTAGATAAAAATGATCCAACCAAATATGATGGAAATAAAAATTTAGTCAATGAAACAAAAATGCATTGTATGGGACATACTCTAGAATGAACATAGTCAAAAAGAATATTAAACTTGAAGAGGAATAAAGGACATCCACTATTCAGCACAAATAAAATATATAGGAGAGGAATTAAGAAACATGAAAGATGAGTTGAGTTGCTCCCATATTCAATGAATGTGAGCTTCTGAGAGGGAGGGGATATTAGAGAATCAATAAGTGAGAGATAATTGTTAATACAATTTCTAGAATTTAAGATTATCATTCACATATCAGAAGAATACTCTTGAGTATGAAACTATATAAATAAAAATAAATTCACTTTTAGACATAAGGAACTACATTATTAAGAATAAAGGACACTCTTCAAAGCCATCAGAGAAAATATACAAATCATCTAAAAGTTAACAACAATTAGACAAACAGCAGCCTTTTATTCTGAGAAAACTGATGCCAGAGAAAATGCAATATCTTACAAGTGCTGAGGAAAGATATAAGTATATTTAGAGTTCTATACACAAAAATCATGCAAGAATAAGGACAAGGTAAAGAGAATCTGAGATGCATAGAAGGCAAGAGAAGTTTGTCATTCATAGTTCCTAAAAATTTTTTCTTTGGCAAGAAAAAAGGTGAATGCAGAGGGACAATGTCAAGCATGAGAAACAACAGTGAACGCAGAAATTAATAAAATATGTTGACCAATGTAATCAACTATCGATTACAAAAAATGCTATCTTTGTTTAAAAGATAAGTGAAGCTCTATATAAAAATAACCAGATGTGGAGCTGTTCCAGGGTTCAAAATGTGTTATACTCAATGTTTTAATTATAAATAGAATTGACGTACTAAATAATTCTAGATAGTGTTAGGAAACTTTTTGGTTAAGTTTCAATCTTAATATGCTAGAGGGAATCACCAAAATAATACCAATATAATTTACAGCTTTTAAAAATTAACAGAAGGAAAAACTAAAGGTATAAAAATAATCAGTCCAACAATAGTCAGGACAGTGAGGAAAGGACCAGGAAATAAATAAAAAGAAAGCACAAAATCAGATGGTGGAAATAAGTCCAGATGTACCAGCAATGCCATAATCTTAATAAACGTACATTGGCTAAACTCTCACTTGTTAGAGTGCGGTGGCTCACGCCTGTAATCCCAGCACTTTGGGAGGCTGAGGTGGGTGGATCACAAAGTAAAGAGATCAAAACCATCCTCGCCAACATGGTGAGACCCCGTCTCTACTAAAAATACAAAAAATTAGCTCAGCATGGTGGTGAGCGCCTGTAGTCCCAGCTACTTGGGAGGCTGAGGCAGGAGAAACGCTTGAATCTGGGAGGCAGAGGTTGCAGTGAGCTGAGATTGCGTCACTGCACTCCAACCTGGCGACAGATCGAGACTCTGTCTAAAAAAAAAAGGTTGTATTATCAACTTGGCACAAAATTCATTCAGCTTTACCTTGCATCCAAGAGAAATTCCAAAACCAAATGACTCTGAAAGGCTGAAATTCTAGGGATGCCAAAAGATCTAATGTGCAAATATGAATTACAGAAAGTTGGGGTCCTCAAATGAAACAGAACTTAAAGTTTAAAAAAGGATAAAGGGATACTCTAAAATAATTTTTAAAAGAAATTATCTTCCAAGATGTCACAACAATCAATAAATGTGTATATATAACAGAGCGCTCTCAAAAATACATAAAGCAAGAACTAAAAGGAATAACCAACAAACCCTCATTCATAACAAAACTGATAGATTAAGAATATAAAAACAAGATCAAGAAATAAGAAACATCGAAAAGCAAAATTAATTCCATCTCTAACTCTCTATATGCATACACTATATGTGTATATATATCTCTATATGTCCATCCATATATCTATATATCATCTCCAATAATAGAGAATATATATTTTTCTTTTTTTTGACCACAAGTCAGTTAAAAAAAAAGCTAGTTGAAAAATTTCCATGTATTTGGAAATATTAAAATGTATTTCCAAATAACTTATGGGTTAAGAAAGAAAACACAATTTAAAAGCTGTACAAAAGTAAAAGTACTATATATCAAAACTTGTAGGAGGCAACTAAGGCAGTATTTGAGGTAACTATTAAAAAGAAAAAATTGTGAAAATAAATGAGTCATGTTCCATTTTGGAAACTAGAAGAATAAAAACAGAATAAGATGAAAATGATTAAAAGGAATATTAAAAATGAGACCAAATATTACTGAAGTTAAAAAACCCCCAAAACATAGATCAACATAATCCAAAACCAGTAATTTGAAAGAACAAATTCAATGCACAAACTTTTAGCAGGACTAATCCAGAAAAAAAAATACACAAATGAATATTCATGATGTTCATGATGCTTGCTGTCCTGTGGGTAAAAAGTCCTTTAATTCTGACCCTGGAGTCTCACATCTTTTGCTGGCACCCATGAAATTGTGGCAGGCTAAGCTGTTAACTTGTAAGTAGGTTAAAATACACCATGGAAAACTATGCAGCCATAAAAAGAATGATTTCATGTCCTTAGCAGGGAGATAGATGAAGCTGGAAACCATCATTCTCAGCAAACTAACACAGGAGCAGAAAACTAAATACTACATGTTCTCACTCATAAGTGGGAGTTGAACAATGAGAACACATGGACGCAGATAGGGGAACAACACACACCGGGGCCTGTCAGGGGGTGGGGAGCTAGGGGAGGGATAGCATTAAGAGAAATACCTAATGTAGATGATGGGTTGATGGGTACAGCAAACCACCATGGCAGGTGTATATCTATATAACAAACCTGCACATTCTGCACATGTATCCCAGAACTTAAAGTAATTAAAAAAAAACTCACATCCTTCACTGTTATTGACAAAACATAGGACTTTCATTGATAGCTGCAGATTTGGCAAGATCCAAAATTTATTCATGATAAATGTTTTTATAGCAAACTGTGAATCAAAAGGAACTACCTTAACCTACTAAAGCATATATAGAAAAAACCTACAGTAAACATATGTAATGATAAGATTTTAGAATTATTTCTACTTAGTTGGGGATCAAGACAAAGAATTCTGCTATCATTACTTCTATTCAGGCTTATATTGGGTGTCTTAGACAACGAAATAAGACAAGACAAAGCAATTAGAGGTATAAGAATGAAAAAGAAATAGAGAAAAGTGAGATTAAAGAGAAAAAACTCAAGATAGTCTACAGGCAGACTAATAAAATCAGTAAGAAGTTTCAGCAAGTGACCTAGCTTTATGAGCAACTTAGGGGAGAGAGAAAGATAGAAATCACCTTTCCCCTGGGAATACTGTTTCCCCTGACTCACACTTTAGCAAAATAGCATTCCAACCTTCCAGCCACTATAACTTCCCTTTTAAAACACATTCCAATTTAGTAGGAAAAGTGAAGATCCTTTATATCATGGAAATGCATTGTACTTACATGGCTTATGTGACATTTTAGAATTTTACTCCAAGTGAAAAATGATGTCAAGAAGATTTAGATTCAAATCCTGTAGACATTAGTTGAATACCTACTGTGCCTTTGATCTGCAAATATAAGCAGTATTTCTTAAAAAGGAAATTCCATCATAAGATTTTGAATAGTCCTTATAATAATAATCAGTTACAGTAAGATATGACCTCTGTTAAGATATATGAGGTATCACTGGAATTGCACTTTTGGGTGACAACCTGTCAAGTTTTCATCCATTCTCTTAGGCAGAAAATTCCTTTGTAAAACAACTTCAGTGAGAAGCTACAATGGTATATAGACACCATAATATCTTCCAATGCCTTTGCCTGTAATAATTATTACATTAAATTATTAACCATTTTGCCTGGTTAATAATTATTTTCAGTTAGATTTTATAGGGAATAAATAGAGAAATATATTCTTTCTGAAACATTGTGAAATGTTATGGTAATATACAGCTTGAGTTTCTGAAGATCTTTACTGTCCTGGACTGGCTTAGTACCATGTCCAAGGCAACCATCTGTACCATTGCCTCACTCATTTTAAGGGCTGCCAATTCTTCTGGCTGAGGATCCTTTCAACCTTTAAGATAGTTACTAATAAGTCCCAGCACTGGATAGAGGCCAAGACTTGCTTTTTTATTTTTCTTCATTATTAGTTCTTTGGCAGAGATAGGAAGGGCAGGGTAGAATCTCTGGGGGAATGAGTGGTTATGTTCAGTTTATTATTATTTTTCCATTCCATTATTTCTCCCTCTTTTTAGTTTGAATTTTTGTTTGCTCTCTGGAAAAGAACCTAAAATAGTATTGGATTGTACCTTCTGTTCTTGTAGATATATTTGCTTGTTCATATGAGATGAAAAATGTACAGTATTTTTGTCTCCTTCATAAAATTCTAGATACTTGATAGTCAATTGAAATTTTAAAATTCAGAAAATTTTATCAGAACTAGAAAGATTGCTTTCTTTTAGCAACTTGTTTCTTTGTCAGACATGAGGTGTAGATGACCATAGCCTTTGTAATCTACTTCCTCTTCTCTTGTCTTTCATGACCATAGCCTTTGTAATCTGCTTCCTCTTCTCTTCTTTCCTCTCCACGGAGCATTGGCCTGTTTTGTGATTGTTCCTCTTGCAGCTTGACACTTGGTGTGTTTCAGGTGTGTACATCTTAACTGAAGCCTCTTTTACCCTCTGTCCCTTCTTTGGTGCCTCCAATCTGTTGGTTTTAGAATTCTTAAAATATGCTCTGAGATCCATTTTTCCCTGTTAATTTTTGTATCACATGGGTACACTGATAAAGATTTCGTTCTTATATAATCAGTTTTGTAGTGATTGAAATGCTAAATGTAATTATTAAGGTTCTGCTATGTATCAAACCGCAGGCCTGGTGTGGAGGACACACAGATGACCCAGGCAGAGGCTCTGCCCAGGTATTCACTAGTCCAATGGGAGAACCACGGAGCTGACAACGTGAAGCTGGGTTTCAGACCCAGTCTGTGAGGATAGGGAAGCTTTTCTGCAGGGGTTAGACCTAAATTTTATCTTAAAGGGTGAGAAGAGATTATTTTAAGCAGGGGAGAGGAGTTGGGTAGAGGGTACTATAGGCAGAGGGGACAGCTTGAGCAAAGTGGTGGGAGGCACTTGCTATTTGAGACATTTGAGGAATGGCGTCTGGCTTAGTCTTCCTGGTTTCGAAAGAGCCTGAGGTGAAACTGCAGAGCCAGAGGGGTACCAGTGGCTTGAATTCTATCTATATGCCGTGGTTCTCAAACTTTGATATACACCTGGACTTTTACCACTAATGTACTATTCACAAGAACTCAGCCAGGAAGATCATGTCCCAAAAGGAGAGCAGGCCATTCTTGATGAGAAATCACTGTGAGAACTCCCCTTTCTTTGGGACTTACCTTAGGAAATAGTCATGCTTTTTAGAGGAAAAAAAGAATTTTCAGAAAACCAAAATTTAAATGTAGACAAGAAAGGTTTCCCTTGTTGAACACAAGTAGATTGCCAGACATCGTTCTTAGTTAAAACTAAATTTAACTTTCTCTTTAAGAAGCTTCATCCAATGTCATCTATGCAAAATATTCCCACAAAGGGATACTTCCAATATAACTTTAATTAAAAAGTTTTGTTTACACACTTAATGAAATTTTGTCAAAACATAATTTTGTGAACTGTATTTATTTTTATGACTTTTTTTTTTTTTTTTTTTTTTTTTTTTTTACTATTTTTAAGACCTCAAGTTGGTTTCTAGGAATTATGCATACACTAAAATTTGGCTTCACCTGTAGTATTTGGTCAAATCTACTATTCATTTTTCGCTATGAAATGAGCCTTTAAGGGTGGGTGAAGGGTTGCATGCCTACTTCAATGTCATTTCTAGTATCTTTCAATTTGGTTAATGATCAGGTGACTGCATTGGATAACATAAACTCTAAACATGTAAAAATGTCAATAATACGAATAAAAAATATCTTTAAATTTGTAGTTATCTTTTATTTTTATTTATTTTAATGTTAATTAAAATGTTAATTAACATTAATTAATTCCTAATTCCTAGAAACAAACTTGATTCTTAAAAATGTTAAAATTTGTCATAAAAATGAACAATACAATTCAAAAAATTTAATTTGATCTTAAGTTTTAGAGACAGTGTGTTGCTCTGTCACATAGGCCGGAATATAGTGGCACTGTCATAGCTCACTGTAATCTCAGATTCCTGGGTTCAAGGGATTCTCCTGCTTCAGCCTACAGAATAGCTGGGACTGCAAGGGAATGCCACCACGCCTGGCTAATTACAGCTTTTTTCTGTAGAGATAGTGTCTCACTATGTTACCTAGGCTGGTCTTGAACTCCTGGCCTCAAGTGACCTTCCTACCTTGGCCTCCCAAAGTGCTGGGATAATAGGCGTGAGCCACCACGCCTGGCCGAGTTAATACCTTAATATTCACTTTACATCAACTAAGCAACCTAAATGTAACTTAGTGAAAGTATTCTTACATACATCATATGTTGAACTCTATCAGTTACTTGAAGTATAAAGTAAAATATAAATCATAGTAGATTGTTATAGCTGTTAACTTTACATAAACAATTAAGATTTTTCTTACGGTTGAATAGAGAGCAAATATATAGATTATGATCATGAGTTTATAGTGTATGATACCCAGATAACTTTAGGAAGAAGACTATATTATTTTTGACCCAAGATAACATTTTAAAAAATTAAATAATAAAGTATTAGGAATTATACCATAATTCAAATCATTGTAGAAATCTTATATTTAAGTAATATCTTTAAATAATATAACTTTTAAGAACTGTATTTAGTATTTAGTTACTTAATTGCATTTAGGCCACAAGTCTTTCAATAAAAAGTCCTTATTGGCAATTTTTCATATCTTATAGGGATAAGTGAAAGCCATAATATGTCACTTTAAATTTCATGAATTAAGTAATTTCCAGAATATGAACAAAATTATCAGTGATAAATTATCTTTGCTCAGATTTAATAAAGAATATAGAGTAGTTGATAATGGGAAGATGACCGAATAGGAACAGCTCCAGTCTCCAACTCCCAGCGCGAGTGACACAGAAGACGGGTGATTTCTGCATTTTCAACTGAGGTACTGGAGTCATCTCACTAGGGAGTGCTGGACAATCGGTGCTGGTCAGCTGCTGCAGCCCGACCAGCGAGAGCTGAAGCAGGGCGAGGCATTGCCTCACCTGGGAAGCACAAGGGGGAAGGGAATCCTTTTTCCTAGCCACGGGAACTGAGACACACAACACCTGGAAAATTGGGTAACTCCCACCCCAATACTGCACTTTAAGCAAACCGGCACACCAGGAGAATATATCCCACACCTGGCCGGGAGGGTCCCACGTCCACGGAGCCTCCCTCATTGCTAACACAGCAGTCTGCGATCTAACCGCAAGGCAGCAGCGAGGCTGGGGGAGGGGCGCCCGCCATTGCTGAGGCTTAAGTAGGTAAACAAAGCCGCTGGGAAGCTCGAACTGGGTGGAGCTCACAGCAGCTCAAGGAAACCTGCCTGTCTCTGTAGACTCCACCTCTGGGGACAGGGCACAGATAAATAACAACAAAACAGCAGCAGAACCTCTGCAGACGCAAACGACTCTGTCTGACAGCTTTGAAGAGAGCAGTGGATCTCCCCACACGGAGGTTGAGATCTGAGAAGGGACAGACTGCCTGCTCAAGTGGGTCCCTGACCCCTGAGTAGCCTAACTGGGAGACATCCCCCACTAGGGGCAGTCTGACACCCCACACCTCACAGGGTGGAGTACACCCCTGAGAGGAAGCTTCCAAAGTAAGAATCAGACAGGTACACTCGCTGTTCAACAATATTCTATCTTCTGCAACCTCTGCTGCTGATACCCAGGCAAACAGGGTCTGGAGTGGACCTCAAGCAATCTCCAACAGACCTACAGCTGAGGGTCCTGACTGTCAGAAGGAAAACTATCAAACAGGAAGGACACCTATACCAAAACCCCATCAGTACGTCACCATCATCAAAGACCAGAGACAGATAAAACCACAAAGATAGGGAAAAAGCAGGGCAGAAAAGCTGGCAATTCAAAAAATAAGAGCGCATCTCCCCCTGCAAAGGAGCGCAGCCCATCGCCAGCAACGGATCAAAGCTGGTCAGAGAATGACTTTGACGAGATGAGAGAAGAAGGCTTCAGTCCATCAAACTTCTCAGAGCTAAAGGAGGAATTATGTACCCAGCGCAAAGAAACTAAAAATCTTGAAAAAAGAGTGGAAGAATTGACAGCTAGACTAATTAATGCAGAGAAGGTCATAAACGAAATGACAGAGATGAAAACCATGACACGAGAAATACGTGACAAATGCACAAGCTTCAGTAACTGACTGGATCAACTGGAAGAAAGAGTATCAGCGATTGAGGATCAAATGAATGAAATGAAGCGAGAAGAGAAACCAAAAGAAAAAAGAAGAAAAAGAAATGAACAAAGCCTGCAAGAAGTATGGGATTATGTAAAAACACCAAATCTACGTCTGATTGGGGTGCCTGAAAGTGAGGGGGAAAATGGAACCAAGTTGGAAAACACTCTTCAGGATATCATCCAGGAGAACTTCCCCAATCTAGTAGGGCAGGCCAACATTCAAATTCAGGAAATACAGAGAACGCCACAAAGATACTCCTTGAGAAGAGCAACTCCAAGACCCATAATTGCCAGATTCACCAAAGTTGAAATGAAGGAAAAAATCTTAAGGGCATCCAGAGAGAAAGGTCGGGTTACCCACAAAGGGAAGCCCATCAGACTAACAGCAGATCTCTCGGCAGAAACTCTACAAGCCAGAAGAGAGTGGGGGCCAATATTCAGCGTTCTTAAAGAAAACAATTTCCAACCCAGAATTTCATAACCAGTCAAACTAAGTTTCATAAGTGAAGGAGAAATAAAATCCTTTACAGATAAGCAAATGCTTAGAGATTTTGTCACTACCAGGCCTGCCTTACAAGAGACCCTGAAGGAAGCCCTAAACATGAAAAGGAACAACCAGTACCAGACATTGCAAAAACATGCCAAAATGTAAAGACCATCCAGGCTAGGAAGAAACTGCATCAACTAACGAGCAAAATAACCAGTTAATATCATAATGGCAGGATCAAGTTCACACATAACAATATTAACCTTAAATGTTAATGGACTAAATGCTCCAATTAAAAGACACAGACTGGCAAACTGGATAAAGAGTCAAGACCCATCAGTCTGCTGTATTCAGGAGACCCATCTCACATGCAGAGACGTACATAGGCTCAAAATAAAGGGATGGAGGAAGATCTACCAAGCAAATGGAGAACAAAAAAAAGCAGGGGTTGCAATCCTAGTCTCTGATAAAACAGACTTTAAACCATCAAAGATTAAAAGAGACAAAGAAGGCCATTACATAATGGTAAAGGGATCAATTCAACAGGAAGAGCTAACTATCCTAAATATATATGCACCCAATACAGGAGCACCCGGATTCATAAAGCAAGTCCTTAGAGACTTACAAAGAGACTTAGACTCCCATACAATAATAATGGGAGACTTCAACACTCCACTGTCAACATTAGACAGATCAATGAGACAGAAAGTTAACAAGAATATCCAGGAATTGAACTCATCTCTGCACCAAGCTGACCTAATAGACATCTATAGAACTCTCCACCCCAAATCAACAGAATATACATTCTTCTCAGCACCACATCGCACTTATTCCAAAATTGACCACATAATTGGAAGTAAAGCACTCCTCAGCAAATGTAAAAGAACAGAAATTATAACAAACTGTCTCTCAGACCACAGTGCAATCAAACAAGAACTCAGGACTAAGAAACTCAATCAAAACCACTCAACTACATGGAAACTGAACAACCTGCTCCCGAATGACTACTGGGTACATGACGAAATGAAAACAGAAATAAAGATGTTCTTTGAAACCAATGAGAACAAAGATACAACATACCAGAATCTATGGGACACATGTAAAGCAGTATGTAGAGGGAAATTTATAGCACGAAATGCCCACAAGAGAAAGCTGGAAAGATCTAAAATGGACACTCTAACATCACAATTAAAAGAACTAGAGAGGCAAGAGCAAACACATTCAAAAGCTAGCAGAAGGCAAGAAATAACTAAGATCAGAGCAGAACTGAAGGAGAGACACAAAAAACCCTCCAAAAAATCAATGAATCCAGGAGTCGGTTTTTTGAAAAGATCAACAAAATTGACAGACTGCTAGCAAGACTAATAAAGAAGAAAAGAGAGAGGAATCAAATAGACGCAATAAAAAAGGATAAAGAGGATATCACCACGGAAGCCACAGAAATACAAACTACCATCAGAGAATACTATAAACACCTCTATGCAAATCAACTAGAAAATCTAGAAGAAATGGATAATTTCCTGGACACTTACACTCTCCCAAGACCAAACCAGGAAGAAGTTGAATCCCTGAATAGACCAATAGCAGGCTATGAAATTGAGGCAACAATTAATAGCCTACCCACCAAAAAAAGTCCAGGACCAGATGGATTCACAGCTGAATTCTACCAGAGGTACAAGGAGGAGCTGGTACCATTCCTTCTGAAACTATTCCAATCAATAGAAAAAGAGGGAATCCTCCCTAACTCATTTTATGAGGCCAACATCATCCTGATACCAAAGCCTGGCAGAGACACAACAAAACAGGATAATTTTAGACCAATATCCCTGATGAACATTGATGCAAAAATCCTCAATAAAATACTGGCCAACCGGATTCAGCAGCACATCAAAAAGCTTATCCACCATGATCAAGTGGGCTTCATCCCGGAGATGCAAGGCTGGTTCAACATTCGGAAATCAATAAACGTCATCCAGTATATAAACAGAACCAAAGACAAGAACCACATGATTATCTCAATAGATGCACAAAAGGCTTTTGACAAAATTCAATAGCCTTTCATGCTAAAATGCTCAATAAATTCGGTATTGATGGAACGTACCTCAGAATAATAAGAGCTATTTATGACAAACCCACAGGCAATATCATACTGAATGGGCAAAAACTGGAAAAATTCCCTTTGAAAACTGGCACAAGACAGGGATGCCCTCTCTCACCACTCCTATTCAACATAGTGTTGGAAGTTCTGGCTAGGGCAATCAGGCAAGAGAAAGAAATAAAAGGTATTCAGTTAGGAAAAGAAGAAGTCAAATTGTCCCTGTTTGCAGATGACATGATTGTATATTTAGAAAACCCCATTGTCTCAGCCCAAAATCTCCTTAAGCTGATAAGCAACTTCAGCAAAGTCTCAGGATACAAAATTAATGTGCAAAAATCACAAGCATTCTTATACACCAGGAACAGACAAACAGAGAGCCAAATCAGGAATGAACTTCCATTCACAATTGCTTCAAAGAGAATAAAATACCTAGGAATCCAACTTACAAGGGATGTCAAGGACCTCTTCAAGGAGAACTACAAACCACTGCTCAGTGAAATCAAAGAGGACACAAACAAATGGAAGAACATACTATGCTCATGGATAGGAAGAATCAATATTGTGAAAATGGCCATACTGCCCAAGGTTATTTACAGATTCAATGCCCTCCCCATCAAGCTACCAATGAGTTTCTTCACAGAATTGGAAAAAACTGCTTTAAAGTTCATATGGAACCAAAAAAGAGCCCGCATTGCCAAGACAATCCTAAGTCAAAAGGACAAAGCTGGAGGCGTCACGCTACCTGACTTCAAACTATACTACAAGGCTAGAGTAACCAAAACAGCATGGTACTGGTACCAAAACAGAGCTATAGACCAATGGAACAGAACAGAGTCCTCAGAAATAATACCACACATCTACAGCCATCTGATCTTTGACAAACCTGAGAGAAACCAGAAATGGGGAAAGGATTCCCTATTTAATAAATGGTGCTGGGAAAATTGGCTAGCCATAAGTAGAAAGCTGAAACTGGATCCTTTCCTTACTCCTTATACGAAGATTAATTCAAGATGGATTAAAGACTTAAATGTTAGACCTAATACCATAAAAACCCTAGAAGAAAATCCAGGTAGTACCATTCAGGACATAGGCATGGGCAAGGACTTCATGTCTAAAACACCAAAAGCAACGGCAGCAAAAGCCAAAATTGACAAATGGGATCTAATTAAACTAAAGAGCTTCTGCACAGCAAAAGAAACTACCATCAGAGTGAACAGGCAACCTACAGAATGGGAGAAAATTTTTGCAGTCTACTCATCTGACAAAGGGCTAATATCCAGAATCTACAAAGAACTCAAACAAATATACAAGAAAAAAAACAAACAACCCCATCAAAAAGTGGACAAAGCATATGAACAGACATTTCTCAAAAGAAGACATTCATACTGCCAACAGACACATGAAAAAATGCTCATCACCACTTGCCGTCAGAGAAATGCAAATCAAAACCACAATGAGATACCATCTCACACCAGTTAGAATGGCAGTCATTAAAAAGTCAGGAAACAACAGGTGTTGGAGAGGATGTGGAGAAATAGGAACACTTTTACACTGTTGGTGGGATTGTAAACTAGTTCAATGATTATGGAAAACAGTATGGCAATTCCTCAAGGATCTAGAACTGGATGTACCATATGACCCAGCCATCCCACTACTGGTATATACCCAAAGGATTATAAATTATTCTACTACAAAGACACATGCACACGTATGTTTATTGCAGCACTATTCACAATAGCAAAGACTTGGAATCAACCCCATGTCCATCTGTGACAGACTGGATTAAGAAAATGTGGCACATATACACCATGGAATACTATGCAGCCATAAAAAAGGATGAGTTTGCGTCCTTTGTAGGGACATGGATGCAGCTGGAAACCATCATTCTTAGCAAACTATCGCAAGAACAGAAAACGAAATGCCGCATGTTCTCACTCATAGGTGGGAACTGAACAATGAGATCACTTGGACTTGGGAAGGGGAACATCACACACTGGGGTCTATCATGGGGAGGGGGGAGGGATTGCATTGGGAGTTATACATGATATAAATGATGAATTGATGGGTGCTGACGAGTTGATGGGTGCAGCACACCAACATGGCACAAGTATACATATGTAACAAACCTGCACGTTATGCACATGTATCCTAGAACTTAAAGTATAAAAAAAAAAAAAAAAAAAGAATATAGAGTAGTTGAAAAAAGGAAGAAAGTGTAAGAGAGTAATGAGGTGCTTCAAAAATATCAGGTCAACCTTGATTGAAAGTGAGCATCTTTTTGTTTTTACAGTGTGCTATAATGAATGACCTCTGGAAAAAGTCTAGTAGTTGACACAGTTGAAAAATTATTTTTTATTATTATACTGTAGTACTTAGAAAACTTAATTATATTTTTTCATAAAATTATAGTAATAATTTTTGGATATAAGTTAGGATTTATTTCCATATTCTAGAAGTTCATTTTTTGATGGTGATATTCATCTTTGGCAAAATATTGATTTTAATACTCAGCCACTTGGTATCTGGACAAAATATATATTTGGTGCTCTTTACTTGGAATGTAACTAATTCAATTTATACCTATATAGGTAGAATTTATAGAAGCTCAACTTTCAAATGCTACCCATCAACAGACTGGGTCTTAAGTTGTGGGTTTTCATAATCCATATGAAAACCTCTCAAAGGGAATCTGACAGACTTTGAAACTGAGTCTCAGAGACATTAGGTTTTTTACTCAATGACACCCCTTGGTAAATGACAGATTCACATGTAAGTCTATTAAATTTCAAAGATTGCATTCTTTTTCATTATACTGCATTCATCTTCTACATATCTGTATTGTTGCTTATAAGTATTAATTATATTATAAATATAAGTGTTAATATTTACTATATTAACTGTGTTATAACTATTGTTAATATGTCTGCATTTTCTGCTAAACTCAAGATGAGGATCATATCTTACTCATCTAGATATACTCAGTATCTAGCACAGTGTCTGGTATATAGTAGATATTGATTAAATTGTTGAATAAATAATGTATTGGATACCCAATATATGGGAATATGGATCCCTATACTTTCAATTTATAGATGAGGATACTGAGACTCAGAGAGACTGAGTGCTATACTCAACCTTACATAGACTATTTTTAGTAGAGAAGATTCAGATATTTGAATCAAATTCCATCCTTTCTATGTATGTATGTATGTACTTACTACTTTTGATGCTAAAGTGGCAGCTTTTTTGTAAATTAGAGAGGCTAATAATTATTTCATACGTTCATAGTGCTGATCTGATTTAATAAAACAAAATGAGAACTTTGCTTGAAAGACAATCTTTTGGGACTTTTCTCCTTTCTTTTGTGTCTCCTTTAGATGACATGTTAACAGGCTAATATAGTTTCCTTTTACTTTAATGTTGAAGACTGTCTTTAACTAGGCACAGTGCCTGGCCATCCATGGAGGGCATGTACTGTGTTGAATGAATTCTGGTATCAGCATATTCTTGCCCGAATCATCCCAAGTAATTAGTTTCATGGAATGTTGCCTGGTCGGCATATTCGCACCCCTATCTTCTCATTGCTAGCATTTCCAGAAATGCTTGTCATACAGGATAGGTACAATCAGGACAGAATAACATTTTAATACAATACTTGCTATGTTCAGTCAAACTCTTCACATTCATGCCTCTGTATTTCCGATCCTGGGAATATCTGACAGTCTGCAAGATGGCCAGAGATAGCAGAAGTTATTCTAGTCAGCCTTCCTGCCCTGTATCACAGGCTCTTCTGCCTGTGGCTTCTGGTTAGGTTGACCCAATGTTCTTTTTCCTCCCACCCTGACCCCAGCAGAAGATTAAGGCAGTCGATGCTCTATGCCTCTGCTGTCCAGTCCAGGAGCCACCACCACTTGTGGCTACTGAGCACTTGAAATGTGGCAAGTCCAAAATGAGATGTGCTGTAAATATAAAATACGCACTCAACTTTGAACACTGGATGTGAAAAACAGACTGTAGAATATCTCATTAATACATTTTCTATCAATTAAATGTTGATGTGACATATTGGATTAAAATAGGTTATGAAAATTAATTTCCCTTGTTTCTTTTTAGAAAATGTGGTTTCTAGAAAAGTTTCAATGCCATTTTTGGGTCTCATTATCTTTCTGTGAAACAGCACTGGTCTATAAATTCTTCCCCTGCTGGGCACTTGAAACTTGGCTCTCTCCTCATCCCTTCAGTCCTAGATGTGGTAGCAGCTCTCCTGCTGCTAGTTCTGGGTTCCTGCACTATCCTTAGCAGTTCCCCATAGCCTACCCACCCCTTAATATTGTCATTAACTATATTGTAAATAATCCTTCCTGGAATTATACCTGATAACTCTGTTTCTGTTGGGATCCCGATTGATACAATGACTATCTGACACAGGCTGGGAGATGATCAAATTAATTACGGCCTCTACCTTTGGCTGCAGAAATTATTAGAAACAAAGCATTATCCATCTATTCTTATCTAATTTAAAATGACTATAAAAGATAAGTATGTGAAAGTATTTTTATTATGTTGTTGTTTACATTATCATATTTATCTTCCTCCCCAGCCCTCACTTTGATTAAACCTATACCCTTAATAAGAATGAAAAGATTTGAAACTGATGCTTTGCTGTATAGAAAACCACTAGCTCAAATGTTTTTTAAACATATAAAGCCTCCTTTGGTGTTTGTCTACCCAATCATATCCAAAACATTGATAAGGCCAAGAAAATGGTTTGGGAGGATGATATAATAATACTAATGATAG
Source organism: Rhinopithecus roxellana (assembly GCF_007565055.1). NCBI lineage: Eukaryota > Metazoa > Chordata > Mammalia > Primates > Cercopithecidae > Rhinopithecus > Rhinopithecus roxellana. Next base: position 78,511,207 of record NC_044552.1, read on the forward strand.
TACTACCACTACTGATAATACTAACCACACTTTTGCATACAATATTTCCGATCATTGTAGTTTAGATCAGATTGTGTGTGTCATAGTAAACAGAAATATAAGAGGAAAAATAAGATGGAGGATTGGGATGAAATTAAATTATTTCTTTACTCATCCCTTCAGCAAAAATAATACCACACATCCTGTTGTAGCTTTTGTAGAAGTAAGAGCCATTTGTGATCTAGTTCATAGTAGGAGATTAGAAATGGCGATTCTGGTAGCCTCAATATTTACTTCTTAAAATACTTCTCGATTTATTTTTATCACAATAAAATTTGCCAGCGATACTTTTTTATTTCTAGGATCACCAAATGTTTTTGTGGGGAATGTTTTTGTTGTTTTTCCAAGTTGACACAAGATGAAAAATTCTGGATGTGAAAATATCTTGCCTTTGTATAGGCTAGTCACTTTCCAACTCTGTTCCCAGGAATTCCAGGGTTCCCTGGTTTAGGGGAATGCAGACCATGCAGGAAGGAGGCCACACAGGTTGGGCCCCAGCCCCTTCACCTCACCACCCTCTCCTTTAGCCAGAGTACCTCTGATTTTACACACTTAAGACCCACATGTTTTAAAAAAGGTTAACTTTGCTCAAAAAATTTTAAATTCCCTGCTATGAGAACATTCCTCTACCTTCTCCTCGTTCTCTTCCTTCTTATTCCAGTAAAACATCACCTGGTATTTGGTAGGGCAGGAGCAATTTTCTCATTATAGATGAGGAAACATAAGTTCAGAAAGTTGAAGTGAGATTGTCCAAGGTCACAGAAAAAGAAAAGTAATTGGATGGACCTAGATCCAGATCTCCTACTCACATTCAGAGTTCTTGGCCATGTACCCCAGTGCCCCCCCTTCTGGAGTGACACTGATCCGTGTGAAACTGAGAAAACCATCAGAAAGGGGATCTAGATGAAGACATTTCTAAATGACACTACCGCAAGTAACTGAACACAAACACAAATCAGGACTTAATTGCTTATGTTGTAAAGTACTGGATAGCTCCTTCAAGGCACCTGCTGTATGAGGCCACATCCTTCCAAAAAGGTCTTATGCCTTGCAGGTCAAAGACTTCTCGTCCTGGAACAGGGTCACCTGCTGACAATTACAGCTGATTGGATTAGAGATGGGGGGTAGTCTGGCAAGGCAACTCTAACCACGTGGAGTTCTTCCTCTTGGTTGGGGAATGGCTGATTCAATCAGGTTCCTTCCCTTCAAGAGTTTGAATAATGAAACATGTGGACAGTGGCAAGAAAACTCACAGAAATAAGGTAGTATGAAGAAACCATAAAGTAGAGAGAAGGAGATAACAGTTAACCCATTGAGCAGGAGAGTTGAGAAGCTGAGTCAGAGTTTTTGAGTCATTTGTAGCAGTACCTATATTGCTGTGTCTCCCCATCTCTGTTCTGTGACAATATGTTTTATCTTGAAATTGGTCATCATGGGGGATTTTTACACAACAGAAACTGGGAAAAACCTCAAATCAGGGATCACCCCTCACAGAATCTGTTGTTAAACCATTTATTAGCACACCACCATGCAAAGCACTTGAGTAGGCAGTGATGGACGCCTCTTAGGAGGGAGGGTTATGGGAGTTCCTGTTGGGTTGCTGGAGCTATCGCTGTGTATGCAGAGGCATCCTAATCTCTGTGAGCAGTATGGAACACGAATCTCTGTGAGCAGTATGCTGGCTGTGTGGACATTATCTTCCTTCCTTTCAAGCTCTAACTCTCCATTTAAGGTAGCTCAAATATCTCTGCTTTTACAGCCTGAAAGAGCTTAACTGTCTTCATGGTGCTGAGCAACTGATTTAGCTGACATTCACACCTCTATTGGTGCTTTGGCATCATTTTTACCTGGGGATTCCAACCTTTTAAAACTCAGTGTGGATATATTGGTGTACTGATCCAGTTAGAAAATTCACAGGATTTCCTTTGTCAAATATAAAAGCCAGCAGGGCTTTGTTTTTGAACGATCAGTGTTAGCAAGGTTCTTGCTGTGTTTATTCGCAACCTATGAAATAAACTTCAGCATGCCAATGTGTTTCCTGGGTTTGTTTCTGACAATTGTTACAATAGAAAAAATTACTAAGACCGGGTTGGTGGTGTTGGGAATCACATTTTTTATTAAGAAAGTCATGCCTATCAGTCTAAGTCAGGCTGTGAGTCTTCTCCCCCATGAGGGCTCCTTCCTTCTCTCTTTGGTTTGTCTTCCTCACCTTGTTAATATGTCTGACTCAAAAGCTCTCCTGTTCTAGGAAGCCTTCCCCAATATTGCATTAAATGCAGTGATCTCTATTTTTGACTTTTCTCTGTTTCCTTAATGCATTCCCATTCACCTTTCTCAATATATTCATATTTAAGTGGTTCTTAAGTGTTTTTCATGTCTGTAGTGTTTTTTGCTTCAGTTAAATGACAAATTGCTTGGTGACAGAGAAACTACTTTTCCTTTCCTTTTGCTGCTGTCTATAGGTAATGACCAATTTGTGGTTATTAAATAATCATAAAAACATTTATAACTTTTTTAAAGCATTTATTCAGTGCCTCATATAAGCAAGACATGTATTCTATATTAGCTCAATAAATCTTTAGAGCAATTCTTGGAGGCAGATATTACTATCCCCATTTTACAGATGAAGACGTTGAAATTCAGAATAGTTAACTAATTGCTTAAGGTTATACAGCCAATGCAACTGGGAATGTATCACCACTGTTCTAGCTTTGGGAAAAGATTGGTTTTCTTTAATTCTTTTCAAGTACAGATAGTTTTCCCTCCACGAAACCAGCGTCCCATGTGAAAAAGAGACAATTATGATAGGAGACACAGTCTTGGCTATCAAATGATCTCATTCCCTGGTCAAGCCTCCTGTGTTTTTTCCCTTCCTTTAGACTGGATGACACTTTGCTAGTATTTTCCTTTGATTACTGAAAGTAGGGTTTCTGCTCCAGAGTCTGTGCCTCTGGTGGCACACCCTGCTTTGGGTGCCTTCCACGAAAGTTTCTAAGTCCTTCTCTGAAGCCTGGGCCTGGCCAGGGCTGGCAATGCCAACTGAGCAGGGCGCCTTGGGGCTAGACTGGAATCTAAGTCGGCCTTGATCCTAGCTCTCTTTTGGGGCACTCTTTGACCCTCTCTGCTGCACAAGGTGTTCAGTCAAGGAGCTCTGGGATTCCTGCCTATGATGTTGCCCCAGGGCACCATGACTGAGCCCAGTCTTAGGACAGCAGCCTGCTGAGAAGATGGCTCCTGCTGCTTGGCATGGTATTTTTTTTTTTTTTCATGAAATTGCCAGGATGGTGCTGATGGATTGATTTTGGGTAATTTTCATGTCAAACACAGGATGGAGAATCTTTACATTCATTGATTAGATAATAAACAAATACACAAGTACCTCTTCTCTACCCATTATTGTAAATGTTTATTGATAAGTCACTATACTCACGTGAGTCCATGAATTTTGTAATATATTTTAAGTCAGATTCTTATATAGGCAGAGCCACTTTACAAAATATTTGCCTGGGGCTCTGCATACTCTAGGCATAGCCTTACCCTTTAGGGAAGAGTAGCCTGGCTCTCCCCTCATTCTAAATAGAAAGCAGATTTCTATCCATCTATTGTGGCTTTAGCTTTTGAATTCCAAAATCTTTGGCTTTTGAAGATTAAAAAAGAAAACTCTGGCTTTTAAGAATATGGTTTCTGGAAGGGGAAGACAGAGTTGGGAAGAAAGTATTGAAAGACAAAAAACTTACACTGAAGTACATTATATTACAGTATGCTATGGTTTGGATATCCTTGCCAAAACTTATGTTGAAATTGAATTGCCATTGTGGCGGTATTGGGAGGTAGGACCTTTAAGAAGTGATGAGGTCAAGGGAGTGTCATCCTCGTGAATGGGTCAACTGTAGTGGGAGCTTCTTTGTTATAAAAGCAAGGCTTCTTTCACATGGGCTCCCTTGCCTTTGCACCCTTCAGCCATAGGATGACCCTTGCCAGATGTTGGCACCATGCTCAGACATCTCAGCCTCCAGAACCATGAGCCAAGTAAATCTCTGTTCTTTATAAATTACTCAGTTTGTAGCATTCCGTTATAGCAGCAGAAAATGGACTAAGACGCAGTATTACAGTGAAATACATCAGCTCTTACATGCAGTGGAATGTATCAGGTTATTGCATTACAAACCAGGCTGGTGTGATTACAAAGACTGTGCTCCTTATGTCTCATGACACAGATACCAACTTTATTCTAAGACTTGTGATGTAACTTAGAGCAAATCATGGAAGTTTTCTAAACCTCAGTTTCCTCATCCAAAAAGGAGGATAAGAATAGTAGTTTTCTTATAGAGTTAAAAATTAAATCATTTTGTCTTACATTTGTAAAAGGAAGTTTTGATCAACACTGCATTTTTGGTAAGCACAGCTCTAGGCCTCACTTCAGTGCCACAGTAATCTTTGCATCTGGTGCTCAGTGCTGGGGTATGTGCAGTAGATACTCATTGTTGCTTCATAAATGAATAAACAAGTCCATTGTGAAGGATGAGCCAGTGGGAAAGCACAAAGACAGAGAGATGAAATTTCTTAGCAGTCATTGCAGAGTATATGAAAATGACGTGAAATTCCTATTCAGCTACCAATTTGCAGGAAATACAGGGGATGGGAGAACAGGTGAAACAACACTACAAGGAAGCAATCAGCAAGGTCCAGACTGTGAAAAACCCTATGGTTTGTTTAAAAAATGAATTCCAAGAAGGAAAAAAAGAATAGCAACCTGGACTAAAGAGACATGAGACCTATTGGCTAGTCACAATGTATGAAATATGCTGGAACCTTTTTAAACATTTTATTTAATTACTTTTAATTGACAAATAAAAATTGTATATATTGGCTGGGCACAGTGCCTCATGTCTATGATCCCAGCACTTTGAGAATCTGAAGTGGAATGATTGCTTGGGGTCAGGAATTCAGGACCAGCCTGGACAAGATAGTGAGATCCCATCTCTACAAAAAATTTAAAAATTAGCCAGGCATGGTGGTACATGGATGTAGTTTCAGCTGCTCTAGAGGCTGAGGCAGGAGGATTGCTTGAACCCAAGAGTTCGAGGCTACGGTGAGCTATGATGGTACTACTGCACTCCAGCCTGGGTGACAGAGCGAGACCCCATCTCTATTTTTTTAAAACTTATACATTTGTTGTGTACAACATGATGTTTTGAAATATGTATACATTGTAGAATAACTCAGTTGAGCTAATTGACATGTATTAATTTCAAATTTAAAAATTATGAGTCAATTGGGGAAATTTGAACAGTAACTGGATATTTGTGGGTGTTAGGTAATGACTATGAATTCTAATGTAATAATGGTATTGGGTAAAAATTTTTGGAATACTGCAATATTTATGGATGAATTGATGATATGGGATTTACTTCAGTAATCTGGGACTTGGAGTATTGGTGTGTTATAGATAAAACAAGATTGACCAGAATTATTGCAGCAAGGTGGTGCCTACATAGAGATTTATGCTATTCTTTCATCTTTTATGTGTTTGAAACTTTCCATAATAAAAAGTAAACATGTAAATTATAAAAAGCAAATAAAAAACAAAAATAGAAAGTTCTATTAAAAACAATTAAGCGTTCTTTCCATTTAGTGGTAATTATTCTTAAGGACTGTTTGGTCAGAATTTTTGATTAAATCTTATGATTACCAAATTTCTTTTACATCATTCTTTCATATATTTTTCAACCTTTTTCCTCAGTCTTTTTCATCATTCCTTCATATATTTTTTTCCCAAACTGAATTAGCTGATAAACTGTATAGTTCCTGTACTGATGTCTTAATATGCATCAAAAGAGAAAACTCGGAACTTTTCTACTCACCTTTCATATTGAATATAACATAAAGGAAATAAAAGAACATCAGACATTGCACTTCACAGAGGCAGATGAGTGTAAAGCTCCTGTTGGGGGTGACATTCCTCCCCGCCACCCCACCAGGTTTTCCCCATCACCTACCCACAGAAGGTAGGTATAAACCCTTTACGCCCTGCCTCTCCATTCCTGAAAGACCGTGCCCAATGTCTGCTCTTGACCAGGGAACTTGCTGGTTGCAATGAGAGTTCCAGGTAGGTAAGCTGCTGGCCTTTGATCCCTTCCTCACCTTGTGACCACAGGCTTATGTATGGATCTGAGCTATTCCCTATGACTCTGACTGACCACTTGGGATTCCTATGGTTGGGTTATCTGCAAAATCCCCATTCATTTTTCTTCTTTTTGTGTACGGGTGCTGTCACCTAAGATTTTCTCAGAGTGGACAGGGCCTGTGGCTGAGGCAAGAAATCGAGGGCCCAACTCTACTTGAAAACTTAGTGATTTTGGATGAGTCACCTGACCTCTGTCTTCAACTTCTTGTCTTAAAATCAGGTGTAATATTAACTTGTTCCCATGTTTGCTGTAGGGCCTAGTGGCATAACTGATATATTAATAAAAGCCAAAAAGTGGTAGGATGGAATTTCACACCAAAACAGGCTGTATAAAATGTTCACATGGGAAATGAATTTACTATTGAAAAAAATCTATGAATATTTCCTACAGTTTTAAAGAGAATAAGGCCATCCTTCTAGGTTAATTATCTTGCTGAGAGGAAATAAATTATAGATCCCCAAGGCCCAAATGGTTTTGCCTAGATTAGAAGACTCTACCTACTCTCCCAAAAAAGATAAATTATGTTCTTAATACTTATGAATTATAATTAAAATTGAATTTTGCCAGAGGACTCTGGTGAAATGTTGGTCTTTTAGAAATGAATTTCTTCTTGAAGTCTTAGAAAATTAATAACTCTAACTAGCAGAGGAATTAGATGTTCTAAATATTTAACTGAAAATATTTATTGTATTTTGTTTGCATTAATGTTATATAAATTTGATAAAAGTGACTATTTTTGGTTGAGCTTAGTTTATTTGCGTATTAAATAGAAGGCAGAATTTTATTCTATTATTGACAAATTTTGACTACAGAATTAAAAAAAAATACCATATCCCTTATTTTATTTTGTACTTGAGAAAATACAAAAGTACGTTACTTTCAAATACTGAGGTTTTTCTTATATATGCAGTGAAAACCTCTTCATATAAACTTCTTTACATTAGGTCTGAAAGACTTAAGTTCACATATAACTTAAAAGTTACTTCTTTTTAGTATTGTTGATATTCCTTAAATAGTTCTTGACTTTTTCCACTGAAGTAGCATGCTCTAAATAAACACAAACATGCAATGGTGCCCTTTTTTCAGCCTTTGGTTTTCTTTTGACCTGGATCAAAGCCAAGCAAAAGCAAAGTGTAAAAGTTCTGACCTTTGATGGCAATGGACTATATAAGAATGTCATCTCTGACTGCGTATGAGGCTAGCCTTGGCTGCAAATTGGTGTCCACAAGAGTGGCTGAGGCTTTACTGTTAGTGGTTAGGTTTTAGGCAAAAGAGAAAATGGATTTGCAAGACAAAGGAAAAAAAAAAGAAATATTACCAGGTGGCACTGAAATCGCATCACACTGCATATCTTTTACTAGATTTTTGTGGCTATCAAAATTCTGTAGATGAGTATGATGCATTTGGTTAAGGTCTTCTGTAAGATGGCTGAATGTGCTATGAGTCAGTATGATCAGCACATTTAGGATGTTTTGCTTACAGAATATCTCATGGGCTTTAGGGAAATGATGATGGTCAAAATCACTTTTGTGAGTGTTTTATGGGCACATACAATATTATCACTATCTAAAATCACCTTTTTTTTGTTACTGTTGTTGCTTAAGTGTTTGCCTCTTTTTCTTCCACTATTATGTAAACTTTAAGAGAGCAGGGACTTTTATCTACTGCTGGATGCCTGGTGCCTAAAACACACTGGTTCAGTAAATATTTATTGACTGACTGCCACTAGGGGTAATTACATATTTGGACTGTATACTGGAGTGACGTAGGCATTACCAATAATACAGAGATAAACATAGGGTCAACTTAAAAAACATAGGATAAAACTTAAAATAATTCTTAGTGAACTATGAGACTATACTCAAGAAAGAGAGCAGAAGAGATTCTTTTAATGAACTATGTTTGCAATAGACAAGTTCAGAGCTTGAAAATTTTCATAGTAGATGGATGAAGAGAAGGACGAAGTTTGGAAGGAAGTGGTTTGGCAGATGAATAGAGAACCCATAATCAGATATATAGGGCAAAAAGGAAGTGTCTAAGGAGGAGGGAATGACTGGAGAGTGGAAGAAGAGGGAAGCAGGATAGAAAGCTCAATCTGAATTAAGGAAACATTGGAAGGCCAGTTCCCAGAAACACCATGATGGATGATGTTGACCAACCAGGCCAGAAACTTAATTTTGATTTGGAAGGCAATACAAAATCAAAGGAGAGCTTTAGATATGTAAAATCATTACAGCAGAGGATTACTTTGTAGGCAATATTTGAAACTGATTTTAAAAGTGAGGGAGAAGACTGTGATTATCATCACAGAAAGTATGTTTTTTATATGTAAGGACAGCATTAACCTGTATTGCAAAGTTAGGTTATTATTTCAGTCCTGGTATATCACCAGAAGCTGAAAAAATTGCTTCAACAACAAATGTGAAATGGCTGTGTTGGGCAACCACAGGTATTAAATCCAGGAAACAGAAATTGGCTATCTTTCAATATTTGTAATGAAAAATATAACTATTTTCCTTTACTTTTTCCAATCTTAATAAATCTTTACTCTAACTTCTTTTTAAGATATTTTTTATACATCTACTTCCTTTGCAAGTTTTCAATTCGTGTGTAAGACCGAAAGTATTTGAATTAAGTTTCTCTGGGGGATGATTTGAAAAAAGGAATCAAATACAACTGTTTTTTGGCAGTATACAGTATACTACTTTGGTCCTCTGATAGTTTTGTATTATCCATTTTTTAGATTGAATTTCTTTTTAGACCAGGGACTGAATGTAAAATCTAAATGAGGAAAAACATTTTTAAAGCATGATAGTGTATGCATTGTAAATATAATTATATATTGTGAACCAAGACAATAGGCTTTTGATTATTTAACCTCTTTCAATGTGTAGCAATGAACTAAGAGCTACTATTTAATGGGTTTCTATATATGAGGGTTTTGCATACCTAATTTCCAGTCCTCGCAGCAGTTTACAGAAGTACTCTGGGCCTCAGTGTTTGGACCTGTTTTCTCTTACCACCCTTTCTTAGAATTTGGATAAACTTTGGGTCACATTAATACCTCTTAAAGTATACTTTAGAATGTAAAAACCTAGCATACCATTCAGAGTGTACACTATATACCATACATGTAAAATATTAATAACTATTATCATTTATTTAGATACAAGTACCATGCATTATGCTAAGTGCTTGACATGAATTATCAATTTGAATTCTCCTTAGCACTCTATGGGATGGTCAACATATTATGGGATGATGACAACTGGTTCTCTCAAGTTCACACAGCTGGGTCCTGAAACCTCTCTGACTTCAGATTCATACTCTCAGTCCTAGGATAGATTGCTTTCCATCGCAGCTGTTGTTCCACTTGATTTGTTTTGTAAAGGTTCTTTCTATCTAGAATCTTTTAATGGGAGCTGAGCCATCATCTAGTCTGAGCCTTTCATGTAGTAAATGAGAAAACAGTGATTTGGAGAGGATAGATAGCCACCAAATGTCACCTAGAGACAGCTCTGGGAATGAAACAAAGGCTTTCTCACTTTCTGTCCTGACGTCTTCTGTCTCTATACTGTTTTTCTCCTGTCTTTAAGTTGGTTAGAAATGAAGCATTCTTATGATTATCATTTTTTCTTAAAATAATAAATCAGTGTAAAACTACAAGCAACCAGCATTATTTAAAGACTGTTAAACAAGGTCAACATGTCCAATTTTGCATTCCAATCACAGAGGCATGGATTCAGTATGCAGTCCGAGGCCAGGCATTCAACCTGTACAGCAGCTCCCAAAGGGTGGAAGGTAAAGGGAGACCATCAACATCAGACAATTTGTACAATATTTTCCCTGAATTTTGAGACATGGCAAGAGATTGGTTCTGTAGTTTTTCAGATTCCTGACTGCCCCCCATTAAGGCTTTAGCATTTGCTTCTGAATTAAACAACCACTGAATGATGCTTTATTGACAAAAGTGGCCAATCTGCTGAAACAGAGGAGTGTAAAGGATATTAATAGCTGCATAGATACAAGAGGGACTGTACACATGTGGGCATTCACTGTCCTTACCTTAGGCTGCTTTCACAGCTGCATACTACACATGTACAGAGTTGCAAAATATGACAGTGTAACACGTATTTCAAGTAACGTTTTGTGTAGACTCAGCTAATTTCTTTTTATGTTGAATGGGGTGGTTGGCAAAATGTTATCACTAAAGAATGCTTTAAAAACAGGGTTAATGCAAAAACTCAAGAAAGGTAACTGAGGAGTATATTCATTAGTAATCTTCAGGAAGTGTCACTACTACCATATTCCTGCTGCATAGTGGGCATATTTTTCATTTTGCTTTAACTCTAACTAAGAAAACATTCTTCCAGTAGTTGAGGATATAGAAAATGTAGAACAGAGTCAGAGAGCATGGCATTGTGGACTCTGGGCATTCCTGAGTAAATAAGTGAAACACGCAGCATCTTATAGTTCTTTGCTCTTTAGCAATGCAGTGGCAGAGGTCTGCGCATTCGAGGCAACTTGTAACATATATGGAGAAGAAATCAATGTCAGCTTAGACCAACAAGGGACAAACAGTGTGTGACACACAGAGGAGGCTCAGGTAAGACAAAGAGAAAATATTAATTAATACCAAATCTGAACAGATATTTCCTTCAGCTACTCTCAAAGAATGGTTTTTACCAGGTTGTTGTCTAGGAGGATCAGGAAATGGATAGCAGACACTCACTGTAAACACTTTATTCATTTTTTGGTGTTAATTAGTGCTAAGACATAAGTGGGTATAATTCTTATAACTCTCTGGGCTCAATCCTTCTCAGCAAGGCTGTCAGCAGTTTACTGACTCTGTGAAAGGATCCCTGCAGGACAGGTGAGAGGCAGGCTTGTCTTGGTGCCTACTGGATTATTCAGGTCAAGACTCTAATGCCTAAAGTGGCAACCTAACCTATGGTTGGCAATGACCCATATACAATTTGTGTTTATGTGAATGTGCTACACCTTATAAACACAAACATTTTGGATCCAAATAGCTTAAAATTTGTTTCGCAAGTAGAAAGATACAAGGATCTTCTTATTGTCTTCATTATACTGGAGGGATATCCTTTATTGTTCATTATTGCTTCATGTTTTCCCAGTTTTCTTATTTTCATCTGTGCATCTATATTTATATCACTTCTCATTGTGGCTTTTACAGATACAGTCTTGACTCTAAACTATTCTTAAATAGTCTAGGTATTTTAAAATATGTGTCATGTTACTCTTTAAGTACCTTCTTTTTCCTGAGTTTCACGGCAATCAAAAACAAAGAAAATGATGTCTGACCTACTGTATATATCAAAACACAATATTCAATTGGATACAAATTCATTAGTACTTTCATTTGCGTTTGAAACCATGACAGAGGTTTAAGTATAAGGCATTAGTGTATTGTGGCAGATTGCTGTGCCTTCCATAGTCCACCCTGCTCTTCCTGGGCTCAGAGCAGCCTAGCTAGAGAAGCTGGCAGTGGTCACTTGACTAAGTTCTCACTGAAATGTGATTGAAAGATGTGTATGACTTCCATCCCACTTGCTTGGAAGGAAGTTGCTTGTCTTGGACACTTTCCCTTTCCCATTCATGCAAGCTGGAATCTCGATGTAACTCTTCTTGATTTCGACTTGCAATGAGGACAATGGATAATGTTTTCAAATTTCCCATGGATATTAATGTTTGGGATTCAGGATGAAGTTACCTCAGGAATTCCCCAAGTCACAAGTTATTCTATATTTTTAAAATCACTCTTTGTGTGTTTTTAAATTTAATGCGTGATCATAATAATAGCAACCAAAAGTATATATTTTTAATGATAAGGTTATGCTAAAAGCTTCAGAGATTTTTTTTTGTTAAGAAGACATAATGATAAATACATGATTTATTATTACCATGAACCAATATGTAGTGACAAAATTATATACTTCTGTAGCTTATAGAAATAACCTTTACCTGATATAGACCCTGATAATGGAAAATGTTAAAAAAGGAATATTAATACAATAATAATTCCAAATCAAAATTATCAAAAAGAAAAGATATGATCATAAATATTTGAGATTTAAAAATATTTTAAAACACACAGAGCACCAACTGTCCTGATAGTCTTACTGTTTTTTTGTGATAATGAAGTTACAAAAACTTTTCTTTCCTATTGTGTTGACATTGTTTGAATGATTAAAATTTTGTCCAAAAGCATCTTCAGTTTGATTTTTAGGGTACATGTGGCTTCACATAAGCTCATATGCTTTTTTTTTTATTATTATACTTTAAGTTCTGTGACACATGTACAGAACGCGCAGGTTTGTTACATAGGTATACATATGCCATGGTGGTTTGTGGCACCCATCAACCCATCATCTACATTAGGTATTTCTCCTAATGCTATCCCTCCCCTAGCCCTGCCACAATAGGCCCCAGTGTGTGATGTTCCCCTCCTTGTGTCCATGTGTTCTTATTGTTCAACTCCCACTTAGGTCATTTGCTTTTTTAAGTGATTAAAATATTTGGTGGCCTGCCCTGGTTTTAGTTTTGCTTTGAAATGGAGTTGCTTTTTCTAATTCAGACTTTAGATCAGTTTCTGATTTCATGTTGGAGTATTTCTTTTTTCTTTTTTTTCTTTTTGAGATGGAGTCTCTCTCCGTCACCCAGACTGGAGTGCAGTGACGCTCTCTCGGCTCACTGCAAGCTCCGCCTCCCGGGTTCACGCCATTCTCCTGCTTCAGCCTCCGGAGTAGCTGGGACTACAGGTGCCCACCACCACGCCCGGCTAATTTTTTGTATTTTTAGTAGAGACGGGGTTTCACCGTGTTAGCCAGGATGGTTTCCATCTCCTGACCTCGTGATCAGCCCGCCTCGGCCTCCCAAAGTGCTGGGATTACAGGCGTGAGCCACCACGCCTGGCCTCATGTTGGAGTATTTCACAACATTCGTATCTTTTTCTCTTTGCATTTCTTCTGTTAACACAATTACGAAGAATTTTAGCCTATAAGGAGTCAAACACTGGCATATGCCAATGAACATTATTTGAGTAGTATTAGAGTAATATAACATTGAGCTCTCCCTGCAAGTTTTAGAACTATACATTAAATCACATGTTGAAAATGCCAAATTAAGGAATTATTTGGCTACTAAAACTTGTTATTTCTTCTAATACCATCCATAAGATTTGTACTATGTATATAAACTGATTATTTTATTTGCAGAAATGACTCATTAGCAGGCAAGGACAGGAATAGACACAACATGACAATGACTATAAAAAAGACTGACCGGGCGCGGTGGCTCACGCCTGTAATCCCAGTACTTTGGGAGGCTGAGGCAGACGGATCACGAGGTCAGGAGATCGAGACCATCCTGGCTAACATGGTGAAACCCTGTCTCTACTAAAAATACAAAAAATTAGCTGGGCATGGTGGTGCATGCCTGTAGTCCCAGCTACAGAGGAGGCTGAGGCAGGGGAATCGCTTGAACCCGTGAGGCGGAGCTTGCAGTGCGCTGAGATTGAGCCACTGCACTCCAGCCTGGGCGACAGAGCAAGACTCCATCTCAAAAAAAAAAAAAAAAAAAAAAAAAGACTGACTGATAGCCACCACTTTTCCTTTAGAGTCCTTCCAACCAATGATTACAAATGGTGGTATGTTTTAATTATTATGGGAAAATTATGGCACATTTTCCTGGTTTTCTCACTTCTCAACTGATATTTTTTAAGCATTCACGATTTGGGAAAACACACATATTCCCCAAGGAATGCTAGGCAGGAGTTCCCCTTGGAAACAGCATCCTAGGGGATAATGGAAGAACAAGTAACCAGAGTTCTTAAATGATGTCAGGATCAAGGCTCCCTTGCAAACCTACAGTGGCTGGACAGTTACCTGAGAGGCACAAGAACTCAAGTCTTATTTAAACCTTTTTATTTTTATCTCTTCCAAAAGCTTTGCTTTCTCTTAACTAATTAAGAAATACCCTAAATGTCTTATGCCCAGGACCACATGGATATTTCTCTCATAGCTTGTTCAGAGACTTTGTCTTATTATAATCTGGAATTGAAACACTTAGAGATGATCTAGTTCAACTGCTAAATTTTAGAGATTAAGTTGAGTCCAAAAGCTAAGAAATGACTCGACCAAGGACACTGAGTCTTTTTTCGGATGATAAAGTGTAGTTACTGTGGACAGCAAGCCAGGTGTGGTGCATGCATGGGAGGCTGAGGCAGAGGATGGCTTCAGCCCAGCAGTTCGAGGCTGCAGTGAGCAATTATACTACTATACTCCAGCCTAGGCTACACAGCAAGACTGTCTCAAAAAGAAAAAGAACAAAACCAAACCAAACCAAACAAAATTCTGTCAGTTAATGCATAGGAATATGCAAAATGTTTTAAAGTATAAAGGATAAAACTATAATTTTTTTGAAATATTAATACAGGTACAGAGTAAATGTGATAATGTTTGTTCCCCTATATTAGTTCATTGTCTGTTGCTTATAATAGAATACCTTAACCTGGGCAATGTATGAAGGAAGAGAATTTATTTCTTATGGTTACAGAGGCTAAGGAGTTCAAGGTGGAGGGGCCGCATCTGCTGAGGGCCTTCTTGGTGGTGGGAACTCTCTGCAGAGTCCCTTGGTGGCACAGGGCCTCATATGGTGAGGTGACTGAGCTTCCTAGTTCAGGTCTCTCTTCGTGTAAAGCCACCAGTCCCACTTCCATGATAACAATCCATTAATTCATTGATTTATGAATGGATTAATCTGTTCGTGTTGGCAGAGTTCTCATGACCCAATCTCTCAATACTGACTGCCATAGTGGGAATTAAATTTCAACATGAGTTTTGGAGGGGGCAAATATTCGAACCGTAACATTCCCATTACAGTGTTAGAAGTCTTTCTTGCTTAATCTTGGCTCAGTGTCTAGATATATTGGTGTAGAATGGAATGAGTGGCGTAAAAGTAGTCTAAACCATATGTTAAACCTTTTACATGTTATTTCACTTATTTAGTCCTCACAAAAATTGTGTGAAGTGTCATCAGCCCAATTTACAGATGGGAAATTGAGAATCTGAGTGGCTAAGACACTATCCTTAGGTTGCGCAAGACATGGCAGAGCTGGAATTTTTGGATAAATAGCTGAATATGTGCAGATGGGAAACTGAGAAAAAATATAATCAAAAAATTGTCCAGTAATTTTTCCATAATATTTTCTTATTATCATATTGGCTAATATTAGTACACACTGCAATCCCTTTCTCACTGAAAAGATACTGAACACACTAGAAAATGGGGTGGATGTTTCTTGATGTTTTAAATAATTTATTGTTTTTCACCTTTGGACTCTGAATTTTTAAATCACACAATAAAGAAATGCAAAAATATTTTGGAATAGTTTTGTACAAACAAAGTTCAATGTAGTTTAGATGAAAATGGGAAATAGAACTATGAGAAACTACAATTGACTTTTAAACAAATGTGAGACTATTCTAAAGCAATATTGATGTCTTGAATCCTAAGTTCCATATTAAGGTCAGAGTAATAGCTTAGTGTTTTATGAGCTTATGTGGTGTTAGTGATATCATATCTTTAATCTTAACTTTGCCTCAAGCAAAAATAAATCTTCATGTTATAAACTCTATGATAACATAACTGCTTTTTTCAGTAGGTATCATTTTTTCCTTTAAATATTACTAATATCTTGCTGTGGCTAAAAAAGGAAAAAGAAAAAGAAAAAAGAAATACCTATTCTATTTTGTTGGAGTGGTAAATATTTCTGCTATTGTCAAATGACTTGTGGACAGAAACTCTTCTATTTTTGCTCGTGCATTAAATTCTTATGCATTGGTGCATAAATGAGTCAGGCAAAATATGCAAGACCAATTCTGCATATTTAGACCACCTAATTGCTAGATTGCCAGTTAATGTTTAGATTTCACACTTATGCATTTTAAAGAGAAAGCAGTCTCAAGAGATAGACCAGAAAAAGGCTCAGCATTTTTAGAAGAAACTCAAGGTTGAAGGAAAATGAGGAGCCTCCTGAGGTCATGGTTTACCAGGAGACATTAAGGGGCTGGTTCCTGTGAAGCTGTGCAAGGAAAGGTTTCAAATAGTTATGACCCAGAAAAGTCTCAGGTCGAAAAAACGTAGTAGTCCTTCTCACTATATAAAGAAAAGTAAATGTTAAGCAAGCAGAATTTATTAAAGGGATGGGTTCTTGATTTGTAGTTAGAATTTGATATTTCATTTGGGTCTTGATCTAAATTACATGTCTTATAATTAGAAATATGTGTGTCACTTTCTTAAGGAATTATATCTTTATAGGAAAAACTCAGCTGTATGAATTATAAATTTTATCCCCACTTTCTTCTGTACGTGCTTGAAGAAACTCTATGCACTAAGTCTAAGCTTTTGTGAACAGATTTAATTAACTGAGTGACAATTACTGAAATTGCAGGCATGGGTAGAATTCTTTTTCCAATTAGGCAGGAGACCTTAGACCTTTTGGTTTTGCCAACAGCCATAATTGTAAAGGAAAGATTTTCTAATCTTGCTGTCTTAATTGTCAGCATTCTTTTTGGCTTTAATCCCCATTAGGAAAAAATTTATTTTGTTGGATTTCTGTTATAATATGGGTTTTTTTTTTAAATCTTTTAAGTTCTTGTTTATATGGGGCAATGGTATCTTTCTCCCTTTAAATTTTAAGATGAAGAAAATAAGATTAACATAATTTTAAACTAGTAAAATCCACAAAAATATGAAAGCAATTAGTTGCTCTGGAGAAAAAACTCCCTCAAACTCAAAGTGCTTTTTCTATTCTCTCACTCAGCAAGAATAATCACCAAAGAACACTTCTGTGATCCCAAAATATGTGGGAATTTCTCCCCACTAGCAAGCAAGCAATCAGTTCTGTAGCAGACACCAGCTGGGCGTTCTCCAATTTAATTCTGACACTATCCACCTGAAGATAGTGTTAGATCCCACAGGTTGAGGGCTCAGTCCCCAAGATGGGCCCCCAATCCAATGCCTGTTTCAATCCCCAGGTTGTTTTTCCTGTTTCTGACCAACCAGCTATGAACTGGAGTTCCCACAACCCTCTCCTTGGATTTGATTAATTTGCTAGAGTGGTTCACAGAACTCAGGGAAACATGTTTACCGGTTTATTATAAAGGAGATTACAAAGGATACAGATGAAGAGATGCATAGGACAAGGAATGGGGGAAGGGGTGTGGAGCTTCCATGCCCTCTTGTGCATGCCACCTTCTAGGAACCTCCATGTGTTCAGCACCCAGAAGCTCTTGGAACCCAGTCCTCTTGGCTATTTGTAGAGGCTTCATTAGGTAGGCATGATTGATTAAACCATTGGCCATTGGTTATCAACTTATCTATCAGCCTCTCTCCCCTTCCTGGAGGCAAGTGAGTGGGGCTGAAAATGCTGACCGCTTTAATCAGGCCTTGGTCTTTCAGGTGACCAGCTCCATCCTGAAGTTACCGAGGAGCTGTCAGCCATTAATCAATCGTTACACACAAAAAGATACCACTTTGGAGATTCTAAGGATTTTAGAAGTTGTATTCCAGGAAATGGGGTGGAAGACCACATACATATATTTCACAATATCACAGTTGCCTTTGATGATAAACCAAGAGGTTTCAATATTTGACTGAAGAGTTTAGAAACATCTCATATTCTATATAATAACACGTGAAATGTCAGAGAGGCGAGCCTGGGGAAAACTGATTCTAATTCAGCATGAGAAAAGTAATCACCTATATTGTATCCTTTCTGGAGGAAGACACTGTGAAGAAATCCAGATTAGGGGCAGGAAGTCAGCAAAGCTCACAGACAAAGGAGATCCCAAGAGCCAGAAGTTGGCAGTGCCTGTTCTGTAATATCCCGAAGAGTAACAAGAGACAGAGAGATGCAGAATGGGGTGAGCACACTTACAGGAAAGGAGAGAAGTGCTCTTTTGTGGAGCTGTGATAATTGCTGAGGCCTTACAATGACTTGTGTCTTTTGGGATTAGCCACCTCCTTTTGAGGTGTCTCTCAGTCAGGGTCCCAACAGAATAGAGATGATACGCTCAAATCAGAATAATGCAAGGAGGTGTCTTTCAAAAAGACTAATTATAAAGGTGTGAGTAGAGTATCAGGAAATTCAGGAAATGGCAAAGGATGGTGCAGGTGCCCTGGGTTAGTAATGAAACTTTTACCACCTCTAGGCTTGAAGGATAGAGGGAAGGAAGAGTTTATGAGAATCTGGAAGAATAGAGAGAGTCCTGTGGCTTGGGCTGCTTTGAGAGATGCGGTGACTTTGTCAAGAGTCCTAACCAGACAGAGGCAGCCTCAAGGAGAGGGAGTAAGGGAATGAATACCCCAACCTCAGTCTCCTCCTTTTCTTTGATCTCCTGCCAGGGCTCCTCAAGCAGAATTCAGAGGGTCTGGGATCTACTGATAAACTCTATAGAGGTGAACCCCTACCAGCAGGGCAAAAGGGGAAAGAAAATAGGACATTATGCATGTTATGAGTGGAGGACATGAACATTCTGGTCAATGGAAAAAATGTCTCCTCTGAATACTTAACAACAGTTGATATAATTTATTTGTGAGTTTGGGAAGCGTGAGTCATCTGGATGAATCCCATCAGTTCTATATCTCTGATAAAGTTAGGTCAGATCACAGTAAATTTGCTAAGGCGCCTGGGCTGTCTTAGGAGATGGGTCATCAGGTCTTCTCTTGGCGACACTCAAATCTTAACATGGGCCCCTTCCAAAATATAATAGGAGCAAGTTGGTAGAACTTACTTGACATTTCTACTCAAGATATCTCATACTGAACCTAGTTCTGTTCTGAAATTTTTAGTATTCTTTGATCTAGGTGCCAATAAAGCAAGTGCATCAAAGTAAAGATAATAAATGATATATCTTTGAACTATAGTTTCCTGAATCCATAAAACATGAAGTTACTTCATAGATTTTTCCAATGTGCTTCTAAAAATTCAGAATGTGAATTGACTTTTATTACCACACTCTAAATGAGAAATTGAATAAAGAGCCCATTTCTTCGTAAAATGCTTTCATAACCTTGTACTCTGCTTTGATGACATCATTTTTATATTAAAAAGCCCCGAAGACCCTCAGTGCCCTGCAACAGAAATATTCATTTGAAAATATCATTCTCAATGTTCAATTGGATTCAGGTGGAAGATTTCCCTTGTGAGCAAAATTATTTCTCCACTTTTTAGAATTTATTTGATGATGGGTAGGTTTTCAAAAGAATTTGCCACTCTGATATTCTCTAGCAAATATGAAATAAACTAAAATTTCCAAAATTTGATGTTGTACGTATTACCTAGGAAAGTACAGAAAGGAATCCATACATGCACTTAACATGTATTGATTGCTCATCATGTGCATGGCACCATGTTGGGAACTGGGAATGCAGAGATGGAAAACATTGTCTAATGAAGAACAAGGTTAAGAGGCAACCACTGCACACAGTGACCAGGGGTGTAAGAAACATGAGCAGAAGGAGCTCGTTCTCTCTCATTCTGGAACTTCAGTGACATGAAAGCTAGATTTTTATTATATTTTCACAGTTTTCTGAGGCTGTTCTCATTTTTTCCCACTATTTTTTCTCTGTTGCTCAGACTGGGTGATTTCCATGGTCCCATCCCCAGATTTATTGATTATTTCTTCTTTCCTCTCCATTCTGCTGTTGAGCCCATGCCTTGAGTGTTTTTTTTTTAAACAATTTCGGTTACTGTATTTTTCAGTTGTAAAATTTCTATTTGGTTCTTTTTTATAACTTAATCATATATGTATTTATGATGTGTAACATGATTTGAAATATGTATACATTGTGGAATGACTAAATCAAGGTAATTAACATATGCATTACCTCACATGCTTATCATTTATTTGAGAATACCTCAAATCTACCCTCTTAGCAATTTTTCAAGTATATACATGGTTATTAGCTGTACTACCATGTTTACAATACATTTCTTGATTTTATTCCTCCTGTCTAACTGAAATTTTGTATTCTTTGACCAACAGCTCCCCAATATCTCCACCCTCCTGCCTCTGGTAACCACCATTGTACTCTCTGTTTCTATGAGTTCCACATTTTTAGGTCCATGTATAAGTGAGATGATATGGTAATTGTCTTTCTATACCTGGTTTATTTCACTTAGCATAATGTATTACAGCGTTATTCATGTTGTTGCAAATGTCAGAATTTCCTTCTTTTTAAAGATTGAATAGTATTCCATTGTGTATATGTACCACATTTTCTTTATCCTTTCATCTATTGGTGGACAGGTAGGTCGATTCCATGCCTCAGCTATTGTGAATACAGCTTCAGTGAACATGGGAGTACGGCTATCTCTCTGACTACTGATTTCATTTCCTTTGGCTATACATCCAGCAGTGGACTTGCTGGATCATATGGTAGTTCTATTTTTAATTTTTTAAGGAATGTCTATTTTTTTATAATTGCTATACTGATATACATTCCCCCCAACAGGGTACAAGTGTTCCTTTTTCTCCACATTCTTGCAAGTACATATCTTTTGTCTTTTTGGTAATAGCCATTCATACAGTTGTGAAGTGATATCTCATTATGGTTTGATTTGCATTTCTCTGATGATTACTTATGCTGAGTAGTTTTTCATATACCAATTGGTCATTTGTATGTTTTCTTTTTTTTTCTTATTTATTTATTTATTTATTTTCATTATACTTTAAGTTCTAGGGTACATGTGCATAACGTGCAGGTTTGTTACATATGTATACTTGTGCCATGTTGGTGTGCTGCACCCATCAACTCGTCAGCACCCATCAATTCATCATTTATATCATGTATAACTCCCCAAGGCAATCCCTCCCCCCTCCCCCCTCCCCATGATAGGCCCCAGTGTGTGATGTTCCCCTTCCCGAGTGAGAAATGTCTATTCAAGTCTGTTGCTCATTTTAAAATTGGATTGTTTTCTTGTTATTGAGTTGTTTGAATTCTTTATAGATTTTGGAAATTAAGCCCCGTATCAGATGTGTGGTTTGCAAATATTTTCTCTCATTCCATGGGTTGTCTCTTCACTCTGTTGCTTCTTTCCTTTGCTGTGCAGAAGCTTTTTACTTTGATGCAATTCCATTTGTCAATTTTTGCTTTTGTTGCCTGTGCTTTTAGGTTATATCCAAAAAAATCATTGCTTAGGCTAATTTCACAAAGCTTTCCCCCATGTTCTCTTCTAGTGGTTTTACAGTGTTAGGTCTTACACTTAGGTATTTAATCCATTTGAGTTGATTTTTGTATATAGTATGAGATAAGTGTCTAATTATATTCTTCTTCGTTTGAAAATTCAATTGTTCCCATACGATTATTGAAGATACTGTTCTTTCCCCCTTTGTGTGTTCTTGGCACCTTTGTCAAAAATCAATTGACTGTAAATGAGTGGAGTTATTTCTGGCCTCTTTGTTTGGTCCCATTGGTCTATGTGTTTTTTATGCCAGTAACATGCTGTTTTGGTTAATATATATATATATATATATATATATATATATATTTTTTTTTTTTTTTTTTTTTTTTTTGAGACGGAGTCTTGCTCTGTCACCCAGGCCAGAGTGCAGTGGATCTTGGCTCACTGAAACCTCCACCTCCTTGGTTTGAGCAATTCTCCTCGAACCTCCTGAATAGCTGAAACTACAGGCGCATGCCACCATGCCCAGCTAAGTTTTGTATTTTTAGTAGAGATGGGGTTTCACCACATTGGTCGGGCTGGTATCGCTGAACTCAGGTGATCTCCTTGCCTCAGACTCTCAGAGTGCCGGGATTACAGATGTGAGCCACTGCGCCCAACCAAGATTACTATAACTTTGTATAGATTTTGAAATCAGGTAGTGTGATGCCTTCAGCTTTGCTCTTTTGCTTCTTTCTTTATTCTATTTCTCTGTTGAGAATTTCTATTTCTTTGCTGAGAGTTTTGGTTTTCTCATTTGTTTTAAGTGTGTTTGTGATTGCTTATTGAAACACTTTCATGCTGGCAACTTTAAAATCCTTGTCCAATAATTCCAACATCTATGCCATGTCAGTGTTGGCATCTGTTGATTAACTTTTCTCATTCAAGTTGAGATTTTCCTGGTTCTTGATATGATGAGTAATTTTTGATTGTGTCCTGGACATTTTGGGTATTACATTTTGAGACTTTGGATCTTATTCAAATCTTGTGTTTTAGAAGGTTTTCTCTGATATCAGGCCATAGGAGGAAGGGGTTACTGCCTTATAATTTGCAGGTGAGGTGGAAACCCACTGGGTTTTCCTTGACACCCTGTCAATGGGGGGACAGATTAAGGGGTCCCCATTAATGCCAGGTGGGTATAGTGGTTCAGGCTCCATACTAGGCCACCATTGCCATCACTCTAGCTAGGAGGAGAAGGGGCGCCTCATTACTTCTCTCCACGTGGCCTCCACTGACACAGTGGGGTTGGGCCTCATTACTGTTGGAGGGTCACCTTCCTGTCACCTGGTGGGGGTGGAAGTTCAGGTTCTCCGTGTGGCCTCCTATGAAACCATGGGAGAGGGACCTTGCTACTGCCAAATGAGGATGGAAGTCCTGGCTCCCCATTCAGCCTTTTCTGACACCACCCTGTAGGGATGTTGAGCACCTCACTATAGCCTGGCAAAGGTGGAAGGCTAGGCTCCCCAGTTGATTTTTGCTGACAGGGCTATAAGTGGGGTTGCAGTTTTTTCCATGCTCTTTGGCTGGAGTAGGGCTATTATTGTCTAAAAGTTTCCTGTCTTTCTTGGTTTCTTTTTCCTAGTCTTTTGGCTAGATGTTAGGTTGTATTTTATATATATAATAATGTGGGTCTTGGTTGTGGACTTATTTGTGTGAAGAAGTGACCACATTCTAATTTTTGTGTTTGTTTTGAAATAGTATTGGGGTAACTGTTGGTTTTCATCTTCGTTTTTTCATCAGTAGTATGGTTACATTAAAGCTTTCTGTAGTTTCCAAAAGTAAAGAAGTAAAAGGGTAATTGGAAGTAGAAGGCACTACTCTAGCAGCTTGGAGACAGAGCCCAAGAGCCCATGCCTGCTTCTCCACTAATGATGTGAGTGATCTAGGATAAGTCATTTGCTGTTTTTGTGCCTCAGTTTCTATTTCTGTAAATTGGAGAGTTAGATGTTTGACAGTTTGTTAAGTTTGCACTAACTCTGAAAATTTCTATGCTGGAAGAAACTGGGGCAAAGCGTTTTACACTTGGTTTCTCTGTGATTTAGTGTAAAGAACCAGAAAATTAAAGTTGACATTATTTCTTGCTACTTACCTTCACTTGGAATGCAAGAAAAGGTTATTACTGTGCTAAAACAATGGAGGGTGACATTTTCCTACAGAGTAGCAGTATAATCACACTAATGAAAATAAGTAAACAGGAGATATCTTGGCCATCTAAGGTCTTGATCATGCAGTGATGGCATGTGAAGGTTAAGAGTTGTTGAATGCGTTGCTCTTTGAATCAAAGTTTAAAAGATTATGCCAGAGACAATGTTTATTTAAATGATTTAATTACAGGGGCAAATGATCAACACAGAGTGCTAAATAGGCATTTCTTATGCTATAATTATTCACAGCAATAATGACCTCACAAAAAGAGTTGCATTTTTTTTTTTTTTTACTTTTGTATGATGTTCTTTTGAATGCTCTCTTTGATATCAATTTAAGTCTCAACTTGTTTATTTGGTCCATATATATATATAGAATATGTACTCAGTGGTGGAAGAAAATGTTTGTGAAGGGATTTCAGGAGAGCATAATCTTGCCTTTTCTCCTTCATCTCTCAGGGTAGAGCCAGGTGAGTAGGGGGAAGAGGAGTTCACCTGTCCACATGGCATTCCCATGTCCTGGCTTGGCCCAGGCACAATTCTGCAAGCCAGTATTCAGTCCCAAGTCAGGAAATGAATTTTAGAATTTTTGAGAGAATGTGTTTTATGATGTCTCCTTTTCTCTTATTTTAAAGATAGCCAGAAAGGAGATAATAAAATCCATGGAATTTAAGGTGAAAAAAGCAGGCTTCCATTGAATTTGTGGTGAGTTAGAATAGTTATTGTTGCAGTTAAAGCTGCCTGTCCTCATTTATAAATAAGTTTTTTTTTCAAAGCAAGGGATTAGTTTTTGAGTTAAGGAAAAATATAGCAGGAGTTTTTCCTTCTCAAAATAAGTCAGGGCAGTTGTATCACACCCGGGCAGCTTCGGATTGTTTTCTCCGATACTGTTTTTTGTGGCTGCCCAATCTGGTTGGCGTGTTGCTCATTTCAGTTACAGAAATCTTTAAATGAAACACTCACCTGTTCTTTCCCTGCCTTGTTAACAGGCTGTCATTCAAGACTGAATGGTACATACTGGATTTATCTTTTTTATTTATTAAAAATTTTGCAGTATAATAAATCTGCTCATTCAAGAGAGTTAAAAACAGCAACTTGATTATTTTCCATTTTGGTCTTTAAAACTAAGATAGGCTTTTATGGCAATTACTGGATTGCAAAGACATGTAAATATGATGGCTAATGCAGTGACGATTTATGTTTTAAGTCATTTTCTTCCTTATAATTATGCATTTGAAAGACAAGATTGCTGGCATCATAGTTGCCAATATGTTTTAGAAGGAAAGGCACAACCAAATAAGTGCTCCAAAGTGTTTTAAAATGTTTTAGGTGCCTTTTAGCTTTATTAGTACAAGTAACTGCATAATATTTATATTTTACTATTCCTTCTCATAGAAAAGTAGAGAGTAGTATGTGAATAGGAAGTTATTTTGTTAAGAAGAATTCCAGGTGAATCACAGCATCCATTTCTTATATTGTGATAGGGTCCTTCCTTCTTTGGACAACCCCTACCAAAGGCTGATTCGTAAGTGCATGGCTGTTGTCTTTTCATTGGCATTAGCCTATCTGCAGTGACATGTATGGCTTACAGCATCTCTGTTAAATGTCATTACAAGTGTTTCCTTCTGTGCACAAAAAAACTGAAGCAAGAATGAAGGTGATGGAGCTAATAAAGATTCGGGATTAATGATTTTTCAAGAAGTCACGGGTTAGTCTAACTGAAGTTAATAGTGTATATGGAAATCAATGTTCTGAGACTTCAGGCAAGGGTATTCAAGCTATCTTTGAGTTCAGAGGATTTGATGTTTTTTTTTTTTTTTCTTTTTTCATGATTAACTTGATAGTGAAGGAAGTACCTAGGATGTCAAATATGTTTTGAAATCTTTGTTTATTAACAAAGATGTTTAGCATTTTCTGTTTATTGTTTCCTGAAATGGCCTCCCATTATATCTATATGCAATAAATTATGAAAGAGTGGTATGCTGTATTGACTATCCAATTTGGAAGGCAGAGAAACACAGAGGACATTCATGTGAGGACAGAAAAAATTTTCAGACAGGACAGTAAAAAAAAAAATGTGTTGGGAGTTATAAGAAGGCAAGTGACTGTAGGAGAGATTAGGGCCCTTAACCATGTGAATCCAGATCTTGCCAATCCTTTGGTGAGTCATTTATCTCAGGAGGGGAGGACACTCAGCCATCGGCATCTATCATGGGGCTGGTGGTTTCCTAGAAAGCAGAAGTGAACCAATCCCAAAGCAACCAGAAGTCTTTGGGGGTGAAGAGCAGGAAAAAATGGTGTGATTGGAAAAGGTTAGGGGTTGATCTTGGAGCCAAGCACAGCATGTACCCTATGAACCTTACGTGGAGGGAGGAATAAAAGTGTGGGCATTTGCAGGTGAGTTGAATGAACTTGTGGGCTACATTGTTTCATTATTTATGGACCTTTCTATATGATTTATTCTCTTACTGTTTGATGTGTATACTTTATGATACTTTCTATTACTTAGACATCTCAGTTGAACAATATGCAAGAGACTTTGTCCAGCATTTCTGATATGACTATGGATGCTAGGTATGACCTGGAAATCTTCTAGGAATTTATTGGAGAGGATTCAGGAAATATTGTATAGATCATGTATATATGTATTCATTATATTTCTAAATTACATTCTATTTTCTTTCAAACACTTCATCCCAAACACGGCAAGTGGCAAAATTATCATTGGATTTCCTTTCTTTTAGGGAAATTGTTAAATGTGTAAATGAAATACCACAAACTTATCTTTGGAAAGGTTTGCAAATACTGTACGTTCTTTTGCTGACAACTATGGAAAAGTGTTAGAAATAACTATACTGTATTAATATAAAGGGAAAAAGGAAGGTCAAAACATGCTAGGATGATTCCATTGAATAAAGAAAACCCTTGTTTAAAATTGAACTATAACAGGAATCCTGTTTGTTCCATGAGAATGATTTGAGCCATTTTGCCACTATCAGATTTGGAAACTGGAATTTTAGACAGCCAGAGGATGGGATGGCAGAGTATCTGTCCCTTTCCTTTCCATCTTGAGGATTGTCTTTCAATCTCTTCATAAGCTATTTTTACTTCTTTGGGGATGGAGTAAAGAGAAAGTAATGAAAGTGAAACACAAAATGGTCAGCTTAACTAAAGGCTTTTTTTTTTTTTTAATAACAACAACAACAACAAGAACAACAATGGCAACAACATAGGTTTTTAATGTATCTAGATTTTCTTTTGTTTCAAGTAGTAGATAATGAAGTGTAATGGTACACAGTTGGGCTCTAGCTATGAGACTATTTCCCAGTTATATATAAAAATAAATTTCAGCAAATTACATTTATGTTTCTGTTTTCCCAAGGTGAAATAGAAAGACAACACTGAACATCAGGTATTCTAAATGTTTTGCCATTGTTATCAATCACTAGCTCATGTTGTGGGGCTTGTTGTCATCGTGTACGTGTTGTTATATTCTGTAGGATGAAGTTTTATTATTTGAATGTGAATGACTTGACCAAAATATCTCATCTGTATAATTATATTCATTCCCAAATAGTTTGATGTAAATGGTAAATATATATGAATAAAAGGCCTTGACAGATTTTATTAAGTTCCAGCTATACACATGTTCAGGAAATTATTTATGCTTGCCTATCCCCAAACACCCACTCTTCTTTTTAGGAACAGTACCTGGTAACTAACAGATATTAACAGAGGCAATGGACAGAGTGGTAGTGTTCGTTCTTTTAAAAAACTGAGTGCATTTTTAAGCATTTATTTTCTTAAGCCAAGGCCTGAAACAAAAATTAAAAATCTACTGCTTCAGGGACCAGGGAGATAATGTATTAATTCTAATGTTTTACAGTAATAAAATTCACTAAATATTTCACTTTTAATGCTGCTGATGATAAGCAGCAGGTGATTCTGATCTCAGCAGAGGATGAACCATAGTCAGGGCCAAGCTGCGATGGAAGGAGGACAGTGGCTGCTTGTTTTCACAATTGGTACCACAAAGGAACGTGGGCTTCATGTTGCCAGATCTCCCAACTTTTCAAGAGGGGTCATAAATTTGGGTTTTTATATAAAATATTTCACACTTGACACACTGGCAGTATAAAATGGATTTCAAAATCTTTTTGAACATTGCATGAGTCAGCGCTTAAGAGGGCAATCAAAACATATCTTCAGCCCAGATTTGCCCCATATCTGGCAGGCTCTGGTCTATATGCCAATTATGCTCAAAGCTATTTCTCCTGTCTTAAGCTTCAGTATCATATATAAATCTGCCAGGTAGACATTTTCCTGCATATCCCTTTAATATGTTCAAAACAGCACGCATGGGCTCCCCTGCTTTTGGCTAAGCCTGCTCTATGATCAGACTTCCTTCCCTTGGCCCAGTGCTCTGTTCAGTCAATGACACGACTATGGCCCATATGGATACTACTATCTTGCTCACCTCTCCTTCAGTCAGCCACTAGATCCTCCCAGGTTCTCCTAAATATTCCTCTGTTCAATCTCAATTTCTGCTTATTATCTGTTTCTGTGGTTGCAGCCTCCTAATGGTCTCCTGGTTGCCAGAATGGTCTGTTGAAAATGCAGATATAATTTGGCTCCTCTCTTGCTCCAATGTATCCTAAGGGCTGAACCACAGGATGAAGTTAAGCCTCGCCTCCTCAGGGTGACAGTGTCCATCTATCTTTCCTTGTGCCCACCCCTCCAGTCTCATATTATGCCGTCTTCCGTCTTTGATTCTGTTGATAGGAAATGCCTGGTTTTCTGAACTACATGTACACTTTGCTGACCTTGTGCCTTTGCTCATGCTGTTCCCTCTTTGTAGCGTTCTCTTTTCCTCTTCTTTGTGTGACTTACTCTCATCTGTTCTGCAGAACTCCACTTAGGCAACATGTCCCCCCACTCTCGGCATGCATTTCTCACACCAGTTAACATATTATGTTAAAATGACCTGTTCATCCATTAAGCTGCAATGTTCCAAACTGCAGGATCCACACATAATTATCCTTTATTTCTCAGTTCCTAGCAGAGTTCCCAGTCAAAGGAAGGCAAGCAAAACCTGTTTGTTAAATTAAAATGAACTGTGTGGTCCCAGAATCCTCTCAGAGGGCAGCAGACTGTATCAATATGCAGAGTGAGGTGCAGGTGGAAATTCAACAGTTAAGACAGTGTAGGCATTTTGCTGCCCACTCTCTTTCCTCCCAACCCACCCTGCCCCCCTACCACACAAGTCTATTGTAAAAAAAAACTAGGCAATTAGTTGGTTGGCTGAGAAAACATTATCAGCTTTGGTTTAAAAAGTCCCTCCCTAGCTGACTTGATGCTTTTCCCCAAAGACTTCAGGGAAGGTGTATGTAGGATTAAATATTACCCAGTTAAGTATTTAGTTCATTGTGAGCTGCCACATGCGACTTTCAGTAGAATCCAGAAAGAGCAGTTTTTAAATTTTAGCATTTTCCTTGGGGCAACCTGACAGGGACCCTTGATGCCATTACTGTGGGACTGTCCAAGATATCTGTTAATCCAGTTGTCCTCATTCACTCCCTGTTGTTTGGACAGCAATCTACAGGTGCCCTGAAGGTGCCTCCAGAAAACCCTCAAGCACAGGGATGGCAAGTAGGTTTCACCTCACATGCCATTTTTAATTGAATGGTAGTGGCTCCAGAGGAACAAAGTCAGCTCACATCCCTGATCACAAGGAGTCCGTAGTCTAGCTTCAGAGGCAAACAAACAGAGAAGTTAAGCGCCTTGACACAGCAGGGAGGAAGGCAGGCACACAGGGCAAAATTTTAGAGCAACTACTCAAAGTGGTCTCAGGCAATAAGGAACATGCACCAGAAAGCAAATCAATGCACTGCTTCCTCCTCTAGAAAATCTTGGCACAAAAAGTGTCAATGGGCTCAAGCAATGTGGGTAGCCAGATTACATTGAGGCACAAACCTTGTTACTCCAGGCATATGGGTAATCAGCAGTTTGTGACAGGCTGTCTTAAGGGCATTGTTCTAAAAAACCCCAGAAGGTAAACAAGGGGACAAAACCATATTTGGTTAGAAATAAAGCTGTGGTAATGAATTGTAAGTGTCAACTAATATATTAGGGGATGCCCAGATAGCTGGTACAACATTATATCTGTGTGTGTCTGTGAGGGTGTTTCTGGGAGAGATTCATATTTAGAGCAACTAGTCATCTATTTGAATGTGTAGACTGAGATCATAATCAAGTGAGTTAAGAAGATCATGGGACTTGTTGGCTTCCATAATCACTGTATTTGAATGAGTGGATCGCCCTCCTCAATGCGGCATCATCGAATGTATTGAGGGGCTGGATAGTGCAAAAAGTGCAGAAAAGGGCAAATTCCCCCCATCCTCAGATCTTTGGTCTCAAACAGAATTATTTCACTAGTTTTCTTGGTTTTCCAGCTTGCAGATGGTAGACCATGGGACTTCTTGGCTTCCATAATCAAGTGAACCAGTTCCTGAAGTAAATCTCTTCTTATATATCTGTATATACCCTTCTGGTTCTGTTTCTCTGAAGAACCCTGAATAATACAACAGTCTTTGCCATCCAATAGACTTGGGTTTGTAACCTTGAGAAAGTAACCTCAGAGCCTCAGTTTTCTATTGCGTAAATCAGGCAATAGTGCAAGCTTCATAAGTTCATTGTGAGAATTACATGAGAAAGTGTTCATGGATGTCTAAGCCTAGTGGCCAAGAACACTTATCCAATGTGTGTGTGTTTCCTCTATGAAGTCATTGATATTATTATGCCTAACTCTCCCTAGGAATTTGGGGGCAGCTTCGTGGAGGAGGTATCACAAGGTGACACCAAGTCCAAACACTGCCAACTGAAATGGACCCAAAAGAGTGCAGCTTGCCAGGCACAGGCACACATATTTCTTTTAGACCCTCAGCCCACATCTATTTTCCATCTGGCCTGACCCTGCTTAGCTCCTGAGATCAGAGATTGGGTGCATTCAGCCTGCATCTATTTGATATGACTGGGGTAAAAATGACTTCAAACTTAGAATTCTTCAGGCACAGAGGCATGTCAGTTCTTTAATAAGATTTTCTGTAATTAATATTCGTTGTTAGATTCTGGGCTATAAAAAAATCAGCTTAAGCCCTATAAAAAGATATTTATTCTAGCAACAGAAATGTTAGTCCTATTTGCATGTGCAATAATTTCCTTCAACAAAATACTTTTGCCTTATTTCTAAAGTAATTTGTAATCCATAATTTAATAAAGTAAATATAAGATGTAAAATAATTCTACCTACCCTTAATATGTTTGATGTGAAAATATTAACAGTAACCCAAGCAGGCTCAAAAGTACTTAGTTATTGTTAATTGTCCCTTGTATATATTAATTGAAGCAAACTTTTGGTCATATTTGCTTATAGAATTGGGAGAGGAGAGGATGAAGAAAAGAAAAAAGGGAATAACATTTACTGAGTGCCCACTATTTGCCAGAAAATTCATATACCATCTTCATCTTCATTACCACACTGGGAGGTCGGTAGAGCATTCTCTTTTAAAAATGAAGGAACTCAAGAGCAATGAGTTTACATGACAGGGGCCCACTCCCACTTAATAAGTGGGATATCCAGATGGCAGGGCCTTTGTTTAAACAGAGCGTGTCCATGTTACAATGCCTCAATAAAAAAACAAATGGGCTTTCAGAATGTTATACCAGATTCAGTCAAGGGACATTGGTGTAAGTACGGCATCAAACCAGGCACTGCAAGAGTTAAAGAGATGTGTGAAACCAGCTTCAGGGGTTCAGTAAGGAAGACCCATACACAGGTTTCAGGTGCTAGTTAATGGTCCAGGAACTAATTACCTAGTATATCCATTAATGTTTGTTTACATATCTGTTTGTAGATACAATCATTACCTAGAGCAATTATTTTGCTGTCATTATTGGTAAACTAGACATACACTTAAATCTTCAAATTTCATTGCCATAAACATCTTCTGTAATACTGTGAGCATAACCATGTTATAGCACATATCTGTCCCCCTAAGTGGACTGTGATTTCCTTGAGGAAGGGTCATGCTTTATTCATCTGTAGTGTCTGGAAACTATATGGTCTGATATCTGAGAGGTATTGAATACATATTTGTTGAATGATTTGAAGTATTGGAGCAAAATATTTAAAAATATAAATAATTATTGTTAATATATGTCTACATCAGATTTTAATTTAAGAATCTGTTCATTGTATTTACTTCCTTACATATATGTATTTATTATCAACAATCCATAATCATTATTCAGATTCCTTGACAATTGAATGCTATTTTTCTCTGTCTCTACAGTTTAGTAGGTTTTGGCAAGTATACAACAGTGATTATTATAAATGTATTTCTTTTATTTCTCTGTTTTGAATTCTATTTCTCTAATTTGAATTCATCATGATTTTCATCTTTGTTTCTAAGAGGCAACCAGAGATTACTTCTAGAGTTAAAAAGAGAGCCCTTCTTTGAATGTGTTTGAGTATTTCTGATACTCAACCACTTTGATTCATGTGTTTAAATAAAGTTGCAGAGTATGCATTCTATTTTTCATGTACCGTGTTAAGTTTTATACAATGGGTTTTAGATACAATCCTGTTTTTTAAAAATGAGGAAGCACTGTTACGGTTTGAGTGTGTCATCCAAAGTGCATGTGTTGGAAACAATCTCCAATGCAAGTGTTGGGAGGTGGGACTTAATAAGAGGTTATTAGACCACCTCTTATTAGAGGATTAATGCTGTTATTCCAGAAGTGGGTTAGTTACCTTGGGAGTGAGTCCCTGCTAAAATGACTTTTTTGGCCCCCTTCCCCACTCTCTGTCACACGTTCGTCCCCTTTGACAAAGAATAACTTGAGACCAGTTGTTCATTTCTTTCTGCTTATTCTCTCATGGTGTATTGTAGTAAGAAGGCTCTCACAAGATGCTGGCACCTTGATATTGAACTTCCCAGCCTCCAGGACTGACTGTGGGGAATAACTTCGTTTTCTTTTAAAGTTATCCTGTGTGTGTTTTTCTGTAATAGCAACACAAAGCAGACTAAGACAGAAAATTGAGTACCAAGAAATGGGGCTGTTGCTATTATAAATACCTGAAAATGTGGAAGCGGCTTTGGGACTGGTAGTAAATAGAGGCTGGAAGAATTCAGAGGAGCTGAAAAAAGCCTAGAATGCTGTGAACAGAGCACTAAGATTAATTCTGGTGAAGGCTCAGAAGATAAGAGCTGTAGGGAAAGCCTGTCTTAGTGATGATTTAAGTGGTTGTAGTCAGAACCTTTGTAGAAATATGGACCGTAAAGGCCATTATGATGAGGTCTTAGATTGAAATGTGGAACAAGAAGGCATTGGAAACTGGAGGAAAGGTCATCCTTGAAGAAAGCAGCAAAGAACTTGGCTGACTTGTGTTCATGTCTGAGGACTTTATGGAAGGCAGAACTTAAGAGCAATGAACTAGGATGTCTGGTGGCAGAACACTTCAAAGCAAAATATTGACAGAACTATGTGGCTACTTTTAAATGCTTATAGTAAGACGTGAGAAGAGAGACACAATTTAAAGACAGAATTTATAGTTAAAATGGAAACAGAATGGAAAGATTTGGAAAACTTTCAGTCTGACTTTATGAGGAATAAAAAAGTATGACTCCAACTCAGAAGAGCTGCTGGGTGGATTGAACCCAGCAAAGCCATAGGAGCAGGGCTGTCTGATTCTTTGGGAGTCTAGCCCCTACACCAGTGTGCCCAGGATGTGGAGCATGGAGTCCAAAGAGGTTATTCTGGAGCTTTCAGACTTAATGTTGTTCTTCCAGTCGGGTTTTGGACTTACTTGGGATGAGTTATTTATTTCTTCCCGCTTATCCCTCCATTTTAGAATGATAATATTTGTTCTAAACCTGTTCTATCATTGTTTTTTGGAAGTATGTAATTTGCTAACTTCATAGGCTCACAGCTAGAGAGAGAGAGTTGCCTCAGGATGAACTGTGCCTTGAGTCTCACCCATATCTGATTTAGATGGCACTCTGGACTTTGAATTTTTGAATCGATGCTGGAGTGAGTTAAGACTTTTGGGACTCTTGGGATAGTATGAGGGTATTTTGCATTGTTAGAAGGACATAAATTTGGGGAGCTGGGGTGGAATTCTATGGTTTGAATGTGTCTGCCAAAGTTCATGCGTTGGAAATTTAATTCTCAATGCAACAGTATTGGGGAGTGAGACCCAGTAAGACTTCTTATTAGAGAATTAAAGCCGCAGACGGATGGGCTCATCATTGTAGGAGTGGGTTCCTGATAAAAGGATGGGTTTGCCCCTCTTCCCAGCCCTCTCTTGCATTCTTTTACCCTTCTGCCTTCTGCCGTGGGATGACATAGAAAGATCATCTCACAAGATGCTGGTACCTTAATATTGAGCTTTCCATCATCCACAATTGTGTGAAATAAATTTATTTATCTTTTAAATTACCCAGTCTGTGTTGTTCTGTTATAGCAACACAAAACAGAGTAAGATAAGAATATTACCTATAAATAAAGCTAGCATAGCATTACCTGAATAATTCTCATTTAATTGAATCTGATCTTGCTCTTGTGAAAGGAAAACTGAGACTTAGACTTCTTTCTAGTCCTCCTGCAGTTTCTTTGACTTTTTTATTTCTTAATAACATTAGCAGCACAAAAACATATAGCTGTGCTTTGTAGGTTGATATTTTTAATATGTTGAAGATCTAAACTCTTATTTCTTTGTAATATTGGTATTTTCATATATTGTACTATTTTTGTAGCCAATATTTATTGAATCATGATTATATGCCAGGTGCTAAGCTAGGTACATGATTTCCTCATCACGACAACATTAACGCAGGGACGTAAGTACTATCATTTTCAGTACTATACTGATAAAGAAACTGAAGGCGAGGGAGATTATATTGTTTGCCTAAGTTACATAGCTAGGAAGAGGCAGATCAAGGACTAAATTTCTGTGTGCTTGAATCCGATGCCCTAATCTCCATGTTGTACTGTGTGCTGCAAATACCTGCTTGCTATGTATATACTTGGGAGAATTCTTATATCTTCACACAAAATTACAACGACAAGTAGAGTTATTATATTTAGCATAAAAGTAAGCATATGAGATTGTTCTGATTATTTGATTCAATTTGTACTTTTTTTTTTTTTTTTTTTTTTTTACATTTGTATAGGTCCCTTTGCTCTGGAAAATGGTGTCTTGGAAGGCATTGAGCAAACAACCTGGTTGTGGTATCAGATAAGACGCTTTTAGCTGCAAATAAATTTATTATAATGAAATAGGCTCAAATAATTTATTATTTATTATCTCACATAAGCAGAAGCCCTGAGGTAAAGTGGTTCCAAGATCAAATAACTGAACAGGTCAATGTCTTCAAGAATCCAGATTTTTCCGTCTTTCTGCCGTCCTCAGTGTATTGGTACTTACCCTCCAACTTGATCCTCATTGCTTTAAGATGGCTGCAGCATCTCCTAGCATCACTACAAACCCAAAGGCAGAAAGAGGAATCATTTTCTGGAATATATCCAGCTACGGCAGTAAGGAAAAATGTCCCCAGAACTCCCCTGTGCATTGCCCCTTAATGTTGCTTTTGCCCTAATTGTATCAGATGACCATCTAAAACTCAGTCACTAGGAAGCAGAATGGAATGATCACAACCAATTATGATTAGACTAGCTCAGCTTTATCTCCTCACCACCTGTTAGGATCACCTCCCAAGCCTGCAAAGGAGTCCAAGCTCTCCTAAGATACGTTGTCATCAGAAAGTGAAAAAAATTAAGGTTCTTCACAAAAACGAGAGAGAGAGAGAGAGAGAGTGTGTATGTGTGTGTGTGTGTGTGTGTGTGTTTGTGTGTGTGAGAGAGAGTATTGGGGGTAGGGGTGTGTATGTCTCTTGGGTTAAAAGTAATGCATAAAATTATTTTTCTGAGCAGAGTAAATCCAAGGGAAGATTGTCACATATACCCAAGTTTATGAACGAATAGTTTGGGACAATCATTTTAACATGGCGGTAGGAATCTAAATCACTATAAGTGGCAATTTGGCAAAATGAGAATTGAAATAAGGATGATCAAAGACTATTATCAGAAGTTGACAGTGCCTGACACCTTTCAAACAAATTCCTTTATTTTCAGTTTCATTCCTGGCAAGTAGATTGTCATTGGAGTCTATATGGATGTCTTGGGGACACATGTACCTGCAGGTCATGTGGGAAAATGATGAGTGGGTCTTTGTCATTCTCTTCTCCATGCATGAAATCAGTGAATATGGAGCTAGTAGTGGTTTACCTAGTTTAACTTACTATCTAGTGTGTTTCAGGATTTTCGTAAGTTTTATCCTTTGTTAACACCAATATTGAGAAGTTGATATGATAGAAAAACTCAAGAAAAATCTTTTAAGCAGTGTTGATGTAGGTTTAGAAAGATATTTTTCATCCCATGGCTATCGATTATTAAACTCTGTAGATAATACTATCTTGCATGCTAAAAAGATATTTTTCATCCCGTGGCTATCGATCATTAAACTCTATAGATAATACTATCTTGCATGCAAAAAGGGACATTGAAAAGGAAAAAAGGTAGCTTTTGCTTCAAAAAACTTATTACTGCCAGTGATAATCAATTACTTTTACAAACAAACTTATGGAATTAATACAGGATTAAGTCCTTGAGTTCTTTCACCCTGGTCACTGTAGGGTACTCTGAGAGAATTTTAAACGTGCTTCTGATTTAAATTATATATTAATTGGTTCAGGCACCACATTGAAAGGCCTAGTACTAATGGTAAAGCCAGGTAAGCAGTCTGATTAATGAAGGGAGCGGGGAAGACTTTGCTATGGGAGCTGAAGCACTTTGTCTACGAGCACTAATCATCATAATTTATTATGGGAAACTTCTTCCATAGCCCTGAGTCATAGTTGTAATTCCTCTGTCTGGAATGTATTGACTCACTTGTTTAAAAATACTTTCCAGGGAAAAATGTTTATTTAAAAATCAAAATAAGAAAATATGCTTCTCTTATTATGAAAATGGAACCCAGAATTGAAAAGTTAGATGGGTTGCTTAGAGATATGTGTACACTTATTTGGAAATTTGGTTCCAATTAGAACAATAGATGCTGTATAGGGTAACCATTTTATATAATATTAACATGTTGGAAAATATTCCATTATTCTTGTAACTGCACTAAGTCCTTGTTGTTTTTGTATTGTGAATGAGATTGTGAAGAGAATGGAGAAACCCAAGGATGATGAAAAGGTGCTCACAGAAGACAGAGCTGGAAGGAAATTATGTACATTGACATTGTTATTGACTTGATTGCATAAATGAATACAGTTGTTTCCCCAACGTTGCTTGTTAGTTTTTCTATCACTTGTGACTTAGAGACTTACTTCGGCCGTGTCTGTAACATAATATTTTTCTAGTCATGTTTATAACACAATTTTTCCATTTATTTAATGTTTTGGCTCAAATGAAGGAGTTGGTCTAGAAAGACGTGGTTTGACTGGTTTCACCTTTGCAGTTGTGTCTTTGGATTCTCCTGCACGTCTCTTAAATTGTCTCTCTTCAATTTGTTTCATTCTTTTGTTTTGGCTATTATAATGTCTGTTGAAGTCTTGAACCTTTCCGTTCTATTTTCTTGACTCCAAGTAGGATTGGATCCCCCAGGGCTGTTCCTTCCCTGGAGACAGAATACTTTCAGCTTGCACTGCTAAGTTGAATATAATTGCCACTCTCCATCATTCATTTATAGCAAGGTGTAAATAAATGTTTTCTAGGCAGAAGTTACAAGAGTTTCCAATAAGAACGGAACTGTCTTTTTTGGGGAAATTGCATTTCAGTGGAAGCTTATAGCTTAAAGTCATTCATTAGAGGTAAAGCAAGAAAGAGATGGCTGAGATGCTTTGAGTTAGCAATAACCAATAACATTTCTGTTATGTGGTAGAGATGGACAGGTAACACTGAGGGACACGGATGAAAGGGAAGTGAGAGCCAAACACCTTAAAAGGATGTCCAGACCATGTTAGTAAGAGGTGTGACTAATATTGTATTTGAAAAATTTTTTTTTGCATTGCTGTGATGTTTGTCTGTCAGCAGAAGATCAAGAGCATCCAAAATGACATCTGGGTTTTATTTTTTTTTTAGTTAAATTTGTATTTGAGGAACATTTACGATATGTATAGTGCCCTTCTTATAGCGGTCCTCCTAGAAGAAGAATGCCTGAAGATATTCTTGAATAATGAGTAGAGATTAAATAACCAGAGAAGAAGAGGAAAGGTGTTCTCACCAAGGCATGGAGGTGAGAAAAAGAATTCAGGTAGTTCTGTAAAGCGGGAAGGTGGAATGCCCTGAATTGTTCCTGTACCTCATCATGCTGGATTTGACATACCTTGCCAATGTCACTTGAAACAAGAGGTATCATTTTATGGGGAGTTAAATGATGTTAACAGCAATATTATAGGTTAGAATAGTTGTACCTCAGTGAATTCGTTCAATGTGGCAGATGCCGTTTAACTGTTTTACATATATCAATTTTGTTTTATGAATCACCTTAACAACTTTTGAGGTAGACAGTATTGTGATCCTTATTTATATATGATGAAACTGCCACAAAAATAGCTAAGAACCTTGTCTAAGAAAGACCATGTTGATAGTGTTCTTCATTTATTCATTTAGCTTGCATATTTAAAGCTTTGTAATGCTGCCGAATTATACATAGACCCTCATGGAACTTACAGACAAGCACTGGAAGTAAAGATCATAGGAAAGTAAAGAAATATATATGTGTATTTACAATTTGTGATGAGTGCGAAAGTAAAGAGAACTGATTTGCGAGAAGAGAGACTGGAAGCAGGGAAACCTATTGCAAGACTAGCAGAAGTGCAGGTGACAGACAAATAGTCACAATTTAGACTAGAGTTCGAGCTAGTGGAGAGCCATTGGGAAGCAGGGACAGCTTGATAAAGGCTTTAGAAATAAAATTTGCTAATGTCATCAGCAGGTTCTTCTGTAGTCCTCTGGAATCCTGGGGAGGGGGAGATGGAAAGGGAAAAGAAGACAGAGTCCTGTTTGGTTCATGTTTTTATTCAGCTGTATCAACTGTGGCATAGGAGCAAGGTTTTATCTCTAGCCCAGCTCATGGATTACATTTTTATCAAGGTTTAACCACATTTTCTATATTATTAATAATATTAAAAGGCCCGGCACGGTGGCTCATGCCTGTAATCCTAGCACTTTGGGAGGCCAAGGTGGGCGGATTGCCTGAGTCCAGGAGTTTGAGACCAGACCGGGCAACATGGTGAAACCCTGTCTCTACTAAAATACAAAAAATTAGCTGGGTGTGGTGGCGCGTGCCTGTAATCCCAGCTACTCAGGAGGCTGAGGTAGGAGAATTGCTTGAACCCAGGAGGTAGAGGTTGCAGTGAGCCGAGATTGCTCCACTGCACTCCAGCCTGGGCAACAAAGCGAGACTCTATCTCCGTAAAAAAAAAAAAAAAAAAAAAAAAAAAATTAAAAATACCATCCAAGTTTTATTGCACTGCATGCTGCTGCTCTTTTTCAGTTTGTTTCATATTTTCTTCCCATGATTAGAATAACCTATATCTGTAATAAGTAGTCAAGTCTTTATCATAAAGACAGTGGGGGACATCTGTGTTCAAAGTTCATCCTTCTCTTGTCAGCTCTCGGTATCTTCTGCTTCAGAATTTCTAAGACTTATCCAGGTTTTACTCAATATTCTGATTGCA
Source organism: Rhinopithecus roxellana (assembly GCF_007565055.1). Taxonomy (NCBI): domain Eukaryota; kingdom Metazoa; phylum Chordata; class Mammalia; order Primates; family Cercopithecidae; genus Rhinopithecus; species Rhinopithecus roxellana. Next base: position 78,550,634 of record NC_044552.1, read on the forward strand.
ATTTTAGTTCTCACCTATGTCCTCCATGAAATGATGAATCCAGAACAAGAGCTCCTCTGTTTACGTTGAAAGACCCCATCATCAGAACTGATAGCATGGTAACTGAGTGTGGAGTGTGTTTGTGTGTGTGTGTGTGTGTGAGAGAGAGAGACAGAGGGTGGAGGGAGGGAGGGAGAGAGGTAGAAAGAGAGAGAGAGAGAGAGAGGGAGGGAGGGAGAGAGAAAGGGAATCGTATGGAGGATGACTCACACTTCTGGCCCTAACTGTGCTGCTGGTGGCAAGTTCAATGAGATGAGCTCCTTTGGAGGGGAATTAGGTTTGTAGGTCAAATGGTCAGTTCAGTTTTAGACCATGTAGGGTGAGCTTTCTGTAGAACACCAGGAGGCAGTTGGATGTGTGAGTCTGAAGCTCATGAGATGGGCCAGCACAGAGCTGGATTTGGGTATTGGTAACGTGTTAGGGAGCAGTTAAAGCTGCAGCTGCATTTGCACGCGGTGCGTGAGGAGTGCTGAGGGCACATGTGATGAAGAGTGATAAGGGCACACATGATGATGGGTGATTTTCCTTTGTGATCATCCCCTTCAGAGGATGTAAATGCAGAGGCTGTCCTTGGGGGATGTGAAGGAGTGGGAGTAGAGTGGCATACGCCATACTAACTTAGGGTTGAATTTATAGTTTGGATTATCCGTTTTAACCCTAAGCATTTGATTTTGTTTGTCAGACAGTTTTAAAATCCCCGCTTTGCAGACCCCAATGCCTCTGTAGTACTTAACACAGTACATGGCTCATAGAAGGTGCTTAGTAACTAGTTGTTGGAAAAATGTTAAGGAAGACACTGCACCATGAAAATTAAATGGTGCAATTTTTATGTTGATGTTAAAACATCATCACAAAGCAGTGCATAGTCAATGAATTAAAAATAAACACAATTCCTAGCAGCCTTAGTCAGTTAGCCAATATGGGTCCTATTCTTTAATCTGACTTGTGGTGTAGTAAGTAGCAGGCTATCTATATATCAGCATGCAACCAGAGTGTCAAAACATGTTAAATATGAAGTAGGTCTTAAGAATTCAGTTTGAGTACAATTTAGAAACTTTTTGGGAAGAATTTCTTCACTTGTAATATTTTTCAAAAGTCAAACAAAGTATTACTGTGATTTTTGGCACCAGCTGTTAATTTTACATGCTGATGCCTTTTTAGATTCACTGTCTTCCAAGGTATCACAGGGTTTCAACAATGGATGAAAAGTTGCCAGAGCACTATCCCTGTATCATGACTACCATCTTAGCCTCAAACTGAAATCTAAACCAGTATCCTGTCCAAACGGCTCTTTGCAAGGATACTGGTAATCAGAAGAGTTCCTCTTTTGGCCTCTGCTTTGGTTGGTAATACTTTCTCTGGGGAAGAGAAATAGCTCCTAGTATAATCTACTAAGGCCCACAATTTCTTGAGTATTTCAGGCTGTCCTTTCCAAAGTATAAGGTCAGGGAATAAATCTCCACCACAGAATGTCATGAACGACATCAGCCAGAGCCTTTGTGAAAAAGAACTGGCATTCCGCAGATACACAAAGGCAGACATAAAACCTAGACACAGACATATATAAAAATCATGTCAGGAAGCAAAACTCAAAATACTCAAGAAATAAAAGCATTTGCTTTGCAGTGACCTTAATGGTAACCTTTTTGCTTTACTAGTAGATATTACCAGCATAAATTAAAATCTCCTTGCTAAAACAGCATATTTAGAATCTTCAAGGCAGGCAGTCATTCGGAAACTTTGGGTGTGTATGGTTTTATCCCCTCAATTCCTTGCTGAGAGACCTTTGGGGTTCATGTACTTTCAGTTGTAGTGAACATTTCCCAATCTACAAGTTCTGGACTAATTTCTTGATTGGGAATTTGCATGTTATCTGCATTAAAAACAGGTTAACTAGTGAATCCTGACCTTGACTTAGTGTGCCCGAATAACTCTGGTTTCACATAGTTCTTCTAACTTTTGGATAAGTGAAAACAAATGAGGAAAGCTTGCAATACAACTTGCTTTGAATGGCCATATATTTCGAAACTTGCTAAGGCTGGTATAAAGAAGACAGAAAGCTAAATCAGCCGAGCTCTGTATGACACTTATGAAGAAAGACTACTTGTTCCAGAAATAAAGCTAAATTTACTTATGCCAGGAAAGCCTGCCTCAGGAGTGGAGTCATAAGGGCAAAACTATTTCAGAATAGGGATGGACTATTTCTAGTATAAAAGTAACTTTCTGACGGCCTTCCTTTAAGACTTAGTTCCTCTTACAATCTTACTCAGAATAAGGTTCCAGTTTATGGTGAGGAAAACTGTTGCTTGAATGGCTAAACTCAGAGTTAAACTCTCCCAAGAATTTAGCCGGTTTGTGTGTGTGCTTTAATAAAGTGAGAATAATTCCTTAAATCATTGACTAGGTTAGATTTTGTTTTCATCTATAATAGTTAACTTCATACGTAATAGGTTTGTCTGACTGATGATTTTCATTTAATTTTGATGTTTGTTAACATATATGCCTGACTGGGTATCGAAATGTTAAGAGTCAGTTCATTCATAAAGAGAATAGTATCCTTAAGTTTAGGCAGCTTCATAACAGATGAAAATAGAATCTGTTGAAATTATATTATCTCTATATAGTATGAGAAAAATAAGCTACTCTTTTAATTATGTAGCTTCCTGGATGGAGCTCTGGGATATAAAATACATGGAGCCTAAGAGAACACACAGCAGCTGGAGTCAGTATTGTCAAATGAATGTACAAATGAACAACAATAAAACCACATAATGAAAAGTTTTCCCCTCATTTAATTCTAATATGCTATAACACAAGTATGTTATTGGGAGTCTTTTCACATGTAATTAAACTATTGAGAGACAAAAAATTGAGTAAACTGAAGGCCAGGGAAGGACAGATAAAAGAATACTAAATTCCACAGAGCATTTTATCAGCTTACCACTATTCTCTCTGTAGTCTGATAATAAGATGAAAAAAAAATAGAGTACTTAAAGGTCTGGTGAAAGGCTGCATATAACTGAATATATCTTATTAATTAAAGAAGCAGCATTTTTATTTTCAAAACGTAGTTCATGCTTTTGAAAAATGCACCAATAATTTCTAACACTTGGAAGACAGCCACCTGCAGCTTCTCTGGTCCTTTCCAACCTGACCTACATTGTTAAATGAAGGCGTGCTTTCTAACAGGTTTGATATCACAACAGTTTGCTCTTTCTCTTTGCTGACTGTTTTCACATAATTATTTAAAGGCATGTCTTTATCACCCTCAGAGTGCCAAACTCTTCTATGAATGACAGTCTTCTGACATTAGGATAATTTCCTGTATGATGTAATTATATGTGGCAAGAGCTCTTGGAATGTTAATCTCTGAACTTTCTTGTATGTGACCCTCCCCTTATTCTGTTATAGGTATTACCATTGCCTTAAGGAGAAATAGATTCATAGCAGAGATGCAAAGAGATTTGTAGTAGGAAGAATACTTTTAATTTGCTAGATATTTTGCTGAGAAAAGGTCTTGAAAATTAAAAGTTCTGAAACAGAATTGATGTTCTCCAGTGCCCTGAACTCACTGAGCTTTATCTGAGCTACCCTTATGAACATGCCCTTATTAATGTGCCTGGGATCTCAGAAGACTCCTGACTCAGAGAGTGAGTTCCTTGGTCCCCAGAAGGACAGTGATGATGATGGAACAAAAACTCACCAGGACTTATTCATGGAAAGGATTTAGAAGTAGAGAAAACTTATTCTTTTTAGGTTTCATACTAGTCTTCTTTGGCCTTTCTAAGTATAAGACAAAAAATCAGTTCTAAGAGTGACTCTCACTCCCATTGACCAAGAAGATATCTTAAAATAACAAGAAAAGCATTGTACTGGGGAGATAAACCTTCCATTGTAAATGAATTGCCTATTCTAGATTGTGATGAACATTCAATGGTGGCCAGAGAAGTCATGCTAGAATTGCAGATGCACAAAGGACTTCAGAGTTAACTCACTTTCACATTCTACTCAACACCAGAATCCTCACTATACCATATATGACCTGGCATTTGTCATTGATTATACTTTCTCCTCGAATAGCTTCACCAGTGACTCCTCATTCATATGCCCATCTTCTTCACTGTTGATACCTCTGGTTGCTAAGATCTTTGTCCTACTGCCTACCGCCAATTTTACAGTCTATATATTTTCCATCTGGAATAAGACATAATGCATTATTGAGTTGAGTTGAAGGCCCTACTTGTTGGCAAGCTAGGAAGGATTTTTAAAAAAAAATTTAGTGGACATATATTTGGGTGGAATTTATTGCATTTTTGATATAGTATCTTATTAACACCTAAAGATCTATCTGTGAGAAAGAAGAAAAAGTGATTGTCTTTTTCAATTGATGTAGAAACTGAAGCAGAAAGAAGTAAATTTCACAGTATCACAGAATCAATGGCAAAGTTGAGAGCAGATGGGAGAGAGCATTTTCAGTGGAGTGGGGATTAAGCAGTGAGATCATAGTAAGAAAGCATGTCTTCTAGAATCTGCTTACATCAGTCACCAAGTGGTTGCATTTTGGTAATATGGAATATGTTTACTTGAAACATCAGAAAAAGTGCCCAGTAAGGAAGGCTCTTTGAATAAATAAATTCACATCACAGATCAAAATTACCAAAAAGGAATAGGTTGTCATGTAGTTGAAACTCCTTTGAGGGGCAAGAACCTTGTCCCTATGGCCCAGAGAAGTTTCTGATGGTGCAATTGGCAAAGTTAATCCACAAACAGCAAAACTACAGATGTGGAGCTGGACAAAGCTCCTCTGAGCAGAGAGGATGGGGCAGGTTGACTTTTCGGATGTTTAAGAGAGGAGAGGAGTACTGTGGAAGTCTCCAGAGGGTCTCTGCTTCAGCACCTTGTGAAGGTGATAGGGAAGGGACTACCTCATTGCCCTGTCTGCCTAGCAGATGATACAGGAAGAGAAATGAGAATTTTCTCAGCTTCTAGGACCCCTATGAATAAGGATAAAGCAGCTTTGCCCCTTCCTTTGACTCCTGGATATCTGTGTTTCAACTGGTGCTTCTCAGATTCCCTGTCCTGTGGCTCCAGTCTCAGGAGACGCTGTTGTGTTCTAGAAAAGGAGTGGCTGTATCTTGGCCATGGGGCTTTGGGGGAAGTGTTTGAGCCTCAGGTAAGAAGGTATTGATCTAAAGCGTGCCCATAGTTCCTTAAATCCTAGATAAAGGTGAAGCTAGGGGAAAATGATGGCTAGAAATGGCAAGGCCAAAGCATAGGACAGAGAGCAAATTGAGGGCAGAGCCAAGAGAACGGGGGAGTGCCCAAACAGTCAAGGAGGGAGCACAGGGAAAGACACTATGAAAAGCCAGAGCGTTATTTCAGTCCACCTGGTGGCCATGAACCATGCTCTGCAAACAGTGGTTCTCAACAGGGGTAATTTTGCCCCCAGGATCATTTGGCAATGTTGGAAGATGCTTGGATTGTCACAACTGGGGGTGACAAGAGCGTAAAAGGCATCTAATGGGTAGAGGCCAGGGATGTTGTTAAATATCCTAAAATGGACTGGAAAGCCCCCCACTACAAAGAATTTTTGAACCTAAGGTGTTAATAGTCCTGAGACTGAGAAGCCCTGTCTTACCAACTCAGCACATAGCCCCATGTTAACACTAAGGCTGGAGAAATTCCCATTGCTTACACATGCTTTCTTTGTGATCATTCCAGCTGATCATTGCTTTCTGGCCTGAGCCTTGGCAGTGCATCCTGCATGTAGTTCTGTGCCTGCTTGGATTGGTTGGATGTTGTTTCAAGATGTCGTGCCAGTGTCATGCTGGCCAGAGATGATCCTGACAACCATCCCTGCTCCAGGTTATATCAGGAGCATCCCGGTCTACACTAGGGTGCACCTGTGTGTGTCTGACCCTCTCCAGCTCCCATCTGCTGACCACCAACTCTCCTCTTGCCTCCTGCATAACCTCCTTTGCTTTACATGTTTCTGAGATGACCATCCGCTTAACAGCATCAGAGCTGACATTGATCTGGCCCAACCTCACCCCCCATCAGATGTGGAAATTGAATTTCTTCTGGAGTGTTCTTGCCCAAGGTTGTACCATCTCTCCTATAACACAGCCTCAGTTATTTGAGAACCACACTGAGGCTCAGAACTCCGATTTTTGTGTTCACTAAGTATCTTCTGTCTCTGCCACGTGCCAGAACTGCTGAGTGAGGTTTGGAGCTATGCTCTTCCTGTAAACTCTCCAAACTTTATTTGCCTAGCTTCTGATGAAATGTTTGTATTTGAACCCTGCTGTGAAGATAGATATATATTTTAAAAGCCTATTGAAAAACACTGTGGAAGATCAAAATATCCTATGGAGAGAAGATACTTCTACTTCCTTGAGAAAAGGAGGAAGTGTTGTGCAGAGCGGGTAGTGAGGGGTCTGTGGTTTTATCGACATCCTGACATGGATTGAGGGAAGTGCCAGCATAGTTCTCCTCACTTTCCCCGGGAGGGCCCATCGATCCAAATGATCTCTTGTGCATGTGGTTCAGATGTCACTGCGTTTTCTCGTCTCATTCTTTTCTTGGAAGGAAGGAGGGGTCCAAAACTGGGGATAGGTTATCAGTGCTCTGAGTCTGAGAAGGGGATTTGGGAGAGGCTTAAGGTAGAAACAAAAGATCTCAGTTTTGCCATCCAAATCAACTCATGGCCAGATCAGATTTAGGGTAAGAAATCTATATTGTGCTTTGGACATTTCCATCATCTAATTGTGTGTGTGTGTGTCTGTGAGAGAGAGAGAGAGAAAGCAAGTGCGCTTTGGAAAAATTTGAATATTGCCAAGTACAGGGGGAAAGATTTTTTTCTTTTTAAACTTAGGTCAGATAACTAGGACACCAGAGTGCCCTGAAGGGTGGGGCTGGGGGAAGTGGCAGGCCTTCCTTAGTATCCTTGCACAGGAAGGGGTCTTGGGTGTGTCTGGCTCTTTGGATGGTGCATTTTCACATTGTATTCATTCCAACAGGTTTGAGCTGTGCCTTTTCTTTCTGTTTCAATCAGCAGAAAGAGATTTTTTTTTCTTCTTTTTTTCTGGCGTATAGTTGACAATGTAGGGGAAGTCAAGTTTTATAGGCTTTCCTCTGTATCTCCACACGTGCCTGTTTTTCCCATACAGGATACTTCAGCATATGAATAGGCTATGTTCCAGAAGTTTATTTTGGATCAGGGTTTCTTAACCTGAACAGCTTGTTAATGGGCTTCAAGGGGCTATTGAAGTCCCCGAGAGTGTGAGCAAAATTTTGCATGTATGTGCACAGTGCGTATTTTCTGGCGAGGAAATCCACAGCTTGTATTGAGTTCTGAAAGGAGGCTTTGATTCCCTGGTGTCAGAAACACTGGCAATCAGCTGTTTGGAGCTTTTAATGCATGATTCAGAAATGGACTCGGCCCCAAGAAGCTGAAAGCCTAGCGAGGGAGACAAGATACAAATATAAATAGCTCTAAAGGTTTCAGAAAGTATTCTGGACATTTTGAGACAAAGGGATGACTTTGGGCAGCAGGCAGCAAAACGGCTGCTTTTTTTCAGAGAGAATCGGGTGTGTACATAACACCACATGAAGGGCGTGACTTTGAAGAAAAGGGGCCCATTCATACATCAGACATTCACAAGTTCGTTATCTGTAAATCTTTGCTTTAATGTGAAGATAGCCAAATGATACTTATGGCCACAAATACATTCTTTGCTAAATATAAAAAACTTCAAAATAAAAAGCGATGCTGATTTTACTGTGTTCTCCTTTAGACCACATCAGTTTCATTTAAGAATATGTTAAAAGCAGACGTTGGATTTCACTTTTTGGCACTGCAACTGGATGTGCTCTCATAAAGTCATATCTAGGCAATGAATGGAATGATTTTTCTTTTTTTTCGGTCACAGCATGCCTGGAAATTGGAAACCAAAGCAGAATGTCCCTGAGGTCTCCTTCTATTTATTCCTCCTGTAGTATAGCTTGAAGTGACATTCTTTGACCACTAGATGGCACTCCTGCATAGGCGAGCCGAGCCCGGACTTACCCGATTTACTAAGGGCGGGGCTGCAGTCCCCCACAACCCCTGAAAGTGATGGCTGAGCCTGATAAATGAACTCATGGAGGCAGAAAGTCAAATAGAGTTGTGTAAAAAAGACTTTCACGAAATCAAATAGATGATGTTTGAGATGACAAAATGCAGGAACTGCTTGTCTGCTTTTCACATTTACATTTTTAAAAATTTGAGATGCCTCCGGCATGACTGTTGCTGGGCCCCAGGTACGATAGATAAAATTAATATACACAAAACTGAATTCTCACCTTCCCTCAAAACTGGCTGTTCTTTTACATTTCTATTTTTCTTAGCGGGACCGCCTGTTTTCCAGGCTCCAGAGCTGAGTGCTTTCTGAACTACATGTTTGATTCTTCTCTCTTCCTCTCCCATATTGTACCATCAAGTCCTGGAGTTTGCTTCTTCAAGGTCTCCTCTGGGTCCCCTGTTTCCTCTTCTATTCCAATGTCATAAAACCTCTACAGTATTTAAAAGTATATAATACAATTATTTAAGTCATCATAAAACCTCTGTGGTATTTAAAAGTACATAATACAGTTATTTAAATGGTAAATAAAATTATTTAATAAAGTAACTAGTAATAACATCAAGGTTATTTCAGTAGCTTTTTAGTTGAATTTTTAAAACCATTTTCAGTATGGAAAACTGTCACAGCTTCTAAAATATAGTTTATTCAGTCATTTACTCATTGATTAATTTCATCTACCCCTTTAACAAATTTCGTGAGCTCCTCTTCAGATACTGTTTTAGAGGCTGTGTTAGACTGGGAAGGATTCCTTAAAGATAATGGAAGTGGGTTACTACCCTTAAGGATTTCCTGCACCACTTCTGTACTCAAGAATATATGAGCCTGTACGACCTCTGAGGAAGGGAGGAGTGACTTGTCATGTCGTGAGCTGCCTTGAATGGAGTGAAATTTTCCATTGTTGATCTGTCTATACTTGCTGTTTTGTGACTAGCAAACTGATTTCCTGTAACCTGGTCTGCTTCCCCAACATCCTAGGTAAACAATAAATATATGTGGAATGAATACATGAAAAGACATGACTGCAAATTATTCCATAATTTTCATCACAATAATCCCCAATAGTTTAATAATATGGAAACCCTGCAAAGCATTAGTCTTTAAGTATTTGTTGAAATTTCCTTAGATAGCTCTGATTATTTCCAAGAAAAAAGACTGAGAATAAAACAATAAACATCTCTGTATGCTTTTTCAAATTATAACATTTTGTCATATTTGCTTCAGAGTTATTAAATAATTTAGTTTGTGTTTGGATCAGCTTCTATGTGCATGGAAAGAACAATATTGTTAAAAACATATAATTGGTATAATAAACTGTAACACCTGAATTCCCCCTTGTCATAATTTCTTGCTTGTCAGAGTCAGCCCATTTCAAATATGTTGCTATTTGCTTATTGGGCTTGTAATGCTACTTACTGATTTTTTTAGTTTTGACTCTCTACTATGGAATATGAGGATATGGGTGTTTTAATCCCTCTACTACTATCTATAAAATATTTGGAAACTCCCAAATTATTAACTGTTTGAAATTCACATTTAAATGGGTGCCCTATATTTTTATTTGCTAAATCTTACAACCATATTCCCTAACCATACACATGAATACTTCCTGCTGCAACCTTTAAATTTAGTTACATTTAACTTTTAGCTTCATCACTCGTTAATTGTCTATGTTCTGAGGACCATGCAAATGCTAATCATGGTTAAGCCAGGTAACATCTAAAATATCATTCATTTTGCTTCCTATTTTTTGTTTTCTTGGATTGAAAATTGCTTGGTTTTAGATTTGCTCAATTTTCTTTGTATTTACCTAATTTACACTAATTTACCTTCTAACTTCTCCCATTGTGTAATTCTCAACTCAAAGTATTGTTCCGTCATTTCAGTTCTCTGGACCTGCTGTCCAGCCTGTGTCTTGGGTTTCTCCCGTCTCCTTCCTCCTAGGGTCCTTGCCATTGCTTTCCTGTGAGTGATCTTCTGTCTGTCTCTGGGGTCCCACGTGTTCCTCTATCTTTGTTTACTCCTACATTTTGGTGGGGACTCCATGAGAAAACTTACTACCTGGATGGTAAATGGAATGAGAGTTTGCATATGTGGAAATGAATTTGTTCTACATTCACTCCTGATTATCCTTTTGGTTAAGAATAGGATTATATGTTGGAATTTATTTTGAAGGCACTGTTATATTACTTTCTACCAATGTTGTTGTTGAGAAATGAAATGCCATTTTGAAATTGGCTTTTCTTGGTCCCAGGTGTTCTGAAATTTTACAGTGATGTGTTTGCCCCAGCATGGGCCAATGTCCATCTGTTATTCTAGAATCTTGATGGATAGCTCAGCCTCTAGAGAAAAATTTTAGAAAAAAAATTCAAAATTAGTAAACCAATAAATAACATTCATAACAAATTTCTACCAGAAAGTCAACTTTCCTGTTGTTGCCTTAAAATGATCAAAGTATAGGTTTTTTTGCTATTATGTAATATTATGCAGAAGGTTGTTACTTAAAAATATAGTACTGAAGTCATTCATGATAAGTATCCAAAATATTTTTGGAATACAACTCATAGTTTTTCCTGTCCCTGCACATCCACTGATCCCATTGAAATATAAATTCGATTTAAAATTTAAAATCTAAAGTTCTAAAAATTAAACTGAAATTATTGTTTTCTAATGTTAATCTTTGTGACAAGTAGAAAAAGCAAAACAAAATAAAACAAAAATAACACTAAACACTGGCTTTGGCCAAAGTTTACTTAAAATACCTGAATGATTTTGGCCAATGTTACTTAAAATACCTGAATTAAAAAATGTTTTCCTGTTTTAAAAGCTCAGGTGGGGTGTGGTGGCTCACACCTGTAATCCCAGCACTTTGGGAGGCTGAGGTGGGTGGATCAGGAGTTTGAGACCAGCCTGGCCAACATGGTGAAACCCCATTTCTACCATTACAAAAAATTAGCCAAATTAGCCGGGCTTGGTGGCGCGTGCCTGTAGTCCCAGCTACTCGGGAGGCTGAGGCAGGAGAATTGTTTGAATCTGGGAGGCGGAGGTTACGGTGAGCTGAGATTGCACCACTGCACACCAGCCTGGGCCACAGAGTGAGACTCCGTCTCAAAAAAAAAAAAAAAAAAAAAAAAAAAATCTCTAATTCTAATTCAATGTTCTTAACATTTTGGTTGAATTTAATTTTGTGGAAAAGGAGGGAAGAAGCTGTGGGCTCTGAAGTTTATCCCGGTAGGCTTTTCAATTTTGGTTTCCTCAATAATTTCATTTAACCTAATTGAGTGCCACCCCTTAAATGGTTTCTTTTAGGAATAGCAAAATAATAAACTTCAAATTACCTTAAGCCTGCCACCTGGTACACCCTCGAGAAAGTCATGGGGGCCAGTTTTGGTCACCTGCTCCAACATGGAGTGTGACGGGCAGGAGGCACGGGGCCATGACAGTACTCACGGCACTCCCACAGCTTCCTCTTCTTCTTCTGTAGGAAAAACCTGAAGAACTTTCTTTAGAGAAATAATGTACATATCTAGCAGTTGTCAAGTAGCTCATTACAATTTTTGGATGTTATGAATGTTTAAATATTAAAAAACAATTTGAGGAAATCAGTCATATATTATTTTGCAGAAATTGCTACAGCTGCATCAAATTGATTAAAAAGAATGTTTTTTTCTCTAAAGATTAATGGATTTTTAGATTATTTCTGAATAATATCCTCTACAGAAGGTAAATAAACATCATTTTCTTAGCAATAGTGCTTTTTATATTGATATAATTTAGAAATTAGTAATAGTTAATAGCTTCATGAATAATGTGTATTGCTGAAAGTACCGTAATGGTAAGTTTCACATATCATATGCTGCCTTTTAAAAGTATATTTTATGGTTTGCAAAAGAACAGTTACATTTTTTTTCTCATTGCTGTATAGCTGAGGTAATTGATAAATATCTGGTAACTTTATACCTTGATTCTGATCACATGGAAAAATTTTATTTAGCAAACATCTAGCAAAAGGTGTTTTTATCATCAAACAAGATTTTTCTTTTTAACAGAAAACACATTTTTTTCCACCTTCTTTTTTTCTCCATTATAATTATTTGAAATGTTTGCTGGCATATAGCATTTGATTAGTGAATTTTTGAGAAGCAGTCTGTTTTTAATAGGATTATCAATGGAAAATATAAATATAAGAATAATATATTTATATAAAATTTTATGTTTTATAAGCATCTATTTTTTAAATTTATGAACTAAAAATAGAAAAATGTACTTATTTTATAGTTAAAAAACATTGTTTTTTCTTGGGTAGATTTTGGCCTGTAACTTTCTTCTTCAAAACTGAGTTTTTGTTCTGGGTTTATTTTTATTTTTTAAAGGAAACTGACATTCCAAGCAGATGGCTGTAGTGCACCTGAGATTCTTTCACATCACTGCAAGGGAATATTTTCCATGCCACTAACTCCCAGCGGATGCATTTCCCCACCTTAAATGGGATATTTCTAAACATTACCATTTCAACCAAAGTTGTTTGATAGATCACTATTATTTATTGATACTGTCTAAGTCTTGCTGCCAACATAATCTTAATAAGTCATTACAAGTCCACTGGGTAAGCTGTTTTTCCATTTCTTAAGCTTTAGTGCCTGTGCTGTATGGATTTGGCATTTAATAAATCACTGGAGGGCCAGCGAACACATTATATTCCTGTAGTTGAGACTGTCTAGACAAAAGTGCATGGAGAGATCTTTCCACTCTAAGTAGCGGGAGAGCATTTGTTTGCCACAAATTGGTTCTGAATCAATTGCTCAGAAACTTGGCATATCCAGGCTTACTTGGATGCAGGAGGAGGGCAAGACTAAGTGCTGCATGGGGTGCTTTTCTACCTTGTAGTTTAATTGAATAGCTGAGAAGCAATGCCTAAGAAATAACAGTCCTGTGGGAGAATGGCCTAGAATTTTACCCTTTTCAGATTCAAGAATTATTATGCCAATCTTTATGTTAGATGACCTTTGTTTACAAAAATATCTGAAAGGTTTATTGAAGCTGAGCAAATGATACTATTAAGGGTGTGCAGCAAGAAAAAAAAATGGGAAGGAGAAAATAGGATTTCTTTCCTGATAGATACATTATGTATGTATGTGTATGTTTATCTTGGTTCCCCCTGTGAAGCTCTTTTCTTAGAGAGAGAGGATGTTTCATCAGTGAGCTTTTTGAAGAACAGCTTTCTTTCCATTTTTCAGGGGAAACTTGTTTTAGAAATGATCAGGGACTGTGATAGGGTTCGATCTTGCCTTAACTGTTGCTGTTCTTGGAGGGTAAATCAGACCATGGTACATTTCTTAGCAATGTAAGTGTCAGCATATCCCTTGAACTGTTCAGGCTATCCTGTTGCTTTTACTTGTTCCATGTTGGTTCTTTTTGCCTCTCCGCTCTTGTCTTCTGGTTGTGTAACACCTCATACTCTTGCTTTGCATATCCTCCTTGATGGATTTTCTTAAATTTCAGGTGTTTTTAGCAAAATATAAAAAGAAAAAGAATTATGAAAATAAGTCTGGAATCATGCAGGTCTTAATGACACCAATAACAGAGAATTTATATTCAGAAGCATTTGGATTATGTCTCTTAACAATATATTACCACAATATATTGGCCCTTTTAATGGATTTGAAGCTATTTGGTTTCATTTGTACACAAAATGAAAAATAACATTCACCATGGGTGTCCATTACCTGAGAAGGGTCCACCCTAAGGGTGACTTATAAAGTCCACTGGTTTAGCTGAATACAAGTTTAATTGACTGTTTTATATATGAACATATTTTTAAGCCTAAAGTATTCACTTGTTGTGAATATGACTCAAATTCCACTTCCATTTTTCACTTTTCATTTTGAGATATTTGAATGTTGAGGAAATAATTAGGCAAGTAAATAAACGAACACATTTGAGGGCAGTAATTGGGCAGCAATGACATTCATGTTTAATTGGCAAGTTACCTGAGGGTAGAATGCACATCTCCCATCATGAACATTGTAGGTGCTTCTTGAGATTTAGGCAAAAGCAGAAATCAGAGGCTTTATATCCTGCCTGGAATAAAGTTTTTCAGCAGTGATAGTAGAATTCATCCTGATTTCACTAAACAGGCTTAAATTCTGTAGTTTCTCGAAATGATTATGTATAGGGACTCTTGTGGTTCTGTCCTTTAGGTCTTTGACTTTAAAACACTACTTAATCCAAATCCATAAATGCTCACGTCATCTTCTAGCACTGTGATTATGCTCATCATCATGCACCCTTATGAATATGATCTCATGGAGCTGTGACTGCCTGTCAGCATGTTTGTGTTCATAGAGTTAGCATCGTCTGGAGGCAGATTGGATGAGTGTAGGTTTGGAGTCATAGGACAGGTGTCCAGAAGGCTTCTCTTGTATCCAAGTGACTATGTGATACATCTTTTACCAAAATAATCTCTTTGGAGTAAGTTTGGCAGACTTCATTTCTGTAATACATATGAGGTTGGGCCAAGAGAAGGTCTCTAAGTCTTTGGAAAGGGGAATCGAGAGTGGAGACAAGAATTTCTGAAAGTATTAATTGGCGGCAGAGAAAGGCAGCAGAGAAAGGAGTAAGGTCCTTAGGAGAAACTTTCTCTTCCTCTGTAGCATTACTTACGGCTAGTCATTGTTATTTAAAGCAACATTTCTTGCCTTATCTCATTTTTAAATTTAGAATTCTAGTTCTCCAAGTGCAGAAACTTAATATTTAACTCCATAAACCCTAGAAGGAAATATTGCATTTTTATTCTTCGTAATTAATAGTTAAAAATCAAACTCTTTTACCACCGATATCAGTACGGTAAAAATTCCAAAGTTTATTTTTTTCATTCAACGTTTAAGAGTAAACATTGAAAAAAAAATCCTATAATAAGAAAATATTTCTTTTAGAAGTAAAATTTGAGAATACTTTGGAAAACATTTCTTTTTTCTCTTTTCCATATGTTTTGAGCATACAGATGCTTGGAAGAAATTCAACCTAGAGGCCATTCTGAAAAGGCAACAAAACCAAAGAATTCTTCTTATGATTGGCAAATCTCAAGAGTGCTCATTTAGAAAGATGCTAATAATTAAGGATGCTTCTGCAAGTTTGGAATGCTTATCAAAATCTTTCTGCTGCCAGCTGAACCTGAGAACACTTTGGCCTAGCTCCGAACATTGGCAAAATGGTTCTTTAGTTCCCATTAGCCCCCTTTACCTCCCTCTGTGATCCTCTGGCATGGGGACTTCTGCTACTAAGAGGGCACATCCAGACTGCCCTGGGTCCCTGGATCTCACCTTTTCTAGCTCCTAGGACGCCACCTCAAGTTCACCTCTCTACCTTACCCTTCTTCTATCCTATCTTCTCTCATGCTCAGATTCTAGAGGGTATAAGGCAAAAGTTCATTCATATTTTATTATAGCACTGTCCAATAGACATATAATGTGTGCTGCATTATGTAATTTAAAATTTTCTACATTAAAAAAGCTACATTAGCCTGTAATTCCAGCACTTTGGGAGGCTGAGGCGGGAAGATTGCTTGAGCTCAGAAGTTTGAGACCAGCCTGGGCACATGGTGAAACCCATCTTTACAAAAAAAAAAAAAAAGCAAAAATTAACCAGGCGTGGTGGCATGGCTACTCAGGAGGCTGAGGTGGGAGGATTGCTTGAGCCCGGGAGTTTGAGGCTGCAGTGAGCTGTGATGTCAGCACTCCAGCCTGGATGGCAGAGCAAGACCCTGTTTCCAAAAAAAAAAAGCCAAGTTCTGTTAGAAAAGTAAAAAGAAATAGGTGAAAATAATTTTATAACAGATTTTTACTAAACCCAGTATATCTAAAATTGCATTGCTGCATGTAATCAATATAAACATTATCAAGACATGTGCAGAATGTGCAGGTTTGTTACATAGGCAAATGTGTGCCATAGTGGTTTGGACTGACCCATCACCTAGGTATTAAGCCCGGTATGCATTAGCTATTTATTCTGGTGCTCTTCCTCCACTGGCCCTCCCCCGACAGGCCCCAGTGTGTGTTGTTTCCTTCCCTGTGTCCATGTGTTTTTGTTTTTCAGCTCCCATTTATAAGTGAGAACATGCGGTATTTGGTTTTCTGTTCCGGTGTTAGTTTGCTAAGGATAAGCAGCACAATTCACAATAGCAAAGACATGGAATCAATCCAAATGCCCATCAATTATAGACTGGATAAAGAAAATGTGGTACCTATACACCATGGAATACTATGCAGCCATAAAAAGGAATGAGATCATGTCCTTTGCAGGGACATGGATGATGAAACTGGAAGCCATTATCCTCAGCAAACTAATGCAGAAATGTTTTAAGTATTTAATAGCTACATGTGTCTAGTGGCTACTGTATTGGACAGCACAGTTCCTTAATGTCCAATCAATCCATAGGCAATTTGAATAGGAGAGGGAAAAAGTCTCCTCTGATGTCATTTTTGATCCTTCCAGGCAATATACAATTGTTTTGTAGCAGTTTCCTGGATATAATGCATGTGCTTCTGTTGTTTAACCAAGAGACTTTGGTGAGGACTTTCTGACAGACAGGATTTCAGAGGAGAAGGATCTCCATTGTAGCTGTGTGTTTATTGAGTGTCTAATCCTTTGGTTTTGTAGATCTGCCTGAAGGTGGGCCTTGGTTTCTACTGCTTTTGGTGTGACTCTGTGTCCCAGGCTCTTTTTAGGAAATTAGAAACAAATTTTAGGGCTTTGCTGTGGCACACAGCATATGAATTTCTAGGCTTTGAGGATTGTTGGAGCTATAATTTTATAAAAAATCTGATCAATTTCTGATCCAACCTATTCAGCCAAAACCTAGAATATCGAATGGTCTAGGTCCTCAGAGGGGTAGAGATGTTATTGCTCAGGTTTCAGAGGTAGATGGGAGAATTCCATTTCTAGCTGCTCCACTTTCCCTACTCTCCATCTCTTCGGTTTGGAAGGTGTGTCTTGTTGCACTCTAGTAAAGTGAAAGGAGAAGGACAATAACCTTGCGAGGGAAAAAAGACAATATCAGAAAGTAAGACAATATCATAAAAAAAAACAAAAACAGTGTTTAAAATAATTCCCTTATGCATCCTCCAAAGCAAATTTAGACCTTTATGCAAAGGAGTAATTTAAATGATTCATAGTAAAAGTCGAGCAAATCTGTCCAATCATCAGTCAGTATGCCAAATGATGGTGTTAGAAGAATTGCACATCAAAGGGGAAAATCAAGTTAGTTCACATAGCAACTGGGTTGTTATCCAAATTGAATAATCAAAATGAGAAAAAGTTATGTCCTCCACAGTCATAAATCGACAATAGTGGGCTCTACTGCATTTTTAATTGGCAGCATGTTTCCCTTTGCACACCCAAATATGGATTCAGGAAGTATCTCTTTAGCTGTCTGGGCATTTTTATAATGCTTATCATTATAAAAGTGCAGAATCAAGGGAAGTAAAAAGGGGACCACAAGAGACAAAAGCTTTTGTGTGGATTGTAAATTATATGCATTAATGTCATTAAGCCATTACAAAATTCAATTTCTATGTGGGTTTAAAGCCAATTTTAAAAGTCAACTACCTACCAATTAATGCAAAAATAAATGAGGGCTGTTATGAGACTAGTCTTTAGTTTTAAAGAAGGTTTGTTTCAAATGTCAAGAATGGGTCTTAATGAATATTGGGATCAGTGAATGTTTCATAGCAGAAAAGGGAATTTCTGAATATGAGAAAAATCACATTGTCTTTTATTAAAGACAGTAGGTATGTAATATAGAGAGTTTGAAGGACTTAATATTTTTGATATTTGCTTTGACAATTAAATGAAATCTATACTGCTGTTAAAACAGCTGTCCTCTGGAAGCTAATTGGGTAGTGCCCTGCAGAGACTGAAGTGTTTCCTTATAGCTAACATGCTAATACTCTGAGAATCCAGGACATACCTCTTGGTGTTGTAAAGGTTTACACTGTTGCCCGGAGGCAAGAAGCTGCAGCAGTGATCTCCCACACGTGTGCTAAAGTGACCAGAGGAGGCCTTACCTTTGGGAGGAAGGGATAAAATTGTAAGGTGTCGTTATCCTCCTGACTCCCCAACCTGAGCTTGTAGACATCAACCATTATGTCTCTAATTCAAGGATTTCATCTTAGGAACCGCCTTAGTGTACAGTAAAAGTAATCCTGATTTGAATTTATAAGACTTTTCAAATTAGCTGAAAGTGCAATGAGATATTCTCCTACAGTGTGTGCAAATGCAGAGCCTCAGTGGGCCAAGTAGGAGACTTAATTTAAAGAAGATGAATGAATATGAAGGCCTGGGAGGAAGTGATCTTGCTACTATGAGAGATTATGCCTGTCTAAGGGGTATTCACTGATCAGGTACAGCTGATCATGACTCTTTAGGAATTCTTGAGAGATGTCAGGATTCCAGATTTTTATGTGAAATAACTTGATTTTTTAACGTTGGCAACAAATTCAAATTAACAACCCAAACAGAATGAAAAAGAAAAAAAAAACAAAAAAAAACTTTGTGTGCGTCAAACAAAACCAGCCTGTGAGGCAGGTGCAATCAAATAGCCTTTGAATTGCAATCTCTGTTTTATGGCTTTAAAAAATCTCTACATTCATGAGAAAGAAAAATTCCATGATCACAATTTTCTTTTTGAAAAGAGTTTAGTGCCTTAAAGTAGGCCTTAATTACTCATCTGTTCTTTTTTTATACAAGCCCTGTTCTGGGTCCATTTTACTTTGGATTGAATATTTTCTGAGCTGTGAAATATACTCAGAATCCTTAGTCATTTAAGTTCTGCTCTGAATGTAGATTTTATCATAAAGCTATCTTTAATTCCTTTTCCCTTAAGCCATCTCCATGTATTTTTAAAAGCTCATCAATATAAATGTTTGTGTCTGTCTTACTTGTTTCTCATGTTTAGAAGGAGAAAAAGGAGATTGATTACAAGGGTCATAAAAGTAATGATGCATTTAATGAAAGCATGTATTTTATAGATAAAATAAACTTTAAAAAATAACTTGAAGCTAGTACCCAAATTAATGGAATGAAATGATCCTTCAGAAAGTAATTTTTTTATACTTGGGTCATTTGAGCCCTTTTCTTATTTTTATTTATTTACTTTTAATTTCATTTTCTGTTTTAATTTTAATGACTTTATCCTAGTTATGATACTCCAGATTCTCTATAAAACTTTAACAATTTCTGATAAGCCTTGTCAATTTCTGAGTTTTATCATAGTTATGATGGTTTTAACTGTGTAAAGTCTGAATGATGTGTTGCTTCGAAAAAAAAAATGCTTATTACTTCCTTCTTTTAAAATGTATCTATTGTGTACCCAATGTAGTTTGGGCAGTATTCTAGGCACTAAAGTTCTGTTTTCATGTAGATTACATTCCAGTAAGGGATGTAATCTACATGAAAACGGGAGGGGAAAGCCAATAAGAAAATAGAGCTGATTTTAGTTAAAGTCCAGATTAGAAAATAGGAACCAGTCTATTCCAGCCGGGGAAAGCCAATAAGTAAATAGAAAGTTAAAATCCACATTGAAAAATAGGAACCAGTCTAGGACTCTTGATTGGGGAATTTATTATAGGGAGATTTTAGACCCCCCAGCAAGACATGGGATACATAGAAAACTTAGTAAATGAAAAATTACCCAGTTTTGTAGTTCAGAGAAAAAACAAAGTTGAACAAGAAAGGAAATACAGTTGACTCTTGAACAACATGGGTTTGAACTGCACAGGTCCACTTATATGTAGATTTTCTTCAGCCTCTGCCACCCCTGAGACAGCAAGACCAACCCTCCCTCTTCCTTGCCGTCTTCAGCCTACTCAACATGAACACTATGAGGATGAAGACCTTTCTGATGATCCACTTCCACTTAATGAATGGCAAACACATTTTCTCCTCTTTAGGATTTTCTTAAGAATGTTTTATTTTCTCTAGCTTACTTTATTGTAAAAATATGGTATATAATACATATAACATGCAAAATATGTGTTGACTATGTTATCAGTAAGGCTTCTCGTCAGTGGTGAGCTATTAGTAGTTAAATTTTTGGAGTGTCGAAATTTATATGCAGATTTTCAACTGCCTGGGGGTTTGAACAATGCTTGCGTTGTTCAAGGGTCAACTGTATACTCATAACACACCTATCTAATATTGCTTTGTAGTGAACATTGATGACTGATGTCTTAGTCTGTTTGTGTTGTTATAAAGCAATCTCTGAGGCTGTGTAATTGTAATTTATAAAGAAAAGAAGTTTATTTGGCTCATGGTTCTTCAGGTTGTATAAGAAACACGGCACCAGCATCTGTTTTTGGTGAGGGTTTCATGCTTCTTCCATTCATGGCAAAAGGAGAAGGAGAGCCAGTATGTGCAGCGATCACATGGCAAGAGAGTGGACGCAAGAGAGAGAGGGAAGGTGTCAGGCTCCTTTAAACAACTAGCTCTTAGTGGAATGCTCATGGGAACTAATGGAGCAAGAACTCACTCATTACCACAAGGAAGGCACCAGGCCATTCATGTGGGATCTGCCCCATAATTCGAACACCTCCCCCCAGGTCCCACCTCTAACGCTGGGGTCAAGTTTCAACATAAGACTTGACAGGGCCAAACAAGCCATATTCAAACCTTAGCAATTCACTTAACAAAATGTTATGAAATAACTGGCCTGAGAAAATTGGAAAGGAAAATATGGTAGTGGTGCAAGAGCTAAATTCTCATCTACCATAAAGGGAATTAATGGATGTAGTCTAAACTTGCCAAACCAGGACATAGTTTAACATAATTATTTAGAAATAGGGAGATCAGAATTATAATTTAGCTCCAAGAAAAAGTCACTGCCCTGTGATATAAGACCATGTAGTGGGGCAAGTCAGTGCTATCTTTTATTTTAAGCCTTTAGCATTTGCTTACTTATTTATTTTTTGAGACGGAGTCTCACTCTGTCACCCAGGTTGGAGTGCAGTGGCGTGATCTCGGCTCACTGCAAGCTCTGACTCCTGGGTTCACACCATTCTCATGCCTCAGCCTCGCGAGTAGCTGGGACTACAGGCACCCACCACCACACCCAGCTATTTTTTTTTTTTTTTTTTTTTGTATTTTTAATAGAGATGGGGTATCACGGTGTTAGCCAGGATGGTCTCTATCTCCTGACCTCATGATCTGCCCGCCTCAGCCTTCCAAAGGGCTGAGATTACAGGCGTGAGCCACCGTGCCTGGCCTCTTATTTTATTTTTAATAAAAATAATAATTCTACCTCTCTGCTTAAGTGTCTTTTAAAAATGTCATAAAATATCCTAAAAAAGATGATTAATAAAATATATAGTTGATACTTCTCTTTTGACAGTGTATTTCTACCTCATTGGACTGTTTCTTGTGGATTTGCCTTATTTTTTTTGATGAGACCAGAGATTCCCAAACATCTGTTTTCTTGCATTGTCACTTACAACAGTGGGAAATAGCTCCTTCATATTATTAGGTCCTTTAAAATGGAGGCTCTTAGTTTTGTAAAAATCTTCGTAGCACCTAGTAGGCACTAAATTTTTAAAAAATTTGTTAAATGTAGTTAAATGATGAGTTATTTTAAGTTGGTTTTAGGATACAGAATACAAATTCACTTTTAATTAGATGCCCTAATTTTCACTAAGCAAGAAGATGGACAATATGTTTTAGACTCTTTGGTGCTTTCTTTCTTAGTCTTGTCTAACACAAAGGCAATCTGAACAAACTATTTCATTTCACAGGTAAATTGATTTAATGGTCGGGAATGTATTTGGTGGCCAGACTTCCAGGGGGCCCATGGAAGTTCAGGGTGAGTTGTATGATGATTGTTTTATAGTAGAAATAAATGATTGATAATACCTGCTTTCAACTTCTCCAGGAAAAGGTAATATTTTTCACGCTTTGTATTGTCAGGCTCTAGGGCTTTAATGACAAATGTGTTTGAGTGCCCAAACAGGTCTAATGCCCTTTCTGAAGGCAGTTTGATGCTGCTGGAAGGTGCATTGATAGGTCTCCATTAGGACAGGGGTGTACCTGACAAAATAATGTTCATATTGTTCCTGGCACTCTGTGGATGGATCTCTGCTATTTGGTAAAGAGTTTCCCCTTTGGTAATTGCATACTTATTCATTCACAGTATAAATATTCATGGACTGCCCTCTATATGCTTGGCACTGTGCTAGGTGCTGAGGTTATGGTATAGGAAGCAAAACATGCTTTTGTCTATCAAAGAAAGGCAAATGGACTATGTGTAAGAAGTAACAGAATTGAAATTCCAGAAAGAATGCTTGAAATACATGTTTCTATTCCACTATAATAAATCCCCTATAGTAGAGTTTCATATTTCAGGTGCCTCATAGCTAGAAAGATATTTCTGGTAAGGAGGCCTTTAAATCACACCTCCGTGTCTGTTGCTGGTATCTAAAGCAAATTGATATTTCAATCAGCAATCCAAAGTAACTGAACTTCAAGAAAAGGGCCAGAAGATCAATGTTGGGAACTCTCTTCAGTGGCTTCATGCCTAGCATCTATTTCTCCAGAATAGACTGTCTCAGCTGTCGCACTGGATCAAGTAAGAGATCTAGAAACCTTCATGTCTGTGCTGTAATACTTCAGCTCTAGATAGAAATGCCTTCACAGAATCAGGATTTCACACGATGTCTCTGACTTTTATAAAAGATGGGCATAAGGAAGCCTCTGAGTCTTTTGTAAACTTACATTTGAGGTTTAATCATTAACATTTTCTTTTTTCTTCCCTAAAAATACAAGTGACAAATTTATTTGGATATCGAATTCCCATTTAGCAGGAGTATACCTGGCCCATGGTAGTTGCCACATAAGTATTTGCTGAATGAGTGGATGAATGAACTAGTATATATTGAGTCTAGTATTTGCCAGAGTTTGTGCTAGGTGATTGTACATGTTATCTATTTTTTTTTTTTTTTTTTTTTGAGGCGGAGTCTCGCTCTGTCGCCCGGACTGGAGTGCAGTGGCCAGATCTCAGCTCACTGCAAGCTCCGCCTCCCGGGTTTACGCCATTCTCCTGCCTCAGCCTCCCGAGTAGCTGGGACTACAGGCGCCCACCACCTCGCCCGGCTAGTTTTTGTATTTTTAGTAGAGACGGGGTTTCACCGTGTTAGCCAGGATGGTCTCGATCTCCTGACCTCGTGATCCGCCCGTCTCGGCCTCCCAAAGTGCTGGGATTACAGGCTTGAGCCACCGCGCCCGGCCCATGTTATCTATTAATTCCTCTGGCAACACACTTTTATGTTTTAAAATCTTTTAATAAAGTAAAAGTTTTATAAATCATTATGCTTCCCTTTTTGCCTCTCTGCAAGAAATATAATTGTTTTGCTACACTCAATTAATAGGCAGAACTCCATAGCCTCTTACTATCTCCTTTTTCCCTCTGTCTCAACATGTGTACATCACACACACACACACACACACACGCACATGCATGTGTATG
Source organism: Rhinopithecus roxellana (assembly GCF_007565055.1). Taxonomy (NCBI): domain Eukaryota; kingdom Metazoa; phylum Chordata; class Mammalia; order Primates; family Cercopithecidae; genus Rhinopithecus; species Rhinopithecus roxellana. Next base: position 78,574,301 of record NC_044552.1, read on the forward strand.
CACAGCTTTTCTTACTTGGCCTTGTTTCCTTTTTGGAAATGAATGGAGTATGAGTAATAAATAAATGACTATAGGAATACAGGTGATACATTGGTGTTGCAGATCTTTAATTCTGCTGTGATTATTGTGATAAGAGATTGGTTTAGAAACAACTTTTAGACTTTTTAAGCACATATCTTTGATAAGTGTCATTGAAACATACAAATAGTTCTGTGATCAATACCAGTTAGCTGTTTTTATATGAAGAAAATTTAATCATTGGCCATTAGTGGTATATATGTTATTTGCTCTTATTTCAACAATAAACATGATGTCATATATGCCATTAGGCTGTGTTTTTCATCAAATATTGAACTGTTTTACTCTGCCCATCTCATAAACAGAAACAATTAGGGTGATCATAAAATATGTAGATTTATTGAGTGTAGCAAGATGCAATAATATTTCGAATTAGACTCAAGCAATTAAATATTATTTTTTCCTTTAATTCGAGTCTACTGAGTACAAAGCTGGGTTTTCATGTGCATAGAAGCTTTACAGTATTCTTTTTCCTTCTTGTCTGAACTCCCCTCCCTTGAAAAGATTTCTTTCAGTTTTGTTAATCCAAATTTAGTTACTTTAGTTCTAGAATGCTTAAAGTGCCTTAAGTTGAGCAGATGGCTTCCAAAATTCAAGAGTAGTAAATTTCACTATACATACCAAACAATAAATATGGCATCAGTTGATATGATGGCACATTTCAGATTGGAAATATTTTGTATTCTAAGGTGCCTCTCTGGAGCCACTTGAGTTTTTCACTTTGCAGACCCTTTCGTCTTCTAAAAGTAAATGATGGTCCCAACATCCCTTAATAAACCTCCAGTGAATTTACCAGAGATATTTTTACAATGCAAAGCTAAAAAATAAAAACACATTTTTAAAAAAAAATGTGTTTTAAAGGCATCTCTTCCCATAATCTGTGAGACACATAATTTTAGAGAACCACAAATGTATAAGTCCTTTCAGAATTTTGGGATTTGGGATTTGGAGGCAGCCTCAAATACTTTGTTCTTTATCTTCAATCACATTATGTGACAAATTTAAAAATGTAAGCATTATTATTTGTCTAGAAAAATACTGCTCTGTATATTGGGAGTGCAGGCAGATAGAAGGAATTTCAGAGAAAGGGGTAACCCCTTTCTCCTGGGGATTGACTTTGAAATCTGTGGGGTTCACAGATGAAAGCTTATGCCACCAAAGCTGCTTGTGGGTTGAAAATAATAGTAATTTTCTGGGTAAAATAAGCCAATAAGGAAGATCATACAGAAAGTTTATCTTGGTCAAATCTGCCCCTGGGAAAATAAAGATAACCGCTTTTCCTATATTTTATTCGGTTGAAGCAACCATGTGAAAAGCTATATAATCACCAAGTAAATATTGATCATGCAATTATAGAGTAAATATTATGTTATGACAATATAAGTAGCAGATACCATTTCTGCTTCCTGAACTATTATCTTTTGGTCATGTCTTAACATTGAAAACTAAATGGTGATTATGTTTATAATATCTTTCAATATTCTTTCTGAATATTCTACCTGATAGTAGATTATATAGACGGTAATGCTTTCTAAATTGCTGCTGTTTTATGTTCAACTTAATTTGAGGCTCTATGCAATTTCTTACATGGATGACCAAAATAATACTCTTGTAATGCTTTATAATTTTGAAAGGACTTTTACACATACCTTTTATCAGACAGGCAACAGATAGATGTCTCTTCCAGATTAAAAACCACAAAAATCCAGAAGTATTATCAGAGTCATTTCATGCAGTTTATGCGGCTGAACTTCCCAGGTGGGGTTGGTGCATAATTTTCGATTCTTTGGCTAGCACTATTTCCACTTGTTCATCTTCTATCTGTGACAAACATGTAAAGATTACCTATTATGTGTCAGGCATTGTTTTAAGGGGCTGAGGATCCGTTATGGTGACAAACACATTCTAGAATGAAGGAGCAGGCAGGGAACTAACAGATTCATTATAAGCTGAGATCCAGAAGGATCCGGCCCGGGGCAAAGCACCTGGGGTAGAATGGTAGAAATATATGTGAGGGGTATTTCATAAGATGGTTTATGGACATTTGTCATTCTTGTTCGCCCTGCACCAGCAGGACTATCAACCATGTATAAGAGCAATGTTGACCAAATAGGGGCTTATTTATCTCATGCAGTAAGAAGTCTGGAAGTCTGGAGAGAAGGGTGGTTCCTTAACAATGCAGTCAAGGAACCAGGTTATGCTGTCCTCTGGCATGCTTGAGAAAACCTTGGGGCCACAGACCTATCGACTGTGGGGGCCTGCTCCTTCCCAGCCATTGCTTATAACAATTACATGTCAGGGTCCAAGAGACTTATCTCTTTCAATATGCAGGACCCTATGTTGTGAGTTTCTTAATGAAGCTAGGATTGTGGGCTTCAGACAAAAAGCATCTCCTTTAACAAAGTGGTATTTCCTTCCATCTCTGCAAACTGGTAGTTCCACTCTGGTTCATCCTTCTCTTTTAGGACATGGCTGAAAATAGCAAGGAGACAGCCGATGCCAACTTTAGGAAGAATTTCCCTCCATATCTTCTAACACTACCACCCTGGGTGATGCCTGCTCTGCATTTTGCATCTATTAGGTTGGTGCAAAAGTCATTGTGGGTTTTCACTATTAAAAGGAATAGCAAAAACTGCAATTACTTTTGCATCACCCTAATAGTAGGCCACCCCAGTACCTATTAAAGGTCAGCAGCTTCCTAGTTGTCAGTGAGCTAACTTCATATTTCCCACTTTTAGTTTCCAGATTTGGTTATGTGAATATAACACCAACATACATGTGACAAATGCCCTACCAAGAGCCAGCCTGATAATGGACAAAAAGGAGGAGAAAGTGGAAGAGATTGTGCTGCTTCCATTTTCCTGGCCAGAATGGTGTTGCTGTAAGGGTTTCTAAGCAAGTGAGGTTTAGAAGACAGAAGGGGGTTAGACTGAGTGCTGAATTCCTAGTACCTGCCTCAGACACATAGCAGCAGAACCTGTTTCTTAATGTTTTCAATGTTCCTGTGACTCGGGCATGAAGACTGAGCTCCACTGATCAGATCCATCCACCCAAGACATTAAACTGAACATTAGTTATATAAAGAGATGAGGATAGTATAGGATCCATTCTGGTAAGGGTGACAGTAGCAGTAATAGCAGTAGTGGAGTGATCTGTACCCACTTCCCAGAGACATCACATAGAAATGGTAGTTCTGGAGTTCTGGCAGCAGCAGTCTGGGCCCAGAGGGTCTGTGTGTGGGCTGCTGTGACTATGCCTTGAGGTAGTGGTAGTTACATCCTGCTAGGATGGGTGCTGTGTGCACAATTTTGGGAACTGTTCTTGGTTCTCTGGTCTCATTCTTTTGCTTTCCCAAACATTCTGTGAGTTACTCAACATCATTGAACAAATTATGATTCTATTGAAACTAATCAGAGTTAATTTAGCTTCTTGTAACTTAGCTCTCTGAAGGATTCAGAAGAATCAGTTTAGCTTGGTGCCTGCTGGAATGCAAAAGGACCAACGACAGGGAGGAGGATAATATGACTTTTGTTCTAAGACTGGGTGGCTGGAAAAATGATAGCATCATTAATTAAGTTCTAATAGAGAATAACATGGCACAGAAACTGGCAAGTCGGGCATGATGTGTTGTGGGACATCCTAGCGGAAAAATCTAGCAGACTGGTGATGACAGGGGCTGGGAGCTTGTGGGAGAAGCTAGAGTTGAGTATATAAAGGACCTGAGCTAGACCAGACCCTTCACGTTTGTGCTGGGCTAGCAGGTTTGGAAGAATGATAAAGGGAACTCAGCTTAAATTGCCTCCATCTCGGTTTTTAAAAATTGAAATAGCAAACAAGCAAAGGATGTATGAGATAATAATACAGGTGAATGAGTGGACTCAGCTCCCAGGTGCCTCCTTGTTTCCTTTTGGAGGCGAGTCCACAATTTAGTGGTCAACGAAGTCCTCATGGAAAGAGAAATTTCCCAGGTCAAAGAAGGCCAGGGCTGTGTACTTACTGCTTCTGTGCTGTTAGGCCGATGAATATCTCATCTTAGCATGCTAGGGTCTACCCATCACCATATAAGAGAAACCTGACTGTGCTACAGTGATATACTTTCATGTCCTGTTTCCTAAAGCATCATTGGGCCTACAACAAGCCTGGCCCTGGTCCATCAGAGGAATCTAAGCATTTTGTTCAGCTGAAGTAAACAGATATCCTGACACTAAAAGATAAGGCTGTGGTAATCTGCTTAGGACCTTGTTGAGGCATTAAACATCGATTAATTACAAAGAGGACAAGAGCCAGAGCAAAGAGCATCTCTATTAAGCTGGCAGGGTCTGTAAGTCTTGGACAGCACAATAGTTGCAGTGACCCTAGGGCTTATTTGTTAGGGATCACAGTTTTTCACTTTGATTCACTAATGGCACATCTACCAGCATTGCTAGAATTTGTTAGATAAATTCTGCAGGTAAATATAATGCCAGTTGTAAAATATGAAAGGGGGTAGCTAAGACATATTTTGAGTTGCCCAACTGGGAGATAGGGTTAGCATACACACAACCACTGTTTTGGATGAAATGTTTAGAGTCCATAGAGTAAAATTTCATCCCTGCATATTCTAGTAATATAAGAATACCTTCTGGAGATTTTTCTTGATTTAATTCCCTAGAAAATTGCTGGCATCTTTCAGACAAAAAGAGTAAAGTTAAATTAGATTTCACATTTAAGTGGGTATGGAAGAGCTTGTCTAACTATTTACAGTCTGGGTTCACAGCTGGACTGCATTTCCCAGACTCCCTTGCTGTCAGGTATGGCCATGTGTGGAAGTGATGTGGGCAATTTTCATTCCTGGAACTTCTGTGATCATGGAAGGGGCCTGGTCCCTAAATCACCACAGGGTGAAAAACTGCTCGCTGACTAAGAACATTTATATCAGACTCTTTCATGGGTGAGAAATAAACTTTTCTTATGTTGAATTGCTGAGATGTTTGGGTTTATGTTTTCCCCTAACTAATGTGGATTGTTATAAAAATATCAACAATTTAAGGCTCTGTTTGTATTTATCTTGACTGTGTGAAGTTCACCCTGTGTTAGGTAAATCAAGACTCTAGTGACACATTTAATTATTCACCTCAAGTTCTTCTTGTCAGAACTGTTTACATTTTTCTCTGACTGTTGGATTCCATTTCTCTGCGGTCTTGTATTCTACATCTTCAGGTTCATTGGTCACTTGGGTTTAATTCCATAGTATAAGATAAGAATATGGACTAGACATTTAGTTGGTAGAGCTAACTACCTATATAAGGCTTTTAAATCTACAAGTTTATTCAGGGGTTATACATAGAGTGAAAAGAGAAACTTTCAATGGCTAGGCTGAAACAGATGTTATCAATGCTGCCTTTCCCCACAAATGTGGTATCAAATTATATAGATCTTCCCTACACTGTCAATACATCTGTTTTGCATATACTTCCTGAAAATATGACTTTGAACTCTGTGCTTTCCAAACTCAGTTTTGGAGAACTAATGATAGCAGTCCATATATCCACTAGATCAGAGACTGGCAATTTTCTGTAATGGGTCATATAGTAAATATTTTAGGCTTTGTGGACCGAATGGTCTCTGTCACAACTACTCAACTCTTGAAAGCAGCCATGGACAATATGTAAACAAATGAGTGTGGCAGTGTTCCAAAAAAGTGTATTTCCAAAAATAGGTGACAAGACTTAGTGTGCCAACACCTGTATATCCAAATTTTATATATGGATTAAGCCAAGTTATCGAAGAGCTTGTACCAGAGACTGTTTATTTCATCCCTTTGGAATCTGGTTTTTACTGAATTGTCCTTTGAGGTATATAACTCAGCTTCCCCATGAGAGTGTCCACTGTTTCCACTGACATTCTCGAAGGACATCTGGTTAAGATGGCCAAATGACTTAGATTAGAGCTTTTCAAATGATCTATGTTTAAGAGACAGTTTCTTTCTTTTTAAAATTTATAATCTAGGCAGACTGTCATTAAAAATATGATAGAAAGTATGATAAAAATGAATTAGTAGAAAAGTGAAATGCTGGATGTTGCAGCAGTGTGTGAGTTTCTGAATGATTACTCTCAGTTTCTGTATTTATCTAGTCACAGACCAGGAATTAAAAAATTGATTAAGACTTTGGTTAGAATAGGTACAAATGATATAGTAAAATGCATGTAATTCTACAATAGAAAATGGAAAGACAAGTCTCTTTTGGCCATCTTCTAGGAGTGGCATCAAGAAGTGTCTGGCTGTTGGTAGATTGGGATCAAAGCGTGCCCCACAACCAGCCAGACCAAAACGTGAGACGTTTTGAGAGATGTTTTGGCAATTCTGTGCACAACAGTCAATATAACCCTCACCAGGTTGATGCTTTTAGCTAACTGGGAATATATTTTGCATTTTGTAAATCAGTATGCCTATTAGGGGCACCCAATTAAACACAAGTCAAGCATTCTAGAGGAATGGTGTATTAGTCTGTTCTCATGCTGCTAATAAAGACATACCCAAGACTAGAAAATTTATAAAGAAAAAGAGGTTTAAGGGACTTATAGTTCTACGTGGCTGGGGAGGCCTCACAATCAGGGCAGAAGGCAAGGGAGGAGCAAAGTCACGTCTTACATGGTGGCAGGCAAGAGAGACAGCATGTGCAGGGCAACTCCCCTTTATAAAACCATCAGATCTCATGAGACTTATTCACTATCATGAGAACAGCATGGGAAAGACCCTCCCTCATGATTCAATTACCTCCCACCTGGTGGGAATTATGGGTGCTACAATTTGAGATTTGGGTGGGGACACAGTTAAACTATATCAATGGTTAGAGATTCTGGATCAAAACAATCTCTTCCTTGCTTCTGGCTCTGGTCCCAGGACTTTAACCTAGTGCTTGGTTGTTCATTTTGGATTTGAAAAATCTTGAACAATTTTTTTTAGCTTTTTCTGCAGTTTTAGCTCTAGTCTGGTTTGATGCAATGTGATTTGAGCAACAATGTAATCTCAATCAGGACAGCAATACAAATCCATTACTTTGATTATTATAACATAAACAAAAGTATTTCTGAGTGCTTCCTATTAAAGACAAGTAGAATTGCTTTAATTGGCCAAACATAAAATCCAAATTTTGGGCACTAATTAGTGACTTCATTCTTAAAAAGTCTGCTGTCCTATGCTCTAAGCAAGATTGAATTGAAATTCAGGAAAGCAAATAAAATGAACATGCTTATCATTCATCTTCTAGATTTCTTCTGAATTTTGTCCTTGGAGGTGTGGGAAGAATGAATATTGAATATTGAATAATCATACTCAACAAGAATATTTTGGAAGCTGGGCTTGAAAGTTAAGGTGTGGTTCAACTATGATAGATTTAGAGCAGCAAGGAAGATTCAAAAGGCCAAATCTGGAGGTCGGGTTAGGGTTCCAAGTGAAACTGGAATTGAGACTAAGCAAATAGTCCAAATGACAGAGAGGTGACGACTAGTTATAAGGCAAGAGAATGAATGCCAGATAGACCCAGATGGAACAAACAAGTTTGAAATGGAGGGTTGAAGGCAAAGGCTGGACAGATTCCTTGAAGCTCTGGAGTAAAGCTGTAGGGTCTTTTTCAGAGCATTTGTATTTGGCCTGGCTCATGTAAGGGCCAGCCACTGAAGGAAACTGAGCCAGACTAAATACTTCCTTTTAAAATTTAGACCACTGGAAAATCCTAGACCTGGCTGGGTGCCGTGGCTCATGCCTGTAATCCCAGCACTTTGGGAGGCTGTGGTGGGTTGATCATCAGGTCAGGAGTTCTAGATCAGCCTGACCAACATGGTGAAACCCTGTCTCTACTAAAAATACAAAAAAATTGGGAGGCTGAGACGGGCGGATCACGAGGTCAGAAGATTGAGACCATCCTGGCTAACATGGTGAAACCACGCCTCTACTAAAAAATACAAAAAATTAGCCAGGCGTGGTGGCAGGTGCCTGTAGTCCCAGCTACTCAGGAGGCTGAGGCAGGAGAATGGTGTGAACCCGGGAGGCGGAGCTTGCAGTGAGCTGAGATCCGGCCACTGCACTCTAGCCTGGGTGACAAAGCGAGACTCCGTCTCAAAAAAAAAAAAAAAAAGAAAAAAAAAATTAGCCGGGTGTAGTGGCACATGCCTATAGTCCCAGCTACTCAGGAGGCTGAGGCAGGATAATCACTTGAACCTGGGAAACAGAGGTTGCAGTGAGCCGAGATTGCACCAGTGCATTCCAGCCTGGGTGACAGAGCGAGACTCCACCTCCAAAAAAAAAAAAAAAAAAAAAAAAAAAAAAAAAAAAAAATCCTAGACCTGTACTATATTACTCTCACTGTATGAATAAATGAGACTATGATTTGATATATAGTCTTGAATTTTTTTAAACTCAAGGGTGAGTATGAAAACAGTCAAATGGAGAATATTTCTGCATGCTTATAAAACTTCTGTTGAGCAATTACTATTCTTTTCAACAATAAATTGCTTTCTGAGTTCAGAGTTAGGGAAAAAAGATCTCTACTGCTTTAATAGTATACTTTGTAGAAATTGTATTAATACAAAAAGCAATTATGTTCCTGTTTCTGTTTTATTATCTAGAGAGCTTATAAGACAACTGTTTAGAGCCACTTTTTGTTTAGAACTATTTGATTTGTTAGAAAGGCCTTTTCATCTTTGTTCCAATGGTTTGGGTGTACTGCTTGGTGCAATGAGGGACATACAGGTGAATATGATGTGGCCCCTGAACCCACAGAGTTGAGAGTCCGTGGAAAAAAATAACAATAGGCTACTCTATAATACAAGCTGCTAAATATAGTGACAGAAAAGTATATAACATGAACCAGGAAGGCTCCACACAGGAGGTCACATCTGAGCTAATCCTTAATGAACAAGAGCTCATCAGACTAAGCTGGGGAAGAAAATATTCTTGATACAAGAATCTGCATGAGTAAAAGAAAGGCAATGTGAGAGTGTGTGATAGAACAGGAAATGGATAAAAGTCCAGTATGGGAAAATTTAAGGACAGTCAGGATCTGAGGGTTGTCTCTGGAGATTTGTTGTAAAGATAAATTTGGTCCTGGTGGTAAACCCTTGGCTACCTTGACGAGAGTAATTGAATGGTACCTCATTGGCCATTGTTTCCCCAGGTGTTGCATGCATCCAGCCTTGGGAAGTTAGAGTTAGTAATAATTCTGTACATTGGTTTATAAATGGCCACATTTTCACCTGTTGAATTACTGGCTCTTCTCTGTATGGCTGTTGACTGATGAGCTTGTGTTATATCATCCTCATAGGTTCACTGAAAGCTAAAAATGAGATGAACTCAGTGAAAGTACTGTGGAAAGAGGCACATGGCTGGATATTTGAATCTTCTTAACCCTGAGTTCTGCTTCAGTCTCATCTGTTGTGTTCATGACATGACTCTCTAATCACTATGGGCAATTGGGAAAATGGTTATTTTCAAAAAGAAATTGACTTGCCTCTTCATAGTTTAATGTAGAAGCAGGTATAGTTTGGTTATGGTGAGATCTGGTAAGTTGGTCTTTGTGATAATACATACCTTTTGGTTTCAGAAAACATTGTATACTTATTTTCTATATGACTAATTTTCTGGGCACTTTTCATTCTTGATAATTTATTTTCATCCCCCTAAAATTCCAGCAGAAACAATTCTTCCTATTTAAAATATATTAACAACGGCTACCCAATGTATCTAATGTATTCCCTTAGCCTCTAGGATAAATTAAAAATAATCTGTGGAGTACTGAGTATAGCCTAATAGCAGAAGGGTACCATAGACCATTGTTTCCAAACATTTGCATCATTTTTGGCAGGTCCAATGACAGCATCCACAGATGAGGCCAAAGCTTGAATGCCCTTGGAGCCTTGAATGCTTTTGGGCCCTGACTGAAACATGGTTTTAAAATCACACTCCAAAGTGCAATTACCAACAATGAATTTATACATCATAACAATGGGGGAAAGCAGAAAATGACTTTAGAAAGACAGTGTGATCTTTTGAGACACAGTCTATATAATTCCTAGGAACCCCTGATAGTGTCATCTTGGGAAAGCTCCCTGCTACAGGAAACTGCCTTCCTTGATTTCACCTCATTGCCTTTAGTTGCAAGTTATTTCAGGTAAACAGCCCTCCTTTTAACTGTGACTCTTCCTCGGAGAACCAACATATTGCTTTATTTTTTCTTGGGCCGTATAGGATCCTGGTTTGGGGCAAATCTCATATGTCTATTTTCCAAAGATCATTTTGGTTTCTCTGTATTTCTAAATGCACTTGATCGTAAGCATAAAAGAAAAGACAGTGATGCACTGTGTTGGCTCTGAAGAAAAACATTGACCAGACGGAAAGTCTTCCCCACAGCCGAACTGAGCTATAATGACCATGCTTTTCATTTCTCCCAGGAAATAGTAATATAATTGGTCACTGTATTGCAGTAAACAGTTTGTTCATTCTTTTGCAGTAGAAAATGTTTTTTGTGGGAGATACGTCTCACATAATATGCTGGCTTCCCGATAATAAAGACTTGGAATAGATTTGTTTCTAAATAAATCTCAGTAAATACATCGGTAAAATGAACACAGTAGGAGGAATAAACAATCCAGTTAGGAATATCTTAAGTACATTTGCATATGATAATTTGCAAGTGATCGTTACCTTAAGACATGTCTTGGGCTGATTTTCTCAAGGGCATTTGTGTGAAAAATGTCGAACATTTCTGAATTAGAATTTTTGTCATGGAATAGAAACAAGAGGTAAGAACATGTTTTCGAATATGCAGTAAAAAGATCACCCGCTCCTCTGAAGACCTGACACTGACATTCATCTTAGCACATAAAACAGAAAATATGCTGAGGATGGGCAATGTTGGAGCAGGAGCTATAACAACAGCTGCAGAGGTGACTGTAATTCTAATGGATTGCTTGTAGTGACATCGGCATGCTTCTGAATTTGGCGGGAAAGTAATGCACAGAATTAAGACAGCAGCATTAGTGTTGTGTTCTCTTATTAGAAAACCTCAACAGCTCATTGAATGCAGGAAAATTTTAGGGATTCTATTTTGCAAGAAGCCAATGTAGTAGCTGCAGAAGTAATATCACCAAAATGGAATGCACTAGGGAATGTAAGCAGCACAGGTTGGTACATTAGTTTGAGTTATTCAGCCGGTCCTGAAAAGGGTAATATTCCATTTGAATGACAGGCAAAGGAATTCAGAAGGATAACAGTCATTTTCTTCATTGTTGTTATCGTTGTAGTTGCTTGTTTGTCATTTTTTTTATTAGCTATATTAAGCTAAGGCAGCTTTTTAAAACTTATTTTGAATATGCTTTTATATGATTGTAAATCTGCACCCTTTCATTCATGAATTTTAAAAGATATATTCTGCATGTTGAACAACCTGCTCAAAGCAGAGAAAAGTAACTTGTCCTTTAACTGGTAAGCCCATTGTAAGACATCCTTGAACATTAAGCTGGGAAAAATATCTAAACAGTACTTGATAAAATTGCAAGAACTTGTATTTAAATTTAATTTTCTCTGCAAGTACATTTAGCATTATGTTTTTCTCCCAATGGTCTCTAACATACTATTTTTGAGGAAGAAAAAAAATGTTTTTGCTACCATGGCAACAGTATCCTTCTCTTGCTTTCCATCACAAACTATAGTTTCTGAACATAACTAGGAAAATTGAAATGTGGGTAGCTCAAAATGATAAGGCCAAGCATGGTAAGCATTCATCTAAATGAATATTTGTGCCATTGTTCTTGCACTTGTGGTAAGACTAGAACTCTCAAGGTCAACATATTTGTTCATAGTGTTCACAGCGGCACTCATAAAAGATTATTGCCACTTACTGGGCAACTACTCTTTTCACTAAATGTCTTATTAGCATGATTTTGCTAAAGACGATAGGAAATTAAAACACTCCATAGTACAGTTTATTTTATGGTTTTGAGGAAATGTAATACAAAGAAAGGGCACATATTCTAGTGAATTTTAGAAAAGAAATGATCTGCTACTTGACCTGGAGTGTGTGCTGGGGGTGGCGGGGGGAAAATAGCAAAGGCTTATAGAGAAACGGATTGAGCTCATTCTGTTATTTGTTTCAGGGGTGAGTCCGGGATGGTGCTTCTCTTTGTGATGCTCTTGCAATAACAACATTCTTTTTGTTTTCCTTGATCTTTCTCAGCCTGTGGATATTCCAGCTTGCAAGGTAAAATAATGTTTTTGCTCCATGGCCAGTTTTTAAAATCCTCCCTGGCTCTGCTATGACACTAGATTAAAAAAACAACAACACAGTCTTTGTTTCCCATTGGTTCTCCTTCACATTTCCTCTCTCTTCAGTTTTTCCTTAATCTCTGTCCACACTGACTTTGATCCTTGAACTCTTTTGCCTAACCTTATCTGGATGGGCAATCAGATTTCAAACTGGCCAGCCATCCCTACCTTGGCACCTCCTTCAGAGAACTGTACTGTGATGCCACATAGCACACCTACTAGAGGCGATCTTGGGGATACTACCGTGTCTTGTTCAGACATTAAGGACTTCACCCTGCTGAGATCCTCTGTGCTCTGTGGCTTCAGCCTGTCCATGCAGGAGCATAGAAAAATGTTCGGTGGGTCAAAGACTGACCTGGACCTCACAGGAGATTTGCTTTCTTGAGTAGATGGCTGTATATTTTTCTGCCTTGTCAAGAACACATCTTACTACATTTGGCAAATTCAAGACTGCTTCACAGACAGAACTGATGAACCAGGAGTAAACTGGAGTTTACTCTCTTGCCCTTCACTCTACTCTGGTTTCAAAATAATCGTTCAATTCCACCTTCATATGATTACATGTCCAGGAAAGATATTTGTTGTTTTTAACTCTTGAATTGATTCTCTGTGTCAGAAATAAAGGGGTGCAGAATGCTGGTTTGAGAGTTTTGGTCATATGGCAGCAGGACTTGGCTCTTTACATTGCTGCTTTAATGGGCCTAATTAGATCCGTAGGAAAGGCTTTGGAGTGCCAAAACGCCCTGGCTTTGGGTCACATCAAAGCTTTAAGTGCCATCTCTATCATTAGGTCTATCACTAGGCACACTAGTATGTTCTTTTTTTTTTGTTTGTTTGTTTTTCTTTGAGACAGAGTCTTGCTCTGTTGCCCAAGCTGGAACGCAGTGGTGCAATCTTGGCTCGCTGCAAGCTCCACCTCCTGGGTTCACACCATTCTCCTGCCTCAGCCTCCCAAGTAGCTGGACTACAGGTGCCTGCCACCGCGCCCAGCTAATTTTCTATATTTTTAGTACAGACAGAATTTCACCATGTTAGCTAGGATGGTCTCGATCTCCTGACCTCGTGATCTGCCCGCCTCGGCCTCCCAAAGTGCTGGGATTACAGGCGTGAGACACCGTGCCTAGCCTATTAAGTTCTTTTAAAATAAAGATATAATGCTTAAGTCAAGGCTAATCTGAGATGCAAATGACAGAACCGCAGTAGAGCAGGACCTAGTATAAAGGACATATTTAATACATAACTTTCCTCTCTCTAATAGGACTGAAGGGACTTGAATGGAGTTGCATAGCAATTGTATGTTGGCATGCTTCTCTTCGCTTCCTATTAGAGTATCTTCCATTTGATAAACTTTACTTTGTCCAAGACGGGGCACACAGAAGATGCTAAAAAATTATTAGTTTTACTTTTACAACATTGAAACAAATTGATTCTTAATTTTCACATCAAAATTACTTAAGCAGCTGTGCAACCTAGAAGTTAAACGTGATATTAGAGCCTGAATAAATAAATAGAGTGGCAACCTTGGTCCCTTCTTCCACTGGCCTAATAACTCTTGAGGCAGAAGAGGGCATGTCTGAGGATGTGAAATGACTAGCCTATGGCACGGCCAATCCATTCCTTTCAGCCTTCTAAGAATTGATGGAATTGCAGCCAGATCAATTTGGCTGTGGCGATTGGTATCGATTGTGTAGACGGGCAAAAAGAATGGATTTGCCATGTCACGGAATAGTTCATTTGCCTCTTGTAGATACTACAGTAGTCCAGAAAGAATTTCACAGTGGTGAAAATCAGGAAATGAGGCCTCTTTTCCTGATCCTTTCTTATCTTTGTCTTGCCTTGTGTGACTACTGGCTACATAGCTCCATGCAGATGCTTCCATGGGACATCTGAACATGTTCTCAAACTCATCTTCTTCACTCTAAAATTACTTCCTAATTGTCCTCAGGGGTACTATCATGTAGGTTTGAAAGTTCAAAATCTTCCTTAACTTACCTCTCTCCTTTGTCTGCCTTCTTTCCATTCCCCAAGCCCATTCTAATTATGCACCAGATTTGTTTCATTCTAAGAAATGTATCTTAAATTCCTACCAGTGTTTTCTATACCCTCTGCCAGCCCTCTTGTCTGGAAACTATTTATTCTACCCGCAGTCCTGCTAAATATTGCTGTGCATGTTCTCTTTTTAAAATGCTGCTCTGACTGTTTAATTCTATAACTTAGAAATGTCCCCAGCTTCCAAAAATTCAGTAGAATCTTTAAGAACCACCCCTCTGCTCGACTGGGTGACTTTGAAAAAGATAGACATTTCATCTTCTGTACTTTCTTGGTAGGCTGGCAGGCTTGGTGAGGCAGAGATAGAGAGCAGTTCATCAAAATGCATGCTCCTCTTTCATAGCCTGGAATTGCCACTAAGTGACAGCCTAGCTCGGGGCTACATTTTCCAGTTTCTGCTTAAATCCAGGTGAGACCATGTGTCCAGTTCTCACCATTGGAGTGTAAGTGGAAGTGATGGATATCTGTTCCAGGCCAAGGTGCTTGACAAGTGGGAGTATCTTGGCAAGATGAGAAGACTCTGAGGCCTTGGGAGACAGTGGGACTCCAACATGGAATGACCCTAGATACCTGAATCATGAAGTGGAGAAAATATACCAATCAGGAATATCTACATTGATCTATTACATTACCAAGAAACAAATCTGATGGTTTTACACTGAAATTTTGGTGCTCCCCACCACCACACTTTTATCTATGTCTTTTCATCTTCCTAGAAAACTCTGCTTATTCCTCTCTGCTAATCTCAGTTTTACCGTATTTGTAGATTCAGTTCAAGCTTCGTTGCTGTTTAGCCTTTCTTAATTATCCCAAACCAATTTGTTTTCTCCAGTCTCTGAATTTCTTCCTTGCTTATTTTCCATATTGCTATGCAATTCTTCTATGGTAATTATTTTTTTGTTCATTCTTCCAACAAATATATAAGTAAAAGTGTACTTCGTTTCCAGTTATGACTAGAGCCAAAGTTGAAAAATATATGTGTCCTGTTTTCTTAAACTTAGCATGCCTTTGTTGAAAGAAAAAAAAAAAAAAGCCTACTTGACTATATTCTTCAAAGTGTCTGGTGTGCATGATATTATTATTTGAAATTGTTTTGGTTTTGCTGTTTAGACTTGGTATTTTTTAGAATAAGTGTGCTAATTTAATCAAGTACTTGGAGCACCTTAATAAAAAGGTCTACAGTGACTCTATGGCTGTGGTATCCAGAATCAGTGAAGGTGCTACCTCTCAAATTGAAGAAAAAGATCCATTCATATCACCTTTAAGGAGCAGGCTTGGTAAATTCCCAGAATTCCATCCCCTAGTTGGATTTCTAGGTAAATTTTACCTAAACATGACCAGGAGACAGTTAATATATGGCAGTTGCCATCGTTACAAAAAAGATTAGTTTTTTAAATAATGGAAGTTTCATACTTTTTCCCCTTAGGCAAGACAGGCACCAAAACATGAATAGAAAAGTAGAGTTCTTCTAACTTAAACTTTTAAACTATTGGATTGTTTTCCAACTATTATACACAATAAAGTTGGTGGTACGAAACTTGAGAATGTTGAAGACGAATGCTTTCTGTATTTCATAGTGTTATGATATCTGGATACCAGTGCCTTCACTCAAAAATGACTAGATGATGACTCATATTTCCTTTTTATTTTTAACAATATTGATACTTCTTTTTCTTTTTCATAGATTTTTTCATTTTTACTTTTGTAAGATGAAAAATGTTAAATTCACTGTTGGCTGACATTGAATAATAATTCTTTTTCTTAGAAAGTACAATCTGAACTTTTATAGCATAAATGATAAGTATGTTAGAAAAAATGCTCTAATTTAATAATACAGATGCCATGCCAAGTAACATAACACTGAACAATAGTTTAGTTTGAATTTGGATAAACTACATCTGTAGGTAGAGCATAAAGAATTATGGAAATGTTGGAAAGATATACGTATTTACAGTAAAATTTACTAATGGTGAAAGTGGAATATAAACTCAGTTTCAGTATAGCCATATTGGTATAACATTTTAATAAAATTGGTCAAAAATAAGACAAACCTGATTTATTGTTAGTATATTAGAGCCAAAAGTAAACTTTAGTTCCTCATAGTTCCTTTTTAATCAGAATAACAGCGGCCTTGTGGATTGGAGGAGGGTCATTTTGTGGTGGTATGATTAAAACAGTTTATGATAGTTTAATAATCTAATAAGGAACAAGATGGAAAGATCTTTGAAAAGACAGTTAGCTGCATGCCTATAATAAGCTGGATATACTTTCATATGAATTTTATCTATGATGCCAAAAGATGTGTTCCAAACATAAAAGGGAAAATTAAATTTGGGGAGGAGGACATTTTTTCTCTCTAAAACATGCCTGACCCAGTATAGTTTAGGGCATGCTTTAATCAGAATATTAAAATTCTCACAGTATTATTTATACAGAATTTTTCTGGAAAAGAGCTATATTGAATAAAATTGCTTTTCTGTTAACTTGTGTAAAATTAAAAGTTATCAAATTTAACTTTAAAAAAAAGTTGCAAAACAGTTGAAGGACAATTGCTTCTGAGTTTAAGAAACAGATCATCAGAAGTGTCATTGCCAAACTATAAACTCCTGTTAAGAGGACTAAACTCCTTTATAGAAAGGACTATGGTGCTGCCGGTAAGATCTGAAACATCACTGTGTCTTAATGGAAAGTAATCACCTTTTGGTAGAAATCACATTAATGTTCCCAACTGATACTTATAAAGTGAACCAATCTACTGTGCTTAAAGGAAAAATGTAATTATACACATACAAAGCAGTGTGTTGAAAATATAGATGTATCCCCCTGTATGTCTTCTGTAACTTTTTACTAGGTGGCAACATTTGCTGTATCTAACCTAATTACTATATAAGGCACAAAAGAGCTCAAAAGACAATTCTAAACAACTGCCATTTCTCTTGCTTAAAGATCTTCAGTACCACAAGAGTGGGCCCACCATTTACTCCTGAGCAGTCACTGTCCTTGTAGTTGTGATTTTGTGCTTGGGTATTCTCCAAAGCCTCTTGTTCCTTTGAAAATTATATATTTTCAAACATTGGTGTTCCGGTCCTCGGATCATGGCTATACCATGCCTCCTGAAGTGTCAGTCTTAGAGACCTCAGAAATCCTTCTATTCAGCCTGACATAAAATTACACAAGGTTTTTCAAAAACTTTTTTTTCAAACCATATTCTCTATTACTCAGGGTTTAGCCACAGAAGTAGAGTATTTATATATATAACATATATATGTACACTATGTATATGTAAAGTATATATGTGTCTATAGACAACATATATACAGTTATTTTATATGTGTGTATGTATATGTGTATAATATACATATGCTATATATATAGAGAGAGAGAGAAAGAGAGTAAATTAAATTTCTTTGCTTTTGTTACAGGGAGCTTTCACAACAGTGAGTTGTTGTCTCCACATCTGGTGCTGGAGCTCGAAGCCTACAGCACAAGCAGTTAGGAAGGGAAGATCATAAGCAGGCTGGAACCCACGAGCATGAGCTGGAAGCCTGCAAAGATGGACTGAAACCCTGTTTGTTCTTGTTGCCTCTGACCCTAGTGATGAGTCTGTCCTGCAGAAGCCAGGCCTTTCATCGTGGAGTTAACCTGACACCTGGCCCAGGAGTCAGAGGCGCTGAGGGAGGATTCAGGGCAGGTGGATCAAGTTTGGACCTAGATGCCGCTCCACACCATGATGGTGAGCCATGAGCTCAGCGACAGTGTGTGTGAGCTGCAGAATGGCTGCATCACTTCTGCTCTTCCAAGAAGCTCACACAGAGAAAAAGTAAATTCCTTCATAAGGAGCTGAGATAAGAGAATGAGGAAATTGGTCCTAGGCCAGACAAAGGGGAATGTAAGGTTATTAACATAAAGGAAAGTAAGTGTGTGGTTTATGTTCTTTTTTTTTTTTGAGATGGAGACTCGCTCTGTCACCTAGGCTGGAGTGCAGTGGCGCAATCTCAGCTCACTGCAAGCTTCGTCTACTGGGTTCACGCCATTCTCCTGCCTCAGCCTCCCGAGTAGCTGGGACTACAGGCGCCCGCCACAACGCCCGACTATTTTTATTTTTTTTTTGTATTTTTAGTAGAGACAGGGTTTCACCATGTTAGCCAGCATAGGCTTGATCTCCTGACCTCGTGATCTGCCCGCCTCGGCCTCCCAAAGTGCTGGGATTACAGGCGCGAGTCACTGTGCCCGGCCTTGTGTGGTTTATGTTCTTAACATAACATTTATGGACACACATTTTGGCATATGCAGTGCATTTTGTATTTAGTGCACATCTCTTGAACAGCTCTGTGATGCACCCCTCTTCATTTAGAGGATGCACTTTTGCTCATTGCTGTTATACCTGTTGTTCTTAGAATCTCACCTCTACATTTCATCAGTGGCTAAGCATACGGATTCTAGCATATGCCTATGACTTTCTGGTGAGTGGAACTTGAAATATCTGACAGAAATTGCAAGTCGGTAGTAGAAATAGATTAATCACTAATAAAAAGATTCATAGTTGCCTTCCGTAATGTAGCTTAAATTTAGTGGCTGATAGACAAAAAAAAGCAAATGGAATTATGAAAAGTGGATGGAATTGATTTTTTTAAGCATAAGGAGTTGTGAGGAAAGACATAGCCATACTGATATAAATGCAGCTTCCAGTAAATCTCATTTCTCTTAGCCGTAATTATGAAAATCCTCTTGAGCATTTCAGCCTGTTGTGAGTTGCTTTGCTGTTTTTCACAACAGAGACAATTTCAGTTATCTTAGAAATCTGGAGCTGTCTTCAGCCTGATGCCCAGAAGAATCCGCTAGTACTGTGCTCAGGGTCAATTGTTGCTTAAACTACTTTTAGAGTCTATTCGACATGACAAGCAGATCAATCTTTTCAATTCAGAACTGATGAAATTTTCCATTTTAGAAAGCATTGCTTGGAGAGTATGAATTCAAGAGATGTGTTTTAGGACCAGTTGCTGTTTCTTTTGGTTATTTTACTAGGGCTTCTCTAAATGCAGAACACTAAACTCATTTGAAGCTTTTGAACAGCCTTCATTCTCTCAATATATACGTATGTTCTAGAGTATAAGGAATTAATCTTAGAGCATTATCTTGTAGTATAACGAAGTATTGACACTGATTTTAAGCGGTTCGTGTAGAATAAGGAAATTGAGATTGCAGTTGTATTTATATCTTATTTTTTAAACTTACGTACCCTATGCCGAGGTATGTACAAAAGAAAATGCTAGGGTAAAATGTCCTATTTCTAGGCTATGGCAAATAGAATGAAAACTCACATTGTTTATCCTTTAGATTTACATTACAATCAAAATGCTTTCATATTTGAGTCACAGTAATTTTATCCAAAAATATATTGGAATAAGAGCAAATAAATGCACCTTGGAGAGGTAAATAGGCAGCAGCAGGATCAATGACACTGGTAGTGTAATCACCTGTGGAAAAAGTCTTGATTTTTGTCTTTATGTAGTCAAAATAATTCTACTTAACAAAAGAATTAGTAGAAATAGATTGAATTTTTTCTTATGCTTCCTGAAATTGTTTTCAGTTGACTTTTTGATGGACTACGTAGAATAGACTCATCTGTTTTTAGCCTGAAAATTGGCCTATGACAGTGTCAAAAGGATGCCACTGAATCTGTAATGAGATAGGCAGTGAAGGGGATTGGCATTGAGTCCTGGGTGGAAGAATGGTAAAGAAACTTCTCTTTTCTGTATTTAAAGAGAACAGGGTAATGTTGGTAGGCATAACATTTTCCAATAAGAATTCCTTAACAATGATGTTAGGGCCTTCCAGCAGCCGACATGAAAATAAAGCTAGGAGTCTACACAGTTACCCTGTCTGTCCAAATGCTAAATCCATGAATCTGGCATTGACATTTTATTTATTTATTTTCCATTTTGCAAAACCTATTTAATCAGAATACATAGAGTCCTGGGCAGGGTTCTGGTACCCCCACCATGCCAGCTCCAGGTTGCAGCTTTCACAATGGGAAACAGCATTACTTTGTCATCCTGGTGTCTCAGTGAGGTCATTGAAAGGGACCAGTGTGGTCTCAGGTGAGCATCTGTGCCTGCAGGGTCTTGGGAACAGGGTGACTGGGTCTCTGGGCCAGCCTTTGAGGCCCATTGCTGTCCTGTCAGCCATCTCATTCGTCTGTGAGCAGGGCAGGGAGTGGCACAGCCTCCTTGGTTCTGTTTTTACCAACCTCTCATTTTAACATCAGATATTTTGATTATGAAGCCCATTGAACATTTTGATATGTTTGACAGAGGTGCTATTGTTGCTTGCTCTCCATTATAGTAAAGATGTCATTAGGAAAGATTTAAATGTGCCTAACAACCCTCCTGCCTATGGAAAGATCAGAAATGTCACACAGGTACCAAGCAGGAGAGAATGCTCCGAACCGTTTTTGTCCTCTGCGTTTTGATTGGTTGATGATTTGGCTTCTTTAGAGGCTGTTGAGGCTGCAAAAGGAGTGAGAACTAACCAGCCACTAAATTTTGAAACACCAAGAAGGTCAGAGAGGCTGGGGTTATTATCATCTCTCACTGAGCAAATAAAGCATTAAACATTTTCAGTCTCATTTTTTGTGACAGAGATTTTGACAGGAACATAAAATAAAAACCTCACAAATTTGTGCTGGTGACAATGATTATAACACGACCGGGAATGGTATAAATGTCAACATTTCTTGAATCAATTTGAAGATTGTGATCTTGCAGACCTCCACAGACACTGCAAATGACTAGAGTAGAATTTCCCCACTTATGATTATTTTATTGGAAGAGGTGAAGAAATTTCAATATAATACCTGACAAAAAAGAATTTAAAACCCACCACCACATTCTGAGGAGTAGGCCATTTTCACATCATTATGAGATTTCTTCCCGAATCTTCCTGCAAAGTATATAAAACGAGCCCAGTAATTTTCTTTTCTTTTTTTTTTTTTTTTCTTTTTTTTTTTTTTTTGAGACGGAGTCTTGCTCTGTCGCCCAGGCTGGAGTGCAGTGGCCAGATCTCAGCTCACTGCAAGCTCCCCCTCCCGGGTTCACGCCATTCTCCTGCCTCAGCCTCCCGAGTAGCTGGGACTACAGGCGCCCGCCAGGTCGCCCGGCTAGTTTTTTGTATTTTTGGTAGAGACGGGGTTTCACCATGTTAGCCAGGATGGTCTCGATCTCCTGACCTCGTGATCCGCCCGTCTCGGCCTCCCAAAGTGCTGGGATTACAGGCTTGAGCCACCGCGCCCGGCCGAGCCCAGTAATTTTCAAAGAGAGCTTCATATAATAATATTTTGATTCAAATCAAACTTGTGGTTTCTGTTGAATTAAAAAAATCTTAATCTTTCTGTTGTAGTTATGTATGTTGTTTAAGATTTATAGTTAGGCTCTCTTTACCAGTAGCTTTTCATGGAATCATTTTTGGTTATAGAATAATGTCTTCATGCAAAATAACCAAACTTCTTTGGTCATGGACTCTTTTTAACCTCGTGATAGAATCACTAGATTAATGGAGTTCAGTGTATTGGTGAAACTTGTACAAAATAGAAATTACACCCAACTTTAAAGAGGTATGAGAAAGCAGAGGTCACACATTATCCTAACAATCTGTGTCTTATTTAAAATTTCTTAAAAAGAAGACTTTTTAAAACTGCTCCTTCCTGATCCTAAATGTTTACTTGAAGGGTCAAAGGAACCACTAGGTGTTGCTCTAAGACAACTTCCTATAGACAAACCAGTAAATTGCTTTATGGCTTTGAGATTTCATCGGTCATTATAATTTTTTTAAGAATGGTAAGATTAAATCTGAGGCTTAGAAAATTAGCCTTAAATAGTACCATGATCATCTATTAAAATATGTATAGCATCTGCACATGTGCCCCTCCCCAACATCTCTGAAATGCCTCTTCAATGAAAATCAAATATAAAATCCTATGTATTACTGATGGCTGTGTGCACTTAATACCAAAATAACCAGTTTGAATTTGAGACAATCACCTTTCTTTTTGCTATACTCAAATGGTCCCCAACAGTTCATTTGGTTATTAATTACTGACATTACTGAAATGAGAGATTGTTCTAGTATTAGGGAATAGAACTTTTATCTTAGCTGAGGCTTTTACCACATCAAGCAGCTTCTGCAAAGGAATTTTGGATTTGGGCAGTGTGACACCCATTCTCTCTCTCTCTCTCTCTCTGTCTCTCTCTCTGTAACAATCCAGTAACCCATCTGGTATTCTGTGACACTTGGAATACATATTAAATGAGTTTTCTTGGTTCATTGATGTTTCTCCATAGTTGAAAACTACTGTATGCTGTAACTTGACAAATTTAGACTGATCATTGCAAAAGCCAGGACTAAATTATTAGAAATGTGGCAATATAAAAATGAGGTGAACTAGAAGAACTTTGGGGAAGATACTGAATAACACCTAGTTTCTGCACAGGAATTTCTGTTTAGTTCTGCATTTTTCTAGTTTTGTGAAGGAGAAAAGGATGTAAATACTATTCTGGTAAATAGAACATTGATATACCATTAACAATGACAAATAGCTGTCTCTTTGAACCCAAATCATTCATAGTTCTTAATCTTTTTATTACCGTAAAGGAATATAAAAAATTAAACTACAATGAATTGTGATTTTCTTTCCGTTTCTTTTTTTTTTTTGTATAAAAGTCTTTTTTATGCTGTTTGCCAAAAGAGACAGTAAAGATCCTCTCAGGCCGGGCGTGGTGGCTCATGCTTGTAATCCCAGCACTTTGGGAGGCCGAGGCGGGTACATCACCTGAGGTCAGGAGTTTGAGACCAGCCTGACCAAGGTGGCAAAACCTCATCTCTACTAAAAATACAAAAAGTAGCTGGGCATAGTGGCACGCGCCTGTTGTCCCAGCTATTTGAGAGACTGAGGTATGAGAATCACTTGAACCTGGGAGGTGGAGGTGGCAGTGAGCCAAGATCACATCACTGCACTCCAGCCTGGGCGACAGAGTGAGACTCTGTCTCAAACAAAACAAAACAAAACAAAAAAATCATTTCTACACTCTTTTTAATTCTGCATCTTTGGCTGAGATCAACTATTGAATCAATACATCAAGGACTTAATTTTGTCTTGCCAAGGAAACAGCCCTGTTGATCTAATGCCTTTTTAATATCACCAGTGATGATGATCTATACAGTTTTCCTGAAGAAATATAAAATAGAAAGTTTGCAACTTAAAAAATGTCAGATTTTTTTTTTTTTTTTTGTCATTTTGCGCATGCAGTTACTGTTGAGTGACTATTTAGGCTGAATTTGCATATGACAACCTTATTAATATATTTGGGGTAAAAAACATTAACAGAAATGAACAAGAGTTTGTTTATCTTGGAAGTTAAAGAAATGGCTTCAAGAATTAGGGAACTTGATTTGAATCCAGACTTCGCCATTTTCAAGCAAATTAACCCCTTTAAAGCTTTAGTTTCTCACCTGTTAAATTGGGAAAACCATAGCACTGATCCCATGGTGCTATTGTAAGAATTACAAGAAATAAAACATATTAGGACCTGATTCAGTGCCCATATGATAGAAATGTCCAATAACATTACCTTGAAGTCCGTTTTTCTGTGGATCTGTGAATTTGGTCTCACGGAGATTCACAGTGTTCCCTAGAAGTGACTATTGCAAATAACTGAGATTTATCTCCTTTAAAGCACCAAACACCTTTTCTGTTTTACTCCTTCAAGAGCATTCAGGTAAACAGCATGAGTTTGGTGCATACGTTCTCACCTATTTTCACTGCTGCTCATAGGCATTTTTGCTCACCTTCTTGCTGCTGGCTGTGTTCTGGATGATGGAAGTTTAACAGGTGATACCTCTGAGTCAGTGAGGTGTTACATCTTCTTTTCTTGTTGGACCAAGAGCAAGATACTTGACATGCCATGTATTAAATGAGAAGACATTGTCATTGCCTAGAAATTCTGCACCTCTGTCTTCAACTTTAGTATCTCCTTCTTTGAACCTAAACTTCCATTAAACCATCTGACTTCTGTTCCTTCTCTCTGTCCCTTTTCAAACCTCATTAAACTCCCAGGACCTTGATTCTTTAATTTTTCTTTGTCATTAGCCTCTATTGTTTTTATTTTCTTCTCTAGCTTGAGAAAATTACATTACCCATTGCTTAAATTACATTATTTTTAAAACTTTACCCTCTTATCCCTATCATACTTTTATTTCACTCACCTAAAATGTTCCAACTGTGTATCAATGCAATTGTTTTAACAACTTGCTGTTGAACAAGATGGGGTTGGGAGACAGAGGTGCAGTAACCAGATCTAATAGATCTAGACAACTTTACAGAGTGGGGACAGGAAGACCTCTGAAAAGACCAGTGATTTCCTTGCATGTTGCTTGTCATCTGCCTCTCCAATCTCCATGACACTGTCACATGCACTGTAACTACTCTCATTTGGTCTCATGTTCTCCCAAAGCCTCTTTACCTAGCAAACCATTTCACTTCCCACGTCCTAGAGAATCTAGACGTTATCACAAGCTTCTGAACTTCTTGAGTGCTGCCAACCCCATCTATTTCTTCTTTCCTTTTTCTCTGCTAGTTCAGTGGATGAGTTGTGTCTTCTCTTACATGAAATTTTTCTTTGACCTGTGCTCTGCATACCATTCCCTTTTGCCTCTTATGCACCTCTGTCCATCAGTAGTATTCTCTCCCACCTCTCTTATCAATTCTTCCTCTTTACTGGATGCCTTACAAAACATTTCTTTTTTTTTTTTTTTTTGAGACGGAGTCTTGCTCTGTCTCCCAGGCTGGAGTGCAGTGGCGCGATTTCCGCTCACTGCAAGCTCCGTTGCCTCCCGGGTTCACGCCATTCTCCTGCCTCAGCCTCCTGAGAAGCTGGGACTACAGGGGCCCACCACCTCGCCCGGCTAATTTTTTTGTATTTTTAGTAGAGACGGGGTTTCACCATGTTCGCCAGGATGGTCTCGATCTCCTGACCTCGTGATTCACCCGCCTCGGCCTCCCAAAGTGCTGGGATTACAGGCGTGAGCCACCGTGCCCGGCCTCAAAACATTTCTTTTTCTTGGCTCCCATTGGGCAAATCTGAGTTAATTTTAGACTCAAATAAATAAATAAATAAATAAACAAACAAACCAGTAGAATTAAATAATAATCCACGAGTCCAAACTGATGTAAGTAAACACATAAAAAATAGAGAAATAGTGGAGGAAAAGGTATTTCTTACATAACAACTAATAGGTGGCAAAATTGAATTAGAAAAATCACAATTTGGGATAAAGTTTTTAAGAATAAGAGTAAATTCACATATTCTCAAAGAATTTCCCCACAAGATACAAAGGGGAAATGAATAACTATATAGAAAAGAAAACCAGCAGATGCTACCTTGACTAATGATCACAGTTAATATTACCAGCAATGGGACAAATAGATGTCTGCACTTCCACATATGATGCAATGAAAAGGACACACCTCACGTTTGTGGTAGTGCTGCCAAAAATGCATAACCTGAATCTAATCACGAGGAAACCTCAGAAAAACCTAAGTTAAGGTAAAAATCTACAACAATAAATGGCCTCCAGTCTTCAAAAATGTGAAGACCATGAAATCACAAAAGAGAAAGAATGTGGGACTGTTAGATTACAGGAGAAAAAAGAGATATGACAACTAACAGAAAGTTCTTTGTGATTCTGGGTTCTGGGTTGGAGTCTGGACCAGTATTTTTTTAAAAAATTGCCAAATCTTATTAGTAGGACAGTTGGAAAAGATTTGCACAAGGTCTGTAGCTTAGATTATAATTTTGTATTAATGTTAATGTTCTAATTTTGGTAATTTTATTGTGGTCAAGTAATGAGGAAATGTGTTTACTAGAACACACATATTGAATACTTAGACTATTAAGGGTTAAAGATGCATCATGTCTGCAACTTACTCTCAAGTATTTCAGAAAATTTAATATACATGCAACATGGCAAATATAAAATGTTGAGATTTGGAGAATCTGTGCAGGATTTATGGGAATACTTTGTGCTTTTTTTTTTTTTTTTTTTTTTTTTTTTTTTTTACAGCTTTCTTGGAAGTCTCAAATTATTTTGGAATAAAAAGGTAAAAAACAAATTGTCATACTACATTTCTTTCTAGGACTACAGACAAGTATCACCACATCTGGATAATTATCATTTTTCTTTTTTGTGGAGATGGGGCTTTGCTTTGTCTCAAACTCAAGCTTACCCAGGATGGTCTCAAACTCCTGGTATCAACTCATCCTCTGCCTCAGCCGCCCAAAGTGCTGGGATTACAGGTGTGAGCCACAGTGCACAGCCTTACTTCACAGTTTGCCAGCAGTTTACCTTTTTGAAAACTTTCTTCTGAGCCAGATTCCTCTGTCTAACTTTGCATTTGCCACATACTACAGGCATCCTGTGATCACAAGATTCCAAACTAAATGTATCATGCTGTCACTCCCCCTCTTCTCTACTCCTCACTTGCTAAACATGCTCTTCCATCCTTTAGATTCTGTGGAATGATGTTGCAGTCTATCTATGTAGCTGGGTCAGGAACCATTTATCCTTCACTCTACCTCATATCAGTCAAAATTCCTACAATTCTATAAATGCCTTTCATCTGTTCTTTCATTTTTATTCCCATTTTTGTATCTATTGATTTAATTTAAACTGTTTTATTTCCTTGCCTGGGTTACTTAACTGTATTACAGATTTTAGACTCAGAGGGTCTGACTTGGGCTTTTGTAAAATCAGGTGAGTCATTGTTATGGTCTAAATGTTTGTGACTCCCCACATGTATATATTTAAACAAAATCCCCCTTGTGATGGTATTAGGAAGTGGGACATTTGGGAAGTGGTTGGTGCCCTTATACAAAGAGCCCTGGAGTGATCCCTTGGTCATTCTGCCATGCAGGACACAGCAAGATGTCCATCTCTGAAACAGGCAGTGGGTCTGTCCTTGGCTGCTGCCTTGATCTTGGACTTTCCAGCCTCCAGAACCGTGAGAAATACATTTCTATTGTTTGTAAGTCACTGGCTATAAAGTATTTTGTATAGCAGCCTGAATGGACTAAAACAGTCATCACATCCCTAAGTCTCAATTTCCTCATTTGCAAAATAAGTGTAAAAATATGTACATAAGGATATTTGTGAGTATCAGATGAGGAAAGGTACCAGGCAGATTTTGGTAGCTGTGGAGGATTATACAGATGCTAGTCGCTTTATTCTACCTTTCTAGAAGTTCACGTCTTATACTGACTCTTTGCTTTTACAAAGCACACACTGCCAGGGTGTTCAGGAGAGAATGAGTGCATATGGAGAGTAAGGGAGTGAGACTATTCTGCTGGTTCCAGTAAAATGCCTTTCTCTGAGCACAGATCTACAAACGTGCTCATGTCTATCTCTTGGTATTAAGCAGTCAATAATCATGTCAAGTATACTTTTACTTACAATAATATGTAGCATAAAACAGGACCTCCACAACTCCTTTCTTATATTTCATAGGAGTAGCTCTTCAGCTCCTCAGCTTTTTTCATTAGTTTACCAAGGAACAAATATGCCTTGGTTGAGATTCAATAAAATCAATTAATTAGGCAACCCTTTTAAGCAACAATGGAAACAGGAGTCAGGAACTGTGTTAATGCCTTGTCTTGGGCAAGACAATGCTCAGTAGTTGCTCCTGTACTAAAAGCACAGCCACACGGGTCATTATTGTGTTTGCTGAAAGACTGCCTGGTTATTTCACTGAATGGATGCTGCAGCTCTTGTGTCAGGTTTTATATAGCTAATTTAATTGTTGCCATTGGCAACAGCAGGGGGTCATGTCAGCGACTGATGCCATTTATGCTGCTGAAGCAAAGTCTGTGCCAGCATTTCCATTAGAAATCTGTTTAAAAGAATACTGATTGAGTAAAGAAACAAAGGGGAAGAAAGAGGGTTGAAGAGTTTTGAAGATAATGTAGCTAGGACCACTCTTGTTCACATGGATACAGATAGTACATAAGTTTGTTCATTCATTCATTCAACAAGTATTTACTG
The DNA here is from genome assembly GCF_007565055.1 of Rhinopithecus roxellana. Taxonomy (NCBI): domain Eukaryota; kingdom Metazoa; phylum Chordata; class Mammalia; order Primates; family Cercopithecidae; genus Rhinopithecus; species Rhinopithecus roxellana. The sequence goes on from NC_044552.1 coordinate 78,602,820, forward strand.
AATGCCTCTTATGTCCTAGTCACTATGCAGGATATAAATGTTTAGCAAATAATAGTCCTAGATCTTCGTGGAGCTTACCATCTAGAGTGGAAGACAAATGATAAGTAAATAATACATAAATAAATAGGTAATTACTAATTGTGATTAAGAACTGTGAGGGAAATAAACAGCTGCTGAAAAAACTTTAACTGAATGGGGAGATGGAAGCAGTGAAACATCTCAGGTGGCGATGTCTAAACCGACTTGAAGGGTAAAAAACACGTGAATGGTCGGCAAGTTTGAGTCAGAGACCTGCGCATTTGAAGTTCCCAAGACTAGTAGGGGGTTTGGAGTGTCAAGAGACACATCAAGCTGGCTTGCTTGGCAGCATTGATCATTCACTTCAGTCATCATGAATTTATAGTAATGCCAACATGTCCAGTTTTACCGTTTCCTCTAGCATTATTTAGCTACACAGGTAAAGGTATGGACAAGATAGACAAGGCTGGGTTCATTAAGATTAAAATGAATTTTTCTTAGGTGAGTGTGATGGTGAAGGGAGAGGCAGGGATTTGAGGGAAGCGCAAGAAAGGGAAAGGAATAATTTAACAAATCAACCTTAGGATCTAAAATGAAGGACAGAATTACAGATAGGAGGGCTTGTAAAGATTAAGGAGCAGAGGAAATAAACTGATGGTCTGTGGCTGGAGAGGTAAAGACAACATTCAAGCGACAACTCTGAGAATGCTGAGACAGAGAGGGAGAAACATTTTTGGTAATGAGAAGTCAAGAATACAGGAGGGGGCTTAAAGTAAAGATCTTCTACTTAGATTAAGGGGTTGTAGTGTCCTTAGAAGTCTGCCTGTGGGCAGGGTGCAGTGGCTCACGCCTATAATCCCGGCACTTTGGGAGGCTAAGGTGGGAGGATCACTTGAGCCCAGGAGTTCAAGGTCATGCTGGACAATATAGCAAGAACTTGTCTTATAAAAAAAACAACACACAAGAAAAACAACACACACCCACACACACAAATTAGCCAGGCGTGGTAGTACATGCCTATAGACCCAGCTACTCAGGAGGCTGAGGTGGGAGGATTGCTTGAGCCCAGGAGGTTGAGGCTGCAGTGAGCCATAATCCATGATTGTGTCACTGCACTCCAGACTGGGTGACAGAGCGAGACTCTGTCTCAAAAAATAAGAAATTTGCTTATATTGATAGTTTTATGTCCTCTAGGTTTGTCTTAACCATCCCATGTTCCCTACTATTTTACTGTTGGGGCTACTGGTCACCCCTCATTTCCCGCTCCATATGAATCTGTCCTTTCTTGCCCTAAAATCCTCTTGGAAAAATCCATTCTCATGAAAATTTATTTGTTTATTTGCCCCATTCCCTGGATCCTTACCAGCTGATATGTTAGTTAACAAGAGAAACAAATTCAGTTAAATATTAACTTGGGGTGATAGTTTAATTTGTTATTCCAGATATCACATTTGCATTTTAGCAGAGGCTTTTAATAACAAATAGAAAAGAACATCTAATGTAGAAATTTAAGCCAGAGAGAGAAATATTTTGGTGCAGAATGTTTTTTTCTCTCACTGTGTCAAATCCTGGGGATCATCACTTAATTTACTTACATGTAGGTTTAATCCTGAAGACCAGATATAAAAGTTATTGTTTTAAAGCTGTAACAAAATTGGAAACATACTAGAAACTTAATCCTATTCTGACTTTTGATGGTAAGGAAAGTAAGCCTTGAAAACAAAATGAGTTCTTCACCTAGTTAATAACGTGGATGGACAGCTTCTTAAACCCCAGTGTATACCACACAGTATACACTGCACTTCTTCTTACCTACTAGAGACATTCAAATTCAACCTTCTCTGGTAGGTAAAAGAATGTCTTATTATAAAAGATATTCTGAGATGGAGACCCTACAATTTTCTCAAATACTCTGTCCAGTGTTTACTAACCTTTAATGTCTGGAAATTATCCATTTCAATTCAGCAAAGTGTAGTGGAAAGAACAGTGGGTTTGGGATAAGCTGTGGGTTGTGATCACAGTTGTGGAAGGCAGCCTCTGAGATGGCCCCTGTGCCCCTACCTCCTCATACTCATGCCTGTGTGTAATCCCTTCCCATTGAGTGTGGGCTGGACCTTGTGATTTGTTTCCAATGAAGAGAGTATGGATAAAGTACAGGAATGTTATTTACAATATTGAGTTATGTAAAGACTCTGGTTCCCATCTGGAGAACTCTCTTTGCCCTCTCTTGGATTAGGGGAAGCCAGCTGCCATTTTGTGAGGCAGCATGTAGAGAGATCCATGTGGGGAGGAATCAAGGTCTGCCCACAACCCCATGAATGAATTTAGAAGTGGATTTCTCCTCTCTTCTCCATCCCTCACTTGCCAAAGGGTTGAGCCTTCAAGTGAAATTGCAGCCCTGGCTGACAACTTAGCTGGAACTGCAACCTCATGAGAGACCTTGGCCAGAGGTACCAAGTCAAGTTGTGCCCCTATTCCCATCCCACAGAAATGGTGAGATAATGAATGTTTATTGTTTTAAGATGGTTTGGTAGCATACTTTTGAGTTAGTCCTAGCCTTTCTGTGTCAAAGTTTCTTCACTTGTGTATGTTGGACAATTGAACCAGATAATTTTATTTCTGGATAACAAGGGAATTTATTGATGCATGAATGGAATGAATGGAATGTCTGGAGGTAGAAAGGGAGGTTTGACCCAGCAGCTTAAAGATGTCACCAAAACACATATTTTCCCCAATTCTGAATTAGATGATCTTTGAGGTGACTTATATATATGCAATTATCTAAATTCCTTATGTGTTAGCATAAGCCAATTCTACTAATTCTGTCTTCAATAATGATGAAGAATATTCATCCACAGTTCTTCCAAAAATAACTCTTTATTAAATAATATGAAATTTTAAAGATTTGGTTTTATCTTATTATTCTCCAGTGCTGAATTTACTTATTTCTTTAAACCATAGCATGACAATCCAATGCTGTGTCACATAAATCTTATTACACATAAAATTCTGCAAGAAAAAATACATAGATGCATTTTTGTCCATATGATGTGACAATGGTTTTACAAAGCTTTTATTTCAAAGACATAAACATCTCAACTGGCTCTTAATTTGACAAAACAATCTCAGAGATTCAGACTATTGACTCTAGATAAGCTGAGCCCCCTGAAGATGAGTTCAGAAGTCTGTTTTCAGTATCTATTTGGACAAAGTGAGTGTGACATGAAGATGACCATGTTCTCAGAAAAGATTTTCCCTAAAATCTTTGGGAATTTGCAGCCGAGGTCTTCCTTCTGGACACCCATTAGGTGGCCAATATTTTCTTGATTCATTGATCCAGATCCCAGCATATGTTTTCCAAACAGAACCGAAAGTACTCTGTTGGCATGCTGGAGGAATGAAGCCAATTAGTCCTCAGAAAATCCTAGACTCTATTCTGTCATAGTAGTTCTATACAGCAACTCATTAAAAATAATACGAGTGCTATGTAAAACCTTATCTGGGTATTGATTTCTACTTCTCAATATGTTGTATTTGAATCAGAGCCCTTATTTTTTCCACATTATGGGCTATCACTTTATCTGTGAAGCCAAAGAAATGTGTTTGGTTTGGTTTGGTGTGTGTGTGTGTGTGTGTGTTTGTGTGTACTTGTGTGGCATGGTGGATAATTTCCCAAGGAATGATTGTGGTGTCTCATACTAACTTTGTCGTTTCTTTGTGTTATTAAACTACAGAAGTTAGCCAGGGACAGAAACCACATTACAGACAAATGTTTGTAATCCTTAATACCAAAATGATCTCAAAATAGGTATTTAGAAGCTAAAAAAAATGCAAATACAATCTGTTCTAAGCAGCATATACACTGTTCTTTATTTTCTGTCTTGTGAATTATCCTCATCTTCCGTTTTTCTGAAACTTGTTAAAGATGCTGGGCCTTAGCCACTAAGGTCCCAAATCTCTTCAGTTATCCAAGAATCTGATGCTGGCTAATCAGTAATAGGGAGTGCCCACAGTGCCCCCAGGCCTCTTCCCACTCCCTGCTGTCTCCACCACACTTCCAATGAGAGCTCAGGTCTCATTCGTCCTTGACAGAGGCCATGGACTGAAAATGCTAACTGTGCACTGTGATGGCTCAGTTAGTGATGAGGTCACCTGTGGCTCAAGGCTCAGAGAAGACCCCCCAACTGCTTTCAGCTAGGTCAGTGACCAGCTGTCAGTGGGAAGAGTCCCCTGTCAGTGCCAGCTTGGGGGAGACTCGGAGCTCTGACCTGGAGGGGAAAAGGTAGAGCTTCTCAAGACTCGCCCTATTTGCATCCTAATGACAGAGAGGGAGGTGACTTTGGGAGGCAGCCCCCGACTTCAGACCTCCTGCAAAGAAGCAGATGCATTTAAGGGGAGGAGAACTGGGGGAAAGACAGAGCTCTCTTCTTTTGTTGATTCACTGCCCGATGCTAATGCTGCTTTAAATGCAGAAGCTTTCCTTTATTAGGAAATGTACTGTAGACTAGGGCTTAATATTGCTTTTCGTTGATTTCTGTTTTTAAACTTGGTCTCATGAATCCTTCAGCCTGATGTTAGGTAATTTGGAAATAAGAAAACAAACAACTTAGGTTTTTTTGCAGAGATAAAAAGTGGCTTTTAATCCTGTGATGTTTTCTTCAGTCATCACCAAGCTTTAGTGAACAGAACAGCCTGAAAAACAGAAAGCTCTGCGATGATTCGGCAGTGTGTGCTGGAGATAGAGTGCCTGAGAGCATCATAAACATGAGGGGAGAAGCGCTCCATAAATATGCGGGTAGTTATTTATTACAAAATAAATTATGTATTGACATGAGGAATTACACCATAATTTTCTGTTTGAGATGGTACCAAAGTAAATTGGTTTCTATCTAAAAGGTCACATGGAATGCTGGCTTTGTGTTCCTGTCATGACATTTGCCTTATTGGCATTCAGGTGCGTTCCCTCTGCTTCATGCAATCACTGTCTTCTTTCACTGTGTTTACAGATAATCCAGCAACTTTGCAGGCCAAATGGCGTTCTGAATATGAGCCCACAAAGCATTGAATCAGACAGCCTCCTGCTTAGAGAGTTTTCAGCACAGTTCAGCCATAAGGCAAACATCAATAATTGCTTTAGAAGGGGAAGTGACAGGAAATTGTTCATAATTTGCCATCACAATAATTAAGAGTGGCTACCACTATTGCAACCACTATTTAATTTCCCCTTCTTTAAAATTAACTCTGTTATTGTCACCAACTGCTCTGTGGTGAGGCCCATTAACACTGTTTGTCTGAGGGCTTCTATTCCTAGGAACAAATCATTCGCTCACCTTCATGTCAAATCAACGATGCATTTTGATTCAAGCTATTTTACATGTACGCATTTACAGTAAGGACTTGCATAAGCTTTAAAAGAAGAGCCCAATTGCTAAGCTGTGGTTGAGCGCTGCTCTGCAGACTTCTCGTGAAACATACTGTACTGTGTATAGTTTAGAACAAATAACCAGGAGGCTTAAAGCCAAGGGCAAAAAAAGGAAAATAAAAAGTGTTTTAACCATTGTTCAGTGGTTTTCATGCCTGATTTGGTAGGTAAAGGTTATCACAAGTCAGTTCAAGTGTGCTTAGAAAGCACAATGACGTCTCTCAACTCCCTTTGCAGGCATCTCATGAAGGGGAGCGGGTTTTAGGAGGCCAAAACTAGAAACCCCATCTTTGGTAAATAAACTGATTAGTGTCATCCTGTGTCTTTGCTGCCCACAGATAGAATGGCTGAAGTTTTTGTCCTGGGTGTCATACTTAAAGTACTATCTGAGGACTCCCAAATAACGCTGCTGTCTGCACTCCTCTCAGGGCTCAGAATATCCTGCCTCTTATTGCACAAATTTGTGTGTCAACCTCACCTTTTTAAGGGAGCTTTAGACCCTTACAGGTCAGAATTTTGGATGCTCACAGTCCCCAGAATGTAGCAGAAAATAGTTGCTGAATAAATATTTGTTGATTGAATGGATGGATAATGGACACTGCTCACACAGGAGTCAGGGGAAAAATCGCTCCACCATAGGTCCATGGGCTATTATTATCTGTCCCAACTCAAACACACTGGCTACAGGATTGCAAATTAGATTCTACTAAAAGAAAAAGGAAGCACATTACTCTTAAGTGAAAGTTTTGCTAAATTCCTCATTCATTAATTCAACATAATTTGTTGAGTTCTTAGCATCTGCTGAGCATCATTTCAGGCTCTTGAGATTTGTGAATGGCCATAACGATTCGTACAGTTGTGGAGCTTACATTCTAGTTCAAGCAGTCAGATAAAAATAAGCATAATAAGTACATTGAGTAGTGTGCTGCAATGGGACACATGCAATAAAAACAATGAAGCAGAAGAAATGAGATTGGAGTACTAGGGGTAGAATTTGGGGGCAGATAGGTCTCAATATTATTTTATTTATTTCTTATTTTAGAGACAAGATCTTGCTCTGTCAGCCAGGCTGACGTGCAGTGGCATCATCAGAGTTCACTGTAGCCTTGATCTGCTGGGCTCAAGCAATCCTCCCACTTCAGCAACTGGGACTACAGGTGTGTGCCACTATGCCCTGCTAATTTTAAATTTTTTTTCTTTTGTAGAGGCAGGATCTCACTACATTGCCCAGGCTGATCTTGAACTCCTGGATGCCAGTGATTCTACTGCCTCGGCCTCCCAAGGTGCTGGGGTTACAGGCATGAGCCACCATTTTGCCTGGCTGGTCTCATTTTTAAATAATGTCAGCAGGGTAGGCCTCTGTGAGATGACAGCATTTGGGAAAAGACTTGAAGTCAGTGTGGAAGTTGCTATGTGGCTGTGAGAAGAGCATTCAAGGCATGGAACTGCCTGAGCAAAGGCCCTAGGTTGGGAGCATGCTGAAGTGTCCCAGTAACTGCCAGGAGGACACCTGGATTAGGGCAAATAATGGGAATGTAGCAGGAGCCAAGGTCAGGCAGGTAGTGGAGTGGCTGATCCAGGGATTTGCAGACAATAGTAAGGCCTTTGACTTAAGCTGAGTGAGAGAGTTAATTTAATTCAGTCCCTCCTTTGTACTTGGAACTCCCATAGTACATTCATACCTATCCAGCAGGTCTTCAAATAATGTCATTTTGTTCAATGTTGTTTCATTATAACGTTGACGAGAGAAAACAATCAATTTCTGGCCAGGATCATGGTCTGTGTGCAGTTTGCACATTCTCCCCACGTCTGCCTGCTTTTTCTCCAGGTCCTCTGGTTTCTTCCCATATCCCAGAGCTTTGCATCTTTGGTGAATTCGTGTGTCTACAGGGTGCCAGTCTGAGGGGGAGAGAGAGAGAGAGAGAGTGAGAGTGAGTGTGTGTGTGTGTGTGAGATTGTGCCCTGCGATGGGATGGCATCCTTTCCAGTGTGGGTTCCTGCCTGACACCCTGAGCTGCCAGAAAATGTTCTGGCCACCCACAATGCGAACTGGAATAAATAGATAATTATTTTACTTGTTTTTATTAGTCTTTTAAAAATGTATCTATAGCTCACATTTATGTCCGTGTTTGATATTAGAAGTGTTTTTGATCTTTATTTGGAAGTTTGATGATGTTTCTGGGACCAGAAATAATGCCATAGGAACTTAATTCTTGTTTATATCTATCAGTCTATGGTAAAATTGGTTTTGTTACACATCATTTTGCTTAAAATTGCAGTTTCCAAGAACCTATTCACAATGTTAAGTGAGGACCTACTGCATCTATCTCAGCAAGCAACACATCACATTTCCCCTGTTAGACTCTCAGGTTCTCAATGTTATTTTCCAATATTATTCTTCTCTGGCCCAGAGAATGAATGCACATTATAAACATTCCATTACTGTTTGTTGAATTGAAATATAACCAACAAGTCACAGTAGCAGGAATTGCACAATGTTGTAAAATAAGCATACCCCAAGTCACAGGTAGTTTATGAAGCAAATGAGTTGATGTAAGAATGTGCTGCATACTTTTGAGCTATAGGCTAATATTTTTCTTCTGAAATTCACCGTTCCTTTTGTTTTCTGCAGTTTCCTCACCACCTTCTGTTGGTCGCTCCTACAGTCAACTGCAGTGCTGATGCTGACACTACCCTTCTCTCTAGGGTAGCTTTGGTGATTAAGCTACTGGTCTCATGAGCTAGGCCTCTTGATCGCAACCATGGATGCACATTGTAGTCACAGGAGAGCATCTGTAAAATCTTAGTGCTTTGGCCTCCTCATAGAGCAGTTGAACTAGAAGTGCTGAAGGTGAGACTCAGGCATAGGTATATTTTAAAAATTCCTCAGGTCATTCTCATGTCACGCCAGAGAATCATTGATCTAAGGCTCTTCTAAGACTTTCAGAGGTGGGTCAAGCTTTTCATAAAAATTTGAACTACAGCAAAGAAAATATGGAAAATTTGCACCTAAATCTGTTGATTCTAGGCAGTGACTCAGCTTTTGTATGGTGGCAGCTCAAGGGTGTCTTGTTATGTTTATATAGGTGCACGTGTGTTGGTGAAAGGAGAGAGGTTTGAAGGTTATCTGTTTTCCAGGATGGCAATGTGTTTGTAAATCAGCCCACCTGTAATACATATGCTGAATCAGGAGCCAGTTCCTCGGTTTTCTCAGACAGGAACACGCAGCTGGCTGGTCCGGTCACGGTGGACATGTGAACATCCATTCTGGGAAGCAGTGGTACTGGGCACGTATCCCCACGGATGAATGAAACTACCTTTCATCCTAACTGGGTGCTTCCCATAGGTTGAGGAGGACTCTTTCATGGTTTAACGCATTCAAGTCTTGCAGTTGGGAAGGCCACGCTTGTGGCTCCAATTTAGGCAACCTGTGCATTGTCTGGTCGCCTAGGGCTTACATGTAAAGTGCCGGCCACTCCAGCGTAGCAGATCCTCAGCAGCCCTGCCATCCTGCTTTCCTTTAACCCGAGTGTGAGCGCTGGTGGTCTTCGTTGTCAACCTTGGACATGTATACATTTTCTTCTCACAAAATAGTAAAGCAAGTCTTTCAATATATTGGGGAATAGATCTTACTTTTTAAATATACTCATTGTCTACACAATTCTCACGGTCAGAATAGGCCATGCCCTGTAAGGCTTTCTGAATGTGTGATGAATTTAATGCTGTCACATCTTCATTTCCCCTTTATTTGTTTTTTACTAAATACTTCTGGAGTATCTTCTATGTACTATGCTACATCCTGGGAGCACAAGCTGAGTAAGACTCTCTTCCTTCAGCTCACATTCTAGACAAGGAAAGGGACACATAGACAGATAATCAGCACATGATACAGGAGCTCACCAGGCACGGAGAGATGGGAAGTAGATGGAGGGCCTTTCAAGGCTACGAACACCGTGAATTCAAAGTCAGGCAGTTAGGAAAATGCATCAGGGTTTGGAGAGCAAATGTATTTTTGAAATACAGGAAGTGGAGGGGATGGTGGTGGAGGTGAGACTGGAAGCATAGGTTGAGATTGGAGTATAAAACACCTTCGTGACACATTAGAGAATTTGAATTTGATTCTGAGAAGCTAAGGTGGGGAAAATGAAAAAAAAAAAAAAAGAAATACTTGAACTTTGTGGTTAGAAAAACCTGATTGAATTCTAACTCTGCCACTTACTCATTATATAATATTGTGCTAATGATTAGAACTAGCACAGTCTCTGTTCATTGTCTGTAAAAATAAACATGGTAACACCTAGCTTGCAGGGTTAGCATGAGGTCTACATGAGACAGTGCTCATGACAGTACAGACAGCTGCATGGTAGGTTTTAGAGCTATGTCATCCAACACAAGAGTCACTAGTCACATGTGGCTTCCTAAATTAATTAAAATTAAATAAAAGGGTGGCTTTCTGGTATGTGCTAGCTACATTTCAAGTGCACAATAGCCGTATGTGGCTAGAGGTTGTCATATTTGAAAGCCCTGATAGGGAACATTGACATCACAGAGAATTCCATTAAACAACACTGCTCCGAAGGGATGTTTCCTTGTCTTCCTGAAAGCATCAACGTCTTAACTGATGTAGTTAATTTGTTGATAGTATGTGCTATGTTGTATTATATAAAAAAGTTATTCTTTAAAATAATGCTTGGAAATGGGCTCAGATCAAGACTGAGTTTCCCTGAGATGTCACTCAAGAGCTCATATACAACTCTGTACTGTCACGCACATGCCACCCTCAACTCTCTCTGCGGCCATGCTGCCTACCCTGGCTCCCTGACTCTAGGATTGGAATTATACTTGGTTTTCTTGGACATGGCTGGAAAACTGCTCCAGACCTGAGACACACATGTTTCCCTGGATAACTTACCCCGGGATGTGACCTGTATTCGCTACGAGATTGCCTGTAGGAGTGACTCATGCCATTTCAAATAACAGCTTAATTCATCCTGTTCCCTTTACTAAGGTTTTGTAAACCAAAACATCAGGGATGATGGCCATTTCTGGTGACAGATAGACACCTGCACTGAATTTTCAATTCAATTCAACTTAGATCACTTTCCCAGAAAGAGTATATTAACTTCCAGTTTCTACTTGAGTTTTGCTCAGGCAGTTATAGCTGAACTTGTAAGTACAGGTTCTTTTTCTACATGAAACAGTTATTTTCAAGATTAAAAAATTTAGAGGGATTGTTTGGAGGATTAAAGGTGTAAAACTTGGTTGGTAAATTAAAATAAATAAGTAAATAAAGGTTTCTTTAATCACCTTGGGGAAAAAGAAGGGTTCTTGCTGACAATTGTATCATGGTACTACATTGCTATGTAATTTATTTTGTACATATAATTGACTTTTACTTGGGAAGCAAGAAAGCCACGTGGAAATGTTAAAAAGAAGCCAAGTGAGAGATCAGCTGAGAGAAATTAAATCCATCAATGTGCAAATATAATAAAGGGAAAGGAAACTGGCATTTATTGAGGGGTATATGCAAATGTAGTAAGTTGCCAGAAGGGAAGTTCTTTGCATTCTGCAGTGACTTGGGGGAATTTTGAAGAACTGGCAGAACTTTAGCTGGCTATGAAAAGTAGTTGGAATGAAGGCAAAAAGTGGGGAGGGATTTTAGATGGGGAAGAGGTGCAAAGTTGTAGAGATGGAAATGCACCTATCCTCTTTAATGGGAAGTGAATAGGCCGTTGAACACAAACTGCAGTATGTGGATGAGAAATAATTGGAAAGTAAGTTTAGATGCTCAGCCTAGACTAGGTAAGAAGGGGCAGACCTTGAATAATACAGTAATTGTTAAATATAAATTTGTTTATTGAATACTTTGGGTCAGGCAATGAGCTAAAACATTTTTTAACAGACATTACTGAATTTAATCTTTACAACAATCCAATGAAGTAGGTATTGTCAATCACATTTTACAGATGAGGCAACTTAAATTTAGAGAGGTTAAATAGTCTTCCCAAGGCTAAAGTTTTGGGAGACGATTCTTCATGGGTTTCTTGCATCTCTGTACATCTTGACAGCAGGGCCACTGACTGTGTTTGTTCTGGACTACATTTTTCATGGATATTTGCATAGAAAATAACTTTGAAAGATAGAGATCATGTCTCCTTCTGAAGCAAAGGGCAGGTTTATTTATAGTTTGGCATCAGGAGATAATGTGTCCACCTAGAGCGAAGTATGAGCAGGTTTACTGTCCATTATAACAGATTCAGGTTCCCTGAGTACATGGTTCCTCTCCCGTAGTGTTACCTCCTGCATGTGTGTATAGGAGTCACCTGACCCTTTCACATTGCCCTGTGGAAATTGAGGCTTGGGGAAGTGGTGTGAGTGGTCACAACTCAGGTCTTACTGCTATTGCTATAAGAAACAAAATACTTTGTCTCTGACCCAGGAGTTTTGCATCTTTTAGTATTTATGAAACCGTGGCAAACCAACTTGTTAACTTGCAAATAGGCTAATTTCTCAGACCATTCATAGTTCTTAAATGTAAAACAACCTTAAAAGGCTTTAGAAATCAACTATTAGGTGACAAGGGCCTGTACTAGAGTGGTTTGAAAGGAAAAAAAAATGGATGCTAGAAGTACAAAGGAAGAAATAGAACGGACGAAACAAGGTTTGGACAGAATATTTTGGGATGGAGTGTGGGGCAAGAGGTGGTCAGAAATTATAAGGTTAAAGGAGATATGAAAATTCTGAACTTGAGAGATGAATACAGAAATTAATAAACTGGTTATTGTAAGAACAAGTGGCAGCTTGTTTTGTGCTTTTAGAATTTTACTTCTCTGAAGTTGAAAACTGGATATTTAAAAATTCTCTGCATAAGATCTCAGCAGAGAAAACATGCATAAAATACATCAACCAGATCCCCCCTTTCCTCACTTCTTCGCAAATCTGTGAGTTAGAGCTGTTGAGAGGACCTGGGAAGTAGCTGCTTATGGTTGGCGTCTGTGTGTGTGTGAGGTTGCAGAGGGGAAGAGAGTGGCTGGGGCAACAGCCCAGGTGCTTTTGAGGCCATGTCAAGGCATTCTTAGGCTGGCTGTAGGCTGTGTCTCACTCCTAAGGAGAGCGCTCGGCTCCTAAGCACTTTTTTTTTTTTGGCAAAAGCACCACTGAAGCTATGCTGGGTGAATGCTTTACTTTTCACGCTTTTCTCTGTTTTTTTTTTTCTTTACAGCGTCTCACTCTGTCGCCCAGGCTGAGATGCAGTGGCGTGATCTCGGCTCACTGCAACCTCCATCTCCTGGGGTCAAGCAGTCCTCCCACCTCAGCTTCCCAAGTAGCTGGGACTATAGGCACATTCCACCATGTCCAGCTAATTTCTGTATTGTTTTTGTAGAGACAGGGTTTCACCATGTTTCCCAGGCTGGTCTTGAGCTCCTGAGCTGAAGCAGTCCTCTGGCCTCAGCCTCCCAAAGTGCTGGGATACAGGCATGAGCTACTACACCTGGCCTGCTTTGCTTTCTTAACTGTGAACTTTTCTTAAAATAAAAAATCTTGGATGAACTATTTTATTTTTTTTTAAATAAATGGTAATAGTAATAGTAAATGTCATTTACTATTCCTTCTTCAGTATCCCTTATAATGTCAACAATTTTGCCAGGCATGGTGGCTCATGCCTGTAATCCCAGCACTTTGGGAGGCTGAGGTGGGTGGATCATGAGGTCAGGAGATTAAGACCATCCTAGCTAACATGGTGAAACCCCGTCTCTACTAAAAATACAAAAAATTATCCAGGCGTGGTGGCATACATCTGTAATCCCAGCTACTCAGGAGGCTGAGGCAGGAGAATTGCTTGAACCTGGGAGGCGGAAGTTACAGTGAGCTAAGGACACGCTACTGCACTCCAGCCTGGATGACAGAGCAAGACTCCATCTCAAAAAATAAAATAAAATAATGGCAACAATTTAAATATTTTTACCTTTGTTGTCTATATAATATTTTGAGAGAGAGTTTCCTAAGAAGCAATAAAAGACACATTAAAGGAAAGGCAAATACATTCCAGCTATTTGTATATTATCATCTCCAAGGCTCCTCTGCTTTAATTATCAGTACAGAAAATCATATTGGGTTGTATTTTTGATACAATAAATCCTCCAAGAGAATCCAAGTTGATGAAGTCTGAGGGGCACAGTTGCAAAGCTCACCCTATCATATTCCTTAAGGGAAAAGAAGATTTCTCAGTGTTTGCTGTTTCTGAACCAGTTGCCAACGTTTGATGCACTTTGTTCCCTGGCACACATTTCTTTAGTGAGTGGCAAATTATGCAATGACAAGATTATGTCGCTGTCCTCCCCGGGAAGTCTGTGGAGCCAACACTTCACACATCTCTGACTGGAGTCTAAGGTGACTTGGGAACATAATAGCACCATTTAGTGGCAAAATGATTTTAATCTTTAAAAAAGGTGGCATGGTGTTTATTAGATCATTTTAAGAGCTATAGATTAGTCAGCCATAAATATACTGTGTAGGCATGAATCAGTTTGTCTTTCTTTTTTTTTCTATGTATCACTTTTAGCATCTCTTGTATCTATGGCTAACAGGTTCTCAGGTGAAGCGCCAAGCATGTCACTGAAAGCCCAGCGGAGTTAAGTGTGCAAAGTCAGTCTGAACATATGCTGTAATGGATTTGACCTCAAACAGCACTACAAAGAGAAATTGCAGATAACCATCTGAACTGACTTCTGAAGCTTGTAGTTCTGACTCCTGAGATACAGAGAGAAAAGTGAGACCAAACAGGTTGGAGCAAACAACTCAGAGAGACCAGAATGAATATGAGTCTAATTTTAAAAGTAAATAAAATTAAATAAAAATGATTTATTCTATCGCTCTTTGTCTTTTATTGGTTCCCACACAATGTACACACAGTAAACTGTTTTCAGCACATGTTATATTTTTTTCTGATCACATTGGTGTCTATTAAAATGAATATTTGATCAATATTAAACATATGTATACAATATGAAGTCACTGAAACCTTAGACTTTAAGTGTTATACAACATAGAGGTGATTGAGTCTTACCCTCTACCCAGGGGAAAAAATAGTCTTAACAACAGTAATTTAGGCTAAGAAATGAATGCTTCCTGTGATGGGCATCTCAGTAGTTTATGGTTGCTTACTATTTAAAATTGCAGACATTATACGATATTAAAGTAAGCATTCTTATGCCATTTTTTGCCATGGCCAGCCTATCGATAGCATCTACACTACTTTGACTGCTAAAATCTACTACTGTATATGTTTGAAGTCTTTATTTTACATAGTCCTTTATAATCAATAACTAGTATTTGTTATATGGTGAGCTAGACTAAAGTCTGAAGCATGTGGTCATGAAACAGCTTCAAGCTAAGTGGCTTATCAGGCATTCAGATCTGCTACCTTGATCTTCTGTTACCCAAATCTGTAGATAATATGCTCTAATCAGTTAGGCCATAGCAATTTTGTATAGACTCTCACCCATATGAATGTAAACATATACACAAAGGCCTCCCTATTTGGAAAGTTATTCAACGGTACTAGAAAAGGGACTATAGAAATCATATGGATTATGTGATTTTGATTTTGCTATTCTATGTACAAAGATAACTACACTGCAAAATAAGGAATAATGGAAATATCAGAGCAAAAGTTCCAGGAACCATAGAAAACAAGGAGTTTTACCAGACAAGGCAGAGACACATGAATTACATTGATTTAACTTGAGGTTACAATGCACTTCGATTTTTTACTTTCTTTTAGAATTGTTTTCTTTTGTAGTGAAATGGCCAGGTTTTCACATGAAACATTTTTGAAATCATTTGTCACCTAGTTGCAGCAATACATTCTTATAAGTATCAAATGATGTGCCAGTAATTATGGCTGCTATGCTGAACAGTTATTTCTAAGTAATGCTTGCAAAATACTCTACTATGTAATTCGTTCCTGTAGTTGTAGACCCACTGGTGGCACCCTTTAGAAAAATGTTTCTTTACAATTAACTCCCATGGTGAAGAGGGAGCAAAATGACTTCCAAGTCCTCTTGTATTGTCTTCCTCTTTTCTGCTGGGTTTTCCCCTCCTGCTGTTTACAGTCTGAGACCAGCGCAACTATAAGATCATGCCAGACATATAATGACGCTAAGAGGAGGCACAGTTGCATGTATGCAAAATGTCAAGCCCTGAGCTGCCAGGTTTGCATTTTGTTCGCAAATGATATAGAGCCAAAATGCTGAGTGTGCTGTTGTAGGTCTGAACTTGCTCTAGCTAAAATAAACAGATAAAATAAGCGGTAGCCTGGAATAGAGGGAATGTTTAATATAACTGCCAACAGAAATATTCAATGCTATAAAACTACAATGTGAAAGCAAACATACTTACAATGGACATTATTTGGATAATTTTTTTGTGTGTTTCTTGCTCTAATTTTGGAGACTGAGAGCAAAGAACAGACAGTATGTAGAGAAGCATCTGAAAGTGATAGTTTGTTTTTTCGCATGTCTGAGAATGAAGCAACTCAGCCCCAATCATTATCATTTTGCTGTTTTTTTTTAAAAAAGTGCTTTCTCTTGTTTTATGGAACATGCAGAGCTAAGTACAGCAGCATGACTGACACGGTGCCATGGGGTGGGAAGTTGAAGCCATTGAGCACTCTGAATTCCCTCAGTGTGTCTCAGTGGCAGAATCCCTTGTACTAAATGTGTGTGTGCTCTTCCACTGAGAAAATGTTCAATAGCATTCTGTGTTTCTCATTTCATACCTATGGAGAAGAAGCTCAGGGGCTGCCTGTTGAGTTTCATTGTGGAGTACAGATGGTCTGGTTCAAGGTTCTTTCAAAGGCACACAGAGAAAGAAGTTATGCTTTCTGCTTATTTTTCTAAAATTATGTGCATTTTTTCCTCCTAAAATGTATGTTTTGCTCAGTCAAATATGATGCTGTTTTAATTTTAATGTATGTAGAATACATGAAACTTTAACAATTCTTCTGAAGAAGCAGACATGAGGACTGCCTTCTGCCAGTCAATCAAGTAGTGTATATAAAATCAATTGTTATAGTTTCTCTAGTCTCTTCCGGGTAAATGCTGAGTTTGTATATAATAAGAATACATACAGTTGCACTTGCATTGTGTCTTTTTCTAAATGCAGCTAAGTATCTCTTGACTGACTGAATTACCTCCTTTGAAGATATTGTTAGTGAATACCTCAGTCTGTGAAAGTAAAGGAATTAGCAGAAAGATAAAACTGCATGTAAATAACATACAAACAATATTTTGAAATCCTTCAAAACATGAAGAAAAGTCCTTGGAATAATTAGATAGTTGACATTTCATAACACATTTGTTAAATGGTTAAGCACCGAATGGAGAAATGTCCCTACTGTTTCATAAGCAGGTTTTGGCAAATGGTCTGTTTGCCCAAATTATACTTGTGTCCAGCCTTACACTTGTCAGGAGAATATATCTTTCAATGGACTTTTAGCTGATAAGGGAATATTAACCTCTTTTATCATTATGTAAAAAATTTCTTCTCTTCAAGGCAGAGAAATGGTATGCAGTTGACTTTAGCTTTCTTGCAAGAAAAGTGTGATGGTGTATTGCATTAGAGGATATGTAAATGGAACTTGAAAACTCACCTGTGAATTTAACTATGAACACTACTTGAACTATCTCCATTGGCTTGAAAAGAAAATCATGACAACTGAAACTGAGAATGGAAGAGGAAAAGTGAAAATACAATGTAAAAGTGGGGGTGCAGCTTTAAATGGAGAACCACATTGTAATATCAAGTGACTTCACTGAGTCCATTTCCTTTCTGAAAATAAGCTGCTATTTCATATGTAATTATCAAATAAAAAATAGAGCAAAAAGGGGAAAAGCAGTTTAGGTTCTGGCCATATGTTAGAATACACAAATGCCAACCCAACACAAAACAAGCAGACAGATGACCTCTTGCCTTAGATTGTGATAAGTTGTTTGATAGATGATTTTGAGTGCACCAAACTGATGTTTTTGTATTATTTATAAAATACATTCTATTTAAATAGGAAATACAGACAAGCTGTTTAGCAAAGTACTTGGGAATATTTTGAAGCTACATCACAAATTAAGAGATGCAGTTTTTTTTCCTCCTTTTGGAGGAGAATGTTCCAAATACAAAATTGATGAGAATGAGATTCTTATGTATAAAATAAATTTGACTTGAAAGGAATCTCTGCCCTCAAGTGGAGTTGTGATTTGGGTTTATTAATATAGAAATTACCTTGAAGCCAGGCACAGAGTTTTTAACCACATCAGTCATTTATGAAGTTAATGATAACATGCTAATAAATTGCTTGTAAGGGGAAGCTTTGTTCAGGAAGAAATAAAGAAAGAAGCAAAACTTTGATGATTGATGTTGATCATGGAAAAAATATTACTACAAGGACTGAATGACATTGACTTAAAAAAATAAGCAGAAGGTAATAGACTCAAGGATAAAAAGCAAAAATAAAAATGCAGGATGCCTGGCTAGGAATAAGCATGATAAAGAATTGGCTGCTATAATTGACCAAAAAATATGTTCAGATATATGAATGTGTTTGACTCTTTTTAGATTTACTAGATTAATAAGTCAAATAATTAAACAGATTTGTGAGTGTAAGTACAAGTTATAGTCATCATTGGTGAACTGTTGTGAAAAAACAAATGCAGTTTGTAGTATATTCCTAGCTTACGCTAAGGACAGAAGTGAAAGAGACTGGCCTGAAAACAATCTATCTTGACATCAGCCAGAAAGTTACTAGGATGTTGTGCTTCATCTTGTTTCATACACTTTTAAAGTCATGTGGCTAAAGGAGATAAGTTTATAAAAGCATATCATAGATGTTAAAGTTTGGAAAAGGGTCAATTGGGTTGAAATTGTTAAGTGATGTAGAGTTTTTATGAGGTAAATGTACGGTAATTGTTTCTGACATCCATAAGCTGAACTACTCATTAGTTAATAGTACATTTATGGAAGACTAATACATGGGCACTTTGCCAGGTATTACATGGAGTTCAGAAAAGTCTTAGCAGTCTTTTTTATAGAAGAAGTTTGCAATTTACTCATGGATGACATGAGTAAATTAAAAAATTAAAAATAAAATAAAGTGATGTGGCTATTGATTATAAGAGCCATAGAATTTGACAAGAAAAGGGGTGTTAGTATGATTTGCTGGAGAGGGCTTCTTAGAAACTATGGTTTACTTGGGTTTGCAAAATAAGCAAGACTTGGGAGGAGAGTTGAGTTGAAAACATTTTGGCGAGAGATGCAGGGTGAGAGGAATATGTATACAGACAAAGGAGCAGAGACGGTTGGCAAGAGTGCCAAATGTTTATGTTGGTTTCAAACTGATCTAAATACAGTCTTGAATTCTGAAAGTTTCATATTTATTTCTGTTGGGATTGCCACACTGTGTGGTAAATAAATATATATGTTTGGCAACGCCAAAGTTAAAATGAAGAAAATTCTGGTCTCAATATTTTAAGATTGGAAATGACCTTAAATATATGTCAACTTTTCATTTCACATGTGAGATTTAAAGAGATGAAGTTAATGATGAGGTTACTCACCTTGTTAATCCTAGGGTGGGAATAAAAGTCAGATCCCTTGATTCTAGCCTGGTGTTCTTTTTGCTAACACCTGCTGAGTTTATTTTTGTATGAAATGAAATGATAATTTTGATCCTGTTTTTAAAGCCTTCTTTCATACTTTTGAACCAATGTTTTGAAATTTGCTGGTTACCATCCTTGGAAAACAATTCTGATGAAATTTACAAGCAATTGCTGATCACAGGTGTTTATGCATTAAATCCATTGAGATTACTTAGGGGTGAAAAGTTCTTTGTATCATTAGTGATATTCTTAATCAAGCGATCTGAAGGCTATCATCAGAGCAAAGAAAAATTAGTTTTAGATTTTCTTTATTGATATATGTTGACCTTTTAATCCCACTGACTGACAAAGTCACCGAAGATATGTTCTTTCTTCCATGGCTCCCAGCCCTGGGTGCCTTCCATACTCGTGTCAAAGGTGCTTTACATTCTGCTGCTGCTACCATTTTCTACGAGCTGGCAATGTGCTTATCTGTCCATTAATGGTTTGGAAAATGATTAATAAGCTCCCCTACCCCACACTGAAAAAGGGGGAGCTCCAGATCATTCATAAATGCACAGGGATGATGCACAGGAGGAGTGACCTCCTTTGGTACAGTGGCCCCATGGGCACCTAGAAACTGAAATATACAGTGAGATGTTCTCATGCTAATGTGGAAAACCTGAGAGAAAATGCAAAATTAAATTTCACTTATCGATGTGTACACTTATAAATTTTAATGTTATTTTTTACAATTCAAATTAAGGCTAGGAGATATAATGGACTACATTTTAAGGTTTCTGAGTGGGTTCAGTTTTTATTTATGTTACTAATGCCAAACAGTATTCTAAGACTCATTCCCTCTTGAGCTTGTCCATCTGTTATGTGACCTGAACAACCTTCCTTATTCCTTCTATATTTATAGAATTTTCTTTCTTGGTTGAATTAAAAAGAAAAAGAAAGAATAAAACAGCTTTCTTTCATTTAAAGTGACTAACGGAAAACCATAAATTTTTTTATATATATACACACACACACACATATATATAATGGTGTTCTTTTTGCTAACACCTGCTGAGGCCATAATCATATAATTAATTATATATAATTAATAATATAATTATATATATAATTAAATTAATTAAATATATTATATTTAAATATATAATTAAATATATACTTGATTATATATAATTAATTATATATAATAATCTCCCATACACACACACACACACACACACACACACACACACACACACACACATATATATGGGAGAGAACTGTTCTTTTCCCAACACACATCACATCCTTAATTAATATTATAGGCCACCTGGTGCATTAATAAGTATTGTGCATTAAAAGAGTTGAAAATGGAAGGTTAACATTAGGAAAGGAGGGTCACACAGTGAATGGTTTCAGGAATAATTCTAAAAATATCTTAAAACTATGAAAGCAGTCATATTTATAAAACACCCACAAGATATTGTTTTATTTTTAATGAAATTAAGTAGTTTGAAACTTTTTACTACTGAACCACTTGGAAAATCACTGTTTTTTAAATTTAATTCACTCCAGTTGACTAAATCACTTGATTGCTCTGTATTCTTTAAAGGTGCAATAGTCATCACCATTTGATTCAGTAAAAAGCAAAATCCTTGAAATAGATGAGATGGGACCATCTACAAATTATTGATTAAATGATTGAATATTTTTTTGACTTGATTGATTTGGTATCATTTTCATTCAATTTTTGGGCTTCTTTCGAAAGAGTCAGGATGATTTACAGTAGAAGAAATATCAGGCTGTATATTAAATTTTGCTCCTGATTCTTTAGTTTTCTGGAAGATCTTGGCTAAATTTCAAACCTCAAGTTTCCTATCTGTAAAGAGCAGAACAACATAATATAAATATCTATAAAGATAAAATAATACACATAAAACATTTTGAACTTTAAGATGTTATAGATATTTAGTTCATTGATATTACAAGTACCTGAATTAGTTTTAGAACATTTTTTCTGTCATTTTTTCCCACACTCTAATAATACTTCTTTGCAATGCCTATATTTTCCTATATTTTCTTCCTCTTGTTTTTCTCAACCACTTCCTGTTTCTTTTCTTCTTTTTTTTTTTTTTTTGCCTTTTACCATTTGAAGCTATGAGGATTAATTCCCTATGAATATTGTACTGCCTATGTGCTCTTTGCCCTCTTCATTGTCAGGATTATTGCTAGCATCCTTAAGGATGGTTTTAAATTTTCTTTCGTGGACATTGGTGTGTTTGATCTTGCCATTTTTTCTTTAAGATATCATTATATACTATACATTTGAACTTCTTTTGTGTATGTGCATCACATCCAACTGTGGTGTGTGGCTGCAGTTAGGGAAAGGGAGTATGTTTTACGAAAATTTGAATTTCTCTATGTTAGACATTAACGGGTTTAGTAAAATGCATTTTGGAGTTCAAAGATGGAAACAATTTTTAGCAAAGTTTTGAAATCATCACTCTCTGGAAGGCCTAGAGATAAGAGGCAAATCTGTTGGTTCTGGCTCTTTGGTAACCCCACGAACAATAGCCATGGTGACTGTGCTTGCAGTGTACATTCAGCACACATTGTCTGTCTCCCCATTTAGGCTTGACCTTTGATCTTTTCTGTAACAGAACTAAATATGAGCATGTTGTCTGGCCTCTCTAGGAGAGGCACTGAGGAGCCACAGGGGAATTAACATGGAGATTTATCCTCATAGCAGCTCTTTGTTGATGTGGCTGCCCTGATTAAACATAGTATTTTTATTTATGAAGAGCTGTTGTAGAGACATTCTTTATTAAATATTTATTGAGGATCTACTATAAATAAATCACTGTTCAAGGTGCTAGGAATACTTTAATGAAAAGGGAGGCATGATCATAGTCTGACAGGATTACCCTTAGTTTTGTTCCTTTGGGTATAGGTCATGAAGATTAGGGAAATCATGGAACCATTGCTTGCAGGAGGTCATTTTCATTTGAAACTGTGAGAAATCCTGTGGAAATACCTGTTTAGTATATTTTATTCTTTGCCACCATTTTTGGAAATAATATATTAAATTTGCATATTTTTTTCTCTCTGTTCACATTGTCAATCACAGAGTCATGGAGTTTCAAAGATAACAAAGTTTGAAATTTTAGCATACTCTGAAATCATACAGAGATTATTTCTGTATTGTTCATTTTAGAGAGAAAAAAATCGTATTTTATTTTCATGGGGCCTTGCAAAACAATGCTAACAAAGTTTTTCTGGCAGTGGATAAAGAACTGTTTTCCTGAATTTCTTGATGCATTTTGAATCCACAATAATGTTGCATTTAAATGATTTTTAAAGTTGTCCTCTGTGAATTTACTAATTCATTTGTCTATTTATAATTTTTATTATGTATTATTTAAGATCTACTAAAATGTGTAACACTTTTGTATATTATGAAGCGTAATAGTAGAGTGCAGCAGGGAACATGTCTACCTGGGCTGGTGGTGAGTAGGTGTTCACCTTAGTGGCTGTTCAGGTCATTTCTGGCTGTTTCTGTTCTAATTGATTTGGGATTATGTCCCATCATTGGTTAAACATTTTGGATATTTCCCCCATCACCATCCAAGTTTTGAACAAGGGCATTATCAGTACTGCTGAATGTATCTTTTTGCTCCCTTTAACCACTATCCTGAGTTCTGTGTATTTCATTTATTTGCTTTTTTTTTTTTTTTTTTTGCAACAAAAGAGTATGTCTCTAAACAAGATATTTTGCTTTCCTGTTTTGGGTTTTATAAAAATCATATAATCCTATATACATTTGTATACAGCTTGCCATTTTTATTCAGTATTCTGTCTCTCAGATTCACTGAGTTTGCTCTGTATAGTAGCTTACTCTTTTTCACAGCGCTCTGCAATGCCACTTCTGCCATAAATTACATTTTCTTACATCTAGGAGCCTGTTTCTGGGCTGTCTATTCTGTTGCATTGGATCAAAGTTTCTTTAGAAATTCCCTACTCTAATAACACATTGTTGTAATTGTCCTTTGTAATAAGTTTTGATATCCACGAGGGCAAAACTCCCATTTTGTGCATATTCCTCAGGATATCTTGGCAGTTCTTGAGCTTCTGTTATTCTATAAAATTTTTAGTATGAGTTTTTCAAGTAACTTGAAAAAAGTTGGGATTTAATTAAAATGTACTCATTCCAAAAATAATTTTGAAGAAAATTAATGCTTTGTAAACTTCAGCCTTCTTTTTAGCATCCAGCATTCAATCAGATAAAACAAAAACAAAACAAAAAAAAAACCAGAGCCAGCAGGAGATACTTACCAAGAGATTTATGGCAAGGAAGTGGCTTACATGATTGTGGGGCTATCTAGGACATGCTGTCAGGAAGGACAGGCTGGAACTTCTGGGACACGCTGAAACTGTTGTCCATATATGGAATTTCTACTTCAAGGAAGTTTCAGCTTTGCTCTTAAGGCCTTTTAACTGATTGAATCATGCCCACCAAGATTATGTAGGATAATCTCCCGTATTTAAAGTCAACTGAATTTAGACTTTACAAATATACCTTTACAGCAATGAGGCAGGAGAATAGGGTCTGGAGGCAGGGAACCTAAGGCCGTTTCACGCTGACTTCCTAGAACTAAATTGAAAAGAAAACCCTAACTTTCTACACCTAAGCAACAAAAGGATCAGAGGCTACTACTCCCTTTGCAAACCCCGACCTTTTCTGATGGGAAATTGAAAGTACCTCTGGTACAACCAATCAGATATTTGCATAGGAGTGTAACTTTGTAACTTCACTTCACCCTCTAATTGGATGCTTTCTGCAACCAATCAGACTGATTGCGGGGCACCACTTCATTGACATGGGGTAAAAACCAAGTGGTCTAAGTGAAACCTCTAGCGGGTATTTGGACCCCAAAAATTCTGTAAGGGATCCCTTGAGCCGTTGCTCCAACTACTCCTACCCTGTGAAGTACACTCTCGTTTTCAATAACTCTCTGCTTTTGTTGCTTCATTCCTTCATTCTTTCCTTGCTTTCTTTGTGTGTTTTGTCCAACTCTTTGTTCAAAACGCCGGGAACCTGGACACTCTCCACCGGTAACATCAACATCTAGAATAATATTTGATGAAATAACTGATACAATTTGGCACATAAAACTGACCGTCACACTTGTCACAAACTTGGTAGGTTTCTCCATTTATTTATATTTATTTTTCCGTATTGAATGCCTTTTTATAAACGAATTTTCTCCATACAGGCCTACTTTTTAATTTATGTTTTCTAGCAGTAACACCTCTTGGTGTAGGGAAGTGCAGTTGATTTTTATGTATGGATTGATTTATCTAACTTGTTAAACTCTATTTTTAATACTCTTTCTGGAGATTCTCTTGGGTGTTTCATTAATATGTATGCAGTTATATTATTTGTAAGGATAATAATGTTTTATCTGTTGTGCTTATGCTTTTTAAAGATTAATTTTAAAATTACTTATGGTGAAATTTATTCTTTGTGTTGCACAAAGTTCTGTTACTTTCAGCAAATGCATGAAGTCATCTATTTACCACTACAAGCAAAATAAAGAATAGTTTCATCATCCTCCAGAACTCCTCTGTGCTACACACTTGTGTGCAGTTCTTCTCCTCTCCCACAAACTCTGGAAGCCACTGATTTGTTTTCCATCCCTGAGTTTTGCCTTTTTTAGAATGTTGTAAAAATGGAATTTCACTGTGGGTGAATAGTTGTTGTTTTTCCTCTTAGGAAATTCCTATGAGTGTATGTTTAACTTTCTAAGAAACAGCTAAACTGTTTTCCAAAGTGTCTGCACTGTTTCCATTCTCACCAGCGTTCAGTTACGCTGCATCTTTGTGAGTACAAAAAGATGTTCTTACTTTTTTCATTTATTATGCTTGAGTTTTAAGGGTTTAACATGTTCTGAATACAAGCCTTTTATCAGATATGTAATTTGCAAACATTTTCTGCTAGTTCAAGGTTTTTCTTTCTCAATAGTGTCTTTTGCAGAGTGCAATATTTTGAATTTTGATTAAGTCCAAGTTATTATTATTTTCTTTTCTATTTCATGCTTTTGGGGTCAGATCTAATAAATATTTGCCTAATTCAGCATTGCAAAAATTTTCTCCATGTTTTCTTCTGAAGTTTTATAGTTTTACATTTTATACTTATATCTATGGTGTGTTTTGAATTAGTATTTTGTATAAAATGTGCAGTGTGGGCTGAGATTCATTTTTCTGCATATTGGTATCTACCTAATTTTCCCAAGACTGTGTGTGTGTGTATGGGTAGGTGTTTGAAACGAAAAGACAAACATTCTTGTTTCTACTACCCAGTGGGAATTTGGCTCTTATTCGTCAAGGGTAAAAGAGTAAAATATGCACATTTTAGTCACCTCACATGGGAAATTTAGCAGCTCAAACACATTGAACACAAATACCCCAGTTACAATAATGTAACTCCACATGGTCTCTGATACGGTTACTGCAGGCATACAAATAGAGGGAAAGTGTTATTTTATATTGCAGTAGTAGAAATTTGTACTTTGTATCACCTTCCAATAAGACTGTGTATTTTTTTTTTTTAATTATACTTTAAGTTCTGGGGTACATGTACAGAACACGCAGGTTTGCTACATAGCTATACGCGTGCCATGGTGGTTTGCTGCACGCCTCAACCCGTCAACTACATTAAGTATTTCTCCTAATGCTATCCCTCCCCTAGTTCCCCACCCCCTGACAGGCCCTGGTGTGTGATGTTCCCCTCCCTGTGTCCATGTGTTCTCACTGTTCAATTCCCACTTGTGAGTGAGAACATGTGGTGTTTGGTTTTCTGTTCTTGTGTTAGTTTGCTAAAGACTGTGTGTTTTTAAGATACCTAACTATTGCCGCAAAATTTCTAGGGAAAAAGGGGAACATCTGTGTAATTTGGTCAGTCGAGACTATCAAGTGTTTGAGCGAGTGTGATAAGTGGTATACAACCCAACAGGCTGTTATAATGAGGAAGCTCTGCAAATTGACTGCTGGACTCCACCTGTAGCTTATAGCCATAGAGAACATAAATCAGATATTATCAATTCCCTGAAGTCTGTGTCCATAAGCAAAACCTTTTCTTCCAACATGTTTAGTGATAATCAAATCTTTATACCTAGACATGATGTCATGGGGTAAAGGGAGCTAATAGTTATTAAGCTTCTGCTGAATGGTACCACAGAATAGTGTTTTACATACATCCAAATTCAATCCATCTTCACATAAACCTAGTGTGCTAAGTATTAGTATTGTATTTCCATGGTATAAGAGACTGAGGTTCAGAGAGTTATAAGAGTTTACTCACAGTCACGCACCTAGAAAATACAGGAGCCAGGTATCAAACACGATTATGGTTCCAAAGCCCATGAGTGAAATCCAGGAATGATTCTTTTCTGTAAATCCTTAAATCCCTTTTTTATAAGAACATTCTCATTGTTGCTAAGAAATGACTTTTCCTTGCTTTAGAAAGCTTGTTGCTTAGTCCAAAGTCCTCAATATTGAAGTTCTTTTGGCTGAAGTTGTTGATTGAACTGGTTTAGCGCCTCTTTACATGGTTCTAGTCTGTTCTCACATTATAGCTCTGCTAAGCAATGGGGCCATATAGCCTTGGCACTGATGGAATTAAA
The DNA here is from genome assembly GCF_007565055.1 of Rhinopithecus roxellana. Taxonomy (NCBI): domain Eukaryota; kingdom Metazoa; phylum Chordata; class Mammalia; order Primates; family Cercopithecidae; genus Rhinopithecus; species Rhinopithecus roxellana. The sequence continues at coordinate 78,629,573 of NC_044552.1, forward strand.
GAAAAATAATGAAGTTTCCATCGTTCACAAAGCGATCTTCTACCTTAGGGAGAACTATAAAAGGACATACAAAAATCAAACAACTAAAAAATAGTGGTTGTTTACTCTCAGCAAGGAGGATTGATTTTTACTTGTTCTGTTTTCAATTAATTTACCTAATTTAACCTTTAAAAATGTCACCTTCCCTTTCAACCTCAGTAATAAATATGTTTTTTCCTGATTTAATTTTAGAAGCCTCCCCATTTACTTTCAGCAGCTGCTTCCCTTTTGGGTTGAGTTGGATTGGGAGGGAGGAAAGAAAGATGTGGAAAGAAAGTTTTTGGAATGTGCCATTTCTTTCACTTACACTAGTACAAGCTTCCAGAGTGTGCTGGTTTATTAAGCATGGATAAATGTGTGGGTACAATAGTAGGATTGAAGAAGAATAACAAATGAATGAGGAGTTAATAAAACCAAACACCATAAAAAGTATCCTAGCTATTTCCGAAACAAATGATTTCAATAAGCTGTTGCTGAATGAAATAGAAACCTTTTGCTTTGCAGTAAATGTATATTAGTGCCTGTGTGTCACATCTTCACTCAGCTCCCTAGCATGGTGCCAGAGACAGTGCTTCCCAAAATTTTATATGCATTCAAATCACCTGGGATTGTTGTTAAAATGCAGATGTGCTCTGCACATCAGGTCTAGGGTAGGGCTGAGATTGTGGTTTTCTTTCTTTCTTCTTTCTTTCTTTCTTTCTTTCTTTCTTTCTTTCTTTCTTTCTTTCTTTCTTTCTTTCTTTCTTTCTTTCTTTCTTTCTTTCTTTTTCTTTCTCTTTCTTTCTTTCTTTCTTTCTTTCTTTCTTTCTTTCTTTCTTTCTTTCTTTCTTTCTTTCTTTCTTTCTTTCTTTCTTTCTTTCTTTTCCTTCCTTCCTTCCTTCCTTCCTTCCTTCCTTCCTTCCTTCCTTCCTTCCTTCCTTCCTTCCTTCCTTCCTTCCTTCCTTCCTTCCTTCCTTCCTTCCTTCTTTGTTTTGAGATGGAGTCTTGCTTGCTCTGTCACCAGACTGGAGTGCAGTGGTGCAATCTCAGCTCACTGCAACCTCCGCTTCCCAGGTCCAAGTGATTCCCCTGCCTCAGCCTCCCAAGTATCTGGGATTACAGGCACATGCCACCATGCCTGGCTAATTTTTTTTTGTATTTTAGTAGAGACGAGGTTTCACCATGTTGGCCAAGACAGTCTCGATGATCCTTGGCCACATGATCCACCCGCCTTGGCCTCCCAAATTGCTGGGATTACAGGCGTGAGCCACCATGCCCAGCTGAGATTGTGGATTTCTAACAAGCTCCCAGGTGATGCTGGCACTGCTGGTCTTTGGTCTGCCTTTTGAGTAGCAAGGCTGTAGAAATTTTAATCTTTGAAAGTATAATCTTGTTAAGGATTCTACATGGGAAATCTGGCTACATTTACATATACTCTACCTATATAAAGAGAAGAATTTAGGTTATCTTTTTTTTAATGGAAAGCTTGCACTCAGTATTTTTAAATAAGGAAGACAAAATGAGTAACAGCTGTACTTCATGACTTACTCTATGCCAGGCACTATGCTACGGTCTTTACATATATTATATTATTTAATTCTCATATCTGTGATGAGAGATCTAGTTTATTATTTACATTTATGATAAGTAAACCAAGGCATAAAGCAATGTTTCCATAACTGTGTGAGGCCACAGAGTTAATAAAGCAGTAAAGGCTGCATTGAGACTTTGGTTGGTTGATTACCTCTAAAACTTGTACTGTTAATCACTACTTATTATAAAATATTGGACAGGGATTAAAAAATCCTTTTCTATGGAATGAAATGAAGATGAGCATAAACTTTAAGTCTGATGTGGGTTCAAGGCCTGAGTCTTCTATTTAGCCCTGAGAAAATCCTGTAGCTCCAGTCACCTCATTTGAAAGTGGAGATTCTATTTGCTCTGCTCTTGTCTGCATGTTGACATTGTGAAGTTCAAATGAAATTATGACATGACATGTTTTGTAACTTGCAAAATAGCACAAAGGGGTAGCACCCCCACCATTTACTGTCCACTGCATGTGAAAAATAGGCATGATGACTTCACAAAAACTCAGATATTTGGTCCAGTCTCATTTGATGCTTGCCAGTAGGAGAATCTTCATGAAATAGGGAGCTTGCTGCATTTGAGTCACAGCACAGAGTGAAAATATGTGTAGTTCAGGACACTCAGTACTGTCTTGCCCAATCTTGGACATATTTCCTTATCTTCCATTTGAAGAAGGTGAGATGGTGGTCTCTAAATTACTTCCTACATCTAACAGCTAAGTTTTTGAATTTTGCTTCCAACGGATTGATAACTGCTGTCTTGCAGGGTTTGGATGATGGTGATAATAATGATGCTGATGGTTTTGCGACTTTGCCTCTGTTTCTTTGTGGATACATTTTCTCAAATTCTAGTTAAGAAATTAATTTTCTTATAAGTTACAACTAGTTTTCATTCGGAGTTAATTCAAAAGTAGGAGAGAACGTAAAAAGATGATAAAATAAGGTACAATTTGCAAGCTGAGAGTGGAGATTTCTGGTCAGTACACAATATTTCAGACAGAGACCTGTTTTAGGGAAATGTGTGACCTGCAACCCAGCTTTAGTAGATATTACAAATCTCAGACCTGAGGAGAAATAGCAGGAATGAAGTTATATGCTCAGTTAGTATGGAATCAGGAAAAAAAAAACCAGGAACAGAATAAATTCCTGAGCTCCATGGAGAGAGTGGAGAAGTAAAAGTTGGCCATGATTAAGTGGAGATCCAGAAATCAGACAAGTGCTACCAAAGAAAAGTGAATGACTTAGATGTCTGTGACACCACAGGGAAAGCATAAAGAAAGGCTGTACTTTTTACAAATAAAAAGAACTGCCATTTAGTGCTTTTCAATGTACACATCACCATTAAGTATAATGCTGCATTTTATTTTGATAACATTCCTTTGTGATATAAATATGTATCTCCACTCCACAGATGAAGAAGTTAAGGATTAGAGAGGTTATTTATTTACTCCTGAAGTGGAGACACTAAAATAGAGACTCTAAATTCCATGCATTTCTCACCTATTCTATAGGCTCATTTGAGCCAAATTTAATAGAATGCATTCATTCCACAAAGCAATAAAACTTCCCATATAAAATTACCTTATATATATTCTTCTTATTCTAAAAAATAATTCTCACAACTTAGATTATGCTAGCCTCAATTCTTTTTTTTTTTTTTTTTTTTTTTGAGACAGGGTCTCGCTCTGTTGCCCAGGTTGGAGTGTAGTGTTGGGATCTTGGCTTACTGCAACTTCTGCCTCCCGGGTTCAAGCAATTCTCATGCCTCAGCCTCCTACGTAACTGGGAATACAGGTGCACACCACCATGCAAACTCATTTTTTGTATTAGTTGTACATGTTGGCCAAGCTGGTCTTGAACTCCTGATCTTGGGTAATCCACCTGCCTCGGCCTCCCAAAATGCTGGGATTATAGGCATGAGCCACTATGATGGGCCATATTAGCTTCAATTCTTAAATCTGTTCTAGGGGAATTAAAAATGCCTCTCTTTCTGCCTCTGTGTACCCTATAGTCTCCCACATCTAGATGCCTCTTAGAGCTGGAAAAAATTGTGTCTTCTTGCAGGCATTGGCAGGTACAGGAGGGAAGGGAAGATCATGACTGCCATTGTCCTCATGGACCTTCACTGAATATTTTCTACACTGTCTAGACTATCTAGAGTATAGCATTGGTAATGATAAAGCTCTTGTGGATTGGCTCATATTGTAAAATATATAAAAACAATATTTTCAAAGGTAATAAAAAGGCAAAGACCCACTAGCTGTCATATAGTAACTTTTTTGAGTATTTTATGTCTCCTGCCCAATATGGGTCTCGTTTTCCTAGTTTTTCTACCTGGCTTTGACTTTTGTAAGTTACTCAGATCTGTAGACTGTTTTTAAAATTACATTTACTCTTATTTGACACCATCCCAGTTAAATCTGATGAAAATTTGATCATATACATTATATATAAATATATACATATTTAAGGAGAGCTTTAAGACTGTGTATCTCACCAATAATCATCTCTCTGCTCTACCTGCTGCCACTGAATTGGTGACTTCTGCAGGCTGGGGCCTGTTCGTACCCTGAGCCTGCCTCTGCCTCCAGCCTGGGAAGAAGAAATGTAATGCCTTTGGTCAAGCCGAGTCTGGACTAGGAAGCAAGTACACAGCTGGAAACTTCCATTGCTAACCCTGCAATCAAACCTTTTCTGGGGCAAAGATTTTCTATGTGTTAATACTAAAAAAGGCAATGTTATTTATATTTCCCACATTAAAAAATTTAGATAAAATCACTTTTCAAAATACCCAGTGAGATACAAGGGGAATAGGTGCTTTTTACTACTGCACTCCTTGGGATCAGATGTTATTTTCATGTTTGGCTACCTTTTATTCGACATTTTCAATTTTTTTTTTGGTTGTTCTCAGGCTCAGGTGAATGTGCAGCCTCCCAAAACCCTCACTTAACTGCCAGTTTTGGCACCTGGTTAAATGTATTGGCTTGCTTGCTTGCTTTTGCATTCTCTCTCTCTATTGGACTTGGTGTTCTGGGCCACTTGCTTGCTAGCATATTCTAAAATGAAAAAGGAAGTAAGTAACATAAAGTGCTGTTTTCAGACGTTGAGACTACAAACTGAAATATTGGGACTTACTGCTAGCTCTTAACATGTGCATCTTCTTCTTCCCTAAACATATTATCAAAGAAAATTGGCCCGATAGCAGTAAAAGACCAACAAACAAGCAACAAACACAACTTTTCTAAATGGAGATTTAGTTATGTATAAAAGATTCCTAGTGATTGATAGGAAAATCTTATTTCTGACCTATTTCTGTATTCCTGAGGGTAACGTAGCACTGTTTACTTGGATATGTTATAATACTTTTGTTTGTAACCGCCTTCCCCCACTGTTAGCTTTGGTTTAGTTAATTGTTCACTTTGTAAATCTTCTGTCTGAACAAGAAAAACCACATCTTATTCATTAGAGGAATAAGGGTAATCTGAATTTAGGTAGAAAAAGAGTCATGGGAAAACCAGCAATGATCTTGAGATTAGATTTGTGTTATACGATTCTGTTATTGTGTATTGTTCACAGGTAAGTGCTTTAGAAGTTCCTATTTATAGGTATTTATCCTGGCATATCAGAAAAAAACTTTTGTAATTCAATAATTTCTACCTGTTAGCTGAATGTACTTTTGTAGTTTTTTTTTTTTTTAAAAAAAGCTTTATTATAGTATCTATTAAATGCATACTCCGATTCATGTTTTAGAATGATACAAAGGCAGGCCAAGTGCAGTGGCTCACGCCTGTAATCCCAGCACTTCAGAAGTCTGAGGCAGGTGGATCACCTGAGGTCGGGAGTTCGAGACCAGCCTGATGAGCATGGAGAAACCCCGTCTGTACTAAAAATACAAAATTAGCCAGATGTGGTGACACATGCCTGTAATCCCACTATTTGGGAGGCTGAGGCAGGAGAATTGCTTGAACCCAGGAGGTGGAGGTTGAAGTGATCGTGACATTGCATTCCAGCCTGGGCAACCAGAGTGAAAAAAAAAAAAAAGAGAGAGAAAGAATGATACAAAGGGTACTTTTACTGAAAGGTTTTATTAACCTGTTGACATTTGAAATGAGATGTTGTGAAAGTATTGCTTATAATGATAAAAGTAGACAATGGTGATTGAAGTTAGAACCGTGAATTTCTTGGGAGAGGGTGTGCACTAATAGGAGGGCCAAGTGAAGCTTCTGGGTATTGGAAATGTTCTATGTCTAGATCCGGGTAATGGGTACATGATGTATGCATATCTAAAATTTCACTTAATATTTGTGTACTTTACTATATGTATGTTACACCTCAATCAAAAAAAGTAGAGAAAAAAGATGCAATGTTTCAAATGATATGGAATGAATTAGTTGGACTTGGGTAGGCAAATATCAACTTTACCTTCTCTTGTTTCACGAAATATTCCTGATATGATAAAGGCTTTATATAATTCAAGTACCAATAGGTAACAAAAACTGATAAGAAATGCATTAATGCCCCAAAATTGAAATTGGCAAGGGGCAGGAAATGAAATTTCACAAAAGTGGAAATCCAATAATCAATGAACATATCAAAAAGAGGTCCAAAATACTGACCTAAATAGAGAAGCTGAGGCACAAAATATAATTTTAAATAGTTTATTTAAGGCAAAGTGAGGATAGCTGCCCAGGGCACATTTCTAAGTTGCCTTAGAAAGTGCTCCACTTGGCCTCTCTTACAAGCAGGTTTTTATTTTATTTGTAATTTTTTTCAAGCTTTTAAGTTCATGGGTACATGTGCAAGTTACATCGGTAAACGTGTATCACGGGTGTTGTCATGCAGATTATTTCATCACCCTTGTCTTAAGCCTAGTATCCATTAGTTATTTTTCCTGATCCTCTCCTTCCTCCCACTCCCCACCCTCTGACAGGCCCCAGTGTGTGTTGTTCCCCTCTATGGGTCCGTGTGTTCTCCTCATTTAGCCCCCACTTATTTTACTTGAGAATGTGGTATTTGGTTTTGTCTTCCTGTGTTAGTTTGCTAAGGATAATGGCCTCCAGCTCCATCCATGTCCCTGCAAAGGACATAATCTCATTCTTTTGTGCGGCTACATAGTATTCCGTGGTGTATCTGTACCACATTTTCTTTATTCAGTCTATCACTGATGGGCACTGAGGTTGATTCCATGTCTTTGCTATTGCAAATAGTGCTGCAATGAACATATGCATGTATGTGTCTAAGATGGATTCAATATTTAAATGTAAAAACTCAAAACCATAAAAACCCTGGAAGACAACCTACGCAATGTCATTCAGGACACAGGCATGGACAAAGATTTCATGACAAAGATGCCAAAAGCGACTGCAACCAAAAATTGACAAATGGGATCCAATTAAACTAAAGAGCTTCTGCATAGCACAGCACAGCAAAATGAACTATCAACAGAGTAAATAGAAAACATACAGAATGGGAGAAAAAGTTTTGCAAACTATCCATCTAACAAAGGTCTAATATCCAGTATCTATAAGGAACTTAAATTTACAAGAAAAAAAATCCCATTAAAAAATGGGTAAAGGACATGAACAGATACTTCTCAAAGGAAGACATACATGAAACTGACAAGCATATGTAAAAAAGCTCAGCATCACTGATTATTAGAGAAATGCAAACCCAAACCACAATGAGATACCATCTCACACCAGTTGGAATGACTATTATTAAAAAGTCAAAAAATAACAGATGCTGGCGAGATTGTGGAAAAAAAAATGCTTATACACTGTTGGTGGGAGTGTAAATTAGTTCTACCATTGTGGAAGACAGTGTGGCGATTCCTCAAAGACTTTAAGACAGAAATACCATTAGATCTAGAAATCCCGTCACTGGATATATACCCAAAGGAATACAAGCAGGTTTTCAAAGGCAAAAATGAACAAGAAGTGGGCTGATATGAAATTATTTGACAGGCTTTCTCATTGGCTTGTAGAAAAAGTATTGATTAGTAATTGGCTATACATTATTGAACTCTAGGGTGTGAGTTATGGTTTCCAGAGCATGGCATTGTTAGGTTAGTTTTATAGATGCTTGGTATCAGTCAGTCTAGAGTGCACATAGCAAGTGGCTTCAAGGGATAATTAGTTAGCTCAAGAGGGGAATGAGACATGATTGCTGTCACATTTCAATGCTTCTCTGGGCTTGATAATTTAAGAGGACTAGCATTTGTCTGACAAAAAGTTAAAGCAAGCCAAAAGTTTATTAATCATGTTAGTAAAGACAATTGAGAGGAGATTTTATTATTTAGCATTATAAAAAGGCACTATTATTATATCTCACACAAAATTTAGAGAAATACACTTCTCAGAAAAAACGCATAATGGGTACTTTTGTAATGTAACTGCAACCAAACTCCTGGAGATCAGGTACCATTTCTTAAAAGTTTGCATTTAATTTCTTAGTTTAATACACCTAAGGGTTTTTAATTCTTCTTTTACAAAATTTAAATTTTATTTTACAGATCGTTACATTTGTGAGCTTCCTGTGATTTTTCAGGAATCCAAAAGTTGAGGGATAGATAGCCAATTTCTCCCGAGTTACTGGGCTCAGAGACTGATAAGATACCACAATTTGTTATTGACCAAGAAACCTTGCACCAGAAGAGTTCACAATGCTGACTCTTGTTAGGAATTTGAAAATAAAAATATTGGGATGATAGGCACCAGTGTGTAAAATATTTCAGGAGTGGAACAACCTCATGGTCAGCATATCCAGGGACATAGATGTACCTGAGGCACTTCAGGCCCAGAAATAGTAAATAATGGCAATAAGTTTGTACTTACATATTGTCATCATCTTTGGGCCTTCTTTTCTGAACGATCTCAATTGTATGCTTCTCCCAGAACACAAACCCAGTCTGTTTCCTCTGGCTGTCAATCCTTTTTCCCTGTAGCCCACAAGGTGAACTAATCCTTTATATGTCAGCTTAAATATCTGACATTTGTCTTCAGGCTTCCATCACCCTTTTGCCTGTAGCTGGGCAGTCTTCCCACAAACTCCCACACCACTTTCTACCTGCCCACTCTGCACTGTGCTGTCATCATTTGCAAATAAGATCGTGGCGTGAACCATGTGTTATTCATGGACCATGTGTTATTCAAATGAAGGCACTTTGTTTCCAGTGCCTGGAGTCTAAGTATGTTAATGTATATTTATGGAATGGGTGAGAATAATTAAAATCACACTGGGAGGTTGTGTGGCAGAGAAGAAAAGAACCTTGGAATGATGGGATACACTGGCTATGTAGTTTTGTATCTGTATGACCTTGGAAGTTATTTAACTTATCGGAACCTTGGTTTCTGTGTATTCAAAATGAGAGTAATAATTCTCACCAAGTTAAATGATGGGAACGAAATATAGGGATTACATGAAAGAACGGATGTGAAGACACCAGAATTTCAGCCCACAGTGACATTTTCTTCTCCTTTGTTCCGTCTTCCTTTCCATCCCCAGAAAGACTGGAGATTCTATTTTTTTCATTAGTGTGCAAGGATAAGGACCAGGTACATATCTGCAATGCTTGCCTGTGGGTCTGTGCGCACACACACACACACGCACACACAAAGGTACTTTTCCATGCACTTTGTTACAGAGACTATTTCCACCTTGGATCCTTTTGATGACATTTATAACAAGATTTCAACATGAACTTCAACATTAACTGGAAAGTTCCCTAATTTATAGTCCCATTTGGGATGCAAAATAATTTTTGGGGAGGCATCAATAATTATTTTGAAAATCAAGATTCTTTGATTTTGTCCCACATATGCCTTTCTCACAGAACACACTGTCCTAATGCTTTTGCCAATAGCCATTCTTCATTTTAGCATTTTCATTATGCATTCTGATTTTTAACCTTGAAGGTTTTTAATGGAGCTATATAAATTTGCCTCAAGATGACATGAAATATTACCAGATCTCGTCTATATAAGTTCTTATCACCTAAGCAGATATTATTTTTGGTAAAACCTAGGAACATGTTACCCAAGTTAAGTCAAGTCAATGCTTATGCTGATAGCATAAGATTTTTAAAATTCTATTTCTGCATTCTAATTAAACTGGATGGGAACTATTTGTTCCTGAGAGTTTAGTTATTAAAGATGCTGGCTGCTATGCTTAACCTTCATGTCCTTTTAGACATGTGATCTAAGAAAATTTATTAAAAATTTTCTCAGCCTCATCAGTTCATGATAAGCTATCTTTCAGCCAGGCTTTAACCCTCTTTTGAAACTTCTTTATTGTCAAGTTCTTATGCACTGAAGTATAGCTCTCTTGGATTGCAAATTTTATTCTTTCAAATATCTATATCTTTAATTTCCTCTTACCTGACTTTTATCTTATTGTAATCTCCAATTTTGCAGCTCTTTCCACGTCTCTCAGTTAATTCCCCTGTATTGACAGCAATTACCTCTTCTCTCTACCTGGATCCCATGGGCAGCCATTTCCTGTGTATTTACTCGTACATCTTTCCCTTCCTCCTTGTTCTTCTGTCAATTCTGTCTTTGATTCTCCAACTCTGGGTAACTACCACTGCCCACTTTCCTTGAGAGAGAACCTACTCATTCTTTCATGTGTTCGGTACGTATTTATTCAGATCCTTCTATGTGCCAAACATGGTGCCCAATGTTAGAACATAGTAGCAATACTTTCTACATTCTTGAGATTTAACATTCAGTGGGGAGACTACTATATATTCATGTGACTACTCCTACCCTGAAATCCTGCTGCTACTCCACAGTCCTTTCGCTTATAGCTAGGAGCGAAAGGAGCTAGGAGGTTTCCTCTGGCCTCCATCTAGATTATGGTTAACAGCATTCCCAGAGAACTTGATTAAAGAAATGCAGAGTTAGGTCTGGTACTGAATAGATATCTGCACTTTATTAAAAAACTAAGGTGATTTTTATGCACATTGGAGTTGGAGAAACACTTTTTGATGGAAATCCCCATAGCAAAGATTCTCATAGTTCTCCACTTCTTTTAGGCTTTTACTGAGATTACTTTCTTAATTTTTATGGAGGACCTTGCTTTTTATGCTGACAAGATGTTTCAGGCCCTTTGGTATGAGTTCCTTCACTTTCCTCCTGTCTGTCTGAAGAGCTCCATCTATATTGTGACTTCCCCTTCTTTCCTTCTTAACTCATGGTCTGCCTCTTGCATAGGCAAATGTTCTCTTTGACCTCTTGATGTTATTTCTTCTTTCCTTTGTCACAAACTTACTAACTGTTGAACTTTTTCTTTACCTACATTTGCCATTTCTCCATTCTTCAAAACTGTTGCTCCTTGTCTTCTAGATAGGATGCCTTTCTCTCACACTGAAAATCTTCCCTTGATCCTTCTACTCTTCAAGCTATGATTCCATATCTGCATTGCTCTTCACTAGGAGAGAAATCTTGCATCACTTCCTTTATTTCTTCACTACCAATGAACTTCTAGCTCCTTGAAACCTAGATTCTTCCTCTATCCTCTCTATTAAAACAAATCTTCTGGCAGTCAAAAGTGGACATTTGACTGCCCCATCTGGTTCTTGATTCTCATCTCCTCCTCCCTACGTAGGAACACCTTCAATGAAGCTGCTTACACTTTTTTTTTGAGACAGAGCCTCACTCTGTTTCCTAGGCTGGAGAGCAGTGGCATGATCGTGGCTCACTGCAATCTCCACCTCCCAGGTTCAAGCAATTCTCCTATCTTGGCCTCCCTAGTAGCTGGGATTACAGGCATGCACCACCACGCCCAGCTAATTTTTGTAATTTTTGTAGAGATGGGGTTTCACAATGTTTGCCAGGCTAGTCTTGAACTCCTGACCTCAGGTGATCCACCCACCTCAGCCTCCCAAAGTGCTGGGATTACAGGTGTGAGCCACCATGCCCGGCTGTATCTTTTCTTTGGCATCTGTCAACCCCAACCTGACCCCTTGCCTCTCTGAACTGATAAAAGAACAACCTTAGACAAATTAAATTTAACAGAGTTTAATTGAGCAAAGAAAGATTCATGAATCTGGCAGCCTCCTGAGCCAGAGTAGGCTCAGAGACATTCCAGTACAGCCATGTGGGGTATATTAGTCTGTTCTCAGGCTGCTGATAAAGACATACTTGAGCTTGGGTAATTTATAAAGAAAAAGAGGTTCAATGGACTCACAGTTCCACATGGCTGGGGAGGCCTCACAATCACGGCAGAAGGTGAAAGTCATGTCTTCCGTGGTGGTAGGCAAGAGAGAGCTTGTGCAGGGGAACTCCGTTTTATAAAACCATCAGATCTTGTGAGACTCACTCACTATCATTAGAACAGCACCGGAAAGACTCGCCCCTATGATTCCATTGCCTCCCACTGATTGCCTCCCATGACACATGGGAATTGTGAGAAGTACAGTTCAAGATGGAGATTTGGGTGGGGACACAGCCAAACCGTATCACAGTGGAAGAAGATTTATGGACAAAAAAAGAAAAGTGATGTACAGAAAATGGAATTGAGAAACAGAAACTGCCATATAGGTTACAGCTCAGTGTTTGCCTTATTTGAACACAGTTTGAACAGCTGGCCACTTGTGAGTGGTTGAAACACGATGATTGGCACAAGAGTAGGTTACAGTCTGTTTACACATCCAGTTAGGTACAATTCATCATGTAGGGAAAAACCTTTAGGTGGAACTTAAAATATGTAAGGAAGTAGCTTTAGGCTAAACTTAATTCAACAGAACACTTCCTTTTGAAATCCTTTCTGTCCTTTTTTTCCTCCTTCTAACCACTAAATATAAGCTTTTATTTCTTTCAAAAAAAGTGAATTTTGTTGAGGTATAAATTACAAATAATGAAGTGTTCCCATTTAAATTGTACAGTTCTATGAGTTTTGGCAAATGTGTATACCTGGGTAGCCACCACCACAATCCCACTAGAGAACATTTTCACACTTGATCTTAGCCAAAAGGTCAAGAAGTGATAGAGAACATTTTCATCATCTCTCAAAAGGTTCCTTTGTGCCTTTTGTGGTCCATTTCCCCCCACCCTGGGCAAGCACAGATCTGCTTTCTGTCACTATAGATTTGTGTGCCTTTTGTAGAATTTTATATAAATGGAATCATACCTATGTACCCTTTTTCCTTTTTTTCTTTGGATTCTTCCAGTCAGCATACTTATTTTGCAATTCATCCAAGTTACCCCGTGTGTTAGTAGTTCATTCCTTTTTACTGCCTAGTGGTATTCTATTCTATCCCTATACCACAATAATTTTTTATCCAAATGTAAGCGTTTTTCAGGGCCATTTTCTTTCACTTAACTTTCTTTCAGAAATCTTATTTACTTTCATAGCAGCAGGCATCATCTCCTTTCATATGGCTTCTCAATCTCTACTGCTCACCTTTGCTTACTTCATGAATTTTAGAATTTTATTTAAAGCTGTGTGCTCAACATCTGTTTCTCGATTTCTCCCTAGCAATTTAACCTTATTATCTCCAAACTAGAACTCCTTTTCCTCTCCATAAAATGATTTCTATCTGGTACCTTGCCCTTTACTGTTTCTCTTGATGGCAACTTGTCCTTTCTGTTACCCAGGCAAAGTATGTCCACTTTGCCTAAAAAATTGACTTGATTTTCAAACTCTGCTTCTTCTGTTTTTTATTCTCTCATATCCATCTCTCTTTCTATTCCACCTGCCTTCATCTTATTTCAGATCTTTTTTGAAAATTCTTCTTTCTCCATTTCTGTTTATCCTCTTCCCAGGGTTCGCATTTATTTTGCTGAGGGATGGATCTCATGATATTATATCCTGTACAAAAACCTTGTGGTCCCTCTACTTTTTTATGGAACAAGTGTTAATAGTAGGACAGACATATTACATTCATAACGTGTGGCTACAAGTGCTTGCTAAGCTCTGGCAAAACACTCGGTATATAAAGGAACTAAAGCAGACATGATAAATGGTCTGCAATTTCCCCTTGGTCTTGAACTTTGCCTCCTTCTCTGCTTCTCTCTTTAGGTTATCTCCCATGACTCAGGAAGCTCACCTAAAGAACAAACTAAAAGTCTTGCAAAAATGGGTAAGTACTGTTCCTAGAATTGCAGAAATGGATTTGCACCAATGATCCTGAACAAGAGGCATGAAAACAACAACAACCACAACAACAACAACAACAACAAAAACAGAAAATAACAGACTTCCAATCTATTTCAGTCTGTCCCTGTTGCAATAACAAAATACCTAAGACTGAGCAATTTATAAATAATAGAAATTTATTTCTCATAGTTCTGAAGGAACTGGAGGATGGAAGTCCAGGATCAAGGTGCCAAGAGGTTCAGTGTCTCCCTGCTTCTAAGATGGTGCCTTGTTGCTGTGTCCTTTGAGAAGAAGACAGATGCTTTGTCCTTACATGGTAGAAAGGAGAGAAGGGCATAAAAGGGTCTAGCTAGTTACCTCCAGGCCTTTTATAAGGCACTAACTTGGCTGATTAGAATAAAGTCCTCATGGCCTAGTTATCTCCTAAAGGCCCCTTTTCTTATACTTTTGCATTGGAGATTAAGTTTCAACACAAATTTTGGAGTAAACACAAATATTCAAACCATTAATTCTGTAGCACTGACAGAGAAACAATTTTATCTGAACCAAATCACAAGAACACATAGCCTACACATAGCCTCTCTTCTCTTCACTCTATGAAACTCCAAGTCTTCTACCAGGAAGTTACCTCATCTTCAGGTGTTTTCTGATGCACATCAATGGAATCCTTTTTAACTGCTCTTTGAATTACATAACTGTATTTTTTTGAAAGGCAAAACTCTCCCGTGGTGCTTTGGAAGGCAGATCACCTGTCTCTGCAGTCGATGGTTCTAGAAGTGACCAGAAAAGGTAGTATGTTGTGTTTTGGCTGCTTTTTGGTCTTTCTGAAACTACTGCATAAGAAGGCTCAGTTCAAGTAAGGGCTGGCCATTTTGCAGGTGGAGATGGGAAGCAATAGAAATTTGTTAAGGAAGGCTCTCTGCCTATGGCCTACAATCTAAAAGGAGTGGGAGCTCAGCAGTTTTAAACAAGCCAACTTCTTTTGTCCACCAAACAGCAAGCAAACAGATTGTTTCCTAGGATTTCTAGCAGGAAAGATCAGGTTAAAGCTACTGGCCAGCCTATTGTTTCAGATGGTTATGGGACAGCTTCCATGAAACTGAGGAAGAGAACAATGGAATAAACACAGAAGTCAGGGACTGACAGAGGAGAGTGGTAAGCTTAAAACCCAGAAGAGAGCTCTGCCTGTGGTTACTTTTGCACAGAACTGACTGGAAAGCAAATAGATTAGAAAGCTAGTATGTTTGGGGGGAAATGGTATTGTCAAAGTAACCAATGATGGGCCTGGAAATTCTGTGATGTTTCAATACCTAACACAACTAATGCATTTCCTAAACTGTATCAAGAGGAAATAGTCTAAAAATTGTGCAGTTCTCAAGTAGAGCATATTCTCCAACATCCAGTGTGTAGAGGGCCTTGGTGAAAGTGGAGAAAGAAAATCTTTAGAGCAGATGTTGGCCAACTGTGGCCCTCAAACTAGATAAAATAAAAATAAATAAAAAATAATAAATAGATCTGTGTCTTATTTTCTGTGGCCTGGGAGCTAAGAATGGTTTTCACAGTTTGAAAAAATTATAAAAGATAAAATAATAATAAAAGGAAAGATATGCAGCAGATACTATATGTAGCCCATGAAGTCTAAAATATTTCTTTTATGGCCCTGTAAAACGAATAAAGTTTAGCAACCTCTGTCCTAGAGAACAAAGCCAAGGATCCGGGGCAGTGACCAATTAGTTACTTCAAGAGAACAACACAAAGGACTCTGGAAAGGAGCAATTGAGGAACTTGGTTCATGGATGTTGCAGAGAGTATCTGTGGTTCCTATCAAGGAGGATTTGATAGTTGCCATGATTGGTTGATCCTCTATTCTTCCCTTTTCCATATAGGAGTGATTAGTATGGTTATTCTATTCCATTGCTCTTTATTTGCTTATTAGATGTTGGGAAGCAGATAGCTTGTCATTTGGTTTATAGGTCCCTAGAGATTGACAAGGTACATCTAAACATTATGAGAAGGACAATATATCACCCCAGAATCTGGGCTCTGAACTGGCTGCAATGTCAGAATGGGTTTTGGGGGTTACCTCTTTGAGTCAGCGGGTGAGTGTGTTCTGTATGTAGGAACAAGGGTTAACATGGAAACTTGATTGGCCAGAGGTTTACTGAGTACTATTCAGTGTCAGTTCCCCACTTTTTCCTCTTGAATATGGAACTGTCTGTGTTTTTGCTGGGCACATGATTGCACAGATAGAGATTACTTCTGCCAGCCTCCCTTGCAGCTAGGAACAGCCATACAAATAAACTATAGATTATGGGATGTGAGTAGAAGTAACAGTACATCTTTAAGTTTGCCACTTAGAGAGGATTGTTTGCTGTGGACTTCTATTTCCTCCTTCCTTCTGGCTGAAAAATGTCCAAGTCTGGAGTAACCATAGAATTCATGAGTTAGGAAGATGGAGAGTCTCTGCTAGCCCTAGACCCTCCCCTACGGTCTCTTACAGGAAGAAGTATTTAGTATCAGTAAGTTCTCAGTCTGAATTACTACTTTGCCAATTACTAGCTGTGTGACCTCAGGCAAGAAACAACTTCTCTAAACCTGTTTCTTCATTTATAAACTAAGCAAAACAACATCTATTTACAGGGTGTTCTAGTAATTAAACTTATGTATATACAGGAATTTTTAATTATCTGAAGTAAATCACAGCCATTATTTCATCTGTAAGAATTTCAGTTACATGTTACTAAAAGATGAGAACTTTTGCTAAAATACAACCATGATACCATTACGACAGTCCCTCAAATTGACAAAAAAATTCTTAAAATCATCAAGTGTCTTCTTAGAGTTTAAATTTCATGTTGTCTCACAAAACTGTCATTTTATGAGTTTATTTTAGAAAAAAGTTATAAATTATATGTAATAAAAAATTGCCAAACAGATAATTTCCAAAAATATTAGCTTTTTAAAAATTTCAGCCCCACAAAGTGAACACATTGTTTCTTTGTATTGGTGGAATGAAAGATTCCACATCTTATTCTCTTAGCAACTTGGGTTATGACAATTCATCAGGATGTGTAGTAAGTTTCCTGTCAGCGATCACAACAGAGATTCACTGCTGAAATCCCTACACGTAGTTTCTTTCTGTTTAAATAATTTAGTTGTTGCCTGCTGCATATATGGCTTCATCGTTTCTCATCATCTCTAAAGATGACATTGGAGATATTGTTAGTTCCCTGTGACATATTTCTACTGTTGGTAAGATTAAGGTTTGAAATCATTATCAAGAGAATGGATTGCATTTTGCACTTTCTGCCTTTACCCTGAGTATATCCTTGCTCTCTCAAGGCATGTCCGGGGCACTTCTTCAAGGAGTAGTTCAGAGGTAGGCTCTAGGGGTGGGAAATACAGGAAGCAGAAGATGTGGCCCCTTCTCCCTAGGAGCTCATTCCCTAGCTGGGGAGAAAACATACACATAGAAAATGACATAAAACCAATAAAAGCATCACATTCACAACTGCAAAAGCGAAGGACAGACAGAGTTCATGAGTCTTGATAGAGTGCAGCACCCTGGAGATATCAGAATCAGGTGGGTTTAATCGAAGAAGGCTTTTGGAATAGTTAATCTTGAATTCAGTTTGGAAGTAGCTGATAGACATAAATTTGAGTTGAATGAAAAAGGCATTCTAGGTGAGAGGAAAGAAAACAGAAGCAGAAACAAGGAGTCATCAGTGGGGATTGAGTTTCAAATAAGAGGGGCTTGGATTAATGGGTTTTTATTGCATTGGTTTGGTGCTAATATACAATGTGTATTAAGGAAAACATGAGCCATGAATGGATATGACTTATGCAAATTTTAAAAACCATCACTTCACTATTATAGAACTTTTCAAATGTTTCTGACTGCAGGAATTATTATTGTGTAGGCATAGATGTTCTGCAAGCAAAGACAAGGCAAGCATAATAGCCTCTAAAATGAAACAGGCACAACATCTGGGGTAGCATATGGGCATAGCATGGAGGAAGCTGACATGGGCCAGCCTAAGTTTAAAAACCAAATTCCAATCTATGTATGCCAGTTGGTAGCTGATAGAATTTTCTCTACTCATCCAGGAAGTATACAATAGTAATAGAGCCATAGACAGGTTGGGCTCTGGGTGTGACTGTAATTCAAATGGAGGCAAAGAAATTCTAAGTTGCTCTGTGTGTCAAGAGTTAATAATAATGATTCTAATTTATAATTCTTATAATTGATACATACTTTTTGTTATTCAACTGATTTTCACTGAGAACCTATTGGGTTCACTAATCAATTGCACTTGTATGAGATTTTAGTTCTGAAGTAAGCAATACTGAGGAAGAGGTTTATGTGCATCCATTTTGCTGGCAAAGGAGAAAGCAACAGCATTGGAGTTTTGCACACAGTGATGTTGGCAAAATTTAGTCTCTGTCAGAAGTGGTACCAGTACTGTCCTTGCAGTAGAGCTGAATTATTGGTAGGAATTCAGACTGTAGCATGTGGTCGAAGTGTGAATGAAATGGCACTTGCCTAAGGCTGTTCTTAAGGGCTGGTTTGGGGCAGTATTTCTGGGAGCCTTGGCCTCAGCCTGGTTCTTCAGCCCTTCCAAAGATTCTGTCAATGACTCAATTTTTAAAAATAAATTTCTTTTCTGTATTATTCACCAGAGTTAACTTCTAATGCTTGCAACTAGGAATCTCAATGTAGAAACTGAGGGAGAGAATTTCAGGAGGTGTAGTCCTTTGGGTTTTGTTAAAGACAGACAGGTAAAAGTGTTCATACTGTTACAGAGGCAGAGGCTAAACAGCCAAATTTTGAAGTGCAAAAAGTTTTGAAGAAAAGTGGCTTCAAGTAAGACAGACATTTGTGGGGCAGGGAAGTTAAGGGAAACATTGAACATGGAAGGAAACAATGCTACTAGACCCAACAAGGTATGTATGTGTGTTGTGGGAAAGGTAGGTGGGTCCAAAGGGCATGTGTGGAAGGAGTAACATTAGAGAGAATGGGAAACAATTTTTCTCCCTCCCTCCCTCCCTCCCCTTCCCCCCTCCTTCCCTCCCTCGCCTCCCCTTCCCCCCTCCCTCCCTCCCTCCCTCTCTCCTTCCTTCCTTCCTTCCTTCCTTCCTTCCTTCCTTCCTTCCTTCCTTCCTTCCTTCCTTCCTTCCTTCGTTCCTTCCTTCCCTCCCTCCTTTCTCACTCCTCTCTCCCTCCCTTCCTTCCTTTTCTCTCTTACTCCTTTCCTGTCTCTTTTCCTCCCCCTCTTTCTTCCTTCCTTCCAAAAGAAGAGGGAGGAAGAGAAGAAATTGGGATGATGAGATGATGATGTGAGAAACCATAAAATTATGAGAGAGGGAAGTGAAGGAAACACAGTAATATATAGAAAGTAAGAGGATACGCAGGGGTGGTTTTGATGGTTTGTGGGGAGAGAAATTTTAGGAACTATGAAAATGATAATAGTTAACTAAATGAATACAAAGTTGCAATTGAGGTTATGGAGTCTGAATGTGAAGTGGCATCACTTAGCCAAGCCTTAAGATTTTCTAACAACCCTGAGAAGTCTATGCTGAGGGATGGGGGAGGAGTCCATGGGACTGGGCACCGCATCTATTGTTAACAGTATGGTTTACTTGAGATTTGAGATTGGCAATGCTGGGGGAAGCCTAAAGAGTAAAAGCAATGTTGAATGTTTTCTGTTTCCTAGAAGTTCTCTGTATCTTTTCCACTTCCCTGTCCTCCCTATTATATTTGCCTGCAATGTCTTAAAATTCCCTTAGTAAATTTTTTTCAGGTTTTACCCAATTTCTCTCTCTTTTTCTCCTCCAGTTCACCTTGCATCACTTCTGCTTGTCACTTCATCATATATCTGCCTTGGGCTCCTGCTATTCTTCTTCTCTTGCTAATTCCTGATCCCTTGGCCTTCTCCCTAAAGTTTATTGTATTTTTCTCTTCCACTTTCTCAACTTTTATCCATTTGTTTTTAATCAACTTACATGCTTTGTTGTCTTACATTTCAAACTTTCTAGTCCTCCAGGCCTTATCCTCTAATTCTTGCTTTCTTTTCTTTCTCTCTCTCTTCCTTCCTTCCTTCCCTTTTCTTTCTTTCTTTCTTTCTTTCTTTCTTTCTTTCTTTCTTTATCTCTTTCTTTCTTTCTTTCGTTTATTTCTTTCTTTCTTCTTCTTTATTTTTCTTTTCTTTCTTTCTTTTCTTTCTTTATTTCTCTTTTCTTTTTCTTTCTTTATTTCTTTCTTCTTTCTTTCTTTCTTTCTTCTTTCTCTCTCTCTCTTCTTTCTCTCTCTTCTTTCTTTCTTTCTTTCTTTCTTTCTTTCTTTCTTTTCTTTCTTTCTTTCTCTTCTTTCTTTTCCTTTTCTTTCTTTTCTTTCTTTCTTTCTTTCGTCTTTCTTCTCTTTCTCTCTTTCTCTATCCTTCCTTACTTCCTTCCTTCCTTCCTCTTCCTTCCTTCCTTTCCTTCCTTCCTTCTTCCTTCCTTCCTTTCCTTTCCTTTCCTTTCTTTCCTTTCTTTGTTTCTTCTTTCTTTTCTCTTTTTTTCTTTTTTGTTTGTTTGTTTGTCTTTTAAATCAATGCCTTTCTTTCCTTTTTCCTACTATGCATTTTAGCCCATGTTCTGGACTTATCCCTCCCCATTCTAAGGGACTTCAGGCCATCACCTTTCCATATTCTTTGCCATTTCTCACTTAGTCTCTTCTTAGTTGCTCTTTGGCTTCCAGACTTGTTTTATTTCTAACCCAACTCAACCTGGTACAATAGTACTTCTTAGTCTAGGTAGGTCACAAATGAATATATAACCCCTCCCTGTTAATAAGACTGTTTGTAGTGGGATATGGGGGAAAACAGCAACAGTAATAAACTTTAACCCGTTATTACTTAGCCTTCAAATCTAAATGCTTCTGCTAAATTTTTAAGTTCTTCCATGCTTTGGTCATACTTCATCTCTACAGTCTTATTCTCCATCATTCAAACCTCCCTTGAGTCAAATGAGTATCTTCACTAACCAATGAATATGCAATCTTAATTCCTAAATTCTGACTGTTGTTCATATTATTTGTTTACAATTACATAGTATCTGCGTTAGTTTGCTGAGGCCATTACAACAAAGCACCACTGACTAGGTGGTTTAAATAACAGAAATTCATTCTCTGAAAATTCTGGAGGCTGGAAGTCTAAGATCAAGGTGTTGTCAGGGTTGGTTTCTTCTTAGGCCTCTGCTCTTGGCTTATAGATGATTGTGTTTCCCCCCATGTTTTTATATGATCTTTACTCTGTGTATGTCTGTGCTCTAATCTCTTCTTCTTATAAGGACATCAGTCATATTGGATGAAGGCCCACCTTAATAAACTCATTGGAACTTAATAACCTCTGTAAAGCCCTGTCTCCAAATGCAGTCACATCTAGAATTATTGGGGGTTAGGACTTCAACATATGAATTTTGAGGAGGCACAATTCAGCTTATACAGTATTCGAACTATTTTCCTGTGTGTTAGTTTACTTTGATCAATCATAGAGGAAGCTCTTTGAGAACAGAGCTTATATTTTTTAATTCTGTATAATCCACAACATCTAGAATGGTTTTGAGTACATAGTAGGCATTTAACATGGTTGCTTTTTGAATTATATCCCTCCTATGGCATAATTCACATTACATTTTTAAAGCCTACTTAAAATATAAATTTTGCTCTGAGATTAAATGACCAAGAGGCCTGCTATCATTTATTCCATGCACCAATGATCTGTGCAACATTTCCTCCGGTGTCTTCCTGAGTTGGCAGGAGCCAGCCATTCATTTAAATTGGCAACAGACATGGAAATGAATTTGTGTGCTGTCTTACTTGGTAATAAAACTTAAAGTGCAGGGTAATTTGTGATGGTTTGAAGCAGTAATGCAATTTTGGCAAGTCTGCTATATCTCTACAAGACCTACAGTTCGAACATTTTCAAACCAGTAGGTTATAGACTCTCCTCCTAAAAACAATTGATTGAAACTACCTGTTTCTGGACTTAATCCAATTCTTACTGGAATAAGCAAGGCATAGGTTAAATTTTTGGCTGAAGTTTTCAGAATCAGACCAAGCTGGCCTTTATATATATATATTTTTTCTGGTTTATTTTCATCACCACATATAACACTTCCTCTGCTAATTTAAGAGATAGAAGATAATAAAAAGTGTATCCAATTGAAGTTGAGCTTGGAATTGAAAGAGTGAAGAAAATAACCTGTGACCCAAGGAAAAAAGTGATGGGAAAAAGAACATAAAATTATTTCAGCTTTCCAACTTTCTCTAGAGAAATTATGCTCACATTCTTGGATATGTAAATATAAAGTAGTTGGATGTCACCATGTCAGATTTAATAGCTTTTCAATAGCTAGCTCTACCTGGAGTTTTAAACCAGGGAAGTAAATATTTCTCTATGTAATATCCCCCATCCCAGAATTAATTTCAATAAAGCTAATTAAAAAAAAAAATCTGAATTTATCTTTGTTCCTTCCTTCTAATAAAGCTTTTTCTTAACTGATTCCCAGGCTTTCTATTATGTTGGTGTCTTCAGGTTTAACAATCATTCTTAAAAATGATTTATGGCTTCAAAGTTGCAAACCAAGTTTACTAGAATCCATCTTTTCCTGCTGGATAAAATATATTAGACTCCCATGACATCTTCATGTGTTCATCAAAGGCAGTAGATTTATTAGCCACCTCCATAGTAGTAACTCCCAGTGACAGAGTAGTTCTGCTAGAAGTCTCTTCTGGGAGGTTTACCAAAGAGAGCATGCAAATCTCACTTGATTTAATTGGACTCCTATAAACAGCTGTCATTATATTTTCAAGGGATTTGCTTTATCAGGGAGTCGAAAAAGTCATAATTTTCATCAGGGAAAATAACTTGGTCAATACTTTCTTTCCTCCCAGTTGATGAGCTACTTTTCTGCTTTATCCCCTCAGCTTCTTCCTTGCCAGGCCTTTTCACATCCCCATCCTTTCAACTGTCTGTTACATCGCCCTGAGTTTCCTCAAACGTTGAATAATCCAACCATCCTAGGTTACTCTTCCTTCTCTCTCATTTCTGGAGAAAATTAGACAACCATCATATTAGTGCAATTTTAAACATTCCTACAGGAAACGCCTAGAATCATACTATTAACCAGAAATTCCTCAGTCAACACTTGAGCTGCTTTTTTCCCATTTGCTAGAGCAATAATTGTAAATTTTCATCAAATTTTGCTGCAGTCTAACCCTGACCCTAACTCTCTCCTACCCAGTCATTGATCTTGCTTCCTGCTTCATATAGAAAAACAGAGGTTATCAAATATGAACTGCATGTACTCATCTCCACTGATGGCTGGCCTCACTTCCTGCCCATCACTAGGAACCATAGCCCTTCCATAAAAGCTCTACCATCATTTTGTGCTTCATATTCTCCTTTCCCTCATCTTTTAATGATGATGCTCTTCATTTAATTCTATTTCTGGTCCGTCTTCAGTCTTTCTCTCTCTTCAGTGCTACAGATTCCCTTGCTTTGGTCTAGGCAAATCACTCTTGCCTATAGTAGACAATAAGCCTATTCACAAACAGTGATGTTTTCTATCCATTCATCATCTATGGTTGTACTTCCTGTTCCCCTCAAAGTTGTATATAGCCATGTGACTTGCTTTGGCCAGTAATAGTTGAGTGGTGGTGATGAGTTTCACCGATGGCTGGAAGCTTTATGAGCTCAGGTGATACAGCCTCTACACTCCTGAGTCCTTGAAGGGCTATGGTGAAAGGAACAGGTTCCTGCTGACCTGAATTGGACTTGTAAAGTACATGAGAAATCTAGCTTCAGAATTTTGGGGGTGTTTATTACTGTAGAATAACTTAACCTAGCCTGGCAAGTACAGTCTTCCTTCCTAAAAATAACTTTCCTGAGACTCTGCTTACATTTGCTTATATACATTTATTTTTTTCTTAACAAGAGCTTTTCATGAAAGAAACTTAACTTTATTAACTTTTCCACTTCTCTTTAATTCCTTAGTCCTATTAAATGTTTTCTGACCCCACCACGTTATCAGAACCATTCTTGCTAAAACTGCCAATAACTTAATTTTCAGATTCAGTGGACTGATTTTATTACCTTACTTGACCTTGTGTAGCACGTAGCACTGCTGACCTTTAGAAACTTTCCATAGTACCATTCACCTTTCATTCTCTTCTTTCTTTTCCTGCCACCTTTTGCTTTTCACTTGGTATCTGTTCTACTATTTGCTGCTAATGTTGGTGTTCCTTAGCATTTCTCTACCTCTAGATACTCTCATCTCTCTTGTCTTACAGGTTCAATAAACAACTACTATTTAGCTATGATTCCAAATCTATATGCAATAAAGAAAATACATTGTAACATTAAGCTAAGGCATTTTGATTTTCACCATTAAAACATGAACTTTTCTTTCCCATCTTAATTATGCTGAAGCCATTTCTTTGATAATGAGGGAGAGTCACTCTTACATAGCGAGCTTCTCCAAACATTTTTAATTGTGAGTGGAGCAACAGCCTTTTTCCCTATGGACTGTTAGAAAAAGAGGGCTGGCAGCACTTTGGGAGGCCAAGGCGGCAGAATCATTTCAGCCCAGGAGTTTGAGACCAGTCTGGGCAATATAGTGAGACCCCATCTTTACAAAAAAATGACTTTCTATAACAACAGCAACAAAATAAATAAATAAAGAAAAATAGAGCTGGTACTTTATGTGTTTGCATAAAAATGGGCTTGAAATCTAAAGGGTGGATTTGCTAAATTACTTTAAAGCAGGAGTTAAACACAAAAGAATCAGATTATTGAATTCTTCTCCTGCTGTAACAAACATGCTCCCATCTATTCTAATCTATTCCAAGGCTTAGGCAGGAGGCTGAGCCAGGGAGAAGGATCACACATATGGGAAGAGCTTTTTATTCTTTCTTAAACCACCTTTCTGCTCCTAGGAACTTGCTAAGCAAAAAAAAGCAAAATGGAGAAAGTGAGCAAGGTTTTGGTATTCCTGCTCCAGGCTTAAAATAGAAGAGGGGATTATTTTAAGGGGGCAGAAGGCTTACCTCATCCCTAGTGGGAGCTTCAGGGTAAGACTGCTCTATAGACCTCCAACAGGTAACAGCCTTAGCATATTTAGGCAAACAAAGCCCCATTATCAGGTGGAGAGAAGAGTCTAGTCTGCCCTGCTAAACTTCCCTTAGTGCAGTCACTAAGAGCTAGGGCTTGCCTTGTGGCCTGCTGTGATGGGCCCATAGCAGAGACTGGGAATGGATCACTGTGGGCATGATGGGTCAGAAGGAGAACAGGGAACTGACTCAGAGGCACTTACAGGTATGAAGTAACAAGGCAAGGGATGTCATCAGAGAGCAGCCACCAAGCTATGACTAAACCAAAAAAGGAACCAGACAGGAAATAGACTACAGAAGTTGTAGAAGTCAATAGATAGTATTAATGTACAGAACTTGGCCAACCATACTTCAGAGGACAGCTGACTGGCCTTTTCCTTCAAGTACCATGATGGTACAGGGAATGCCATATGGATCTGAAGACCCCCTTCACTCTCCTGTTGGAAGTCACATGAAGACTCCCCTCCTACACCCCTGATAACAAACCAAAAGGGTTACAGGAGGGGCAGCTGGAAATGAGAGACTAGATAATCTTAAAGGAGCATTAAAATTAGTTGTTGAAAAATGCTTGATGTCAGATGGGCCATTTAGTTACCTCCACACTATCCCCTTAGAAAGTAGGACTTGTACTTTCTAAGTACAAGTAGACCAAATAAAGAAACTAAATTTTATATCTTCATTCAAGTTGTACTGTAAGTTAAATTTATAATCCTTACACACACACACACACACACACACACACACTTCCTTTCTCTTTCATTATATGATTCATAATTCAACTATTTCTAGTTAAAAGCATCATAGTCACTTCACATTCAAGACATTCCAAATCCTGTGTCCTCTCTGTCAAAATCTGTTCCATTTTAGCAAATTTTCTGTCTCTGTCAATGGCACCACAAAACACAAACCAGTGGCCTGTCAGTTTCTTATAATCTTGTCTCCTACTCACTCTCCCCACACCCTATTCACCAATTCTGTAAACCCAATCTCATAATCGTCATTGCTTTCATAGTGACCATAGAGAGAAATGGTGTTTGTAGAACTAGGAGAATAGATATACTCTTTAGGCTTTCACAAAAATGAAACTGGAGACCAGTGTTTTGCAGAAAGTGTGAGAGGAAAAGGGGACATCTATGTCATGAAAAACGGAGAGAACTGAGCCTTTAAGATATGTATGTAATAAAAGTATGTAACACGATGGCATGCAAATCACACATACGGACTTCTCAATAGTGGCCAACTCTACAGAAGAGAAAAGGAAAAGAGATCGAGGTCAGGACGTCACAATATTTTGATTTTTAATAAGAGAAAATTGATATGGCCCAATATTTGCCTATGTTAAATTGGGGTGATGACATAGTTGTCTATGAATAATTCATTATACCAGAGCATTTTATAAATACAAATACTAAAATCTTGGAATTGAGTTATTGAACAATGGCAGCCATAAAGATCATTACTTGCAATTAATGTTAAACAATGGTTTCAACACTTACCACGTTTGGCTGATAGGTGGTAAATAAAAATTTGTGGTATTAATGAAGAAACAATATATTCATAGGATGGAAATGGTGTGGGATTCAGGAAGGGGAGCTGCCTTTCTTAAGGCAAGTTAGTGTGTTAGAAAGAACAAGGATTTTGGTACCATACAGACTTGGTTTTAAAACTCAGCTGTGACCTTTGTGACCTCAGGAAGATTCCTTACACTCTGTAAGCTTTGAAATATATATATATATATGGAATACTTATTCCATATTCCATATATATTATTCCTTATATTTGGAATAATTAATGTAACCCTTTCTATGTATATATATGTACACTATTCCTCACTAAATATTAATATCTTTCCTGATATTTTAAAAAGACTTGTGAATTCTTTAAACACAAAAATTAGAGTGTTCTGCTAGAATAATTCATGTGGCAAAAAGTTGTATTATTTGGGATTTGTACTCCTTTATATATGGGAATGGAGCTATTAGAAGTCTAAGGCATGAATAAATTCTCTTCCTAGTTCTTATACTGAGTGGACCACATAAATAAATTGTTAACTCAACATTTTTCTTATCTGAAACATAAAAGTGGCTAGGAAGGCCATGACCTCCTAGAGAAGAGAAGCTGGGTTTTATTACTTTAATGATGAAGTTAATTTTACAGTTAATTAAATAAAATTTTCTTTACATATGGATCCAACTAATTTAAATCAATCCCTCTGTGTCTCTTGTAATGTCCCAAGTAGAATTCCTCCAGGTATTGGCACAGATGTTTGGTTCAGGTGGACACAAATGAGAAGGTCATCAGCTTTGACTTCCAGACAGAGCTGACTAGATCTCTCCAGCTAGTTGAAGTAGCTTCCATTACAGAACGAAACCTTAATAAGGCAAAGTTGTACAACTATTTCATGGTTCAGATTACTCTTTCAAATCCTACGGACACAGTAACCATCCATGTGAGCTTACTTGCTTTTCATACCTCCTCAGTAATGTATTACATCAATTAAAAGGTAAATTCCTGCAATAAAATGAAGAAATTTACCAGTCTTTCAAACCAGCTTAAGATCTGGTTTCTTGGTTCATATTAAAGTTCAAAACCTTTCTGAAGTGTGGCAAAAGACAAGTAGGGTATGCTGATACTTATTCAGGTGGGTAGTCTTGGTGCTGACTGAGCTTTCAATATTCTGTGATTTAAATAAATGAATGAACTCAGAGACAGGGCAGAAAGAGCGTGGGCAGAAATCTACCAACTTCAGAAAACAGAGTAAGGGAAGCACAGGCAGCTTTCCTTCTGCAAATGGGCGCAGAAACAGTCCTCGATGTTGGGCTAATAAACAAATGTGGGTTCAGTATGTATGGGTGTGCGCCTCACATCTTAGACAAGATGTGTGGAAATAAGTAGACTCTGATAAGATTCCAAATAATAGTTGAAAATATTTGCAGAATTGTCGCTTATGCTTGGCTTACAAGACCTCTAAAGATTCATCTAGCATTCATTAATTTCATGATAATAGTGATTAAAAAACACATAATGGTTACAACATGTAGAAAATATACCAAACACCTAAAAGTTCCATGACATTGTTCATTAAAATTCATGTGTTGTTACTTCCTCTACATTTTCCATTGAAAATAGAATTCTAAAGAATATAGCATTTCTTTAATGTTCCTGGAGTAATAAACAACTGCGTGAGGTAATTCTAAAATAATTAGGGGAAAAATACTCGAAACCAAGCACCAAAAGGCTAATCATTGTTGTGTTTTAGAATCATATGTATTTTTCCTATTTTTGCAAGCCTGAATAATATATTACTTTAAAGTAATATGTTACTTTAGTAATGAGAAAAACAAGTGTTTTTAACAGTGCCCCCAATAATGTCATAATCAGGGCTCCTGAATGTCCTTCTCATGGCATATTTTTCTCAGATATACAGTCTGCTCTATGAGGAAGTCCACTGAGTGTCTTGCAGATGGTGGGATAAATCTGCTTTTGAAAGAGGGAAGGACCTGTTGAACTGGTTCCTCCCACAGAGAACTACTAGCTATTCCAAATAATTCTGTTCCTCCATGTGCCAAGAAGTTTATTATTGGAGCTTGCCTTTTTAGGAAAGCATTTATTTACAGATCAGATCTAACTAACTCTACAGTAACTATGCAACCACAAGCCCTATTCAGGTTTGTCAATAAACTCTTCCCCCAGCCTGGCCTTTCTTTCCACCCTGCTGGCAGCCCACAGGTGTTCATGACAACCAAGAGTGGAAAGATGTGAAGATTGAAAAGTCACTCCATCATCCCATTAGCCATAACATTGAAAAAAAAGAAAATTCTGTTAATATAATTTTATTTATGATGATAAAATTAATGGATTTTTATGGTTTTACATTATAAAAGTTAATATTATTCATACCCATCCCTACTGAGAACCCTCAAATATGGTCCTTCAAGTAAATTGTGTCCATTAACTTCATCAGAATGTCAGTGGGAATAATCATTCATATTGGAAAAGTTCCCACCTCCATTTCAGACAACGGGTCACAAGTTCACCCAGCAAACAACCTGTGCAATTGTATTAAAATCATCTTTTAACAAGCATCCATTTTATAGACAGAAGAAAACTTTAATGTATTGACACGAGCCTGAACTGTGCCCTTCAAGCGTTTTAGAAAGGCATACCTTCGAGCATTGAAATGCTGCAGAATCCACGATTAACTACTTAATATGTAAATTATGTTCGCTCTTGTACCACCTGTAATGACTGCCTACTCGTAGTAATGAGCTGGTGATACGGTAAGAAACAGCGGTCCCCTTTCAGAGCTATAGGTGGTAGCTGCAAGCTGATTTATGATCTAAGGCTTATCTTTCTCCATTATCAGCACCAGTTGACAAGTATCTCCTCCCACTTCCTTTTGTTGCTCCATACCTAACAGCTAAGCTGCTGGGACATCTTTTTTTCCAGCCCGCCAGCACCACTGACTTCTTCGCAAAAGTATTGCCCCAACCCAGTGATCCAGAAGTCGAACTCAGTCATTCTGCACAATAAAGATAACAGCCCCTGGCCGAGGTCCTATCTCAAAGCTTTCAAACCCACTTGTAAACGGTCGAGCTTGACTCCTCTTCATTCAGCCTCAGTCTGTGTACTTGTTCAGGGGTGATGATAAAACTTGAGCAGCGGTGTTCCACTGCCCATACAGAATAGCATGTCATTTTTGACAAAAACTAGATTGCTGTGGCTTTTTATTCCTAAACAAACAAACAAAAATTACAAACGTTAAATCTTCCTTATGTATCTACTGAACATACCTATGACAAACCCAGGAGTCATATTTTAGCCACAAAATCATTTAGAAACCAACCCCAGAAGTAGGAGGGCTTTGGGTTGGCAAGTCCAGACTCCTGCTGCAGCTCTAAACATGTACCCTTTTTCATCTCCTTTGTTCTCTTTCAGGAGAGAATTTTCAAAAGACTAACCCAGCACTTCGGTCTCACATATACTGTATGCTCTGTTAATTCCCTGGGTTCAGCTTTGCTTTGGCATTACAGTGTTCGGATTAAATCAGAATACAAGGTTTAGCTCTGCAGGAGGGAAGGGTTGATGCCTTTCCTCCCCATCAGGGCCACAGGCAACACTCATAACAAAAGACAGGTTAACCAGAGAAAAGCATAACACATTTATTTAATCAAAGTTTTACATGACAGGGGAGGCTTCAGAGTTGAAGACCCAGAGACCCAGGGAAAACTGTTATGCTTAGGTTTGATGGAGAGTGGAAGGCCATGTAGAAATGCGGTTGGACAAAAGATCTGCTCTAATGATAATAGTGTGGGGGCAGAGGCAGCAAGGCCTGCCTCTTCAGGTTCTTCTTGGCCTCTGTGTAGCATTCCTTCCTTATGGTTATGGCCCAAGACCCCTCTGGAATGAGAGTCTTTTTAAAAGAGAAGAGGAAATGACCTTTCTAGGATTTTTTGCCAGGCTTTGGGAGAAAAGGGTTCTGGTTTCTATGACCCACCTTGTGGAGGACGAATTCTGATTTCTGTGACTTCCTTCAGAGGGAGAAAAGCAGGTGGGAGACAGGAGTTCAGGAGAAGGTCAGAGAGATCTTGCTTCTCTCTGAAAAGAGGCCTGCCAATCTCCTTAGGACAATGCCAAAGTGCCATACTTCAGGATGTTGCGTTCTGAGCACCAACAGTGCCAAGCCACACCTCTTGGCCCTCTCTTGATGAATTTCCATGGTGCCTTTGCTGAGTACGGAGATGAAGTCAGCAGCATCTCTGGCCAGCAATGCCCTGTGCAGCTCTGGCTGCTCTTACTTCCACCAGTTCTCATTTCTATTCCAGAGCCATTCTTAGTCAAGGATGCTACAAATAGGTTCTATCTGTCCAAGGGTAAATAAGCCTAAAATGAAATCTTTCAGCACATAAGAAAAGTGCTTTATTATTAGAATACATTTTAGACAAGTACCAGTAGTGCTTTGTTACAGACCCACTCCCCAAGAACGTTCATGTTCCCCTGGAAAAATAGTGCACTTCCTGACGTCCTGTACAGTCTGTTTTTTCTTTTTTCTTTTTCTTTTTTTTGTTGAGACGGAGTCTCACTCTGTCACCCAGGCTGGAGTGCAGTGGCACGATCTCGGCTCACTGCAAGCTCCCGGGTTCACACCATTCTCCCACCTCAGCCTCCCGAGTAGCTGGGACTACAGGTGCCCGGCACCACATCTGGCTAATTTTTTGTATTTTTAGCAGAGACGGGGTTTCACCGTGTTAGCCAGGATGGTCTCGATCTCCTGACCTCATGATCCGCCCGCCTCAGCCTCCCAAAGTGCTGGGTTTACAGGCGTTAGCCACCACGCCCGGCCTACAGTCTGGTTTTATGATCACATTCTGATGGAGCCCGGGTAAGTAGAGGTGAAGATGGCTTCTGGATGGGAAAACAACCCACTTGTAAACAGTGAAGCTCCAGACTCCATGGAAAAAGTGTTCCATCCTGGCCTTAGAAAGAACTAGTCCAGAGCCACATCTGCAATTTCAGGTTGCTTTACTGAGGGACCCTCACTTACCTGGTCTTAGGGAGCTGGGTTTGGAGGAGTGGTGTAATTCCACAGGCTTCTTTGGTCACTTGTTTGATTACTTTCCTGCTCAGAGTGAGTACAAAATTAGCCAAGTGCTGAGGCAAAAATGAGAGGAAGAAACAGTAACATCCTATCCTCGTCACTCCTCTTTTTGTTTCAGTTACATAAATCATAAGGGAACTATGAGTGTTTGTTGATGGCCGACAAGACTATTAATGATAGCGTGTTATCATTTCCAAAGGCAATGAGGTCCCAAACTAACCCTACCTTGACATACTGATTTCGAAACCACAACTTTTTCATTTTCTGAGAAATTGCAAGTTACTGTTACATGAAAATTAATGGGAGGGCATTTTTTTGTACTGAGCTCCTGCACTAGGTCCAATAGACCAGACCAAATCAGAATGGAGTCACTCGTGCTAAGTGCCCCATAACCAGACTGAACTATAAACGGCCTAGTTTTCCAAAAAACAGGAGCCTCATAGCAACCCATCAGAAGGGGCTCAGCTTACCTGAGCAGGCATGATAAGGGAGTCCTCTCTCGTTTAATCCTATAAAGGAAGTAACTTGGCCAGGCGCAGTGGCTCATGCCTGTAATCCTAGCACATTGGGAGGCCAAGGCAGGCAGATTGCCTTAGCTCAGGAGTTTGAGACCAGCCTGGGCAACACGGTGAATCCCTGTCTCTACTAAAATACAAAAAAAAGAAAAGAAAAGAAAAAAAATTAGCCAGGTGTGGAGGCGTGTGCCTGTAGTCCCAGCTCCTCAGGAGGCTGAGGCAGGAGAATTGTTTAAACCCAGGAGGTGGAGGTTGCGGTGAGCTGAGATTGTGCCGCTGCACTCCAGCCTGGGTAACAGAGTGAGACTCCGTCTCCAAATAAAATAAAATAAAATAAAATTATATTAAAAAATAAACAAAATAAAAATAAGTAAATAAATAAAAAGAAAGGAAGTAACTTAAAAATAACCAATTTGCTTTGTATTCTCTGTTTCTGCTTCCGATTTGCCTATAAAGCCCACCTCCCCTGCTCAGCCTGTATTTGGATGGGATGCTACTGAAGTCATAAATTTCCATTGAAACGTTATCAAACTAATTTGTTGAAATTTTGTTTTGTAACATTACTTTGAACACTAAACTGCAGGTTTGGATAGTTCATGTGTGACTGAACCATATCTTAAGGCTTTTTAATTTTCTTTCTTTCTTTCTTTTTTTTTTTTAGATGGCGTCTCGCTCTGTCGCCCAGGCTGGAATGCAGTGGCGCGATCTCGGCTCACTGCAAGCTCCGCCTCCCGGGTTCACGCCATTCTCCTGCCTCAGCCTTCTACGTAGCTGGGACTACAGGCACCTGCCACCACACCCGGCTAATTTGTGTGTGTGTGTGTGTGTGTGTGTGTGTGTGTGTGTGTGTGTATATATATATATATATTTTTTTTTTTTTAGTAGAGACGGGGTTTCACCGTGTTAGCCAGGATGGTCTTGATATCCTGACCTTGTGATTCACCTGCCTTGGCCTCCCAAAGTGCTGGGATTACAGGCATGAGCCACCACGCATGGCCAAGGGTTTCTAATTTTCTTTACAACCTCCCAGGCATGAAATTGGTTAAAGAAGGAGGTATTGTTTATCTGTACTGACATCTAAATAGGTAAACTTTCAACTTTGAGTATTTAAGAACTGCAAAAGTCTGGGACCTATGGTATTCAGTCAGCAATTTAAAAATTATTATTATTATTATTATTTTTTTTTTTTTTGAGGCGGAGTCTCGCTCTGTCGCCCGGTCTGGAGTGCAGTGGCCAGATCTCAGCTCACTGCAAGCTCCGCCTCCCGGGTTCCCGCCATTCTCCTGCCTCAGCCTCCCGAGTAGCTGGGACTACAGGCGCCCGCCACCTCGCCCGGCTAGTTTTCGTATTTTTTTTAGTAGAGACGGGGTTTCACCGTGTTAGCCAGGATGGTCTCGATCTCCTGACCTCGTGATCCGCCTGTCTCGGCCTCCCAAAGTGCTGGGATTACAGGCTTGAGCCACCGTGCCCAGCCTTAAAAATTATAGAATGCCGTGTGTGTGTGTGTGTGTGTGTGTGTGTGCGCGCGCGCCAGCCATTGGTGTCAAAGCCAGATATAAGAGTGAATAAAATAGAGGAGGTTCCTGTTTTTGTGGAACTTACGTTTTAGTAACAACATCTCATTTGGATGAAGAAGGAACTTGAGTCAAACTCTCTGGCTGGCTCTCCTGTGAGGTAATTCATTTGTCAGATGTGGAAATGGAGCTCGTTGCTTGGACTCTCTGTCCTGACAAGATGTTGCTGTTTTATTTTAATTGTTACAAAATGAGCAGCTCTGTTGAAGAGCTATGTAGTGTTGTTGGGAAGCCTGGGGAAACTGTTAAGGTTGTCTTTTGAATCTACTGAGTTTGGGGCACACTGGACTTTTGTTTTAATGCTAAAAGTTGTTTGGGGTCAACACTTATCCAGTAATATATAGTAAATATTATTATTCAAGCATTAAATATCTTCATTTTTCACCATCACCTTCAAAATTCAGAGCCTCACACAGGCTGAGTTTCTTAGTACTAAGAATCAAACCTTCCTTCTCTGTCTTTGGGCTGATTATTGTGTGGCAAATTTCGCCTTCCATTTTATTATAGCTAAATCTATTTTAGATAAGTGTTGGTTTAATAGACTCTTTACATACTTTGTATACATTGAAGTAATTTGTACACAAATATTCTTTTGAATTTTTATCAGTCTATCTTTTCCATCCTGTTCCTCTACCTTTCATCTAGATCTCCCCAAAGGTTCTATAGCAGAAATGAGATAAACAGGTGTCAGTATAGAAAGAGGAATATACCAGCTTATTGTGGTTTATAAGAAATAACTGAATGAGGAGGCAGGGAAGAAACATATTTCAGAGACAGTCAAAATGAAGACAGTGCGTCATTTCCTTATTCATTTTCAAAGTAAAGTTTTTCACAATTTGGCACCATTTGTTTTATTTTGGTATTGATTAAGAGAATATCAAATTATTAGTCAAATGCAACATATACAAACTGTAACATTAATTATTTTAGAATTATCAGTCCTTTTGATCATTCATCCTTTTGATATCCTCTATGAATGTGAAAAACAAATTCACTGAACAGTCCTACAACCATGAATAGGCAGATGCCTGTTAAACCAATTAAATGGTGTATCTGCAGAAATTGAGGCACAGAGAGATCAAACAACTTGTTTAAGTAACAGAACTAGTGAATAGCAGAGTAAAGATTTAAACCCAGACATCCTGGCTTTCGGTCAGTGCTTATGCTTTTGAGGTCTAGTATGTACCGTTTCCTAAGTACTATACGCTTTTAAGTATATCTTTATGAATGTTTCAGAAACACCTGAAGAGTTTGTAAAAATGCAGATATCTAGGTCCCATTCCCACAGAATCTGATTCAGTTGACCTGGGATGAGTGTCTCGAGACTATTGTTTAATGACAGTTCTTAGGATGGGCATAGTCTATCGGTCATTCTTTGAAAAAACAATGGTTTGTGGTCATGTGAAGTATAGTAAAGCTGTTAAGTGCAGAGGCCCAGAAATTGAAACACGTGAGCTGGTATTCTAACTTCTCTAGCTGTGGGCAAGTTGCTTCAACTCTGTTTTTCAACTTCTACAGTGGGATGGCGATAAGGGGTTTTGATGAGAATTTAGTTCCTTAATCCATTTAACTGCTAAGTAAAGTGCTGGCAAATTGTTAACTCTCAATTTGTGTCAGCGCGTCTTGGTGCAGCACAGGTGACGTGCATAGTTAATTAATTCAGGTATTGTGCGTTCAGATACCACAAAAAATAACATAAATTTTTTTTTCCTTTATCCAAAAAGAAAAATCAAGGTTCTGACCTTTATTGATTTCTAACATCTTTTATTTTTTCCCCAACTTTAAAATCATTTCTCCATAGTCCTTGACTTTAGCTCTTGTGTTCCTGGCTCTCTCTCTCCATTTGTAAGGATAGGAATCTGTTTTTCTGCCTTCTGCACCTCCTGCTGAGTTGGCCTGATTGTGTAGCTTGAAATTGGGTCAGCTGGCGGGGCGGGGGGGGGGGGGGGGGGGGGGGGAAAGGTGGGGGTGGGAGAAGATAAAAGGCTTTTATGGAAATCTGAGATTAAATTCTCACCAACCCGCAAAAGTGTCATCCACGTCTTTGTTCTCCGTGTCTTCTTTAGTGCTAGTGTGGTTACATGACATAAAGGTGAATTATTTAAGTAATGCTATTTTACTCCTCTTGGCATAATCACTGTTCTTTTGCTTCTTTCCAATGATGACAGACAAGCGCCTCAGAGAATATTCAAAAGCCTTTGTAGTAGAAGGGAACTGAAAATGAACCAATACCTCTTACTAAAAGAAATCCTGACTGAA
Organism: Rhinopithecus roxellana; assembly: GCF_007565055.1. Lineage (NCBI taxonomy): Eukaryota > Metazoa > Chordata > Mammalia > Primates > Cercopithecidae > Rhinopithecus > Rhinopithecus roxellana. The sequence goes on from NC_044552.1 coordinate 78,665,371, forward strand.
CTGTTTGGGGAGAGTATGGAGTTTATCTCTAAATATTCTGATATTATTCTAGTTATCAACTAGGAAAAGCAAATACTATATCATGTAGCTGGGAATTTAGTCTCCCATTAGGTTGGAAGAAGGAAGAAATTTAAAACAGAACATGAAAAGGGAGAGTTCTGCCCTGTGGCCCCATTGCATAGTCCTAATGTCTTCCGTGAGTCCTTGATCATATAAATGTGGTCCCATTGAGTTGAAGGAGAAATATGTGAGGATTGGTCAGGACATAGAAGGAAGGGAATCCTAACTGTCTTATACCCAGTACTATCTGGAGCTGCTTAGGAGATATGCGAATTTTAGTTTTAGTGATTTCTCTTTTTTTTTTTTTTTTGAGATGGAGCCTCACTCTGTCGCCCAGGCTGGAGTGCAGTGGTGCAATCTTGGCTCACTGCAACCTCTGACTCCCGGGTTCCAGTGATTCTCATGCCTCAGTCTCCTGAGTAGCTGGGATTACAGGTGTCCACCACCATACCAGGCTAATTTTTGTATTTTTAGTAGAGACAGGGTTTCACCATGTTGGCCAGGCTGGTCTCAAACTCCTGACCTCAGGTCATTCTCCCGCCTTGGCCGCTCAAAGTGCTAGGATTACAGGCATGAGCCACTGCACCTGGCCTAGTAATTTCAATTCAGACTGTGGGATCCCATATCACCTGGTCTCTATTTTGTTCTCTTGGCAATGTTCTGGAGGGTCAAGAATTTCCCACCCTTTTATGAAGTCAAATTGTCTCTCAAAACCTGGTGGGTGGTGTCATTATGTTGCCTATCTTAACATTTTTGGGAAGGAAGAAAGTGCTGAAAACTCCCTGACCTATTTTTGCTTCCTATTGTCAACAAATCTGTATATGTTTACCTTTTAGTTTTTAAAGACGTTCACATTGGAAAGAAATGCTGAGGACTGAGCTGCCATATCCTGACAGTTTGATTCAATCCCTGTTTCTATCACAATCCTAGAAAAATTAAACAGTCCTGAAATGTGTTGAGCAAATATATATCACATGCTATTTAAACATGAAAAACATGGTGTATAAAAGACAGAAAAGCAGAGGTATATAAAAGACAGAAAAACAGAGGAACTGAAGCTAATTATATAAAGTAATTAGTATGAATTTGCATAGTGTTTATGTATGTGTTATATGTATAATGTATACCATATGCTCCTTACTTTAGACCAGTTAAATTTGCTGAGATGATGGAAATGTTCTCTATCCGTGCTGTTCACCAGAGTAGCCAATTAGTTACATGTAGTAATTGAATTCCTGAAATGTTGCTAGTGTGATTGAGGAACTGGATTTTTAATTTTATTAAATTTTGATTAATTTAAATTCAAATAGCCACATGTGGCTAATAGTTACAGTATCAGACAATGTGGGTTTAGACTGGTCTGACTGGAGTAGGGGGAAAGACTGTGGACATGGAATAAATACTCATTTTTGGATAGGTGGGTCCACTTGGAAATATAGTCTGCTCATTTTTAAAGAAAACGTATTTCCTATGCTTAGGTTTGTTTATTGAGAATAGAACAAGGAACTGAAAATGTAGAAAAGAAAACTATTGTTTCTTTGTCGCTGATTTTACTGTACCTATATTTTGGTAAAACAGATTAAAATAAAATACACAGGCATATACTAATACATATTCATGTTTATATGTAACAAATAGAAATTTTATTAAGCATTGAAATCTTTTTAAAAGTTTTTTATTGAGGTATAATTGACAAACACAAATCATATATATATATTTATGGTACATCGTGATATTTTGATTTATTTATGCATTGTAAAATGATTACCACAATCAAGATATTACATATCCATCACCTTATCTAGTGTCTTTTTTCTGTAATAAGAACATTGTAGATATACTCTCTTGGCAATTTTCCAGTGTACAAAGCATTATTATTAACCATAGTTACCATGCTTACAATTGATCTCTAGAATTTATTCATCCTGTCTAACTGAAACTTTCTAGTCTTTGGCTAACGTCTCCCTAATCTCAGCCATTGTCCCCCTTCTCCACAATCTCCAGCCCCTGATAACCACCATTTTACTTTCTAAGAGCTTGACTATTTTAGATACTCAAATAAGTAGAATCGTGCAGCATTTGTTGTCTTGTTACTGGCTTATTTAACTCAGTGTTCTCAGGTTTCATTCATGTTGTTGCATATGATAAGATTTTCTTCTGTTTAAAGACTTTATAATATTTCATTGTATGCTTATACCACATTCTCTTTATCCATTCATTTGTTGATGACATTTAGGTTGCTCCTACCTCTTGGCTAAAGAGATAGACAAGATTCAACGAGCATGGGTGTGCAAATATCTCTTTTAGATCCCTCTTTAAATTCTTTTGGATATATACCCAAAAGTGAGACTATGGAATAATATGGTAGTTCTATTTTTAACTTTTTGAGGAAACTTCATGCTATTTTCCGTAACAGCTTCACCATTTCACATTTTCACCAAGAGAGCACCAGGATTCCAATTTCTACAAATCTTCGGCAACACTTTTTTTTTATGAGAGTGGGCCTCCTAATGAATGTAAGGTTATGTCTCACTGTGGCTTTGATTTGCATTTTCCTGATGATAGTAATATTGAGCATCTTTTTAAATGCTCATTATCCACTGGTTGCATGTAGTCTTTGGAGAAATCTCTATTCAAGTCATTTTCCTAATATTTTATTGTGTTATTTTGCTGTTGTTGAGTTGTAAGAGTCTTTTATATATTCTGGATATTAAACTTGTATCAGATATGTGATTTGCAAATACCTTTTCCCATTCCATGTTTTGCCTTTTCACTCTTTTCATTGTTTCTGTTGCTGTGCAGAAGTTTTTAAGTTTGATGTAGACCCGTTTGTCTATTTTTGCTTTTGTTGCTTATGCTTTTGGTGTCATATCCAAGAAATTATTGCCAAATCCAATGCCATGAAGATTTTCCTCCATGTTTTCCTGTGGAAGTCTTACAATTTCTGGCCTCATGTTTATTTCCTTAATCCATTTTGAGTTAATTTTTGTATATGGTATAAGATAAAGTAGAAGTTCATTCTTTTGCTTGTGATTATTCAATATCCCCAAAACTATCTGTTGAAGAAACTATTCTTTCTTCATTTTGTAGCCTTGGTGCCCTTGTTGAAGATAATTTGACCATATATCCGAGGGTTTTGTTTCTGGGTTTTCTATTCTGTTTCATTTGTCTATATTTCTGTTTTTAGATCAGTACCATATGGTTTTGATTACTGTAACTGTTAGGAATGGAATGTTTGTTTCTCCTCCAAATTCATATGCTGAAGCCCTAACACCCAAGGCAACTGTCTTTGGAGACAAGGCCTGTGAAGAGGTTACAAAGGTTAAATAAGGTCATAAATCTGGGGACCTAACTCGATAGGGTTGATGCTCCTACAAGACGAGGGGGAGACACCAGAGCTGTCTCTCTTTACACATGCACAAAGATGAGGTCATGGGAATGCATCGGGAGATGGCAACTGTTTACAAACCAGGTAGAGAACCCTTATCAAGAACTGAATGAGCTGGCATCTTGATCTCAGACATCCCATTCCCCGGAACTGTGAGAAAATCAGTTTCTATTGTTTAGGCCACCTAGTGTATGGTGTTTTGTTGTAGTAGCCTGAGCAGACTAAAACAGCAGCCTTGACACTGTGTTTTGAAATCAGGAAGTGTGAAGCTTCTAGCTTTGTTTTTCTTTCTTAAGATTGTTTGGCTATTCAGGGTCCTTTGAGATTCAAGGTGAATTTCAGTTTGGTCTTTATATTTCTGCAAAAATATGTCATTGGGATTTTGATCAGGATTACATTGGATCTGTAGATATCTTTGGGTAGGGTGGACATTTTAACAATATTAAGTCTTCAAATCCTTAAACAGAGAATATCTTTCCATTTGCTTGTTTATTTCTTCAGCAACATTTTGTAGTTTTCAGTGTATGATTCTTTATCTCCTTAAGTTTATTTTTAAGTATTTTATTTTTTGATGTTATTTTAAATGGGATTGTTGCCTTTTCAGATTTTTCGTGTTTAGAAATGCTACTGATTTTCATATGTTGATATTATCTACTGTGATTATTGCTGAATTTATTTACTAGTTCTTACAGTTTTTTTGTGGGGGAGTGGAATCTTGGAGGGTTTCCTTTACATGAGAACATGTCATATGTGAGTGGAGAAAGTTTTACTTCTTCCTTTCCAATTTGGATTCCTTTTATTTCTTCTTATTGACTATTTGTTCTGGCCAGGACTTCCAGTACCATGTTGGATAGAAGTGGAGAGAGTGGGCATCTTTGCCTTGTTCCTGATCTTCTAGAACAGGCTTTCAACTCTTCACCATTGAGTATGATGTTAGCTGTGGGTTGAAATAATTTCTTTCCATCTCTGATTTTTTTAGTGTTTTTGTCATCAAAGGGTACAATATTGCTGGTTTTGAATATGGAGGAAGAGTTCTATGAAATAAGGAATGTGGGTGGCCTCTAGAAGTTATAAAAAAGCAGGGGAAAGAGTCCTCCTTAGAGTCTCCAGAAAGGAATGCAGCACTAGGCTTGAATCTTGATTTCAGACTAGGCAGACCTGTGCTGAACTTCTAACTCACAAAAATGTATGATAATAACTTTGTGTTTTAAGCTACCATAATTAGTTACATCAACAATAGAAAACTAATACATTAGGCCCATCCATACTGGGAGGTTTTCTGTAAATGGGCAGACTCATGCAAAGTAGTAGCCTCTCACGGTTTGCAAACCACCATTTGTGTCCATCCATCTGTCATTTTATTTAGCCATGTGATGTTTAAACTTGCCTACTGTGATTTTGCTAGGCTTTGGGGAAATGACATGAATAAAATGGTATTTATTCCTTACCAGACACTTTGAGATATTGACTTTTATCTCCCTTTCCAAATAAAAAAGTAGTTAGATCCTGATAAATTTAGTGACTTGACCAAGGTAACACCAATAACTTCCTCACTTTGAATGCAGAGCTATTTCCACTAGAAAGTCTTAGAAAAATAGCAGGTTGTATTTAGCTGGATGTCTGTTCTGATGTAACTTGAAATTGCATTGTCATTTCCTATCTGTTACATGAACCTGGGCAAGCCACTTCACCGTTTAGCATTTATGTTTTCTGTGAAATGAGAGATAAATGCTTAAGCAAATATTCCAAGGATAAATGAGATGTGGGTAGAGCTTTTTGACACATCTTGTAGGAAAATGTTACAAATTAATGCTATGATTGTGCCTATTATTTCAGACCTCAGGATATTCTGGGCTACATGTGTATTACTTTTAATGAGCATGGAATTTAGCAAATAAATATTAGTAGGTAGACATGGAATTTAGCAAATAAACATTAGTAGTATCCATGCTATTAAATGCATGAAATAGTTATACCAGCAGACAGATTATGGCCATAAAGAATGTTGACCTTAAGTATCATCTGCTTATTATCTCATTTGCTGAAAAATTATTTTGCATCATTATAATTCTACAGATGTTTCACAGATGTCTTTAAGGATATATTTCTGTGGGTTGTTATTAAGCTAACTTCTGTGTACTACAGCAGATTTCCATAGCATATTAATGAGAACATTATGGAATTGTAAATAAATACGTTTGTAGCTATCAAGATGAAGAGCAGAACTATAAAAATGGTTATAAAAATCTAATTAACATTTTAACAGTAAAAGCTTGCTGCCTTGATACCACAAGGGAATGGTCTCAGTCAGTAGATAAAATGAAGAATTCCCAAGTGGGCTTAAGAGTAGATGAAATACTGCTATCAATATTTAATGGGATGTGTCGGATTTTACCACCATTTGAAAGGATGCAAATAGGGGTTACCATAGTAATCACCTTGACAGAAAACCGCACAAAATATAACATAACCTATCCCTCAAGCAGCCTTGCAGGGATTGCTGTGATGTCTGACTATAGCCTTCTCATGTAATTGTTTGATAGTGGGAAAAAATGCCTTGTTCGTGTGTGTGTGTGTGTGTGTATATGTGTGTGTGTGTATGTGTGAGTGTGCATGTATGCCCAAAATAACTAAAAAATTATAAGAACAGTATGGAAATTCTAGAGGCAGGTATCTCCATATTCCTTTATATCATAATTACTCTTTGATAAAGCTATAAATGCCAAAGTTATTTATAGCTTTAACAAGGCATTCATCATAGCCATGCTGCCGAAAGACAAAGCAACCTCAGAGATGTTCTATTTAAATTTAATATTCTTTTATACATTTTAGTGGCAATATTCTTTTGTGTCATGGCTCTGAGATAAATAAGCAATGCATTTTAGCAGCTTGGTCTTGGACCAATTAGATGAGTTTCCTCCTAGACACAAACTTCTGTTGTTGAAAAAAAAGCATTTTTTTTCTTTGAAAAAAATTAGTACACATGCTCTCCTTTAACTATTCTATAATTACAACACAGGCACTAAGCTAAAAAGAAATTACACCTATTTCACAGACTCTTTCAGCAAAAGGAGATGATGTTATAAATTTCCCTGCCCATTAAAAATGGGTGCAATAGAAATCTGAGGTTGAAATAGGAATTTTAAAAATAATCATAAGTTGTTAAACCAAAGGGAAAAAGAAGCAATTTTAGACAATATGAATGTTTAAAAAATTGTAATGGTTATCGAAAAAGGTGAAGAAAAATCTGACACAATTTTTTTCTTCAAACAACTATGTATGTTTGAGATGAATATCATTTTCATATTAATAGCATAAACATAAGCGTTATCAACGAACAAACAAAAACTCTTAAGTTCCACTTTATGACCCATTAAGGGAGACAGAAAGAGGAAAAGAAAATGGAAATATTTATGTGAAAGGATGGAATGGCCATTACAGATAAAGAGAAGCCATGAGAAGGGAGAGTAAGAGAGAAATATAGGAAGATTTTGACCAAAGACAGGCTGTGCTAGGAAGGGAGGGGAGGAGAGGAAACATATGAAGCCAGGTGGAGACGCCCTCTCCACAACTTTCCCTGAAAATACTTTACAGATTTAAAAAAAAAAGAGGGGTCACATCTCTCAGAGATATGTAAACACTATACACGATTGAGAGAAAGAAATAGGCCTTTTTCCTGTCAGATTCAGAGCATTGTGTTTCTTTTTTTGTATTAGGCCTTGAGTTTTATTCTCACTGGTCTAAAAACTCCTAACATTTTTTAATCTTCCCAATTCAAAGCTCCTGACCACAAAGGATTGAAAGACATAAAGAAACTACAAAGAGAACTGACAAACCTACAAACATAGAAGAAGGTTTATAAATATTTCTCTCCATAACAGAACAAACAGCTGGAAAAATTGAAGAGAGAAAGAAAAGGAGATTTGAATAACCTATTGAAAGCTTGCTTTAATAAATATGTATAGAAGCTTGTATCCAACACAGAGAATGAAAATTGATTCAAAGTACATAGAGATTATTTTCAAAATGCACTTGGGCAAGGCTACAATAGAAATCTCTACAAATTCCAAAAATGTCAACAGCATATCGATTCTCAATCACAATGTAGTAATATTTTAGAAATAAGAAAAATGTAAGGTTTTTTTCTTTCTGACTATCCTGCATGATTTGGAGGATGGGTACAGTCACAAACAATTTTTGGGTTAAAGTGGAAATTAATTAGAAATCAGAAAATATTTATCACTCAATAATTTCTAAAGCACTATATATCAAAATTTAGTGGATGCAGTTAAAGTGAATCTTAGAGAGAAACTTATAGTAGAAATTTCTATATTAGGAGTATATAAATACTTGAAAACACAAGATAACTGTTAAATTTGAGGTACATAAAAGGAAAAAACAGTGAAACTGAAGAATTTAGACTAAAGGAAATTAAAGAGAGGATAACAGAAATTAATGAAATAGAAAAAAAGACTTCAAAATAAAAATCATTAACAAGGGTTTCCAAACAAAATTAGAAGGAATGATGAAATAGACAGACCTCTGCTAAATCTGATCCAAAAGGTAAATATGACAGGCTCAAATAAAGAATATTATTGTCTGATAAGAAACCTGATGCCTTTATATTTCAAAACTCAGAAAAAAATGTCAACAGTTTAGGAAAAATATAAGCAAACTAACAGTGCCTCAAAGAGAAAATGATAACGAGGAAGAGATATCAAAGTTGTTACGAAGTTCCAGTTGCCTATCTAAAACACCAGACACAAATCAGTTTTTGGAAGCTAGTTTATTAGTATTATTTGGCATATTAATCAGGAATATCTTATACAAACTTCTCAGATTATATAACAAGAGTAAAGCTACCAAATTCATTTTATGAGGTTAATATCTTGACACGGAAATTGTAGGAGCAGATTAAAAAATAATAAGCCAATTGCACTTATAAAACCAGATGTGAACACTCAAAATCAAGTATTAATAAGGAGAATCTAGTAATACATTAAAAATAATATGTCATGATTAGATAGGTTTTATTCTGGGAATGCAAGCATGGCTTGACATTTGAAAATTCATTAAAGAGCACCTAGTTAAAAATGAACTGGACACAAATATTTATCTTTACTCTCTCCAAAAAAAAAAAAAAAAAAAAAAAAACCACATGAAAATGTGGCTAAAAGCAAAAGAAAGTTTAGACTCATGGAAACAGTTAATGAGAGAGGAGATAACCAAGATGAGAAATGCCAATAAAATTTTGGAAGCACAAAAGTAAATGAATGAATGGTTACAGATTTAACAGATTGTTGGAGTACAAGGAGGAAATCCAAGAAGAAGCAATTCAATTAAGAAGATGACTCTTAAAAATCTCAAAAATTGGAGGCATCAGATACTTGTGAAGTCAGGAAAATTGGTTTAAAGACTATTAAGAAGCAAAACCACACATCACCTTCCCTGCCCAACACAACTGTACAACTACCCCTCCTCCACCACAGGAGAAGACTGGATATTTGCTTGTGGGAGTTGAAAGAGATGCACTCTCCACACGTAGACATAAGGGCTGTCTGAAAGATTGGGAACAATTATGAAAATGGGAATGCATCTGAGAATCTCAACCCCCAGTTTTTCCTTTTCGCTCAGAGGACCCTATCAACCAGACTTACATCCCTCTGGGTGGAAGACGAGAAGATTCATTGATGGGGAGACTGATCACTGTTTTTTTTGTGTGTGTGTGTGTGCGCATATGCATACACACATGTGCACATGTGCATATGGTGCACATGTGTATATGTGTGTTATGTACTTACTGTATGTCAAATAGATACACTAAATATTATCTAATTTAACTTTTATCTGAGAACAGACTGGGATGAAAAAGGATGAAGGAAGAAGACTGCTGATTAGAGAGTCTTGTGACAAAATACGAGAAGTAATTAAAATAAATCTAAATAAGTATGAGAACATTTATTTATTCCTCCAACAAATATTGAGCACATACTATATGCAAGGTCTTTAAAAATATGCCTAACATTGCGTTCTAAAAGAATTATTGACATGATCTTAGAGGATAGGGAAAATTGAGTGGACATTGACTTTGCTATCCTTATGAAAATTGATTAAAAACAGATTATTATACATTTTGGGAAACTGAATATTACAGATGACCCAATATTACTATTTTTCTATTAAAAAGTAATGTAAAGACAGTATAGAATAAAATTTTATGTGATTATATGGTTTTAAAATAAAGAATTACAAATTAAGTCAATTATTTCCATATAATACCACTTTATTTGAATCCAAAGAATTGCAATAATTTCTTTTAACATTAATACCTATTATTTATGGTGAAGTGACACTGCTTAAAATTTGAGATGAGTCACAAACATGAACTCATTGGTTCTCACAACAAACCTTTGAAGTAGTTGGAGGAAATGGCAGCAACTTTATTTGCAGATGTTATGACAGTTATAGTGGACCGGCGCGGTGGCTCACGCCTGTAATCCCAGCACGTTGGGAGGCCGAGGCGGGTGGATCACGAGGCCAGGAGATCGAGACCATCCTGGTCTACACGGTGAAACCCCGTCTCTACTAAAAATACAAAAAATTAGCCGGGCGTGGTGGTGCACTCCTGTAGTCCCAGCTACTCGGAGGCTGAGGCAGGAGAATGGCGTGAACCCGGGAGGCGGAGCTTGCAGTGAGCCGAGATTGCGCCACTGCACTCCAGCGTGGGCGACAAAGCGAGACTCCATCTCAAAAAGAAAAACAGTTATAGTGGCACTTTTAAGCATAGGACTTGAAATTGAGAGCCTTGGCCGGGCGCAGTGGCTCAAGCCTGTAATCCCAGCACTTTGGGAGGCCGAGACGGGTGGATCATGAGGTCAGGAGATCGAGACCATCCTGGTCTACACGGTGAAACCCCCGTCTCTACTAAAAAATACAAAAAACTAGCCGGGCGAGATGGCGGGCGCCTGTAGTCCCAGCTACTCGGGAGGCTGAGGCAGGAGAATGGCGTAAACCCGGGAGGCGGAGCTTGCAGTGAGCCGACATCGCGCCACTGCACTCCAGCCTGGGCGACAGAGCTAGACTCTGTCTCAAAAAAAAAAAAAAAAAAAAAAAAAAAAAGAAATTGAGAGCCTTAAGTTGGGGTCTTAGCTCTGCTGCAATTAGCACAGTGAGCCTGGCTGAGCATTTACCCCGTCTGGACCTCAGCATTCTTAGCTATCAAGTAGAAGGTTTAACATTTTGTTTTTTGGCCAGGCACGGTGGCTCATGCCTGTAATCCCAGCACTTTGGGAGCCCGAGGCGGGCAGATCACCTGCGGTCAGGAGTTGGACACCAGCCTGGCCAACATGGTGAAACCCTGTCTCTACTAAAAAAGTACCAAAAATTAGCCTGGTGTGGTGGCGGGCACCTGTAATCTCAGCTACTCAGAAAGCTGAGACAGGAGAATCACATGAACTCAGGAGACGGAGGTTGCAGTGAGCCGAGATCTTGCCATTGCACTCCAGCCTGGGCAAGAAGAGTGAAACTCTGTCTCAAAAATAAATAAATAAATAAATAAATAAATAAATAAATAAATAAATAAATAAATGTGTTTTTAATGGCATTCTTGTGTCTGTAATCTGAGAAAGAGAAGTTCACTAATTAGGAATTGTTCCAATTGGTACCTAAACTATTACTTAAAAATATTTTTTAAAGTTTTAAAATTCTATAGTTAATTTAGTTTTGTCTCCTCACCCCTTCCACTCCTTTTCTTCTCCCTTCTTCCCTTCCTTCCAAAAATTATATTTATTAGATTATAGGAAAATAAAAAAAAGCCCTGAGAGAGCAGCTTCTGGGTTGGTTGATTCTGCCATTCAGTGATATATCATTGGAACTCCCATTCTTCTCAAATTTTCACTCTGCTGTCCTCAGTATAGTGACTAAGTTTTGACTAGTGCTCCTTCTGTTTTCAAGATAGCTGAGACAGTTCCACTGAAATATAGAAACAAGACAACGTTCAGCAGAAGAAGAGAGACAGCTTTTCACTGGGTCTCTTTGTATGTCTCTTTTCTCTGCCAACTTCCCCTCCAGACTTCTTGTGTGTCACCCCATTGGCTAGGATTGCTTCACATGTTCATGCCTAACTGATCCCTGGCAAGGAACATTGAATCATGGTGAATGGGTTAAGCTAGTCAGAATCCACCCCCTCCCTCTGGAGCTGGGGCCAGAGCCCTTCTTTCTTGCTCCAAGTATCTTGACGAAAATGGTGTCTGTATGTGGCATTAGCTTCATTCCCTACTCTATTGCATCTTTAGATGCTGTTCCTGTGGTCTGAAATTTTATTCTCAATTTTCTGTCAGAATATCTTTATTCATCTTTCAATATACATCTCAGTTGTTATTTCTGAGTGGCTCATGATAATGACGAATAAAACCAACATAAATGGGTACACTCAAGTTTAAATAATATTTTAGAAATAGTTTTCAACACTTGAAAAGAAACCCATGTTGCAATAAAAACAGATCTAAGAGTATGAGAGAAATTAAAAAAAAAAAAACACAAGTGCTTGGACATCAGCTATTGCCAATAATACATAATGGGAAGCAAATATTCTTGTTCTCTAAAAGATGTGAGTCACTAAAACATATTATTTGCACTTGCTTGGAAGGAAACCAATTAGCATTAAGGTTTTCTTTTTTTTTTTTATTATACTTTAAGTTCTAGGGTACATGTGCATAACGTGCAGGTTTGTTACATATGTATACTTGTGCCATGTTGGTGTGCTGCACCCATCAACTCGTCAGCACCCATCAATTCATCATTTATATCATGTATAACTCCCAATGCAATCCCTCCCCCCTCCCCCCTCCCCATGATAGGCCCTGGTCTGTGATGTTCCCTTTCCCGAGTCTAAGTGATCTCATTGTTCAGTTCCCACCTATGAGTGAGAACATGCGGTGTTTGGTTTTCTGTTCTTGTGATAGTTTGCTAAGAATGATGGTTTCCAGCTGCATCCATGTCCCTACAAAGGACGCAAACTCATCCTTTTTTATGGCTGCATAGTATTCCATGGTGTATATGTGCCACATTTTCTTTTTTTTTTTTTTTTTTTTTGAGACGGAGTCTCGCTGTGTCGCCCAGGCTGGAGTGCAGTGGCGCGATCTCGGCTCACTGCAAGCTCCGCCTCCCGGGTTCCCGCCATTCTCCTGCCTCAGCCTCAGAGTAGCTGGGACTATAGGCGCCCGCCACCGCGCCCGGCTAGTTTTTTGTATTTTTAGTAGAGACGGGGTTTCACCGTGTTAGCCAGGAGGGTCTCGATCTCCTGACCTCGTGATCCACCGGCCTAGGCCTCCCAAAGTGCTGGGATTACAGCCTTGAGCCACCGTGCCCGGCCATGTGCCACATTTTCTTAATCCAGTCTGTCACAGATGGACATTTGGGTTGATTCCAAGTCTTTGCTATTGTGAATAGTGCCGCAATAAACATACGTGTGCATGTGTCTTTATAGCAGCATGATTTACAATCCTTTGGGTATATACCCAGTAGTGGGATGGCTGGGTCATATGGTACATCTAGTTCTAGATCCTTGAGGAATTGCCATACTGTTTTCCATAATGGTTGAACTAGTTTACAATCCCACCAACAGTGTAAAAGTGTTCCTATTTCTCCACATCGTCTCCAACACCTGTTGTTTCCTGACTTTTTAATGATTGCCATTCCAACTGGTGTGAGATGGTATCTCATTGTGGTTTTGATTTGCATTTCTCTGATGGTGAGTGATGATGAGCATTTTTTCATGTGTCTGTTGGCTGTATGAATGTCTTCTTTTGAGAAATGTCTGTTCATATCCTTTGCCCACTTTTTGATGGGGTTGTTTGTTTTTTTCTTGTATATTTGTTTGAGTTCTTTGTAGATTCTGGATATTAGCCCTTTGTCAGATGAATAGATTGCAAAAATTTTCTCCCATTCTGTAGGTTGCGTGTTCACTCTGATGGTAGTTTCTTTTGCTGTGCAGAAGCTCTTTAGTTTAATTAGATCCCATTTGTCAATTTTGGCTTTTGCTGCCGTTGCTTTTGGTGTTTTAGACATGAAGTCTTGCCCATGCCTATGTCCTGAATGGTACTACCTAGGTTTTCTTCTAGGGTTTTTATGGTATTAGGTCTAACATTTAAGTCTCTAATCCATCTTGAATTAATCTTCATGTAAGGAGTAAGGAAAGGATCCAGTTTCAGCTTTCTACTTACGGCTAGCCAATTTTCCCAGCACCATTTATTAAATAGGGAATCCTTTCCCCATTTCTTGTTTCTCTCAGGTTTGTCAAAGATCAGATGGCTGTAGATGTGTGGTATTATTTCTGAGGACTCTGTTCTGTTTCATTGGTCTATATCTCTGTTTTGGTACCAGTACCATGCTGTTTTGGTTACTGTAGCTTTGTAGTATAGTTTGAAATCAGGTAGCGTGACACCTCCAGCTTTGTCCTTTTGACTTAGGATTGTCTTGGCAATGCGGGCTCTTTTTTGGTTCCATATGAACTTTAAAGCAGTTTTTTCCAATTCTGTGAAGAAACTCATTGGTAGCTTGATGGGGATGGCATTGAATCTATAAATAACCTTGGGCAGTATGGCCATTTTCACGATATTGATTCTTCCTATCCATGAGCATGGTATGTTCTTCTATTTGTTTGTGTCCTCTTTTATTTCACTGAGCAGTAGTTTGTAGTTCTCCTTGAAGAGGTCTTTTACATCCCTTGTAAGTTGGATTCCTAGGTATTTTATTCTCTTTGAAGCAATTGTGAATGGAATTTCATTCATGATTTGGCTCTCTGTTTGTCTGTTACTGGTGTATAAGAATGCTTGTGATTTGTGCACATTAATTTTGTAACCTGAGACTTTGCTGAAGTTGCTTATCAGCTTAAGTAGATTTTGGGCTGAGACAATGGGGTTTTCTAAATATACAATCATGTCATCTGCAAACAGGGACAATTTGACTTCTTCTTTTCCTAACTGAATGCCCTTGATTTCTTTCTCTTGACTGATTGCCCTAGCCAGAGTTTCCAACACTATGTTGAATAGGAGTGGTGAGAGAGGGCATCCCTGTCTTGTGCCAGTTTTCAAAGGGAATTTTTCCAGTTTTTGCCCATTCAGCATGATATTAGCTGTGGGTTTGTCATAAATAGCTCTTATTATTTTGAGGTACGTTTTATCAATACCGAATTTATTGAGCGTTTTTAGCATGAAGGGCTGTTGAATTTTGTCAAAAGCCTTTTCTGCATCTATTGAGATAATGATGTGGTTCTTGTCTTTGGTTCTGTTTATATGCTGGGTTTCGTTTATTGATTTGCGAATGTTGAACCAGCCTTGCATCCCAGGGATGAAGCCCACTTGATCATGGTGGATAAGCTTTTAGATGTGCTGCTGAATCCGGTTTGCCAGTATTTTATTGAGGATTTTTGCATCGATGTTCATCAGGGATATTGGTCTAATATTCTCTTTTTTTGTTGTGTCTCTGCCAGGCTTTGGTATCAGGATGATGTTGGCCTCATAAAATGAGTTAGGGAGGATTCCCTCTTTTTCAATTGATTGGAATAGTTTCAGAAGGAATGGTACCAGCTCCTCCTTGTACCTCTGGTAGAATTCAGCTGTGAATCCATCTGGTCCTGGACTTTTTTTGGTTGGTAGGCTATTAATTATTGCCTCAATTTCAGAGCCTGCTATTGGTCTATTCAGGGATTCAACTTCTTCCTGGTTTAGTCTTGGAAGTGTGTAAGTGTCCAGGAAATTATCCATTTCTTCTAGATTTTCTAGTTGATTTGCGTAGAGGTGTTTATAGTATTCTCTGATGGTAGTTTGTATTTCTGTGGGGTCGGTGGTGATATCCCCTTTATCATTTTTTATTGCAGCTATTTGATTCCTCTCTCTTTTCTTCTTTATTAGTCTTGATAGCGGTCTGTCAATTTGTTGATCTTTTCAAAAAACCAACTCCTGGATTCATTGATTTTTTGGAGGGTTTTTTGTGTCTCTATCTCCTTCAGTTCTGCTCTGATCTTAGTTATTTCTTGCCTTCTGCTAGCTTTTGAATGTGTTTGCTCTTGCTTCTCCAGTTCTTTTAATTGTGATGTTAGAGTGTCAATTTTAGATCTTTCCAGCTTTCTCTTGTGGACATTTAGTGCTATAAATTTCCCTCCACACACTGCTTTAAATGTGTCCCAGAGATTCTGGTATGTTGTATCTTTGTTCTCATTGGTTTCAAAGAACATCTTTATTTCTGCCTTCATTTTGTTATGTACCCAGTAGTCATTCAGGAGCAGGTTGTTCAGTTTCCATGTAGTTGAGCGGTTTTGATTTGAGTTTCTTAGTCCTGAGTTCTAGTTTGATTGCACTGTGGTCTGAGAGACAGTTTGTTATAATTTCTGTTCTTTTACATTTGCTGAGGAGTGCTTTACTTCCAATTATGTGGTCAATTTTGGAATAAGTGCGATGTGGTGCTGAGAAGAATGTATATTCTGTTAATTTGGGGTGGAGAGTTCTATAGATGTCTATTAGGTCCGCTTGCTGCAGAGATGAGTTCAATTCCTGGAAAACCTTGTTAACTTTCTGTCTCATTGATCTGTCTAATGTTGACAGTGGAGTGTTGAAGTCTCCCATTATTATTGTATGGGAGTCTAAGTCTCTTTGTAAGTCTCTAAGGACTTGCTTTATGAATCTGGGTGCTCCTGTATTGAGTGCCTATATATTTAGGACAGTTAGCTCTTCCTGTTGAATTGATCCCTTTACCATTATGTAATGTCCTTCTTTGTCTCTTTTGATCTTTGATGGTTTAAAGTCTTTTATCAGAGACTAGTATCGCAACCCCTGCTTTTTTTTGTTCTCCATTTGCTTGGTAGATCTTCCTCCATCCCTTTATTTTGAGCCTATGTATGTCTCTGCATGTGAGATGGGTCTCCTGAATACAGCAGACTGATGGGTCTTGACTCTTTATCCAATTTGCCAGTCTGTGTCTTTTAATTGGAGCATTTAGTCCATTAACATTTAAGGTTAATATTGTTATGTGTGAACTTGATCCTGCCATTATGATATTAACTGGTTATTTTGCTCATTAGTTGATGCAGTTTCTTCCCAGCCTCGATGGTCTTTACATTTTGGCATGTTTTTGCAATGTCTGGTACCGGTTGTTCCTTTCCATGTTTAGGGCTTCCTTCAGGGTCTCTTGTAAGGCAGGCCTGGTGGTGAGAAAATCTCTAAGCATTTGCTTATCTGTAAAGGATTTTATTTCTCCTTCACTTATGAAACTTAGTTTGGCTGGATAGGAAATTCTGGGTTGAAAATTCTTTTCTTTAAGAATGTTGAATATTGGCCCCCACTCTCTTCTGGCTTGTAGAGTTTCTGCCGAGAGATCTGCTGTTAGTCTGATGGGCTTCCCTTTGTGGGTAACCCAACCTTTCTCTCTGGCTGCCCCTATGATTTTTTCCTTCATTTCAACTTTGGTGAATCTGGCAATTATGTGTCTTGGAGTTGCTCTTCTCGAGGAGTATCTTTGTGGCGTTCTCTGTATTTCCTGAATTTGAATGTTGGCCTGCCCTAGTAGGTTGGGGAAGTTCTCCTGGATGATATCCTGAAGAGTATTTTCCAACTTGGTTCCATTTTCCCCCTCACTTTCAGGCACCCCAATCAGATGTAGATTTGGTTTTTTTACATAATCCCATACTTCTTGCAGGCTTTGTTCATTTCTTTTTCTTCTTTTTTCTTTTGGTTTCTCTTCTCACTTCATTTCATTCATTTGATCCTCAATCGCTGATACTCTTTCTTCCATTTGATCCAGTCGGTTACTGAAGCTTGTGCGTTTGTCACGTATTTCTCGTGTCATGGTTTTCATCTCTGTCATTTCGTTTATGACCTTCTTTGCATTTATTAGTCTAGCTGTCAATTCTTCCACTCTTTTTTCAAGATTTTTAGTTTCTTTGCGCTGGGTACGTAATTCCTCCTTTAGCTCTGATATGTTTGATGGACTGAAGCCTTCTTCTCTCCTCTCGTCCAAGTCATTCTCTGACCAGCTTTGATCCATTGCTGGCGATGGGCTGCGCTCCTTTGCGGAGGGAGATGCACTCTTATTTTTTGAATTTCCAGTTTTTCTGCCCTGCTTTTTCCCCATCTTTGTAGTTTTATCTGCCTCTGGTATTTGATGATGGTGACGTACTGATGGGGTTTTGGTATAGGTGTCCTTCCTGTTTGATAGTTTTCCTTCTAACAGTCAGGACCCTCAGCTGTAGGTCTGTTGGAGATTGCTTGAGGTCCACTCCAGACCCTGTTTGCCTAGGTATCAGCAGCAGAGGTTGCAGAAGATAGAATATTGCTGAACAGCGAGTGTACCTGTCTGATTCTTACTTTGGAAGCTTCCTCTCAGGGGTGTACTCCACCCTGTGAGGTGTGGGGGTGTCAGATTGCCCCTAGTGTGGGATGTCTCCCAGTTAGGCTACTCAGGGGTCAGGGACCCACTTGAGCAGGCAGTCTGTCCCTTCTCAGATCTCAACCTCGGTGTTGGGAGATCCACTGCTCTCTTCAAAGCTCTCAGAGTCGTTTGCGTCTGCAGAGGTTTCTGCTGCTTTTGTTGTTGTTGTTGTTAACTGTGCCCTGTTCCCAGAGGTGGAGACTACAGAGACAGGCAGGTTTCCTTGAGCTGCTGTGAGCTCCACCCAGTTCGAGCTTCTCAGCGGCTTTGTTTACCTACTTAAGCCTCAGCAATGGCGGGCGCCCCTCCCCCAGCCTCACTGCTGCCTTACAGTTAGATCGCAGACTGCTGTGCTAGCAATGAGGGAGGCTCTGTGGGCGTGGGACCCTCCCGGCCAGGTGTGGGATATATTTTCCTGGTGTGCCCGTTTGCTTAAAGCGCAGTATTGGGGTGGGAGTTACCCGATTTTCCAGGTGTTGTGTGTCTCAGTTCCCCTGGCTAGGAAAAGAGATTCCCTTCCCCCTTGTGCTTCCCAGGTGAGGTGATGCCTCGCCCTGCTTCAGCTCTCACTGATCGGGCTGCAGCAGTTGACCAGCACCGATTGTCTGGCACTTCCTAGTGAGATGACCCCAGTACCTCAGTTGAAAATGCAGAAATCACCAGTCTTCTGTGTCGCTCGCGCTGGGAGTTGGAAACTGTAGCTGTTCCTATTCGGCCATCTTGCCAGAAGAGCCAGCATTAAGGTTTTCAAAATGAGGAAGTATGAAAGTTTGAAACACTCCTTCCATTATAATGATGTGGCAATCCGCATTGGGGATGTGCAAGTCCACTCTGAGTACAGTGGGGAGCAATGTGGAATGTGTGGGGTGGATACTGACCACCTCAATGGAGATTCTTAGTGGAAACCTGGGTAGAGTTGAAAGAGGGAACAAAGAAAAAAGATACTTTATTTATGTATTTAATTATACCAAAACAGGATATATAGCATCTGGGAAATGGCAGACCTGATACTTCTCCTGTCTGGGAAACAATTGGTATAAATGGAGAAACACTAGCAGATACTTGTTCTTCATTTTTTTTTTTTCTCTTAAGCTATTGGCAAGGACTTGGTCTGCACTGAGAGACAGAGGAATTCACTCCACTGGCAATGCTTGTGGATTGAATTGGGATATCATAGCCATTGCGACAGGTCTTTTCCATTACAAAACCATCTCTCAGTTACATTTGAATCTTGCGGTGGTGGTGTATTTGTCAGCATACCAATAGGATATGAGGTTTGTATCTAAGAGGAGAAGTATTATGGGAATTGGCTAATGCAATTATGAAGATCAAGAAGTCTCATGATATGCCATCTGTAAACTGGAGACCCAGAAAACCTGATAGTGTGATTTGGTTAGAGTCTGAGGCCTGGTAACCAGGAGAGCCAATGGTAGAACTCCCAGCCTGAGGCTGAAGAACCAAGAACTTGGAGGGGAGAAGTGGAGAGGGGTGAGGATGTAAATCCCAGCGTCTGAAGTCCCAAGAACCAGGAGCTCTGATGTCCAAGACCAAGGGAAGATGGGTGTCTGTGCCAGGCCAAGAACAGAGGGAGTGAATAAACCCTTCCTCTGCTTTTTTGTTCTATCCAGGCCCTCAACAGATTGGATGATGCCTGACCACATTGGTGAAAGCAGATCTTTACTCAGTTTACTGATTCAAATGCTCATCTGCTCTGGAAACATGCTCACAGACACACCAGAAATAATGTTTTAGCCTCTCTCTGGATATTCCTTACCCCAGTCAAGTTGACACATAAAATTAACCATCACAGGTGTGAAATCATCTGTTGCATGAGTTAGAGAGGGAGATTATGGTAACCTTTTCCAAGCTACCTTCTCTGATCCTTCACTACCATGAATAGTATCACCTTCTCCCTCTGTGTGTTCTCTGACTATTGCTATTTTGTACTGTCTTTTAGTTTTTTGCTTGTTTCCAATTTCCATAAGATTGTGTATGTGATAGCGTCCTCGTCACTTTTATCTTTAATCTCAAGCCTTTTATATAGTGGGTACTGAACATATTGGCTAAACTTACCATACTCCATGACTACAGCTAATCAGCTAAACAGAGGTAGCAAAAAAAAAAAAAAAAAAGAAAAAAAAAACCGTAATTATTGGCTTAATGTTAAATTTATGACCACAAACCTCAGAGATGGCTTTAACTGCTGCCCCCCAAAATCTATTACCTTTCTCTGGCAATTCACTGAGTAAAAGATTTTATGCTTTCTTTTTTTGAAACCTCTAATACTCCCACTATCTTTTATTCTCAGTTGATGACCTTGCCTTTTATTTCACTGAGTAAATGGGAGTAATGGAAGAGAATTTCCACATGCAACCTGACAAGACACACCAAATTATCTATGTCCTTATACTGAGCATTCTCTTCTCTTGCAACGGATGGACTATCTAAGGCCTCACCCTTTCTAGTGCACTGGATCTTGTCCTTTTCTGTTAAGGATGTCAATCCCAAAATGGTCTATATCTGCATCATCAATATTCATCTCTATAGTGAACCTTTATTAATAGCATACAAATAAATATGTTGTAATATCTTCCATTAGGGAAAACCCTTTTCTCCACATTCTACTCTAACCATTGCATCATTTATATGTCTCTGTTATAACGGAACCCTTACTCTTAGAAATTATTGTCTCTTCTTGCTAGCTCCGTTTCATTTCTCTCCTACTTAGAACAGATTTTGGTCTCCTTTTCGCCACTGAAAGAGCTCTTGTGAGGTTACTTCTATCAGCTGAATAGCATACTCATTATGCTCAATCTACCAGCTGCACTTTTTACACTTGATCATCCTTCCTCCTTAAAACGATCTCATATCTAGGTTTCTGAAATTCAAAATTCAGCTTTCTCTTGTTCTCCTTTGCCCTGACTGGCTGTTCCTACTCAATCTTCTATGCTGGGTTATCCTCTTTCCAACTTCAGTTAGTGAGAGTGCTTCAGACTGTGTCCTTGGGCTATTGTCTTTTTTAGCAACACTCACTCTCTAGGTGTCCTATTCAGGCTCATGTCTTCCATCTTAGCTTGGGCTGACTCTAACAAAATACAAAAATAAACAACAGACATTTAATTCTTGTAGTTATGGAGACTGGAAAATCTAAGATCAAGGCACCACAGATTTGCTTCCTGACGAGGGATCTCTCCCTGACTTGTAGGACATCTGCCTTCCAACTATCTCCTCACATGGTGAAGAGATAGAGAGGGAGAGAGCTCTGGTCTCTTCTTCAGGGGCACACAAACATTCAGTTCATAACAGCTTCTCTACGTATATTTCCAGTCAAGAATTATGTATGTAACTACCTATTTGAAACTTCCAAGGGAGTTTCTGACTGACATTTCAATCTTAACAGTGGAACTCTTGACTCCTTTGCAGCCCCAAAACTGTTCCTCCCATAGTCAGCCACTGCTCAGTCAATGGTACTTCCATCATTCCAGTAGCCCATTCTAAAATCTTAGTGCACCCTTTATTGCTTTGTGTCATGCCACTTGTCCTATCCACCACCAAATCTGTTTAGTCTACAGTTGCAGTATCTCACCACATCTCACCAACTGAACCACTACTATTCTAGTTCAAGATACCATTACCTCAAACCTGAACCATTGCAATAGGCTTCTAACTAGTCTTGCTGCTCATCTTAGCAAGTCTATTTTTCAAACAGCTGCAAGAGGGAACCTTTAAAAAATATGTTAGATTATATCACTCTTCTGTTCACAGTGCTTAAATGTTTTCCATCTTAATCAGAATAAAGTCCCTGGCCCCTCACTATTTTTCCAACCTCGTCTCCCATGTTCTTTTTCTGCTCCAGCCACATGGATCTCTTGGGACTCTTTGAGGATGCCAAGCAAGCATCTGCAGCAGGGACTTTCTTCTCTGCTTGAAATTGTCTTTTCCCACAAAAGCATGACGTACTTTCTCTTTTACTGTAGCTCCTCATTTAAATATGTTATTATCAGAAAGTTTTCCCAGCCAAATCTATATAACATCTGGCCCCTTTTCACAAGCCCCTACTTAGTTTTTCTTCTAAGCCATTTTCCTCACTTAGCATATATATTTTTAATTTCTTCAAAACTTTTCTAGTTTTTAAAATTTTAATTCTTTAACTATAAATGGATGATTTGTACTTATGTGTGTGTGTATGTGCGTGTGTATATATATATATATATATATGTATGAGGTAGAAAGTAATGTTATGATTTGTGAAGACAAGGTGGAATAATAATAATCTTTTTAGAGACGGGATCTCACTCTCTCACCCAGGCTGGAGTGTAGTGGTACAACTATGGTTCACTGCAGCCTCAGACTCCTGGGATCAAGCAGGTCCTCTATCCTGAGCCTCCTGAGTAGCTGGGACTACAGGTGCATGCCACTGTGCCCAGCTAATTAAAAAAAAATTTTTTTTTTTTTTTTTTTTTGGTAGAGATGGACTCTTGCTATATTTTCCCAGATTGGTCTCAAACTCCTAGGCTTCAGTGATCTTCTTCCCTCAACCTGTCAAAGTGCTGGGGATTATAAATGTGAGACACCTCGCCCAGCCAATGTGGAATAATTAAATAAAGCTAGTTAACATTTCCATCAGCTCAAATACTTAACATGTTTTTGTGGTGAGAATGTTTAAAATTTACTCTCTTAGCAATGTACACTGTTATTAACTATATTTACCGCAGTGTGCTATAGATCTAATAAAGCCATATTCCTTATGTCTGAGATTTTATACCCTCTCACCATCATCTCCCCATTTCCCCCCTCTCCCCAGTCTCTGTAATCAGTATTCTACTCTCTGCTTCTATGAGTTTGATTGTTTTAGATTCCACATATTGGTGAGAATATGGGAAGTTTGTCTTTCTCTGACTGGCTTATTTCACTTAGCATGATGTTCTCCAATTGCACACTTGTTGCAAATGACAGAATGTCCTTCTTTTTGAAGAGTGAATAGTATTTTTATTGTGTAGATATACCACATTTTAAATCTATTCATATGTTGATGGACACTTAGGTTGATTCCGTAACTTGGCTATTGTACGTAGTGCAGCAAGGTACATGAGTGCAGACATCTCTTTGACAACTGATTTCAAATCTTTTGGGTAAATACTCAGAAGTGGAATTTCCAGATCATATAAGATAATTTTATTTTTAGTTTTCTAAGGAATCTCCATAGTTTCCCATAATGGCTAATTTACATTCTCACCAACAGTGTGCAAGGATTCCCTTTTCTCTACAACTTTGCCAACATTGTTATGTTTTGTCTTTTTGATAATAGCCTTTCTGACAGATGTGAGATATGATCCTTTTGTAGTTTTAATTTGTATTTTCCTAATGATTAGCAATGTTGAACATATTTTCATATATCTGTTGGTCATTTGAATGTCTTCTGAGAGTTTATTCAGGTTTCTCGCCTGTTCAAAATTTTTTTAATTGACATAATAATTGTACATATTTATGGGGTACATAGTGATGTTTCGATACAGTGCATAGTGATCAGATCAGGGTAACTGGCATATCCATCATCTCAAACATTTATCATATCTTTGCACTGGGAATATTCAGTATCCTCTTTCTGTGTATTCCTTACTCATTTTAAAATTGTGTGTCTTGTTTTCTTGCTATTCAGTTGTTTGAACTTGTATTTTTTTGGATATTAACCCTTTAGTAAATGTATGACCTGCAAATATTTCCCTCCCATCTGTAGGTTGTCTCTGCACACTGTTTTTCCTTTTCTGTACAGAAGGTTTTTAGTTTGATGTAATTCTGTTTGTCCAATTTTGCTTTTGTTGCCTGAGTTTTTCAGATCAAATCCACAAAATCATTGTTTAGACCAATGTTATATACTTTTTCTCATTTTCTCCTATAGGTTGAGTACCCATTATCCAAAATGCTTAGGACCATAGGTGTTTTGGATTTCGGATTGTTTTTTAGATTTTGGATATTGCATATACATGATGAAATATCTTGAGGATGGAACTCAAGTCTAAACATGTAATTTATGTTTTGTATATTTCATATACACCTTATATACACAGCCTGAAGGTAATTTTATACAATATTTTAAATAATTTTGGACATAAAACAAAGTTTATGTTAAGTAGGCGTTTGTGGAATTTTGCACCGTGTCATGTCAGCAGTCGAAAAATTTCCAAATTTTGGATTTTCAGATTAGGGATGCTCAACCTGTAGTAGTTTTTATAGTTTTTGGTCATTCATTTAATTCTAATCAATTTTGAGTTAAATTTTTGTATAGGATGTGAGATAAAGGTCCAATTTCATTCTTTTGCATATGGATATCCAGTTTTCCCAATACCATTTGTTAAACAGACTATCCTTTTTCCCATTGTGTATTTTTTTCACTTCGTTGAAAATCAATTAATGCTACATACGTGGTTTTATTTCTGGTCTCTCTATTCTGTTGGTTGATATATTTAGTTTTTGTGTGTGCCAGTGCCTTATCTTAATTACTATAGCTTTGTAGTATAGATATTAGCACTACAGCTTTGTAGTATTATCCTTTTGTAATTTTAATTTGTGTTTTCCTAATGATTAGCAATGTTAAGCATTTTTTCATCTATCTGTTGGTCAGATATATTTTGAAATTGCGTATTATGATACCTTTGTTCTTTCTGTTCATGATTGCCTTGCCTATATGTTCTTTTTTGGTTGTTTCATATGAATTTTAGGATTGCCTTTTCTAATTCTGTGAAAAATGACATTGGAATTTTGATAGAGATTACATTGAATCTATAGATAGTTTTGGGTAGTATGGGCATTTTAATAGTAATAGTTCTTCCAATCCATAAACACAGGTATTTTTCCATTTATTTGTGTCTTTCAATTTCTTTCATCAATTTTTTACAGTTTTTACGTTAGAAGTCTTTCACCTCCTTGATTACATTGATTCTTAAGTATTTTATTTATTTTTTTGTAGCTATGTGAATAATTTGTTCTCTTGATTTATTTTTTGGGTAATTCTTTGTTAGTGTATAGAAAAATGACTGATATTTGTGTGTTGCTTTTGTATCCTGCAACTTTACTGGATTTTTAAAGTAGTTCTAAAAGTTTTTTAGTGGGTTCTGTAGGGTTTTTAACATAGAGATTATGTGACCAAAAAACAGTGACAAATTAACTTCTTTTCATATTTGGATGCCTTTTATTTCTTTTTCTTGCCTAATTACTCTGGCAAGGATTTACAATGCTATGTTGAATAGAATTGGTAAGAGTAGGCATCCTTGTCTTGTTCCAGATCTTAAAAGGCGTTAGATTTTTCTTTTCACTGTTCAGTATAGTGTTACCTGTGGGTCATATATGACCTTTATTATGTTAAGGGGCATTCCTTTTATACCCAATTTTGTGAGAGTTTCTATCATGAAAGAATGTTAGTTTTGTCAAATGCGTTTTTCTGCACCTAATGAGATGATCATATGGTTTTTGTACTTCATTTTGTTAATGTGATATATCAGCATTCATTTATTTGTGTATGTTAAATCACGCTTGCATCCCAGGAATAAATCCCACTTGACTGTGATGGCTGATCCTTTCAATGTGTTAATGAATTTGACTTTCTAGTTTTTGAGGAGTTTTGCATTTATGTCCATCAAATATATTGGCCTGTAATTTTCTTGTAATGCCCTTATCTACCTTTGGTATAAGGACAATACTGGCCTCATAAACAGAGTTTGGAAGTATTCCTCCCTCTTCAATTTTTTTTGAAATAGTTTGAGAAGGATTGGTGTTAATTCTTCTTTGAATGTATGGTAGAATTTAGTAGTAATGTCATTAGGTCCTGATCTTTGATGAGAGACTTTTTATTATGTATTCAATCTCTTTATCCATTATTGGTGTGTTCAGATTTTCTATTTCTTCATGATTCAGTGTTGGTAGGTTGTATGTGTCTCGGAATTTAGCCATTTCTTCTAGTTTATCAATTTTTGGTGCATAATTGTTCATCGTAGTCTCTTATGATTCTTTGTGTTTTTGTGGCATCATTTGTAATGTCTCTTCTTTTATCTCAGAGTTTATTTTTTTGAGTCTTTTTCTCCTTAGTCTAGTTAAAAGTTTGTTGATTTTGTTTCTCTTAAAAAATCATCTCGGCCAGGCACGGTGGCTCACGCCTGTAATCCCAGCACTTTGGGAGGCCAAGGCGGGTGGATCACCTGAGGTCAGGAGTTCAAGACCAGCCTAGCCAACATGGAGAAACCCCATCTTTACTAAAAATGCAAAATTAGCCAGGCATGGTTACGCATGCCTGTAATCCCAGCTACTTGAGAGGCTGAGGCAGGAGAATCACTTGAACCTGGAAGGTGGAGGTTACGGCGAGCTGAGATCTCACCATTGCACTCCAGCCTGGGCAACAAGAGTGAAACTCCGTCTCAAAAAAAAAAAAAAAAAAAAAAAAAAAAATCAGCTCTTTATTTTTGTTGATCTTTTGTATCGTTTTTCTAGTCTCTATTTCATTTGTTTCTGCTTGATCTTTATTATTTACTTCCTTCTACTAACTTCGGGTTTACTATTTTTTGTTTATCTAGTTCCTTCAGGTGTAACATAAGTTGTTTATGTGAGATTTTTCTTTTTTGATATAGGTATTTACTGCTATAAACTTTCCTCTTAGAACCACTTACGCAGTATCCCATAAATTTTGATAATTGTGTTACCATTTTCGCTTGCTGGAAGATTTTAAAATGTCCCTTTTAATTTTATCATTGACCCGTTAAGGTTGGTCATTACCATGTTGGTTAATTTCCATGTATTTGTGAATTTTCCAAAACCTTTTTTTGTTGATTTTTAGTTTCACAGCATTGTGGTCAGAAAAGATACTTGATATAATTTCTGTCTTAAATTTACTTAGACTTGTTTTATACCCCAGCATATGGTTTATTCTGGAGAATGTTCTGTATGTACTTGAAAAAATATTTATTTTGCTACTGTTGGATAGAATGTTTTGTATATGTCTCTTAGGTCCACTGGTCTAAAGTATTATTCAAGTCCCATGTTTTCTTATTACTTTTTCATCTGGATGAACTGTCCTTTGTTAAAAGTGGGATACTGAAGTTCATTACTTTACTGTATTGCAATCTGTCTCTCCTTTTGGATCCTGTAATATTTGTTTATTTTACTTTCTTCTTATAGATTCAGAAAGTATAGGTGCAGGTTTGTTGCATGAATATTTTATATAATGCTTGGGTTTGGTCTTCAAGTGAACTCATCACCCGAATGGTAACACAGAACCCAATAGATGGTTTTACAACCCTTGTCCCATCCGTCCACCCCTCCTTCCCCAGTTTTGGAATCCCCAGTGTTTATTGTTTCCACCTTAGTGTACATACATACCCATTGGTTAGCTCCCACTTGTAAATGAGAATATGCTCACTTATTGATTATCTGTTTCTGAGTTATTTCACTTAGGATGATGGCCTCTAGCTGCATCCATGTTTTGGGGAAGGATATGATTTCATTCTTTTTTTTTCTTGGCTGTGTAGTATTCCATGTGGGGGATATACATATATAAAAATATATATGGATATATATCCTATATATAAATAAATAAATATATATGTATATATATCCTACACGTGGCTTGGATAAAGAAAATGTGATTTGTATATATATAAAACATTTAAATATTATATATTTATATATAATATAATATGTATATATAAATACATACATATACTATATAAATTATATATTATATACAATAATAGTTATACATGTATAATTATATAATTATGTATACATATAATATATAAATGTGATATGTAATATATAATACAATATTTATATATACATATATAATAATATATGTGTGTATATATGTGTATATGTGTATATATATGTGTATAAAATATACCCATCAATCTGAGTATTTGGTATTTACCTAAAGGAAAAGAAATTGCTATATAAAAAAGACACTTGCACTCCTATTTTTATAATTTTATAATATATGTGTATATATTATTATATATAATATAATATATAATTATGTCATAATGTCATAATTATGACATTATAGAATATATAAAATTATTATATTAATATATTTATATATAATTAAAATTATTTTAATTATAATTAAAAATATAATATATAATTAAGTCGTAATGTCACCTTTGTCATTTCTGGTTGTGCTTATTTAATCTTCTCTCTTTTTTATTAGTCTAGCTAGCCAACTATGAATTTTGTTTATTCTTTCAAATATATACATATATTATTATATATAATGTATATACATTTATATATGTATATATATCACATTTTTTTAGTATATGTGCTGCCGAAGCGAGCACGTATATCACATTTTTATATATATGTGTGTATGTATGTGTATATATATATCACATTTTTAGACCAGTGGATATACATATATATTTTTATATATGTGTGTATATATATAGATCACATTTTTAGACCAGTGGATATATATATATATATTTATATATATGTGTGTGTATATATCTCACATTTTTAGACCAGTGGATATATATATACACACACACCCACACATATATCTCACATTTTCTTCATCCAAGCCACTGTTGGTGAACACTTAGATTGATTCCATGACTTTGCTATTGTTAATAGTCCTGTGCTGTGATAAAAATAGGAGTGCAAGTGTCTTTTTTGATATAGCAATTTCTTTTCCTTTAGGTAGATACCAAATACTTAGATTGATGGGTATATTTTATTTCTTTCAGAAATCTCCACACTATTTTTCATAGGGGTTGAACTAACCTACATTCCCACCAACAGTGTATAAGCATTTCCTTTTCTCTGTATCGTCACCAACAACTGTCATTTGTGGGTCTTATTATTTTGAGGTATGTTCCTTCAATGCCTAGTTTGTTGTAGTAATAGCCATCCTGGTTGGTATGAGATGGTATCTCATTGTGGTTTTGATTTACATTTCTCTGATGATTAGTAATGTTGAGGATTTTCTCATATATTTGTTGGCTGCTTGCGTGTCTTCTTTTGAGAAGTGTTTGTTTATGTCCTTTGCCAACTTTTAATTGGGGTTATTTGTTTTGTTCTTGTTGATTTGTTTAATTTCCTTATACATTCTGGATTTTAATCCTTTGTTGGAGGCATAGTTTGCAAATATTTTCTTAGATTCTGTAGGTTGTCTTTTTACTTTATTGCTTGTTTCTTTTGTTGTGCAGAAACTTTTTGGTTAAATTAAGTCCTATTTGTCAATTTTTGTTTTTGGTGTATTTCTTTTTCGAGATTTTGGTCATAAAATCTTTGCCTAGGCCAAAGTCCAGAAGAAGTTTTTCTGGATTTTCTTCTAAGATTTTTATAGTTTCAGGTCTTACATTTAAGTTTTTAATGCATTCTTGAGTTAATTTTTGTGTATAGTGAGAGGTAGGGGTCTAGTTTCACTCTTCTGCATATGGCTAGCCAGTTTTCCTGGCACCGTTTGTTAAAGAGGGTGTCATTTCCCTATTTGAAATTTTTGTCAACTTTGTTGAAGACCAGTTGGTGATAGGTGTGTGGCTTTGTTTCTTGGTTCTCTATGCTGTTCCATTGATCTATATGTTTATTTTTGCACTGGTACCATGTTGTTTTGTATACTATAGCCTTATAGTATAGATGGAAGTCAGGTGATGTGATGCTTCTGGCTTTTTTCTTTTTGCTTAGGATTGCCTTGGCTATTCAGGCTCTTCTGGTTTCATGTGAATTTTAAAATTGTTTTTACTAATTCTGTGCAAAATAACATCAGTAATTTGTTAGAAATTGCACTGAACCTGTAGATTGTTTTGGTCATTATAGTCATTTTAACAATAGTGATTCCTCCTATCCACAAACATGGGATGTTTTTTCATTCATTTGTGTCATCTGTGATTAATTCCATAAGTGTTTTTCAGTTCTCCTTGTAGAGGTCTTTTGCCTCCTCAGTTAAGTGTATTCCCAGGTGTTGTATTTTTTTGTGGCAATTATAAATTTGATTGAGTTCTTGATTTAGTCCTCAGCTTCAGCATTGTTGTTGAATAGAGATGCTACTTATTTTCTTGCATTAATTTTGTATCCTAAAACTT
Source organism: Rhinopithecus roxellana (assembly GCF_007565055.1). NCBI lineage: Eukaryota > Metazoa > Chordata > Mammalia > Primates > Cercopithecidae > Rhinopithecus > Rhinopithecus roxellana. The sequence continues at coordinate 78,695,311 of NC_044552.1, forward strand.
TACCAAAGTCATTTACCAGGACTAGGAGTCTTTTGAAGGAATCTTTAGGGTGGTAGGGTTTAACATCATGTCATCAGCAAACACAGTTAAGTTGACTGCATCTATTCCTTTTTGGATGTCTTTTATTTATTCATTTTGCACAACTACCCTTGTTATGGCTTCCAGTACTATGTTGAATAGAAGTGGTGAGAGTGGACATCCTGTCTTGTTCCAGTTCTTTGGGGAAATGCTTTCAAGTTTTCCCAGTTCAGTCTGATGTTCCCTAGGGGGTTGTCATTTTTGGGTCTTATTATTTTGAGGTATGTTCCTTCAATGCCTAGTTTGTTGAGGATTTTTGTCATGAAAAGATGTTGGGTTTTATCAAATGCTTTTTCTGTATCTCTTGATATGGTCATGTGACTTTTGGTTTTAATTTTGTTTATGTGGTGAATCACGTTTACTGATTTACGTATGTTGAACCATCTTTGCATTCCAGGAACAAAACTGCTTAATCATGAATTATCTTTTTGACATACTGCTGGATTCTGTTTGCTAGTATTTTATTGAGGATTTTGCATCTGTGTTCATTGGGGATATTGGCCTGCAGTTTGCTTTTTTTGTTGTTGTGTCCTTGCCAGATTTTGGTATCAGGATGATGCTGGTTTTGTAACATAAGTTCGAGAGGATCCTTCCTCCTCAATTTTTTGGAATAGTTTCAGTAAGATTGGTACTAGCTATTCTTTGTATGTCTGGTAGAATTTGTGAATCTACCTGGTCCTGGACTTTCTTTTTGGTTGGTAGATTTTTTTTACTATTTCAATTTGTAACTTTTTATTGGTCTATTTAGATTTTCAATTTCTTTCTATTCAATCTTGGAAGGTTGTGTGTTTCCAGGAATGCATTCATTTCCTCTAGATTTTCTAGTTTTTGTGGATGGAGGAGATAGATGTTCATAGTAGTCTCTGGGGATCTTTTAAAAAAATTTCTGTGGTGTCAGTCGTAATGTCAACTTTGTCATTTCTGGTTGTGCTTATTTAATCTTCTCTCTTTTTTATTAATCTAGCTAGCCAACTATGAATTTTGTTTATTCTTTCAAAAAAACAACTTTTTCTTCCATTGATTTTTTTATATAATGCTTTTGGTTTCAATTTTATTTAGCTCTGCTCTGGTTTTTGTTATTTCTTTTCTTCTGCTAGTTTTGGTTTAGTTTGTTCTTGTTTTTCTAGCTCCTTTAGGTATAATGTTATGTTGTTAATTTGAGATCTGTCTGTTATTCTGATGTGGGCATTTAGCATTATAAACTTTCCTCTCTACACTGCTTTTGCTATATCCAAGGGATTTTGATATGTTGTGTCTCTATTTCCATTTGTTTGTAAATGTTTTTTTTGATTTTTGCCTTAATTTCATTATTTATCCAAAAGTCTTTCAGGAGTAAGTTGTTTAATTCACATGTATGTATGTGGTTTTAAGAGTTCATCTTAAAATTTTATTCCACTACTGTCCAAGAAGTTATTTGATATTTTAATTTTTAAAAATTGATTGAGACTTGCTTTATGACCAAGCTTGTGGTCAACTTTAGAGAATATTCCATGTGCAGATGAGAAAAATGTTTATTCTGTGGTTGTGGGGTGGAGTATTCTGGAGACATCTATTAGGTCCATTTAATTAAGAGTCCAGTTTAAGTACAGAGTTTCTTTGCTAGTTTTCTGCCTCAGTAACCTATCTAGTGCTGTCAGTGAGGTGTTGAAGTCCCTCACTATTATTGTATGGCTGTCTATCTCATTTCGTAGATCTAGTAGTATTTATTTTATAAATCTGGGTGCTCTGATATTCAGTGAATATATATTTAGGATAGTTTAATCTTCTTGTTGAACTGAATTTTTTATCATTATATAATGCCCTTCCTTGTATTTTCTTTTACTGTTGTTTTAAAGTCTGTTTAATACACGACACAAAAATGAAACCCTTGCTTTTTTTTGTTTTTCATTTTCATGATAGAGCTTTCTCCAACCCATTACTTCGAGGTTGTGGGTGACATTATGTGTGAGTTGGGTGTGTTGAAGGCAGCAGATAGTTGTCTTTTTTTGTTTGTTTTGTTTTTTAGAATCCGATTTGCCACTCTATGTCTTTTAAGTGGATCCTTTAGGTCCTTTACAGTCAAGGCTAATTTTGATATGTGAGATTTTCTTCCTGTCATAGTATTGTCAGCTATTTGATTTGTAGTCTCAATTGTGTAATCGCTTTATAGGACATGTGAACTTTGTAATTATGTGTGTTTTTATGGTGGCAAGTATTGTCCTTTCATTTCTATGTTTATAACTCTTTTGAACATTTTTTGTAGGGCTAATCTGGCAGTAACAAATTCCCTTAGCATTTGCTTATTTGGGAAATGCTTTATTTCTTCTTCCTTTGTGAAGCTTAGTTTGACAGGACAAAAAATTCTTGGTTGGCATTACTGTTTCTTCAGGGAGGCTAAAAATAGGCCCCTAATCCTTCCCATCACTTTTGCTCTATGTACACTTTTGCACTCTGTCGCCCAGGCTGGAGTGCAGTGGCCGGATCTCAGCTCACTGCAAGCTCCGCCTCCCGGGTTTACACCATTCTCCTGCCTCAGCCTCCCGAGTAGCTGGGACTACAGGCGCCCGCCACCTTGCCTGGCTAGTTTTTTGTATTTTTTAGTAGAGAGGGGGTTTCACCGTGTTAGCCAGGATGGTCTCGATCTCCTGACCTCGTGATCCGCCCGTCTCGGCCTCCCAAAGTGCTGGGATTACAGGTGTGAGTCACTGCGCCTGGCTTTTTTTGGTTGTTGATAGCTTCTGTGCAGTTTCTTTCTCAGATGCTACTTGTAGCAATGCAATGGATATATGAACTGACATGCTACCTACTGCATGGCTGAGGGTGCGAGAAGGTCTCAAGAAGCTTATTCTATGCAGTACAACTAAGCCCTTCTCGCAGTAGGTTTTTTATTTGGTAGTGCAATTCAGGCTCCAGTCCAAAGAGGGGAGATTGTGTTGAAGTACACTGAGGTTTCAGGTAAAGGGGCAGGGCCTGGTGCACCAGCTCCTCATCCTGAGCAGGTAGGAATGTGATCCACTTCCCTAACATGCCCCTATCACAGGGCTCATGACCTTCAGTTCGTATAGACTTTGTCCTTTGGTTTCTGGCTGCAGTGCTGCTGTGAACTAGGGATACTACCTTCTGGCTGCTACTACCAAAATAGACTTGAGACAGAGCCTCTTCCCCCAGTCCAGAGAATGCAACTCTGCAGTTTGACTGTTCTGTGTTTCTGAGATGCTACTGCTCTGTTTAGGGACAGGGAGTTGGGCTCCACCTTTTGTGCAAGCCTAGGCAGCACAGGCTCACTTACAGCAGGGGTGGAGCTACACAAAAATCATGAAAAACACTTTCTTCAGGGGCAAATGCATTGGCCCCCAGTGGGGAGAAGCATTGCTGTATCTGCAGCAACGGACAGAGGGATGTGTGGGAGATGATTCCCCTCCCCATTTTCATTCCCAGCTGTTGCTGCTTCCCCCTTCAGCTATTGGCACTGCACCCACCCCACATTCCTTTGTTCTAAGGGAGGATTTGGTGAGCACACTCTTCCCTTCCTTAGCAGTGGCCCATAGCAAATGCTGTATTTTCAGCAGTCCTACAGCTCCCTGAGGATATACTCATCCTCTGTTCTTTCATAAGTTAGAGCATCTTGGGGGGTATGTTTGTGGGAGATCTGGTGATGTGACTGGGGGCAGAGATTCCCCAGGCAGGCCAGTGGCCCACCATAGGTACACAAGAACTGTGGCACCCATTGTTTCAGGTCAGTTCTGAGAGGAGTGTGGGCTTGCCTATGTGAGCTGGCCATGCCACCTAGTTCTGTGTTCCTAGAAAGTTCCCAAATTGCCACTGATAGTTTGCCCTGGGTCTTGAGGGTAAAAGGGATCCACAACAGTTTGATGGTCAGCAGATTGTTGCAGGGGTGAGCAGAACAGAAGAGCTCTCCCAACTGTCCTTTACACTGGACTCTGAGTTCCTCAGAGGTCAATCTCTGCCAGACTCTTGCTGCTTTCCCTTTTTGCACTCCAGCTTCTTCCCATGGGCACTCCGACAGTTCCTGCCTCTCTTCCCTCAGTTTTTCATTCAGAACATGTTCAATCACTAGTAACCTTAATCTTTTTTCTGAGAAGAACTGGCTTCCAATGTCCCTAGTCAGCCTTCTTGGAAATAATCTTTTGTAATATTTAAAAAATATATTTAGGTGGTCCAATTTTGAGGGCATATGTATTTACAATTGTTATGTCTTGTTGACAAATTTACCCTCTTATCATTGTATAATGCCCTTCTTTGTTTCTTTTTATAGTTTTTGACTTAAACTCTATTTTGTGTGATATAAATATAGCTATACCTGCTCTCCTTTGGTTATATTTACATGGAATAGCTTTTTCCTTCCCATCACTTTTGCTCTATGTATGTTGTTAAAACTGAGGTTATTCTCTTGGAGGCAGCATACATGTAGGTCTTATACAAATTAGTCATTCTATGTATTGTTATTGGAGAATTTAATTCATTACTTTCAAGGTAATAATTGATAGGTAAAGACTTACTATTGCCATGGTGTTAGTTGTTTTTTGATTGTTTTGTAGACACTTTCTTCCTCTCCTGTGTTTCCTTGTGGCCTTATGGTTTTCTGTAGTGGTATGCTTTGAATCTTTTCCATTTTTGTTTTGTGTTTACACCAAGGATTTTTACTTTGTGGTTACCATGAGGATTATGAAGAATATCTTACACTTATAGCATCCTATTTCAAGTTAATAAGAACTTAGCTTTGATTGCATGAAAACAAAAACAAATCAACAAAAACAACAATCTCACTAGTTCTTGGTAACAAAAACATTGACTGTTTCGTTCATTGCTCTGTTCTGTGCACTTTGAAGAATGTCTGCAATGTAATTGGTGCTGAATAAGTATTTGTTTAATAATTGAATGCAGGAAGCATTGAATGGGTATACAATTGATGCAGCAAGGGATTATAAATTACTCAGAAAGTAAAGCATGGTATTGTAGAATCAGGATTATTGCAGTAGGAAGGGAACTCGGATTGTTCAGTTGAATTTTCTTATTTTGAAGATGAAGAACTTAATTAGTTCCAGATTACATAGCTAGAGGTAGAGATAATTCTAACTTGTGGCTATCTGTGGACTTCATTCTAGTATTCTTTTTATACAACATGCTGGGCTCTGGATTGTTCCTGGTAGTATAATTTTATTGAGGGCTCTATAATTCAGCTAAAACGTCTCAATATAGATTTTCTGAGCTGATAAGACTGAAATATATAATACATACATTTTCTTTAGATTGTCTTAGATTTAGATTGTCTTTCTTTAGATTGTCTTAGACATTATCTTGCTAATATTACCCATCTTTTTTTTTCTCGACTTTGGTATAATTTACTGTCTAATGTCGATCACCTTTTCCCCTTCTCGCTGTAGTCTGCTGCCTTATCTATTATTGTAATTTCTTCTACTATTTTTAACTGTGATGACCCCTGAATCTTCAACTTAAATCTTCCTTCTGAGCTCCAGATTCACCTAATACACATTTGTGCTCAGGTGTCCACCACAAATCAATCGTATTTTAAACTGTACTTCATCTTCTGCCTTTCTTCACCAGAGTCCCCAGGCAAAGTGCCCCTCCCTCTAACAATACTGTTCTTCTTCCTGCATTTCATGCCCCACAGATGATGCCAATTAAGTCAGTTAAGTAGCTCTCTGGGAATCATTCTTGAATCTTTCCTCTTGCCCTTCTCTCATGTTGAATCTGTTGCAAAATCTGCATCCTCCTTGCTTGCAGATCTCTCTCCAATTTATTCATTTCTTTTTATCCTATATACCATATGCCCTGAATTAGTTTCTCATATCTCTTTTTTTGATCATTACAATAAATCTCTGATATACCTTCCTCTGGTTTTCCACAGTGTTGCCACACCTTTTGAAAAAGCAAATCTTGGTATGATTCTCCTCTGCTTAGAATTATTTAACAACTCTCTATTGCTTCCAAGAATAAAATCTTGATGTCTTAACATGTCATAAAGTGCCCTTTATGATTTGACTCGTGCTAACCTTTCTAGGCCCACCTCCTTGCTCTTCCTCTCCTCTCTTCTTTCCAGCAGTCTTGAAACCTGGAAGTGTCTGGTTATTCCTTGCACTCCCACTGTCTCTTGACTTTTGCTTGACTGCTCTGCCCACTCTTTCTTTTTGCAAGGAAAGTGCTATCTCTTTCAAAGAACTTCCATAATTTTCCTTTTCCTCCCCTAGATTGGGTTTGATGCTGCTCTTTGGTGTTCTCACTGTTCCTATGTAGGCATCCCTAATAGCATCACTAAAGTGCACAGTCTTAATAAGTTACCTATTGAACTCATCCATTAAAGTGTCAGATTACCTATTGAATTCTTCATTGAGGGCTAGACTGTGTCCATATCTCTTGTTTATTGAGCGTTTAGAAGAATATCTGACATATGAGTGTTGGTTGTACAAAAGGCTAAATAAGACGTGTGCAGAGTAGCTTCTGCTTATATATGCACTGTCACCCAGCATATTTGATGATAATGAGTGTTAAACTTGTCGTTCCACTACTGACATGTATTAACTTAGGTCTGGCCTCATTCACAGTGCTTTCCTGGTTTTAATTATAATTAATATAATCAAATCGTGGTTGTCATTTTTACAGCACTCAAATTTTATATATACTTACAAAGATAGTTTAAAATTTTTAACCCCTGTTAAAAAACACAATTTGTGAAATTATTATTACTGCATTTCTACAAATGAAAGAACTGAGCAATGAAGAGAAACTGACCTATTCAAGCTCACACACATAGTAAGTCATGATCCGGGAATTTGAATCCAGTTTTTTGGAGTCTTTGTTAAGAGTCTTGCAAGCATCTCTATTTCACTCTACATACTTTATTTACTTTACTTACAACATATAAAAGGCATCTCTCTTTGCTTTATATACTCCTCAGTGGTCCAGAGAAAAACATTCCAGAGGAAAAAATCCTATATCACCTCAGAGTATTAGAGCAAAGAGAAACTGATCATACTATATGATAATGTTTTCATTTAAAAGATGATGGGAGAAGGAAGAAGAAAAATGATGAGAGAAGAAGGGAGAGTATATAAAGGGAAGTCTTTTGAATCTTAAGGAATGCATTTGTTCAAACTGTAAACAGTTTAAATTGTAAATGCAAAATTGTTCTTAATGGAAACTCAGCAGTGTTTGTTTGTTTTTTTTCCAATTTGGTTTTCTTAAGTTTCTTATTGTTTTGTACAGAATGAAATACCCAGTCACTTAAAGATAGCTACTCTGGTGATATTTGAGAACACCAATGAATTGAGCACCAGAAAACACATAAGAAATCTTATTCTCATGACACTTTTTTTTTAGGACATATTTGCAGGCTCTGAGAATTATTCAAGCTTCACATCCAAACAAATGCTCAAGCCTTTGATGTAATTTTAGTTATTCAATAGGTTAAATCAGCATTCTGTATTATTTCTTCATTTCTATTTTTGTTTATACCTGGTATTGCCACCTAGGACCTAATTTCTAGCTACAAGGCAGGGCAGAAGGCTTGCAGCCACTGCTACGATCAATGCTAATGTTACTCTTTAGCCTGCTAGAAATTGGACCTGGGTATTTCTCTGGAGCCCCAAATCCTCAGGTCATGACACTAACATCTCCCAGCACACAGCCCAATCTTGTTTAACCCCGCTTCTGGGCATTGTGCATTTTAAAATTCTTTCACTTTCCTGAACAGATCTCCAACTGACTTAATGCTGTGGGCATGGAGTTCTTTTTATTTTCATGTAAGAGAAAGTATACTACAAGAAGCAAGCAATAAGTCAACAAGAATTGAATGTATGCACACACATTGAAATAAATAGTGCAGAGACCTTATCTTAATTTATTACAGATGCAAATGGCTGATTACAAATTGATGCTATGGGCAATTGAGTTTCAAATATGTTTAGTAACTAAAGTGGAGGTGCAATTTTGTATTTCAAAGTTTTAAATTTTAATTACTGACAAGTCATCATTTTAGAGTAAAAATCAATTTAGGAAAAATCTTTGTAAGAACAGCTTCAGTGGTCTTCCCTGACATTGAAAAAGGTATCATTGGCTATCATCTCTAACTGACTTTTAGGAACAGATTAGGTATTTGAATGTTGACTGTAATGATAAAAAGCAGATAGGTCTAACCCAAGTTCCAGCTGCCCTAGTTCATTTTCTGTTGCTATAAGTGAATATCAGAGACTGGGTAATTTACAAAGAAGATAAGTAAGTTTATTTTTTTCTGTCAAGGAGGCTGGAAAGTTTAAAAGCATGGCTCCAGCCTTTGGTGAGAGCCCTTTTGTTGAGTCATAATATGATGATGGGCATCACATAGTGAGAGAACAAGAGTATGCTGGTTCAGCTCTCTGTTCCTCTTCTTATAAAGCTACCAGTCCCATAATGAAGGCTCCAGGCTGATGACCTTATCCAATCCTAAGTACCTCCCAAAGGTCCAACCTCCAAGCACCATCAACCTGTAATCTGGAGATTAAGTTTCCAGCATATTAAACTTGGTGGACATATTTAAATCATAGCACTGGTGAATGAAGTCTTCTCACTGGCTTTTCCCACCATTACCACCAGATTCATTTTTGTATTACCTGGCCTTTGCAATTCATTTACTTAACATTAAAAGGAATTGGACATCTTTCCCAAGGAGAAGTATGTCAATCTGGAAGACTGTTTGGACACATACTTCTAAGAACAACTGTTTTAAATACGTTATGCATGAAGATTTCCCAATTCTGGCTTCTATGTTTGCTAAAGATAGAAATCTTCAAGTGTCTGAGTTGTAATGTAATGCATGTCTTATCAATCAAATAGGCTCTGATCGAAGTACAGCCATTTTGAGGTTTGGAGCCCCTGAAGTTGAAATAGAGAAATAGTGTTGTCCAGTGATTGTAGGATGGAACTGCAAATTAACACTCCATATATGATTTACTCATTTAATAAGGACTATTTGTAGGATGTTGTGGATCTCAGGGCTTCATTTGCTCAGCATTTTCTCTGATAGGCTTTCTATCCATGACTTTACTCCCTTTATCACAACAGTAGATGGTTGCCCCAAGTAGAGACAAACAGAATCTTCCTCCCATAGGAATTGAGCCTTGAGAAAGAGAAGGAAGGATGGAAGGAATGGGAGCTAAATCACTTGATGGGCATCATCTCCATGAATTCCTGCTGCAGAAATTCTTGGAGATGTGCTGATACTTGCTCTTCTTGAAGTTAGAGAAAAAATTTCTCTCCCATTTAAAATTTCCTTGAGGTAAAATTTCCTTGGGTCTGTTTCTTTTGCCTAAAAATGAAGAATCTGAACTGATTCGACCTATTCAATACCTTGAAAACTATTAAGATATTTAATCTACACAGAGTTGTGAAATATTTTAATTTACATGAGATATTAACTTGCTGAAGGTTATTTCTATAGAGGGCAATTACTAATAAAATTGGTTCTAAACAAACTTGTAAAATAGGCTAAATTTTTCTTGAAGTTTTCAGTCTCTCCTGTCTGGACCTTCCTTCCCTTTCCCGTCTCCCTAAAAAATGTTTTATTTTATTTTTTTAAAGTCACTAAGTATAGAGTAACCTGACATCTCAAATTACCTAGGAAAGTCCCAGCTTATGTCTATTGTCCTGGTGTAATTACTAATGACACATCCCTTTACTCTCAAAAGTGTCTCAGTTTATGGCCACCCTGCTTAAATAATGTTTTTAATAGGCTTGGTAGATACTTTTATCATGGAGAAAAGTTGAGGTGATTAAATTATCAGAAAAGACTAAATTTTCCTGTAGTCTTAATTTTATTTTGAAAGCTGAGGTCTCCCTTGGTTGCCCAGGTTGGAGTGCAGTGGTGTGATCATAGCTCACTGTAGCCTGCAGCTTCAAACTCCTGGGCTCAAGTGATCCTCCCTCCTTTGCTTCCCATGTAGCTAAGACTAATAGGTGCATACCACCAAGCCTGGCTAATTTTTTTTTGAGTTTTTTTCCTTGTTTTGTAGCGACAGGGTCTCACTATGTTGCCCAGACTAGTCTTGAAGTCCTGGTTTCAAGTGATCCTTACAGGCATGGACCACCATGCCTAGCCAAATAAATAAATAAATAAATAAATAAATAAATAAATAAATAAAATGAAATAAAAGAAAATGGCATGCTGTTTTGAATATACGGTTTCAGTTATACAATGTGAATAGCTTCTAGAGATTTTCTTTAAAATGTTGTGCCGATAGTTAACCATACCATATTGTACACTTAAAAATTTAAGAGGTAGGCTGGGTGCAATGGTTCACACCTGTAATCCCCAGCACTTTGGGAGGCCAAAGCAGATCACCTGAGGTCAGGAGTTTCGAGACCAGCCCGGCAAACATGGTGAAACCCCGTCTCTACTAAAAATAAAACAAATTAGCTGGGCATGGTGGCAGGTGCCTGTAATCTCAACTACTTAGAAGGCTGAGGCAGGAGAATTGCTTGAATCCAGGAGGTGGAGATTGCAGTCAGCTGAGATCATGCCACTGCACTCCAGCCTGGTCAACAAGGACAAAACTCTGTCTCAAAAAAAAAAAAAAAAAAATTTAAGAAGTAGATATCATGTTTAGTGTTCTTACCACAATAAAAGATGCAGGAGGTCAGAGGTATTTACTTATTTACTTGCCCTAATGGTTTCTCCCACCACCTATGCTATTTTTTTTTTATTTCAGTAGTCCCTCTAGGCTTTATTTATATTTCTAATCAGCCTAGATTATTTATTGTCATATTATTTTTCACTTAAACTGTTCTTGTATTGTACCCTATCTTATTAGCCCTTTAATCTTCTCTCACTTTTACCTACAGAAACACCAAAGCTAGAGAAAGCCAAACATTCCCTTCATCTAGTCCAAACATCTTGGCTATAGTGTACTACCAGCAAAAACACCATTTCACTACATGCAAATCACACAAAAATTAAGTCTCTATTACCAGGCTCTGCCAGTTGCTTCCTCTTATGTTTCCAAAAAGCTCCCTCCGTCATTCCCCTCCATAACCATTTCCAACTCTTACTTCTCTTTTTAACCCCTGACCTGCCATTCCTTCCCCCACCTCTTGTCCCATTCTTGTAGATGATCTCATCTCCTTCCTCACAGAGAAGATGGAGACCATCAGGCATAAACTGTCTTTACATCACTTCACTCTGAAAGATCCACTCAATGTTGCTATTTCTGGATTCATCTGCAATACCCCTCCTTCCCATGCAGTTGGGGAAAAAGGTAATTCCACTTTTGAGTTACATTCCTTTATTTGGGAACCTTGCTCTTTCTAGTATCCTTTCTTTCCTGTGTCTACCATCTTTCCCTTATTGTGACTTTTTCTCTTTAGCATACTTTTAAGTGTTAACACTCCCAGGTCTGCAAGTTTTAGCCATTCTAGTAAACTCAGTTCTCCAATGCCTGACAATGTCCCTCTCCTCCGCCACTTTTCTTATCTCTGAGTACATTGTTCTGGTCTTCTCTTGTTCCTCCAAGAACCTTTTTCTCCCTCTACTCTGCCTCAATCTGTGATGGGTACTGCTATTCCGTGTCCTTCCACATTATAGGCATACATTTGCCTGTGTGGAAATTGTTTACTAGTGTGCCTTTCCCACTATGAGATGAACTTTTTGAGAACAACATCTATCATTCATCTCTACATTGCCAATGGTCTACTTTAGAGTAGTATTATTCGCCAGTGTGATATAGCATCCATTTCATGAAATATTTCCTTACACATTCACCTCAGTGAGCTAAAATACGTCATTATAAGACATGCCTGCAGAATATTTAGGATAACAAATATTTATCTCCGTTTACTCCAAGATGAGCCACCATCAAGGGGGGCTCTCTAAAATTATAGAACTGTTTTTAATAATGAATATAAGATTTTAGCAAGAGAGTAAGAATGTAGAACAGCAGAAAAGACAGATGGGTAAAGGTGAACAGAAATGGTGACTACAGCCTTCAAGTAGAAGAGTAAAAACTAATATTTATGTAGTGTTTCCCATGTCTGCAGCCCTCCTTATATATTAACTTACTTTATCCTCATTACAACTCTAGGATGTAGACACCGTTATTAACTGAATTTTACAAATACAAAAATCAAGGCTTAGGTTGATAAGTGACATGCCCAAAGTCACATAGTAAGTAGCGAAGTTGGGATTTGATTCCAGGCAGACCAACTTCAAAGTCCTCACTCTTAACAATCTCTCCTCTCAGCCCGTAACCCACACAGGACAATTGCAGGGCAATGAAACTGTATGGTCCAATAGGTAATTCAATTATTGAAATAGCTAAAAATAGAATTTAATGTGAGCCCCTTTTGTTACTGAAATCTGTGAAGAGTATCTTCATCTCATGGTAAGTTGGTCTTATTTCCTTTGTTTGAATTTTTTTGGTGCTAGCTTCAGTTATAAACATGCCAATATTTTCACAGGGTTCAATAATAGTTTTTTAAGAAATGTGACTTCAAAAACATAGACGGTCTAGTTATCCAACCATCAAATTGTTAAGTATTAATAAAAAAGCAAAAAAAGTTTTCTTTAAGACAGTGTTTCCATTTAAAATAGTTAGAGCTGCTGTCCTTTAAAAAGCACACGTATTTTCTAATCTGCCAAGTAAATCTACTTGTTTCCACTCTGCTTTAGTGGTTTTTCTGTATTAAATGTACACAAATAGAAGAAACCACAGCACCTCCAAAATGCTGCTGCTTAATTCTCCTTTGTGATTCTCTGTATTGAAGATGTCTACCTAAACAGATTTCATGAGCTTTGTGAAAGTTTGACTTCAAAGAGTGACACTTGAATTTTTAATCACCTTACTCAGGAACAATGTTTTCTTGGTATGCCTTCCATTTCTCTTTTATGTAGAAAAATTATATGCATTTTTACTAAGTCATCAATTTCCACTTGAAATTCTATCCTCAGTTTCATGCATGCATGCCTTTATAAAAGTGGGATAAGTTTTTTTGTGCTTCAGGGACTATTCAGTAAAGCAGGCTCCAGCAGAGCTTTGTCCATATCCGACAAATGCCTGCTGTCAGATTTTCCCTTCTCCTCGGTTTGACATGATGGAATCCCTCACAAACATGTCGATTTAGACCAGCATGCTGCATACTAAATTATGAAAACAGTATTCACATTTAGCATCAAAAAAGTGGACTCATCATGTGGTATTGTTCTGAAGTGAAACCTTGGTGGTGAAATGAGAAAACAAGTCTATCCACCAATTATCTCAATATTTTGAAGGCCATGACATAGGGTGGATGTTTGACTCTTGCTGTGGGATGGCAGGTTTGCTATGATTTATGTAGATCTAACTATATGATTTTGGTTTTGATGACAGATGTTGCAGGAATAATATTCAGCTTTGTGATGTTTTGTAATATCCTTGGGGTAAGAATGAATCTGTGTAGAATTGAATAATATGGTAGTTGTATTTGTTAATTGAAGTTGCTATGCTTTGTACTTTATTTCAGAGCATCATGCCTGAGCAGACATAGAAAATAGCAATTATTTTTAGCAAATGTGAGATTGGCCTGCAGGATTCCTGGCATGTGGTGAGCCTCTAGACATACAGGGAAGAGAAAGAATGGGGTTGCAGTCTGGGGTTTCACTGGTAGGATGTACTTGTCATTTCTGGAAATCAATAATGTCTTACATGTGCTTTGTTCCCATCCTTTATGCACAATATACTGGCTTTAAATATACTGGAGGTAAGTAAAGTGGATGTGTCTGTGACAATTGTAAGATGCATAATCATTCTCTCATTTTTCTGTGATTCAACAATTTAGCCATTTCAAATCTTTTTGATAACATACTGAAGATTCCAACTTTTTGTTTCACATTGAGGACTGGAAATAAAGAAAAAAATTTGTTTCAGCATATACCCAGTGGAAGGGGGCTTAATGAAACACAGCAGAGATAGCACATAGGGAGTGAGTACTCAGGAACAAGCATCCAGACACTTGAAATGACCACACTGTGCTTCTTAAAATTAGTAATGCAAAGTGAATTTAACAAGATCTTCTTTCTCCAAACCGTTTTGCATGTCACTTGAAGGTTGATCTCTTAATTATATTTTAATCATGTCATTGTACTAATAAAACAATGTAAATAGCCTTCTGTTGCCTAGAGGATTTTGGGCACGTGTCACACTGATATTCAAGGTCTTTCTCAAACAGGTTGAGTGAATCTGATTCTTTAGGTAGCCTCTTCAGGTCTTAGCTTTCAGGTTTCTACTAAAAAGCATCTGTAATTTTGTGCCTAGTCAATTGGAAAACTTTCTAAACTCTATTCCTTACCCATTGTCAGTAACAATTGATAACATTTTTTTGAGCATTTATTTTGTGCCAGATATTGCACTGAGTGCTTTACATGCATTATCACATTTGCTTAACACAATAACCCTTTACAGTAGGTTCTATTATTTCCTCCATAGTGGGAGTTAGACACACAGAGATATAGAACATCGTTTAGGTTACAAAACTAATAGGCTGCAGGGTCCATTCTGACTCTAGATTTAAATAGTGATCAAAATCAGTAAACTGAACTGCTTTCATTTTCCTTCAGGTTTTCTATTGCACAACTTTTTTTCTTTGTTTGTTTTTTGATTCTGCCTAAGACTATACTCTTGGGCTTGCGACCTTGGTTGGGATAGCTGTTTGGCTTTTTGTTTGGTTTTACATATGAGTGCTGCCTTGCATCAACTTGGCTTCACACTTCCTAGTCCTTAAGCCACTCCACTTTCTCCAGGTTAGATCTGTCCACTGCTTCCTGCTAGGGGTGCCCTCTCTGCCAATCTCCTGAGGAAGCACTATATTAAGTCATCTCTGCATCATCACATTCATTGACTTTTTCTTTTACCTGCTTAGAAGTTTTGGAAATTCCCTTCACCTTTAATTAGATAAATTCTGCTTCTGTGGCTTTCTGAAAGCAGGATGATTCTGTTTCTGCTCCTAGCTAAGTGTCCTTTTTATTTGTCTGCAGGTCTTTTATTCCCTAAACACATGCACTCAAGGCTCTGCCCTTTCATTCTATCTCTTTACCTCCTGTTCTCTCTCTTTATAAATTCCACCCATTCCTATAGCTTGCTATTGTTTTTAGGTGGATGAATCTGAAAGCCAGGCCTTCTCTTGGGATCTATCATGCAGTGTCTTGCTTTTAATTGGCAGCTATTTCCATATCAATGCCCTGTTTCTATAACCAGTTTTATAATCTCTACATTTAATTCTTCCCCTTTGCCTTAAACCTGCTCCTCCTTTTGACCCCTCTTTTTATTGTTGTTTTTCTTAATGTTCCTACAAGTATCTCAGATAAACTGGCTGCAATTTCAGTATTTTTTTGATTCTCCCTGTCTCCCTTATATCCAATAACAATAGCAATAGCAATAACAATTAGCTAATGTTTATTGTACTATTACTATGTGCCAGATAGCTTTCTAAAATTTTACTTGGATTATCTTAATTAAATGCTTAAATTATAAAGTAACTACCCATTGTTTTTCCCATTTTATGGCACAGACCTCTTGAGTAATGGTCTTGTTAATTTCTTGGTCATCACCTCTCCCTTTATCCATCCCTTTCTGTTAACAGAAACAGCAATAGTTTCTGTTTGTATTTCTCTGAATTTGAACTGGTCTTTTTTCCTTTAGACCTTCCTCCTCTGCAACAATACATTCTACATACTTACTGATGAATATTACTACTAAAACATTACTTTGATAATGCCACTTTCTGGCCCCAAGACTTTTCATCACTTCTCTTGTTTTACATATCAAAGTCCAAAGTTTTTCCCTCATATTCAAACCTACCACCTATAGTCTCAAACATATTCTACTGACATGCCAAGAAAGCTGTCAAATTTCTTCCAAGATCTTCTCAATTTTCAAAGTTAGTTTTTCCAACCTCCCTGCTTTGGCTATTCAATCCTTAGAGTCTAAATGGCACTCATCTGTCCTCACTCTGCTTGTAGATATCATATACAATGTCAAGGCTTGGCTTGAATGCCACTTCTTACTTTCTTGAGTACTTAAACAAAAGAGATGTCCATGTTCTGAAATTTCATGGGGCATTTGTATGTGCCACTCACAAACAAATTTTAGTCTCATAAGGTAAAAATGATTTAATTGTTTCTGTTATTATAACTTCCTGTATCCCTAATATAATGATTACTATAAAGCTTATTTATTGCTTTGTTTGTGGTCATTTTTGTGTGTTTCTTTTGCTTCTACTAGGCTATAAACCTCTGGGGAAGGTGAAACTGTCACATTTGCCTTGTATTCTTCTTGCTGCAAAAGAGATACTTTTATGTGAGGAACCTTGGAAAACATCTGACTGTAGGAATGAATACAGAATTGCCTTTATGATGTAATAATTCTGTTGGCTTTTAATTTTGGGGGACAGAGTTTCTTTTAAGAATCTGATAAAACAGAATTTTTAGCCAGGAAAAAAAAAGAACTACACATAGGAACAGGTTTTGTATAAAATTCAGTGTATTCATGGATGCCCTGGAGCTGACCCTGGTGAAAAAAGTTTAAACATCACCTATCCAAGTATTTTATGATCTATATTTTGGCCATGTAACCATGGGGGTTACCCAAAATGGGAGGTATTTTTTTCACATTTCAGTGCCAAACGTTTCCAAATACAAACAACACTGCCATGTCTGCCTCAGTGGGGTAATAACAGATAAATACAAGTCAAAGTGTTTATTTGAACTGTCACTCAGGATACATATCATGTAGGACATTATATTAGGGACACAGGAAGTTATAGTAAACAAAAATAATGAAGTCATTTTTACCTTATGAGACTCTAACTTTTATATTCTAATTAGGTAGAGAATAAAGAATTCAGCCATGTAGGTGGGGCACATTTGTATACTTAAACTTATATAGGGCTCATATCCTTTCTTCTAAGATGCTGAGTGAAAAGAGGCAATGAGGTCACTAACTTTGTCAGTGACTATTTCAAGACTATACATGGATGTTTCTTCTCCCTTTACCAGTAGTCCTTACCTGTGTTCTCTGGAGAAGGCTGTAGTGAATCTGAAGTCTAGATATAACCATCAACCCCACTATCCCATCAATGTCAGGGGATCAGAAGATGGGCCACAGAGTTCAAGATAAGAAAAATAGAAGGCAGAAGAATAGTGTGCCTGACCCTTTGTAACTCTGTGGGTGGCATCAGTGGCTGGCTGTACAGCTTACATCTGAAGTGTAGCTTTTTTGAATTATGTCCAGGCTTCCTGGTAATAATCACACAGTTAATACCTTGATGATGATCCAAAGACCATCTCCTTCCATTGCTTCTTTTACCTGCTCCTGACCTTGCAAGAGAGCCACATTAGAAGCTATATTTCTAATATAAAGAATGATTCACGAAACTCAAGCATTTATGTGAATTCATTTTAACTTCTCTTTGTAAAGACTGAAGTTAGATAGGTATTATGGGAGGCAACATGATGGGAAAGATGGTTGGAATAACTAAGCAATTGAATCGGTAAACATGAAGTACAAATAATGGGCTGCATTCTAGCTGTTGGAGATTTGGAAAGGAGGAAGACATAATTTGCATTTTCAAGGTAGTCAGAATTCAGAAAAAAAGAGGCAGGCATATTGTTTAATCAAGTTTAGCCTAAAGCTACCTCCTTACATATTTTGAGTCCTTTAGCCTAAAGGTTTCTCTGTATATTGTGAACTATAACAAGGGGAGCTGTAAATCACCAAGTTTTGGCCAATCAAATGTAGCCAGCTGTTCCAACCATGTTCTAATAAGGTAAATGCTGAACTGTAACCAATCCAGCTGTTTCTGTACCTCACTTCTATTTTCTGTATGTCACTTTCCTTTTTCTGTCCATAAATCATCTTCTACCATGTGGCTGCCCTGGAGTCTCAGAGCCTATTTTGGCTTAGGAGTTTGCCCCATTTGCAAATCGTGCATTGCTCAATTAAATTCCTTTAAATTTAACTCAGCTGAAGTTTTTCCTTTATCAATATCAACATATAATTATAATACTTTTTTAGGAGCAGTGACTGAGATTCACTGGGCATGGTCGGTGTATAGAGAAAGAGTACCTAAACCAAACTAGGTGAGTTAGTATTGTCTTTAAAAAGCCATCATCACTACCACCACCAAAATTCATTTGCTCAGTACCGAACATTTGTGATAGTATATTGATGCCTTCAAGACAGATATATATATTGAGGGGAGAGAGAGAGAGAGAGAGAGAGAATGGATTCCAGTTTTCTAAGACCTTATAAATTAACATAAACACACCTACTTAAAATGAAAGACACGACTAGAGCAGTCATGTTTATTGCAGTCATACTTCGCTCGGAGACTTATATATAGAAGAAGGCAAATAGTTCAAGGTGTGTGTGAGTATGTGTACATCTGTTTATTCCTTAGGTTCTCCAGTCAGTCTGCAAGTAACAGTCCTAATTAATGAAACTTTTTATGACGTGATGGAGATCACTGGAAATGGACTACAGTCATTAATTCATTACACAAAGGTCACTGTAGCTACTTTCAGATAGGATAACTTTTGCTCTCTGATGAACTGATATGCATGTGAGAGAGTCAATGTCACCTCCCAAGTCTCTAGAGCAGTCTATGCCACTGTCATATCTTTTTTTTGAACCATGACATTCTGAAAAAGTGATTGTAACTCTTTCTTCTATTATTTCACAAAGGTTGTACTGTCAAGCACTCTCCAGGACGCATATTTTTAAGATTTGGCTTCCTCCCTAGAATTGTGAACTCTTCAGATGCAATGGTAATGGGCTTGAAAGTCATCTATGAACTGGAGTTTCTATTAATGTGAATAACAGGTATTCTAATTTCTTTCCACACTTCTCCTGGCAGAAAAAACATTCTAGTTAGAGAATAGATCTCTAACCCATTCCCCAAAGAATTAACAAGTATCTTTTGAAAACTTTAATTAAAGATTAAAAATCTGGGATAGCAGGATGGGGATATATGTAATAAAATCACATAGTTTCAATTAAACTTCTGAAAAATTACACATATCCAGTGATGAATTTAATTTTATTTTAGAAGAAAATGCTGCTTAACCTGCCTTTAGTTTAAGCTTCTATATAAATGCTTGACCTGCTATTTTTTATTGCATATTTCATTATTCATTATTAAGTTACCAGCCTTTTTGCTTGGAGAAAAACTTAGTCTATCTATCTGCAAATCGATGATCTATCTATCATATCTATACTATCTACTATAGATAATTTTGAATATATATGCACCTATATCTTATGTTAAAATTAACATTAAAATCACTTAAAAGAACAGTATTCCATTGTATTTCTGCTAGAAAACATTGTAATGATTTTAACCATCTTGAGAAAAGGTAAAAATGCACGTTAAAATTATTCCTTTTGTCCCTGCCTCTTTTTTTTTTTTTTGCTAATTTTGTGATTTCTGTTTGTATTAAAGCTCATTAGAAATGAAAAAATTTACAAATTCAATGCCCTAACTTCTCAAATATGAAGAATATGGTAAAATATTTATTTCAAACAATATGTCCCTTGGTATGAACATGTGCTAGGTCAGTTTTCTTGCTATATTTTGAAATAGGTCTAATTCAGAAGCTTTTTAGAGCAGAACATTGTACATTTGACAGTAATTGTGACAGATTTTCATAATGCACTGATGTAGCATGTCAAATCGTATGTAGTCAGTTAAATTCAGGGAAAGAAATTAAATTTGGCAATAGTTGGAATTTTTCTCTTCCTGTAATTAAAGTTCTCCTTCCTGTTATGCTTCATCTGCAATAGACACATTGCTCTCTTTAACGTCACCTAAGGACACTCTAATTTTCTGTCAAATTCCAACCAACTTATGTTATCATTTTGTCAGTTTCCATTTTCAGTCCCCTTTCTGCCCTTGAAACATTTCATCATGGAGTCAAAGGCATAAAATAAATGTTTCTCAACTTGCTATTCTTCCTTTTTCAGAGAAAAGTTTGTCTTCTTTAATGAGGGCTATCTCACACCAAAGTGTGTTTTATAGAGCAGAGAACAATAGGAAATAGAACAATGCAGCTCTCATGAAAAAAAAGACATTGTCCATAAGATTTTTTTGATTATTAAGTAATTAATGAAAGGAAATACAAAAACTATTTTGGTTTTCTGAAGGCCAGTTATGTCAGGCATATAGTTTAAATAAACCAAGAGATTTAGAAGATCGATGTTTTAGTATTCAAACTCTATCCAGAGAAATAAATTTAGATTTGTGCATATTAGTCAATAAAATATAACTCTTAAAAAAATTCTCTTCCCTCTCCATCACTCTACTTTGTGCATGCTTGAGAGATTATACAAGTGGACAGAGCACAGGCAGCTGCAGCAGAGCAGGTGAAGTTGGTGCAATAGAGCTACATGACAGGACTATTACAGTAAGCAATACAATTCCAGAAATAACCTATGTGGAACATATTGCCTCTGCTACAAATGTCAGAAAATGGACTTGGATCGATGGTGTCACAACACAAAACCACATACTAAAACTTTTAAATTATGATGACATTGTAAAAGTGTATACAGCCTTGCCAGCAGAGTTAGTCATTTTTATTATTAACAAATGGTCAAAGAACATAAATTCTATATGCTCCTTAGGCCTTACAAATGTTTCTGATGGCTGCCATCAGCATGTATAGAAGCAGGAAGGCATGACTGGGGTCTGGCGATCATCACCTCTGACGGGGGACGCTTTCCATAGGGACTGATTATCTACAGAGAGTCACACCACCTGGAGTTGCCATATTGCCACTCTAAAAATTCCCTAATGTGGGAGAAAAACGTGTTCATTTGTGTTGGAAGGTGTTGTTAGCAGTTAGAATACTGAATAGTGGTATATGTGGTTTATACGGACTAAGCTCTATAGAACGCTCAGTCATAAATTGAAATACTTGTCATTTAAATAGCTTCATAAACTTAAGAAAAAAGTACACCCAGCAAACATTCACAGCATTTCTGTAGAAGCATTTGCTGACAGTGAAAGTGGCAAAATTGCTAGTTTTTAGATTGTCTAGAGAAGTGGGTTGCTTTGAAGGATGAGTGATCTGATTTAGAGCAAGTTGGCTACAAATTCTGGTTTTTCAAAAACGGGATTTGTAAATTGAAGTTAAAACATATAGGGAATTTTTATTAGTTCACTTTTGTTTATTCCAAATTCCCTTGTAAAAGAAATTAAATTAAAGAAAGAAAGCCACATGGATATCACCAAATATGCACTATTTTTTTTCCATATTTCTTTTCTGCCTTAGCCTACAGCAAGTTAAAAAAATGCAATTTAAAAAAGAACCAATTATGATAAATTCTTGCCAGAAATATATATATATGCAATTTCTATAATTAAAGACAATTTCTATAATTAAAAGTCTATTGCGGTAAAGAAATCTTTTTCTTCAGGATATATTTTGTCAATGATATACTGAAATGAATTATTTTGTCGTATAGAAACACCTCTAATGAAAGTCATCTGTATATTGCTGTGTGTGAAATTTTAGATGCATGTAATTGCAAGAATTTCATATTCTAAAGATTTTATCAGAGTCTGTAAGGCTGGCAATATTATTTTTTGCACTGGCGAGGAGATTGACTTTTTTCCTGAGGTGAAATTTAGATTTTGTTAAAGGTTTAGCTATATTGAAAAAAAAATGAGAACTAGTGCAGAGATTAGAAAATGATAATGCCAAACTTTAAACATGTCTTTTCTTTTTAAATCAAATTATAAGCTAACTGCTTTATTTTTTCAAATGTTCCATTTATTTAGTTTTAAACATAAAGTAGGTAGTAATATTACATTGGTTTCACTTTGAATTTACAAGTTAAAGTTTATTAAACATACACAAACATGTAAGCTCTGTGAGACCTAAGACTGTGCCTGGTTAGATTAAAATAATGGTCTCTCATAATAATGCTTCAAATTTATTAAGAGATTACTTTGTGCCAGATGTTGTTCAAGGCACATACATGTAAAGCAGGATATTTCTCTAACCCGTTTGTGGGATTCGGGACAAGGGTGCCTAGTTTACTCAGTCGGCTGCTCTCAACTCCTTGTGGGAGCGGGCGTGTGAGTGAATGAGTGCAGGAACTGGAGTGAAAGAGCACTGGAACCGTCTGGCCCCTTTGGCACCAGCAGGACCAAACTCCACTCACTTGGACCTGCTGCGTTCCACCGTTTGTGGGAGGGACCATGCAGGTGAGCAGGTGCAGGAACCAGCCAGATGGTTTAGCACTGGCAAAAGTGAACTCTGTACAGGCCTCATGGCAGCATCCAGGCAGGGGTGCCTGTGACTCCTAAAGCTCCAGAGAGTGTATTACAGTGCTCATTTAGCTCTGCCATCCATGGATGGCTTAAGTGTTAACAGCTCAGTGGACCCTTTGCATTCTCATGTGAGGTGGCTGTCCTCCGCCAGTGAGGGCAAAGGGCCAGTGTGACAGCCTTTTGTATCCACTCTTGTGGCTCCAGAGCTCTTGTCAGAAAAAATGAGGTTGCATGAATGAATTGAAGGATGATAAATGTGGGGTTTTTTTATTGCCAATGAAAGTGGCTGTCAGCGTGAAGGGGAGTTGAAAAGGGGACAGGGTGGGAAGGTAATCTTCCCCTGAAGTCCAGCCATCTCTGGCCAGATTCTTCTCTGAAGTTACACTGTCAAGCTGTCTTTCTGAAGTGAAGCTGCTTATCTCCAATGTCCAGCTGTAGTCTCATCTACTGGCTGAGTCTGGGGTTTTATGGGCATAAGATGGGGCCAGGTGGGGCCACGGGCAGTTTAGGAAAAGGCAACATTCGAGTGGGAAAACAGGGATAGAAGTTCTCCCTTTGGGCCGTGGTTTCAGGCTTTTCAGCTTGAGGGTGGGGTTTTTTCTGGGACCCACACTTTTCTGCCTAGAATTTCTCTGCCCCCTGTCCCTAGCACATGTATTATCTTGTTTGGTCTTCTTGACCATTGCTCTTCTTTACCTCAGCACAGCAGAATTAAATGTCTTAGAAGCCCTTGGCCCTGAGAAAGAGAACAGTGCCTCACCTTCTATTCTTTGCTATATGCATTTCATAATTTTTTTAAAAAAGAAAATAAGCCAAACTCAAATGCATAAAACTTTCATAAATATTGAAATTAATATTTTCATTGAAAACTAATTTTAGATTTGATGGTCAAATTATGAGTAATTTTACCACAGTTGTGCTTCACTAATTTTTAATTCTCCCCTTAGCTAATGTGTTCGATATATGCTTAATTTGCCTTCCTCCAAGACCCTCAGTGCCTAGAATAGCCTGGTAGACATACTTTATTGCCAGCTGACACAGTGATAGGAATAAGTATTTACATAGCCCTGTCTTCAGCTAATTATGGAGATAAGACATATTGCTATAGAAAGTTTAAAAATAGAGAACACTTTAAAGGAATAACAAGAACTTATCTACAGAACAGCATTCATGTTCATTTCACTCGTTTATTTGTTATTTTCTTTTTCTTTTTACTGTTTCCAATCAATGTATTATTGTTTTATGTAGGAAATTTGGGAAAAAGACATAGAGAGCCCATACAAATAATCAAATATGGGTGGCAAATGAATGATACAAACTGAATGAAAGAAATTACACATTCCAAGTCCTATTGAGGTTTACATTTTTCAGCATCAGCTGAGTTGAGTGAAAAGTGCCCTAGCATAGTAATCAGTGCACTGGGTTCCAGTTCTGGCACTGCCATAAAGTAGCTTGGGACAAGCTGCTTAATTTATCAGGCCCTCAGTTTATGTACCTGGAAAATAATATGGCTGTGGTGGATAACTGTGTTAGGTAATGGTTTTTGTATTCTCTTTAGTCTTTCCATTCTCCTGTGTCAAGTCATTTCTTCTTCCAGAGTTATCTTTCAGCAGCAATGAGACTATCAGCTTAGAAAAAAGAAATTGGCATCTAAATGCAAATGGATGAGGGTTAGGATTATTTATTCAATGATTTCATTTTTTCCTATTTGTAGTGAGTCTGCATTTATCGTGTGTCAAATATTGTGGCAATGCAAAGGCTAAGAAGGTAGAATCTTTTTTCAAGACAGAATTCTAGAACCTGACGAATGAGAGGAGCAAGGGCTATGCTATAGAATTTTTGAAGTGAGAAAGGTAGGATGGGGGACTTCATGGCAGAGTGAGTTGACATCTGAACGAGGTCCTTTAATCAATCAATTATCATCTCATTTATATGTAACATTTGTTACATAGAGCCCATTGTGTGCTAGTCACTGTGGGAAACACAAACAAGAAAACACAGACCCAATCTTCATTTTCACCAAGCGAATTTGCCAGAAAAGCAAAATTTATTTTAAAAATACTGCCTCTGATTTTCTTAGTATCTGACATTCAGGCAAAGACATTAATAACTTCATGGGCTTTTAAAATAATTCACATTTTATTGAGAAAAGCACAAAGTCATTTCCATTTTCTTAACCTAATAAAATATAGCTCTCCTTTGGATTATTGTTCATTCAATAATATAGACTGGAATTTCACGTTAGCAGAAATGTTACTGCATCTAATAGATCGTATCTTACTATTCTCTGTCCTTTTCAAAATCATGCTCTGCAGGAAACTTTTGGTTTATGAGCTTTTCCCCTCATGAGAGTACTAACTTGAATGTGTTCTGTAAAATGTCACATTGTCCAAAAACTGGTTTTTCTAGCTTTTGTGAAGATTATATGGTCTATGGGTTCTGCCTGGTAAGTTTCTGTACATCACCGTACGTCTCTGCTCACGGTGAGCATCGCAGACTGAGAACAGCTCTACTTTTGATGGATGTTAGTACGTTTCCTCAGTGACTGATTTTTATTAGTTTCAAAAGATAACAGTATATGCATGCACACACGCTGATGTTTCTGAAGGGCGTTGTGATGAAAGATTAGAATGCTTTTTGCCTTCTTCCTGATCAAACAGTGTGTCTTAGAGAGCATTGGTACATTTACTTTTTTTGTTACCAAAAAGAATAAAATCTGTTGACATTGTTACTTATCATTTCAACTTCATTCATTCTTAATGCCAAAGTCTGCCTATTTGGTCAGGAAAGGTTGAGATCATGAGGTCAGCTATCACATAAAGTTCAGTGTATCTGTAATGTAACGTTAATCCAGAAGTTGTTTCAAGGGAAAGAAGCAAGATACCCATGATTTAAGCACAGGTGTTTAATGGCCAACTATGGAATTAGGTTCACCTCATAACAGTGAAAATGCTACCTGGGGAATTGAAAATTAACAGAGAGTGTAGGTTTTTATTATAATGAATACCAATGAGACCAAAGAACAATTCTGTGAACTTAAGAAAGTTAACTCAGCTACACCTGGCAAGCTGTATATCACCGAAGACTTTAACACACACATTGGCAGCAATGTAAAAAGCAAAAGGAAATCACTGGGACTGGCAAGAGAGGAGAACTGTACCTCTACAGCATCCATCTTAGGTGGTGAAACAGATTTTTTCTAAAAAAATTCTCTTCTTTTCAAGCAATATGCATTACAGTTTTATCTCAGATATTGAGACCTAAGGGATGTTTCAAATCCAGAATGATAGCGTCTATCACTGCTTATTTATGCAATTATGCTAAACAATCTTAGCATAATGTATGAAAACATTGACTTCAGTCAGATCCATGTGAAGCTTTAGAATGTCTGTCTGCAAAAGTATCAAGTCTTTCCTTTGAGGTGTGGCAATCTTATCTTAAACGGATGATGTGTATAGCACATGAGGAAAAGCTTCTCATGTCATGTTCCTTAAACTAACATGTATGGTGCTCCTTTGATGCACTGGATACTGTCAGCATTAGACTCTGTCAATAGTAACAAGAATAAGATGCTTAAACTATGAGCCCTTCCCACTAGCTGTTCATTATCTAATAACATAGGCTAACCTTTACCATTCACCAGCTAGACAGTATATGAATTGTGTAGTGAGAAAAATGGTATCCAAGTATTAGGTTGGTGTAAAAGCAATTGAGGTTTTTACCATTACTTTTGCACCAACCTAATAGATCATGCACAGCCAGTTTAAGATGCTGTTATAATGGGCAGAAAGTCTGGAATCCATGACTTGAAGGGTCACTGAGGAAAGTTTAGCTAATGGCTACGGAAAACCAACTCTATGACAGAAATTCATATAGATTTTTCTCTTCTGGTTTTATCATTTGATGCTTGCAGCATCTTGGTGAGGAAAGGCAGTGGTCAGGATCTTTCAGGTGCAAGTGTGAGAAACCCAATAATAATAAGCTTAGATAAAAAACAGAAGATATTGGCTCACATACCTGAAAAACCCTGGGATAGGTAAAGATGCAGCACTGGGTTTCTCTTCATATATTGGCTTTGCTTTCCAGGGTGTTGTTCTCAGTCCTAGGCTCTGCATGATGACTTCTGGTCCAAATTTAGAGGAAAAGAACATCTCTTCCTAGCAGCTCCTAGGCAAGTCCTTGAATTCCTTCTATTTGTGCTCTTTTCTGCTCTCCTCTCCTCTGTTCTCACTCTATACCTGTTTCTTGGTGATCTCATCTATAACTTCAACTATTATCTGCATGCTCATGGCCTCCAAACCTACCTTTGAAGCCCCTGCAGTGTTCCTGAACCATAGACCTGTGAAATTCCCTCCTAGAAATCTTTACTGGATGTCCCAGAGGTAGTTCTATAGATAGAAGTATCTAGGGAAGACTTTGTTGTCTAGGCTGTCACCTGCTTCATTCCAAGAGTGGGGTGAGACTGGGCAAGGTGGGCTTTGAGGGGAGGAGCATGTGTGTGTCTAAGCTATAGTCAGAGAGACTTGAGATTATAGCTTGCTTTTATACTTACTACACTAAATGCCAGTTTCATCATTTATAAAATAAATACAATAAAATGTTAGTTGCAATGATTAAATAGGGATATATAGATAGATAGATAGATAGATAGATAGATATAGATATATATAGGTTTCTTTTGAGTGCTGGAAGCACGATAAGCTAAGGATGACCAAGAAATTTCTATTGGCATGTTTACTCTGACAGTAACCATTGGAGGGTTCTGTTAGGGAGAGCTATGAGGAAATGTCCAAGCTTATCAAGAAAAAGATCTGAAATCAGTGAGTGATCTCTAACTTGGTTATGAGAAGATAAAGGGGCAACCCTCATGCCTCACACTCGCTTCTGAAACAGGCACTCAAGGAATAAGCCAGCATTAGTATGTTCTGTCATGGTTATTATTACTTCCTTCTTGTTGTTTAATATCACCATCTACTCAGGTTTCTTGCCTAGGCTGTAATATTTTCTTTCCTTTCCTATATCAATACTTTATATTCAATTTGTGTTGCAGATTTTTTTTGTATTCTGTATATAAACCCCTCCCCTTAATGCTTTAAGTCATTCTCTGTTTATTTCTTATCTGGTTCAATGCAATTTTTGACCTTTTAACTCAAATTTTACCTCTTATTTTAGATATTGCTCCCAAGAAAGTATTCCCAGATCACAAAAGTTAGAAAATTTTCAACTTCTCATCATGGTACATAAAATCTTTTCTCACCCAAACCTTGGCTGTCCTTTCGAAGTCACTATTATTGACCTCACTGCACAGCCTGCTCTCCACTTACATTGATTTCTCTTCAGCCACAGTCATCTCAATTCTCTCCCTAGGTTGCTCCCAGTTCCTCAAAAATGCCCATTCTTTCTTTTGTCTAGGTAGTGCTTAACTACCACTCAATCTTGGCCCAGAAACATTTTTCTGAAGAACATTCCCTGTCCCATTATTTGTCTTTCCTATGAGGTAACAGAAGCTCTATAATAATAGCATCTCATTCATTCATTCATTCATTCATTCATTCATTCATTCATAAGTTTACTCATTTGTTGAACAACTACTTAATATTAGCTAAGAATTTTTCAAGGTACTAAAGATACAGCTCTGAATAAGATAGACACTATGGCCCCTTCTTTTAAGGTTTCCATTGTGCTGCTGCTGCTGGTGGTGGGGGGGGGGGGTTGCAAGGTATAAATAATTATATTTTAGAATAACCATGGTTTCCATGGAGGAGTGGGTAGACTCTAGGGGATGTAAAAATTAATAAGCTGAGTCTTGAAAGAGAAGTGTTGGAAATTGTACTTACATTTTTATCTCATGCTTTTAAAATTTCAGTTTTATATATATTTTATAATACACTTTCCATATTAAAAATCTTTGTAAAATAATTTACTATTTATGAAATACATTGCTATTTCCTAATATGTGTTCTAGCCAATTAAGTTTTGTCTAAGGTGGGTTAGGCAATGTTGAACAGGTTTCTGTTACAGCAGAATTTTTCATAACTTACAACTTTTCAAGAGATGGATATAATATTCTGTTTGCCTCAACCATATAACGTATTTCAGGATATTGGAGGAGTAAATATGACCTTCTGAACTGCATTTGTGTCCACAATTCCCTTAGCCATTTCTCTGTTGGGCTGAATTGGCTTTTCTCAATTCATTGTTTGATTCTTCACTATGGGAACTACATTGCCTAAAATCATTTTCTTGGGAACTACATGTCCCAGAATCCCTGACCTGTAGCGTTGTAGGTAACATTCTGCCAATGAGAAGCACAAGTGAGAGATTTGGAAGATGAGAGAAAAATATAAGCCATTATTCTTGAATGGCAGCTGTGAGCAAATGGAATTCTATGTTACACACAATCATTAATGATGATCATAATATCTAATATAGTGACAAAAAAAAAAACTAGATTAAAACAGCATTTGTGGCCTCTACATATTATTGCAGTAATCTCCAAAACATAGGTCTAAATTTACGTTCCCCTTTGTAGTAAATTAAAAATATTCATATTTGAATTCATCCTATTTAATAGTTTCATTTCTTAAAAATATTTGCAATTTTAAAGATAAAAAATGAAATATTTTTGTTGCATAGCTTTATTATTCTTTGATATTGAATGCTTTTCAAATGTTTATTGGTGTATTGGTAAGAAATGTCTTTGGCCAAAAATAACAGAAAACATAGTATTTGTGGTTTAAGGAAATATGAGTATTATTTTTTTCATATGGCATTTCCTCACATACCGAGAGTGAAATTGATTCAACTGCTCAAAAGCAACATTAGAAACCCAAGTTCTTTTTCTATCTTCACTTTGCCATCCTGAATATCCTGGCTTTTGCTGTCATTCTTGCTGCCTCGTGGTCACAATATAGTAGCTATGGTACCAGATCTGCTTTTTTTTTTGGTTCTAGGAGAAAAAAGAAGGAAAAACAAGAAGAAGAAAAGGGGAAAAATATATTTTTTCTTGTGTCCTGTGGCTACCAGTAGCTGCAAGGGAGGCTAGGACTACTGTTGTATGTTTCAAAGAGCAAAAAAAAAAAAAAAAAAAAAAAGAATCGTTTAACAAGAATATAAAGTTAGGCATCTTTGCTTAAATGCATATTTTCTTTGCAAATTATTTGTTTAAGACTTTTATCCACTTATTTCAGTATCAGTGTTTTTCATATTTTTGTAGCAGGTCTATAAGTAGTAATTATATTAACCATTTATCATTTTTTGCTCTGTGTATTTTTCTCATTCTTCTTTCAATTATATTTATGTAATATTTTTTAAAGAATCACAATCTAGATGTTTACGTATTTTATCAATTTCTTTGGCAACTTTTTTTTCCATTGTTTTAATCATAGACATTTTTAAAAACTGCATCACATGATTTAATTGTGGTAAAATTTGCATACAATGAAATGACAACGTTTTGTTCCTGGTTTCTTTTGGTTATCACAATGTTTGTGCATTTTTTAATATTCTTGTATGTATTAGGGGTTGATTTTTTTATTGACAAATCGACTTCCACTATGAGAATAAGCCACATTTTTTTGTGTAACCTTCTACTGATAAACATTTGAGTTTCTTCCAGTCTTCTACTATTATGAGTAATGTGGCTATAAAAAATCTTGTAGAAATCTTTTTTTTTTGAGTGAATATATGTTTTTACTTCTTTTTGAAATAACTGAGAGTGAAATTGGTGGGTCACAGTGTAAGTATATATTTAATGTTGCATGAAACTGCCAAATCAATCATTTTCCAATGTGGTTGAACCATTTGATACTCTCTTCAACAATATACAAGAATTCCAGTTGGTCTTTACCCTCACACACATCTGGTGTTGTCATTTTTTTCTTTCTCATTTTAATAAATCTAGCGCATGACAAATGAGATCTCGCTGTGGTATCAATTTGCCTTTCCCTGATGCATAATGGCATTAAACACCTTTTCATATGTTTTTTGTCATTTATCTTGTTTTGCCAATAGCCTGTTTAAATCTTTCACACTTTTTAAATTACATTGTTTATTTTTATTCCTAATTTATGGGAGTTCTTAAAATATTCTGTACTTATGTCATTTTTCAGGTATGCTTTGTGTTTCACTACTATCTCTTAGTTTCTGGCTTGTCTTTTTATTTTATTAATTGTGTCTTTTGAAGAGAGAAGTTCTTAATTTTTATGAAGTTTAACTTTTTGCTTTCCTTTAAGATTTAACGCTCTTCTATAATTTTAACTTCAATTTTAGATTTGGGGGTACATGTGCAAATTTGTTACATTGGTATATTGTGTGACACTGAAGTTTGGGGTACAAATGATCCTGTCACCCAGTTAGCAAGCATAGTACACAAAAGGTAGATTTTCAGTCCTTACCCTTTACCCTTCTCCTCCTTCTAGTAGTCCCCAGTGTCTATTATTCTTATCTTAATGTCCATATGCACCCAATGTGTAGCTCCCACTTATAAGTGAGAACATGAATCACTCAGTTTTCTGTTCTTGCAATAATTCATTTAGGATGATGGCTTCCAGCTGCATCCATGTTGCTGCAAATGACATAATTTTATTCGTTTTTTATGGCCACAATTTATAAGGAATTTAAACAATTCATCAAGCAAAAACCAAATAACCCTTTTAAAAAGTGGACAAAGAACATGAATGGACACTTTGCAAAAGAAGATATATTAGGTTGGTGCAAATGTAATTGCTGTTTTGGACCACGAATTTTAAATCATGATAACTTGGCTCAAACACATCTTTATTAATCAAAATAGGAACTATTATGATCAACATATTTTTGCCAATAATTTTTTTTTCTTTTTTTGAGACAGAATCTCGCTCTGTCACCCAGGCTGGAATGCAGTAGTGTGATCTTGGCTCACTACAATCTCCACCTCCCAGGTTTAAGCAATTCTCCTGCCTCAGCCTCCTGAGTAGCTGGGATTACAGGTACACGCCACCATGCCTGGCTAATTTTTGTATTTTTGGTAGAGATGGGGTTTCACTGTGTTGGGCAGGCTGGTCTCAGACTCCTGACTTTGTGATCTGCCTGCCTCAGCCTCCCAAAGTACTGGGATTACGGGTGTGAGCCACCATGCCGGGTTGAAAAATGTTTGTTTATTCCCGTAGCATAAAAATTCATGCTTTGGGATTCAACAAACACTTGGAAAGCATTTCCTGCATCCTGCTGGTGTGGAAGCATTTTTCCTGCAAAAAGTTGCTGAGATGCTTGAATAAGTGGTAGTCAGTTGGTGAGAGGTCAGGTGAATACAGCGGATGAGGCAAAACTATGGAGTCCAATTTGTTCAACTTTTGAAGTGTTGGTTGTGTGATGTGCACTTGGGTGTTGTCATGGAGAAGAATTGGACACTTTCTGTTGACCAATGCCAGCTGCAGGTATTGCAGTCTTCTGTGCATCTCATCGATTTGCTGAGCATACTTCTCAGATGTAATGGTTTTGCCTGGATTCAGAAAGCTGTAGTTGATCAGACCAGCAGCAGACCACCAAACAGTGACCATGAACATTTTCTGATGCAAGTTTGGATTTGGGAAGTGCTTTGGAGCTTCTTCTTGGTCCAGCCACTGAGCTGGTCATTGCAAGTTGTCATATAAAACCCACTTTTTGTCTCATGTCACAATCTGATCAAGAAATAGTTCATCGTTGTTGTGTAGAATAAGAGAAGATGACACTTCAAAATGACGATCTTTTTAAAATTTTCACTCAGCTCATGAGGCATACACTTATTGAGTTTTTCACCTTTCCTATTTGCTTCAAATGCTGAATGACTGTAGAATGGTTGACATTGAGTTCTTTGGCAACTTCTCGTGTAGTTGTAGGAGGATCAGCTTACAATTGTTCTCAATTGGTCATTGTCAACTTCCAATGGCCAGCCACTATGCTTCTCATATTCAAGGCTCTTGTCTCCTTTGCAAAACTTCTTGAATCACCACTACGCTGTATGTTAGCAGTTCCTGGGCCAAATGCGTTGTTGATGTTGTGAGTTGTCTCTGCTGCTTTATGACCCATTTTGAGCTTCAATAAGAAAATTGCTCAAATTTGCTTTTTGTCTAGCATCATTTCCATAGTCTAAAGTAAACACACAATAAAAAGCAAGTAATAAATCATTAGCCAAAAAAGTGAGAAATGCCCATTAAAATGATGTATATAACATAATCACATTTAAGAATGTATTCCAATATCAAACCACAAATTCCAATCATGCAAAAACCGCAGTTCCATCTGCACCAGTGTAATACAAGCAGCCAACAAATATATTAAAAATGCTGTTCACTACTAATCATCAGGGAAACGTAAATCAAAACCATGATAAGATAGCATTTCACACCAGTCAGAATGGCTATTATTAAAAAGTCAAAAAACAACAGATGCTGGCGAGGTTGTGGGGAAAGGGAACATTTATACACTGTTGGGAATGTAAATTAGTTCAGCCACTGTGGAAAGTAGTTTGCAGATATCGCAAAGGACTGAGAACAGAACTATCTATATCTTTAGGAGATCCTTGTCTTCTACAAGCTAGTTAAGATTTTCTATTTTATTTTATTCCACATGCTTTTTAGTTTTAGCTTTAACATGTAAGTCCGTGAACCATCTTAAATTAATTTTGTGCAAGGCATGAGGCAGAAATCATTTCGTTATTTTCCTTTGTTTATCCAGGTGGTCCATCACTGTTTGTTAAAAACCTTTCCTTTCTTCATTGAATTCCCATGATGTCTTTGTCAACAGTCAATATATGGTGTATGTATGGGTTTATTTCTGAGCTCTCTATTTCATTGATACATTATCTATCTTTGTGACACTATTGCACTATCTTGACTACGATAGCTTTAAGTCCTGGTATCAGGTAGTATGTCATCTAATTTTGCTTTTATTTTAAAAGTTTGTTTTTAGAGAAATCCGTTTCTGGAAATATGCAGTAGATGTAGTATTTTCTAATCCTTCCACTAGGTACAACTAAAAAGCCTGGATATTATATTAAAAACAAATATAAAGAGACTCTGAAGACAGGAAAGAGACAAACTGGCTAGGGATCTCAAACTCAAGGAGCAGTGTTGTGATGATTTCTGAGGGTTTATGTTTGCCTATCTATTCAACACTTGGAGTTAAAGAAGGGAGAGACCCAGAAAGGCCTATGGATGCAGACAAAAAGAGACTCAAAGGAAACTTATTCTGCAGCCAAAAGACCAGGAAAATGGTGACTTTTGAAGACAAAACTTTTAAACAATAAATAAGCTTTATGCCAGCAAAGCACCACAGAAAAATCTATGGTCCCCACCCCATCCACTTGAACAAAAGCCTAGTAGGGAGAATCAACTTTCATCTTCATCAAAGGGTGCAGTGGTATATTCTAACCCATTTGCCACCTCGTCACTGTCAGTAAATCACCAGTAAAGAGTTAGAAGTTTTCCCCACATGGTGGAAAGAAGCTGAACCCCACCCCACCTTCTCTTGCTGTGTCAGTGGAGACCATTTGAGGAGCCCCACCCAGTAGTAGTGAGGTACCCCCTTCTCTTCACTGCTGGAGGGATGTCAGAGGATACATACTGGCAGGTAAAGACTTTACCACCTCCCGACATTAATGGGGCCACCTCTCTTTGTTGTCAGTGGAGGCCATTTTGGGGTCCAGAAATCTCATTCCTGCTGAGCAATAATAAGGAGTTTCATGTGCGTTGTTATAGCCCATTTTGGCTTCTTGCCTGCCACACAGAAAAGTCTATACACTGTGACAGTGGTGTTGCATCAGAGAAAGAGTTTATCTCAAAGCTGCCGAGTGAGAGGACAGGAGATATTTCTCAAATCTGCCTCCCCAAGAGCTCAGAGGCTAGGGTTTTTAAGGATAATTTGGCAGGCCGGGTGCTAGGGAATTAGTGCTGCTGATTGGTTGGGGATGAAATCATAGGAGTGTTAGAACTGTCTTCATGTACTGAGTCAGATTCTGGGTGGAGGTCACAGGACCAGTTGAGTCAGTTCCTTGTTATAAATCATGGGTACAAGTGGCATAAGTCAGTTTGCCAGAGTGCAAAAGTTTAAAAATACTCAAAGACCAGTCTTAGGTTTACAATAGAGATGTTATGTATAGGAGAAATTGGGGAAGTTACAAATCTTGGAACCTCCAGCTGTATGACTCCTGAGCAGTAAGCAACCTAGGGAACAATGGCTAATTGTTGCGTATGCATAGGTCTTAGCATAATTCAGTCCCTTCTCTATAATTCTAACCTTGTGGCCTTTCATTAGTTTTACAAAGGTAGTTGTAGTCCCTGAACAAGGAGGGGGCTATTATCATCTGTGCTTTAAGGTTTAATTATAAACTAAATTCCTCCCCCGGTTAGCTTGGCCTATGCCCAAGAATAAGCAAGAGCATTTAACTGTTGAGGTTAGAAGCAAGATGGAGTCAGCTGTGTTAGATTTCTTTCATGGTTATAATTTTTCAAATTTATATTTCAGTGTCAAGATATGTCAAGTGGGAAAGCTGGACTTCTATCCCTACCTAGCATTAATGAGGTGGCGAATCTCAATTTCAGCCTGAATGGTATCATGGGAAGCCAACTCAAACGAAGGTTTAAATAAAATTCAGGTTCTTACAACATCATACTCATAATGTCAAAATTTTAGTAGAAAACCACTCATCATACCAAGAACGAGATCTTAAACTGAGCAAGAAACGATATCAAACAGATATCAACACTGATATGAATATGTTGGGATTATATGACAAGGATTTAAAAATAGCCATCATAAAAGTGCTTCAGTGAAAATTATGAAAAATATTTAAAATAAGTAAACAAATAAAAGAAATCTCAATAAATAGATGACACATATAAATAGGAGCCAAATAGAAAGTTTTAGAATTGAAAAATACAATAACAAGTATAACACTCAGTGGAGGGACTAAACAGTGGAATGGATGAACAGGGTCAATGGATGGGCTAAGCAGTGAAATTGAGGGAACAGAGGAAAACAGAGAATGGGGAAATAGAATAGTGGAAATTATCTAGTCTTAACAACAGGGATTAGAACTATTATAGATGGCAGAATTTTCTTCTTTTTAAAGGCTGAATGGTATTTCTATTATATACATATTGGATTATGTATTATATAATGAGTATATAATTATACTATATACTCATTATTTGTGTGTGTGTACTTACACATACGTATATACATATACACAAATATATTCATCCTTCACCCATTGATTGATACTTAGGTTGGTTCCATATGTTGACTATTGTGAATAATGCTGCAATGAACATGGGAGTGCAGATATCTATTTAACATACTGATTTCAATTCCTTTGTATATATACCTAGTAGTGGGCTTGTTGAATCATATGGTAATTCAATTTTTAACTTTTGGAGAAACTTCCATCCTGTTTTCCATAATGCTGTCATAATGTACATTCCCACCAACAAAGTGCAAGGATTCCTGTTTCTTTATATTCTCTTCAACACTTGTTATCTTTCATCTTTTTGATAATAGCTGTCCTAACATGCATCCATGTATCAGGTGATATCTCATTGTGGGTTTAAATAGCATTTGTCTGATGATTAGTGATTTTTGGCATTTTTTTCATATACCTGCTGGTCATTTGTGTCTTCTTTTGAGAAATGTCTATTCAGATTTTTTGCCCATTTTTAAAATCAGGTTACTTGTTTCCTTACTATTGAGTTTTTTTTTTTTTTTTTGTGATGGAATCTTGCTCTATCACCCAGGCTGGAGTGCAATGGCGTAATCTTGGCTCACTGTAACCTCCGCCTCCTGGGTTCAAGCCATTCTCCTGCCTCAGCCTTCCAAGTGTATGGGACTACAGGCATACGCCACCATGCCCAGCTAATTTTTGTATTTTTAGTAGAGACGGGGATTCACCATGTTGGCCAGTTGGTCTCAAACCCCTGACCCCAAGTGATCCACCTGTCCTGGCCTCCCAAAGTGCTTGGATTACAGGTGTGAGCCACCGTGCCTGGCCAGTTGTTTGAGTTTTTATATACAGATGAACTTTAGAATTATTTTGTAACATTAAAGAAAAATCTCATGCATATATTTAGGGTATATTGTTTAATTCTTACATTAATATGGAGAAAATTATTCTTATTATATCATTTCATGGACAGAATAAATCTGAGAGAAAAAAATTCAGACTTACTTCTGAGTAATTTCGCTTGGTCTACAAAGGAGTTCTCTTGACTAAAGCTATTTCCATCCACCATTACAGAGAGATCTGGTTTTTTATTTATTTATTTTTTTTTAGGGGACAACAGTGACTGGGAAAAAATTTTTTAAAAGGCAGTAATATAACAAACCAGTTCATTTCCAAACTGCCTGAATATGTAAGTATTAAGTTTTATGCTACATTATTTTTTACTTAGTCTCAAAAGACTTTCTTATCTGTAATGTTTAATTTTATATGTTAACTTAACTGGGTCACAGAATGCCCAGATACTTGGTTAAACATTATTTTGGGTGGGTCTTTGAGGGTCTTTCTGGATGAGATTAACATGTGAATGAGTAAAGAAGATTGCTATCCTTGATGTGAGTGGAACTCATTAAATACATTGGAGAAAAGAAAAAAACAAAAGACCAAAGAAGAGAGAATTCTCTGTCTTTGCCTAACAGTCTTTGAGCTGGAACACTGGTCTTTTTAGACCTCTGGACTCAGACTGGAACTTTCACCATCAGCTCTCCTGGTTCTCAAGCCTTTGGAGTATGAATTTTGGGATTTTTTAGCCTCCATAATCACATGAGCCAATTCCTGATACATTTCTCTCTTTGTCCTTCTCTCTCTCTCTCTTTCTGTTTTTCTCAGTCTCTGCCTTCCTCTGTCTCTGTATCTTTCTCTGTGTTTCTGTCTCTCTCTTTGCTCTTCTCTCAATTTCAGTCTCTCTCTGTATGTATGTGTATATATATGACTAATTACAACAGAATGGGCCTCCTGTGGTAATTATTATTGTAGAGTTTGAGTTTATTGAAAGATTTAATAGGTATGTATTTAAAATAATTCTTCACAGGAGCAAACCCTCATAGAGTATTTATAGTATTGGAAACTCTAGTTGACTCCATGGAAATATTCCAATATTGACATCATAAAGCTTTTTCAACTTTTTTTTTTTTGTATTTTTAAGTGGAAAAGTCAACTTGGATGATTATGATCTCCATTTAAACATATGCCATTGAAGACTAACATGAATTCATAGTGTTGAAATCCTAGTAAAACCTTCAGCTTGAATTGAAATATTTTTCAGAGTCATGATTGATAGAATATTTATTTTCCCTTCTATGTTTTGAAGATTTAGTGTACTGTCTACAGAACGGCTAAATATACATGTCCTTTAGTTCATTTCAATTCAGAGAGAACATGCTTTCCTTTTTTGTATGTTTGTGTACGTGCTATAGCTCATAATGACCATATTGAGGTTTGAAAATATTCATCTTTTTTAGTTATCACCAGGAAATACAAAGCTCTGCTGCTTTAGCTCTGAGTTAAAACTCCATATAGAAAATGCCAAGCCCTCAGAGAAGTTATTCTGATGAAATGAGAGAGGAGACTTGGCTTCCTAAATTATTTTGCCTTTTGCATACTTTTTCTTTCTTTACTCATTATTTGTTGGGTGTGGGTGACAATAATCTAAAAGAAAGCATCTGGTTAGCATGTGACTTGCATAGCCAAATCTCTAAAACTAAAGGATATGTGATTCATTATTGTCTTCTTTTCTTTGAAGCAAACATTCTGCATTTCTTTACTGAAAAAAAGTGCAATGCTATACTTTATGAAAATTAGAAAAATCAGGAGAGAATCTTGGGGTTTGACTGAAGATAATAACCACCTAGACATAAGGAAAATACATATATCAATTATGAGAAAATAGATTAAATAAACACAGAAAATAGATTAAATGACACAATTGTCAAGGCAAGGATGAAAATGAGGAGAATTAAACGATCTGTAACAAAAATAAAACACTAATAGTAATAATACTAATCATTTATTGAGCACTCATTATATGCTAGACACTGTGCTAGGCACTAAACATGAATTTTCTCATTTATAATCTTCAGGGAAACCCTGTCATCCAGATACTATTATTATTATCATTTTTGAGTCTCAGAGAATGCCTTACCCAAAGATAAAGTTTATTTATAAAGTAACATTGGAATTAACAAATCTGTAGAATACTAGAAGTAGGATAGATGTGAGAGAAAATTTAGTCAAGTCCTAAAATAATGCGAACAATCTCAGTAGTTATAATCGCTAATATTTATTAGCAATTAGAATTGCTAATAGTTATTAACTAATATTTTTTATTGTGTGCTTATTAGGTGTGTCTTTCACTTACTTTGTAGGCATTCTCTCATTTATGGTCATAGTGAGTCTATGAGCTAGGCACTATGTTTATTCTTATTTTACAGACAAGAAAATTAAGGCACTGAAAGATTATGTAAGTCTCTTAAGAATCAAAATCTTAGAGAATGTCCTTCAAAACATCATAACTTCTCCTTTCCCAAATTCTGAACCAGCTGAGAAAGAAACTGAAGTAGTCAGCTAAGGGGAAAATCAAAATATCACTTTATGGAGACATATTAGAATGTGGCTTATTTCTATGGGCAGCTGGACTTCCAAAGAACGAACCTTAGGAATGGTTCTGCTTGCCTGGGCAGGCCTATCTAAATGGGGCTGTGAACTTGCAAGAGGAAGGACATGGCGGAGGAGAAGCTGACAAGCCCTCTTGTTGGTGGACCCATTCCTGAGTGATAAAAAGTGTGGGCATTGGTCCTTGAGTGATCACTTTCTCCTACTAAATTCACCAGCCAGATATGCCATTCACCCTCAGGGTTAAGTGAGGTGATGGAAAGAGGCCTGGAGGATGAAGCCAATGAAATATCTCTATGTGGAAGGGAACAGCAAGAGTATGGAACGAATGTTTTCCCCAACAAGCTTCTTAGTGGCAAAGCAGATCCACTCACAGATGGACAATGGCATTCTTCTTAGTATGTCAGTAAGATAAGGTGTATGAAGCACCTGGTACTTTTTGGCACTTGGAAGCAAACAATAAATGGTAGCTGTTGATAGTATTGTCAATATCGAGCTGAGGCCCTAGTGTTGGAGTCAGGCTTTTCTGACTTCTGATCTCATATGTTGAACCCTGTATTGTTTCCCAAAACATGCCCATGGGAGGGAGTGTTTTTTCATCATATTGGCTAATGATCTTTCAACAGAGTAGCTTTCTCTTGTAATCAACTGTCTAAGATTGGACAAACAAGGTACAGAAATAATAGTGCGAATCGATATCTTTCAGCGGCTGCACAGGGAGCCTCTGGACGTCACTCAGTGGGAAGGCGTCCATTCTGTAGTGGCCCAGCAGCAGTTTTGGAAACTCAGGTTTTGTTCTTTCCAAATCAGGCTTACCCAGGTCTTGGGTAAAACAAAAATAATGTTTTTTCTTTTTTCTTTTTTTTTTAAGCAAACTACCTCTTTGTCCATGAACACCTTGTCAACTTCAAAGATTCACTTCTGTTGGAAATAAACAGCATGAGCACTATGCTGCCAATTTACAGAAAATTTGAAGATTCTTAAAGATTCTTTGATGACAAGTACTTTTTCATTAATTTGAAAGGATATTTAAT
Organism: Rhinopithecus roxellana; assembly: GCF_007565055.1. Lineage (NCBI taxonomy): Eukaryota > Metazoa > Chordata > Mammalia > Primates > Cercopithecidae > Rhinopithecus > Rhinopithecus roxellana. The sequence goes on from NC_044552.1 coordinate 78,735,340, forward strand.
GAATAGCCAACAGTTCCAAGAAAAAAAAAACAAGAAGTCAAAGATACTTTGATAAAAGCTCATTTTTTTCCATGTGAATTTCTGAGGTGATGGACTTTAAGCCATTAAGATTTTTAGGTGTTCATGTGCGGGTGTCTGTGCGAGAGAGACAGAGAGCGACCAAGTGCATGACAGCGGCTGGTATGGACCTCTGTATGCCTGATTTGCCTCTTCTGCTGCTCTCATTTATAAGGAGCTCACTATGTGCTAGGCACTGTACTATTTACGTGAATTATTTCATTTAAGATTTGTGACTTCTGCTACTGTCATTTTGAATGAGCTTACTGTGTGCTAGGCACTGTGTTATTTACTTGAATTATTTCATTTAAGACCTTGTCTATCTTTCTCACTTCTGTATCCCCAGTGTTTGGCACCATGTCTTATGTATACATACTCGGTAAATATTTGTTAGTTGTTGAATAAATGAAATAATAAAAATGGAAACCATTAGTCAATATGGAGGTATTAAACCAGTGTTGTACAAGGTTTCTGATATTCTATAGTTTTCAATTCCTGCTCCTAGTTAATTAGACAATGGACATTTATTGAGCACCTACTATGTGGCTGGAGATGTGTAAAACTCTGAGGACATAGCTAAACAATTCACAGTCTCCAGACTTAATGAATTCAACTTATTGCCCAGCATATGCCAATACTAACTGGTAAGTCTTGAGTGTAATTAAAATCTCACAATTTATTTGATGCTTTCTCTATTAAACAGATTTGGCAGGGTAGCTTCTTGGTGCTTGAAGTGCTGATAAATGCTGATTTTTAATGGTTTTTCAATCGAAGATGTGCTGATGACAACATCCGAAACATAACTTTGTTCTTCTAAGAGGTAAGAAAAGTGACATTCGTCTGCCTTATTTTACATTTCACCAACTAAGTCAAGCAATCAGAAATGGGCTTTACTTGTGTGGAACACAAAGTATCTCAGAAGAAGGAGGAGAAGGAGGACAGCAGCAGCAGCAGCAGGAGCAGGAGAAGGAGGAGGAGGAGGAGGAGGAGGAGGAGGAAGGAACTAGCCTTTATTATTTTTTAAGTATCTGCCTTGGTGCCAGGCATTATGCTGGCCACTTGACATGTTATCTTTAATTCCTAAAACATCCTGCAAGTATGAATTATTATTCCAGTTTTGCAGTTGAGGAAAACCAGTATTGGAAAGGATACTTGCCTTGTCCTTGCCACACAGCTGTAAGTGGTAGGAGCAGAGAACTCACACCAAGGTCTGGCTTGAAAAGCTTTGTCTTTCATCAGGCAGGGCTGTCCTAACTCTTGATCGATCAGCATGTGATCAGGAACATTTTACATAATCTAAATTCCTTTTTATTTCATTCATTTCTCAGAAGTCTCAAGACTATTTATTAAATTCCTAACCTTCTTCGTTAGAAAGGTTGTAGCTAGACAGAAGAATCAGAAAAAAATTTAGAGTATATCAAAGATGTATCTAATTTTCACTAAATTCTGAGTAGCTAAAAGTGTAGACATTAAATTAATATTTTATAATATATTAGCAAGTATATAATGCATAATAAAACACATACATATTCCAAGTGGAGAATAGATGGGTACCTTTCCTTATATTTTTGCTCACCATATTCAGCTCACATATTTTTAAATAATTTATCTCCAACTTCTAAAAATATGGCCTTTATTCCTTGATCTTAATCCTGTTTTTCATTCACAGGGAAGTGCTATTTTTATGGGCCAGTGAAGCTTATATACCATTGAGTGACATTTAGATACTACAGTTATTTCTATGTGAGGAGAATTAATCTCTTCAAGAAGGAAACTCAGAGTCCTTCCTTCTGTTGCCAGGCCCATCGCAGAATATCTCTACAGTTATGTTGCCTGCTGAGAGAGCACAGCCTTCAATAGTGTTTTAAAATTTAAATATGAAGAAGTTTTAAGAGTCAATGTAATATTTTGTTTGTTGAACCACTTTTGTATCGTATTTTGTGTTTTTAGGTATAAATTAATTTTTATTAGAAATTAATGGTACTTGTGTCAGGATTGCAAAAGTATTGAGTGTGAAAGTATGTGAGCAAGTGATTAAAAATTTCTGCAGTTGGGAATGAATGAAAAATGTGCTGGAATATGTTTATGGAAAGGGAATTATAGCTTTTACACTGATTTAAACTTTTAAGGATCAAGTAACTGAGTTTGATTCTTTTTAAACGTTGATTCGATTTTTACAATTTAGTTTTATTTTCAGTCCTGTCTCCAGTAATCATTTTGTTTCCTTTCTTTATTTTTTTAAGGAGAGCTCTCTGACTTTTTTCTTTCTTCAGGCAGTGGCACACAGGCTGGTTAAATGTACAGTTTTTCTTCCTTTATCTGCCATTCTTTCTTCCCTCCTGCCCTTCTTGAAGCCTTATTCCTTGGTGTCTCTGCAACAGTACATCCATTACTGATGGCTAAACAGACCAAGTATAAACAACACCGAGAATGTTCTCCGTTTTTTCTTTTTTTGTGTGTGTGTCTTTTTTTAGTCTGGACTTTGGCAAAGGTGCATGACAGTAAATTGCTGTATGAAAAATGTTAGTTTGGTCACTGGTTGGTAATTGAGAGTGGACTTGAACGCATGGTCTTGGTTCAAATTTCCATAGTGAGGAGAGGTCACTGTCCCAGTTGGAATGAAATTGGCCTTGAGTTCCGGAGTCCTCTGCTATCAGGACCCCCTGGGATTGCTTTGTCTGCCTATTTACCTTTTGGTATCAATTTTATAGATGTGATCACTAAGCTCTGTTTGAAAATGTGATGTAACTGAGGTGGTAAGATGAACAAAATGGAAGTCAAAGAGAAAAACGAGAAAGATCAGTTTTGGTAGTGAAAACCTTAAAGGCAGCTTAAATCCAGCATGAACCAGATTTTCTTGTTGGTATTCAGCTTTAAGGTAAATGACAGAAGTAGCATGTTTGAAGCAAAGAGTGGAAGGAGATGATGGAAATACTCCTAATCATTAAAGCAATAGACAAAAACAGCAGAATAGGCAAGTGGGCCTCTGTGTCAGGAGCAGGTGAGGCTAATATATCAGTTCCTGACAGTTGGATACATCAGGTTGCACAAATTACAGGCTTTTACCGAGAGAATTTTGGAGCAAGATTAAGGTTTTAATATGAATTCCTTCTGGTGACAATTATCGGTTAGAAGGAACTGTGTTACACATTGTGAAAAGAGGGCACAGATCTCAGGTCACTGAATGCTCAGCCTTTTAGTTGTGCTTGGATCATCTTGTGTAGCAAAATGCACGGCTGATTTAAATGACAAAATGGAGGCAGACGTTTCTGGAGAAAGAAAGTGGAGGTGTGCACAAGCTCTTTAGACTTTACTTTTGCGTAGGTATCATGGGAAAACAGATAGCTAGGCCAAAGAAACATATACAAACAACACATCCTATTTACATCTGTGTCCTTTAAAAAAACAATTACTTTATAATCAGTTATTCTTTTAGCAGGAGAATTTTTACGTTGCCAGCTCCCCACCCCTCCAGATGACAAAAATAATCAGCTCCTTGCCTCAGTTTCGGTGATGAAGCATATGTGGACTTTTTCGATCTGTTAAATTTTAATTTCTTTGTTGTGATTGGTTTATGGCTTTGAAGGTTACTTTAAAGCATTTTGTATTTGATTTCCTAACAGTTTAATAGAGTATCTGTACCTTATAAGGAGACTAATCAAGTGAAAGATGTTGTATGAGAAACAGGAGAGGGCAGAAAATGGGGTAACCCGTAGCTGATTTTCCTTATCATTGGAAGAACAAAAGGAATGACTTTAATGAAAAAGAAAAAAAAAATAACAGAATAAATACCAGGCACACTTAGAAATGGTGTTGCGGGAATATAGCCGTGTGTGTGTATGTGTGTGTAGCCAAGTGTGTGTGTATGTGTGTAGCCAAGTGTGTATGTATGTGTGTGTAGCCCTGTGTGTGAGTGTGTGTGTGTGTGTGTGAAAGAGACAGAGAGAGGAAGATTGAGGGAGGGAGGTATTTTACGAGGATATTGTTGACTTAAACATATGTGGTTTCAAGGATCCCAGGATTCCATTCTTTCTACCTTGAGACTTTGTTCTCAAGTTTTCCTTTGTGCTCTTTTTGTTTAGTTGACTTATTTTCTTTTCTAGTTGGTTTCTTATAAGCCCTTCACAGTTTTTTAGTATTTTTCTGCATATGTACAGTAAGTAGGATATGTTCAGTGTGGTTTTAATTTTTTAAATGTTGAATTTAAGGTGGGTCAGGGAGCTTTCAGTCCTTGCTAATGGAGCTTAAGCTACATTTCCCACAGGATTTCAGACATTGTGTTCTGGCATATGAGCCTCTAGGAATCAACTTGCATTGGGAAAAAGCTATTCCCAATAAAGAGTCAGTGCTTCAGATGTGCTCTAAAAACAATGTTCAGTGCTCACTGGTGAGGGTTAATGTAATGTCAGTCAGCTTTGTGACTTTTCGTATTACTTTCTTGCGAGTAAAATATTAGAAGCATGAAACAGCTCTGTTTTGGTATGGATATAACACAGCACCATGCATAGGCGGAGTGGATATTTTTGTATCTTTGAACAGAACCCAGCATGGTTTGGTGTATCCATGCATTCCAGAAAACAGCACAGCTGTGGCATATTCATAGTTCAGCCTCCCAGAAAGGACACAGTCCCCATGTGAACAAGACTAGGTTAGGGTAGCAGCCAGCTTCCAGGCCCAGCAGAACAAGCATTGGAGGCACTACCATCTGTGAGAGATGCGCTTGGTACCTTTGGGAATTCCATAAAACACCACTCTTGGCATAAAAGTCAGAGCCCTAATTGTCAAGAGGTTACATGATGCAGCAGACATTGACATAAGCCTTGGGGCAAATCAGCTGATAAAAGATTCAGTCCAATTGTTGGCCTAGCACCTTACAGGGCTTTGGTGCTGCACAGCGTCTTCTCTGCCAGGGATGTCAGGCACCAGGCTGGGCTACATAGACCGTAGATACAGATGCCACCAAAGAGAGTGGGGGCAGGGGAGGAGGAAAAGACAGATACGTCTGGTGGTCATGAAGGCTCAATTCTAAATCTATGCATCTTTTCCTGGGGACTGCTCAAAATAATTGGGAGTGGGCATGGGGTGGGGTGGTGGTTAGGGTGCTACATGTCAGGCAGTAATGGGTGAGCTCTAGGGTAAAAAATACTTTTTTTATTAGTGTAATTTTACCACTGTCTACCTCATTTTTTCTCTTCTCACTTCTACTGCTTCTCAGTCTGGAAAGAAAGGCCCAGTGAAATGTGTCACGTGCAACATTGATCACTTGGTATTACTTAGATTTTGGGTGGAAACAGGCACAAAATCCCTTGCAGCTGGGCTACAGTATCAGGAATACTGAAAAAAGTTACTGCTTTGAAATTTTTAATTTCTTATATAGGACTCATTTTCTGCCTTTGATACTACACTTGAGTCTAAACAAATATTTACTTACATAACCAGTTAATCGATTTTTGGAAATACTTAAAAACATATTGCTCTGCAGTTTTAGTCAAATTTAAGCACAATAGGATAGAGAAAATATCTTGTTCACTATTTTTTCATCCAAAGACTGGCATAATACTCGATGTTAGGTGTTGAGAGGCCTTCAACTTCAGGCAATTTCTATTAATTTGATCCATATAAAACATAAAGGCAGCTTCTTATCTTTTTTCAGAAGTTATAGTTTTGTTAGACTTAGAAATATTACTGAGCTATTCTCCTTTAAGTCAAAGAAGTCCTGTAAGATAAATCATTACTTAGAGAGAACATTATAACTTTGTCATAAAGACAGGGTAAGAATTAACTAATTATCCTCTTTTTTCTGGAGACTGTTTCTCGTGGCAGGGGAAGATCAAATATTAGACAGACAGTTGGACTGTTTGCCTTTTTGGCTCAAGAACAAGTGCTAATGCCTCGCAGGAGGCTGAGCAATGTTCACAAACCATCCACGGTATGGTTTATTTTTATGACTTACTGACATATGTTATGGGCAGTGGAATGGGATGTCTTCTTTTTTCCCTGTGGCTTGTTAAGTATTTAAATGAGCAGACAAAACCATGCATCTCCTTTTTCCAGGAGCCCTGTGGGTCATGCTTTTTCATCTTTCTCCTTATTGAAATAGACAAGAATGGAAATGTTTGCAAATGGGGCTTACTTCCTAATTTAGCAAGCTTCAAAAAAGTGCTAAATTCTTTCCAAATATTTTCACAAAATACTCTACCCAGATTCATTTTCTCACTTCAGACTTTACAGGGCCACAGGCCCATAAGAAGTTCGGTGATTTCCACTTTCACTACCTACAATCACATGCTGTCATTCTCCTCTCTGATCCAAGTTATAAGTTGCTGACTTTCCTGTTCTAGAACTTAAGAATTAGGAATAAAAATTTATAAAACCACTCTGGAAAAAAATGTCCCCAAGTGAGTCAGTGTCAATTAAAGGGACTACCTGATGCAAATGGCACATCAGCACCAATTTTGTCATTTAAGAATTTTAAGATCAGAAGCAATTACATTCAATAGCACCTTGTTTTTATGTGTCTACCCTTCATAGCCTTGGCTAGTAAGCTGGCCTGCACCATAATTTACACTGACATCTAATTTCAGTGGATCTGCAAGCAATCTAACAGAAGATGGAGATACTGAGAGGAGAGGAATCCAACTTTATCACTGCAGACATAAAGATTCATTATTTTTGCCAATTTCAAAACCTTATAAATATGCTTTCTTCCTCTATTTTGCATATCTCATTACTTGAATTAATTTATGTTTTAGGCAAATGATTTCTGCTTACAACTAGATGATTAAACATTTTAGCTGGTTACAAAAAGCACCTAAGTATGGTAACTATGACAGAGGCTTTCTGTTTTAGAGAATTTGCCACAAGAAGAGAAAGCACTCTTTATTTATTATTATTATTATTATTATTATTATTATTATTATTTAGACAAAGTCTTGCTCTGTCACCAGGCTGGAGTGTAGTGGTGCAATCTCAGCTCACTACAATCTCTGCTTCCCAGGTTCAAGCCATTCTCCTGCCCCAGCCTCCCAAGTAGCTGGCATTACAGGTGCATGCTACTACACCCAGCTGATTTTTTTATTTTTAGTAGAGATGGGGTTTTACCATGTTGGTCAGGATGGTCTTGATCTCCTGACCTCGTGATCCACCTACCTCAGCCTCCCAAAGTGCTGGGATTACAGGCGTGAGCCACTGCACCCAGCCCACACTAAGTCTTTTTTAAAAAAGTGTAGTCACCGAGGAAGTTCTATTTTGTGGTACATACTATTTGGAATTTCCACCCAGCTCATTGCAGTATCCCCTTTTTTGGGAATGGCATTCATGCAAGGAAGGGACCCTCTACAGGCCACCCGGGGCTCTGTTTCCTCTGCCTTTATCGCTCTACTTGGTAATTAACTCAAGAAAGCAATTGGATTCCTTCCTGGGGGATTTTAAAAGTGAAAGTAGAGGGAAAATTCCAGGCTTTTTCTCATGGTGAGGTTGTCAGATGAGTGCCTTTGAAACTGAAGACTTCATGTTACTGAATATATGGAAGGAACAGGTATGGAGTAGATCAGGGATTGTCAACATTGGTGCTATGAATTCTTGGGGGCTAGAAAATTGCTTGTTGGCATGGGGTTAGGAGTGGGGGCTGTCTTGTGCATTATAGAATGTTTAGCAGCATCCAAGGCCTCTACCCATTAGATTCCAGGAGCATTCCCCAGTAGTGACAACCAAAAATGTCTCCAGACATTGTCAGATGTCCCTTGGAGGGTACTATCTCCCAACTGAGATCCACTAAAATACAGGAAAACAAAGCTAAATGCATGGAGAGAAGCAGAAACTAGAAATGGCAGGAGCTTCTTACAGATATTGTCCTAAATACATTTGTCCTTGTGTTGTTTCTAAGCCTCAGATGTATTCCTATCCTTCCTATAGTTACTTGAATTATACCAACCTACTTCCAGTTGGCAGTTTTTTCCCCCATTTTTCTCCCTAAAAGATTCAGCTATGGTTCTGCCATTGGTAAACACAATATTTCTGAGTGATACGATTATAGATTATGGTAGATTAAGCTTATTTTAAAAGTCCATTTTTTTCAGTAGGAAAAGATATAGATACTAGAGGTATATTCTTATTCGTCAACTTTATTCCCAATTAAGGAATACTTAGAAGTTTTAAATAAATACATTAATTAAAAATGTAAGTGTGGATGGCAGGGAATGGAGAGCAATTGTTCAACGGGAGCAGAGTTTTAGTTTTGCAAGATGAAAAGACTTCTGTGGATAGATGGTGGTAATGATAGCACAACAATTTGAATGTACTTAATGCCATGTAACTTTACACTGCAAACCACCATGGCACATGTATACCTGTGTAACAAAACTACATATTCTACACATGTACCCCAGAACTTAAAGTATAATAAAAAAAAGTTAAGATGGTAATTTTTATGTTATGTGTATATTATCAGGATGAAAAAAAAAAAAAAAAAAAACAAAGGTAGGTGAAGGCAAGAGTAAAGGAAAGAAGAGGAAGATTGGGTTGGGCCAGGTTTGGGTTATGCATTCCTAATGAGCTTAATGGTTAGCAATTCATTTTGTAGCAGAGACACCACCCACAGTTTACAAAGCGGACAGCATTTTGCTTCTGCCTATTCCTTCAGTAGTTGCTTTTGAAGAATATGTATTGAGGCACAGATGAAAACCTTCTGCATTATTTTTTGTCAGTTCTTTTGTGTTTTAAAGCTGCTTCAGGCTACCTTCAGACCTCTAGACCTGGTACTAAATATAGCAAAGCTGTCTTGTCCGCGTATGGATTTAACCCATATAGGATCCTACATCGTGAAATTCACACTTTGAAGATAATTTTGTCTTTGTTTTTGTTTTTCCTTTTTCTTCTCCAAAATGGTTTGTTTTCTCAGTCCTAGGGATTGATCAGTTACAGCTAGAGGCACTTAAGGCTTTGTCTTTAGAACCCCCAAAATGGACACTTGTTCATCAGGGGTCCCTAGTGTAGAGAGTGAATTGATTCTGACCATGAAGGGAAAAAGGATATCTACAGCCACAGATTAGTAAAAATGACCATTCCAGATAGGCAGTGGGGCCAAGAAGCAAAGAGAATCTTGTAGAAATCCCATGCTGGAGGCAAGGTGCATATCTCTTTCATTCTGAATTCTTCCTAAGATTCCTTTCTCTGTTAATGTAACTTGAAAGTGAATTTATAATATCATCAGATACATATTTTACAGATAAAACATAATACACAGATTCCTTGTTTGGAGTAGCTGATTAGAAACTAGCTCTATTTAATAGAAATGAAGAAAAGTCCCTAAATATATCTTTTTTTTTTCAGGGTGGGATGAGGAGGCAGATTTGTAAAGCCATGCAGAGTCCTTTAACTCCTTAATCATTTAGACAGGTAGTCAATTTTCTCAACAGAGGTCATCTTTTGCCCTTAAATTTGTAGGTGTGGTGGGTGATCAGGCAGTAAGGCCATAATTATCTCTTTGCTCTAAGAGACGATGGATACAACACAAAATTTTTATAAAAGCAGAAAGTGAAGACAAGAAAAACAAAAAGAAATACTCATTGGATATCCCCATCAAGTTAATCTTCCATAATATTTAACTGCATTACAAATAAAGGAACGGCTTGTGGACAACTGAAGTATTCTCCATGCGTGCTTTAAACCATAGTTATAAAATATTCTGTATTTTTCTTATCCATACTAAAAATACAATGCTTGAAAAAATGACTGAGACCTTATTATTATAAATATCTTCTAAACTGAGAATTCCCTAGTGCACGCTTTTCTAAGAAATTTTAGGATATACTAGATGCTCTGTTGTCTCATTGAACAGATGGGACACAGTATCATATCTCAGGTAGTATGGCCAAATTCTCAGTGCTGCATATCTGTTTTCATATCCACTGCCACTTCTTATGATTTGAGGTGGTGTGAAGTTTTGGTTAGATAGTAAATTGGTTGCTTTTGAGGGTCAGGATGTACTTCTTGGAGTTTTGTCTTGGTTGTAAAAGTCCTTCAAATATGTTTACAAGGGAAAAGATGTATATTTTTTGAAAAAAATATAGAAATCTGTTTGTATAAGTTCAAATACATTCCTGCATAAAAGCTTGATGAGGTCAGAAGAATTTAAAGTTTTGTTGGACAATGGACACCTTTGGGAATCTAGGAAAATTATGTAATTTATCTTACAAACCTGGACACTTTGTGAGGGTAAGTGGGGTCCAGTGAATAATTATGCTGAGAGAAAAGACATAAACAAGATTTATCTTGGGAAAACTGGGGGATATTGTTGTTTTAAGAATTGGGAACAATGTGCTTATGTCTGCACATTACTTATGTTTTCTACATCACTTTGTGGAGTTCACATCTTCATATGAAGAAAGCTTAGATTAGATGCATTCATCCAACATTTATTTGTTGTCTGTCTACTTTGTCCCAGGCATTATTTTTAGGTGCTGGAGAT